>NC_086154.1:160461341-161071029 GCF_035149785.1 Candoia aspera
CAAACGAACAGGAAGTGACAGCCAACTAGCCTTCACAAAGGAGGCATGAATGCTGTAAAAGATGGCTGCTTCCTAACAGTCACCCAAAATCTTGATGGCCTCTCAAACTGGGAATGGGGAAGTGAAGGGAAGGTAGCAGCTGGTTGGGTCTCCCATGGGCTTAACATTTTTTGCAAGCCATGTTTTCTTCACATTTAGCAAGCCACAATTAGTATGTGAAGCTTCCTGAAACCAGGCTTTCTGCTTTAAAAGGGGATAGCCACTGAGAACACTCGAGACACTGATTATTAAATGAGTAATTAAAGTTTCTCTGTAGAGGTAGCTCAAGGGTATTTTTAGAGTTTGTGAGTATATGGAAGCACGGCATTGTTTACTGGGCCTCTAGTGGCACTTTTGCCAGTTCTGCTGTTGCGTCAAATGGAACTGCACCGGAACTGTGTGCTGCTTTTTTGGTAGGAATCAGAACAGTGGACGTGGCTGAGTATTCAGATATAATGGTTAGAGTGACATGCTGAGTTTTTCATCTGCCACTGTGCTGATGATACAACAGCGCTTGCTGCATTCTTCTTCTGAGAGATCTGCCTGCTATTCTGAAAAACCATATGCTTGTGATCACAGCACTGAGCATTGATTCCCCAGCTGTTTTGAACTCATAAATGTATCTTTGCTGGTTGGAAATACTAGTGGCCTAAGCAAGGATACTGAGCTATTTGTAATTTTTTCTTTTGAGCCCTATTACTACTTTTGGGGATATCCGTTCCCTTTTCCTTGTATATCGTGGGTCTATGCTAGTTCTTTATGAAATATTTGATCACTAAATTCCACCTTGCTAAAAAAGATGTATTCTCTCAGTTGCACAAAGCATGCAGAGTGAGTGGATTTAAATTGTAAGCTCTGCAGAATTTGTGTTTTCTGGCTGGATTGACAATGAATTTACTGTGAAAATTACAAATGTGTACTTACAGGAAGGAATTTGGTCATACCTTGGTGATTAATGGTTGCAGCAAAAATTACTGACTATACGATTGGCTCAAGTTTTCAAAATGTTGGTTTCATAAAGTTTGAGGAACGTAAGCTTTCCCCCTTACTGCATAATAAGTATGTAGTGCAATGGGATTCACGGAATTGCTTCTCCTAACTCCATGTTTATTTGGCAGTAAGACTTTCTTCTAGGGAAGTACACAGAGGTGGTAGTTGCAGTGTAAATCCATTTCAGATGCCTGATTATGCTTCATTCTTTTTTCTCAAACTAGCAGTTGTAATATTAGCAGATATGCTACTGCTATTTTACACAGGCTTCACCTTCAGAGGAGTTAGCAGGTTTGTTATTTTGATATCTAATATTTTATTGTGTTTTGTATCCAAAAAGCATATACATGATCACCCTCCCCTGTATTTTCACACTCTTCACAGCAGGTTAGATTAGGTTTAGAGAATGTGTTGTTCTCGGACTAGCTAATGAGCTTTCTGCTGACTGGGGTTTTGTATCCAGCTTAACTAAATGCAAAACCATGGTATTCCCTGTGATACTGTATAGAAGCAAAAGTTGGATTTTGAAGAAGCAGAAGAAGAGTATTGACACTTTTGAACTTTGGTGTTGGAGAAGATTCTGGGGTACCATGGACAGCCAAGAAAACAAGTCAACCCAGAGTTCTTACTTGAGGCACAAACGACCAGGTCAAATTATCCTACTTCAGACACATTACGTGAAGATCCAGCTCTCTGGAAAAGGCTCTAATGTTGGAAAAGATGGAAGAAAAGAGAAGAAGAGGACAACCAGCAGCAAGGGGGATGGACTCAGTTACAGTGCTATGCACTGTTGTAAGAGCTGAAGGATCAGGTTAGGGACAGGTTGTTATGGAGAAAATTTATCTATGTGGTCCAAGAGTGGACAATGATTTGATGGCACATAATCAATAAATACGAAGTTTATCATTCTAACCACTCTACTAAACTGGCTATTCTATGCCTACCTTTTGCTGTTATGTTTCATGAATAAGTCGCTTGCCCATCTAAGGCTCTTCAAGGAGAACATAACTTGCTTTCTATTCCTTTCAACCAGTAATTGTGCCATACTTAGCAGAGTGAGGTATCCTTTCTATGTTTCAGGTATATTTTTGATTCAGATGAAACCACTCTTTCACACTGAGGATAGATTTGTAGGATAGCGGGGGTTTTCAGTAATAGGGACAGCTTTCTGTACCATGCTTGGAGTGCACTGTTTTTACCTTTTGTGAAACTTGGTGCAGCCGTCATTTATTGTCATTACTAATTCATGAGATTCCACAGATACACAATCTATACAAATATATTGTTTATAGCAGTTTATGATGCAGATATGGCAGAAGAATCAATATTGTGCCTGTCATCACAGATGCTATGCAGTATATGCCCATTAGATCAGTATCCCACTTTCTACAAAATAAATTGTGTCCAAACCAGCTTCTGATAGATGGAATAATAATATAAAATACTTATGAATATATATGAGCAGTCAGTAACAATTCATTTCAACAAGTATTTCAAAAATATTTCCATAAAATCTCCATAAATATATTACTGAACTGTTGAGCCAGAACCCCTATGTATTAAAATGCAAACATATAAAAGTATAATCAGTATCAGTCACCCCAGTAATAGGACTTGCCAGATATTCAACATGCTGGTTTGACAGTACGATTCAGGTTACAGCCCATACTGCATCCAAGCAGTATCTCGCATAGGCAGTCTTAGATACCATGCCTGTCCCCTGTCTGGTACCAGGGCCTTATCCAGAGTCTATTATTTCTTCCTTAATTTAGTGTCATTCTCTAATAGCAATCAGAATTGTTTGTCTTCTTTCTCTACCATGTTCAAATATCAGCCATCTGCTTGGGAGTCATGAGCTATGAAATTAATTTTAAAGATGAATAGAGGGGAGGAAAGCCTGTCTGTCTTTGGGTAAAATTATTGGAAAGGCCCTAACTATGTGTATTTAAGAAGCCTGTGTGACATTCATTTGGGGAACTTGTTTTGTTCTCCCAGGCCTAATGGTATCTCCCAAAGGACCTCTTTTCTTGGCCAAGCAGGAATCTGACAAATTCTCCAAATATCACATCACATCACATCACATCTCTTCAGTTAAAACTGGTTAATTGGGTTTTACTGTGTTGCATTTTTGCCTTCAATATGGTCTGATTCACTTTTTAAAAGACCTTATGGTAACAGATTAGACTTAAAGACAAATAAATACTGCTAACCTTGTCTACTGTTTCTTTCACCTCTAATTATTTTATTATAATATATTCCAAGTCATTCTCCACCTGAAATCATTGAATCTCTGAGGATGTCCAGGGAGCACAGTGGTGATGTGCAAAACATTTTAAATTTGAACTCAAAGCAACCTGTTTTAAGTTTGATGCAATTGTTTCATTGAAATGTTACAATCATTTGGAAGTGCTTCATGCTGTTCCAAATTTTTACAGAGCTGTAGACCTTTGGATTTTCATACCTCCCTCTCTGAGATTCTGACTTCAGATTCTGTTCCTGGGCTGCTGCTATGAAAATACCCTTTGACCTCTAATGTCAGGAGAGAACAAGGGAGGGAGGAATAACGGCAGGACATGTGTGGATTGAGGGACACCTGGGAGTCACAGAAGTGAAATGTGTCTACCTCTGCTGCAACATGGGAATGAATGCCAGTTGTGCAGCAGCTCTACTTTAAATTCATCCTCATTCCCAGAAGAGGAAGGAAGGAGCCCAGCTGGGTTTTGGATTCTTTGAGGCTTTCAGAATCAGAAACCTATACCAAAAAGGATAGGCTTGCTCAGCCAGATGATGATCAGTAGGGAACCCTTCCAATCTGTACTCTAAGCAGTTTGCTGTGGGCACAGAGGCTTCTCTTTGTGGTCGACTGAAAACTCTTTAGCTGTTGAAATGTGTCTGTAAAGTATGTTATCCGTACAAAAGACGATTACCATAGGGCTCCTTGGCTGTGCTGTTAGAGGACAATTCTGACGCTGCCTTTTGTCCTTGGGTTTTCAGGTGATGCATTTTCTTCTCTCGTTTCTCCTGCAGATGCCCCCTCTCCATTCAGACACAACGTTACTGAATGGGATAAGAAACTGTTGCTGTGGTCAGGCCGTTTCAAGAAAGAAGAAGATATACCTAAGCACGTTTCGTAAGTTCAGTTTTCACTATCCCTTAAAAATGCTTGTTGCTGAGACCAGTTGTTGTGAGAAGATACATGTTTTTCATGTGGTGAAAAGGCAGATCTTGACAGGGAGCCTCTTGTCAATGCAAGAGTGGCAGCCTGTGGTCCACGTGCTGCTTTCTTGGAAGTTCTGGTGCAGCTTCTTGTAGTCACCATTGGAATTGCTGTCGGTTGAGCCAATTTACCCCATCTATAATGCAGTTGATAACTGGCTGCCTAGTGCAGGGTCGTCTCCCGAGACAAACATTAAAAGGTGTACGCGGTGCTTTAAAACAGTGGTGCCTCAAAATTTCAGTTCAAATCATCCCAGACCAGAAATTGACCCAGTTACAGCAAGTTGTTTCTGTTTCCTCTTTCAATAAGCACGCAGAAGAGTGTTTCTCAAACTTTCTGCAATTGTGGACCGCTAAATAATGTTTGGAGAATGTGGAGACAGCCCAAATGTTCCTTTCCTTTAGATTTGAAATATATTCAGTACTCTTTTTAAAATCAAAGCTAAATTTATTTTATGGTTTAACAATAAACAGTGTTTAACTTATTCAATTTTACTCTTATATGTATTTATGAAATGTATGAAACAATCCTTAGACTTCTACTCAGAAATTGTAAAAACCTGCTGCCACTTTCACTTCAGTAAATCTCCTCTAAGCATAGCTAAACCTAAATCCATTTGCTTAGTCCAAGGCAGAAGCTGTTAAGGTAACAGATGCAAAAGAAGTTTGTAGAAACAAAATGAGAATACACGCAACACCAACAAGAGCAAGGAGATTGCCAATTGCTGTACCTTGTGTTAGCCAATTGACAAAATTGTTTTCTTTGGGCAGAAATGATCTTACATGATCACATGTTAAGGATTTGCAGCATATATAGGTATGTTCAACAAATTAAACTTCTAATGATGAAAATATTTTTTGAGTATTGAGTATGTATACACCAGCCATTCCTGCTCTGATGCTTTTCAGTTGAGTTGGGACTGTAGCTTCCAGAACTTGCATCCAGGACTGACTTTAGAATTATAGAATATCAGTAGAGCAACTTTCCAGATGAAGATATCTCCCAACAAGTATCTATCTAATTGCTGTTTGAATGCACCCAGCAAAGGGAAATCCATTACCTCTACAGGCAGTCAGTCCCTGTCTATTTATCATCAGGAGACTTCCCCGAGCATTCGGTCATAATCTGCCCTAAGATGATTTTTCTGTAACCTGCAGTCTGGACAGTAAATAATGATCTTTGTCTATGAAATACTCCATCAAGAAGTAGAAGAGTATTATCATATCCTCAGTGATCTCTCTTTCTCAAGATTACAAGGCAACATCCATTTCCCTCAATCTCTCTTTATAGGACTACTCTTCCCTCTACCTGTTCCAATTTGTTTGAATCCTGAAGTACTGTTTGTCCAAAGCTTGACACAGAACTCTAGGTGTAGTCTGACAAATGTAGAATAGAACAGAATTATTACTTCCCATGATTTGGAAACTATAGTTTACTGATATTGTCTAGAGCCACATCCATGCTTAAGTAGTTTCTTTATGAGGAACTGCCATAAGGTTTTGTCTGTTTAGTTCAGATAGAGACATGTATAAAATGTAACAGATGCTTATAAAATATGGCCTCTGGGATATCCAGTCAAATTGATTTGCATCTGTTTCAGGCCTAAGGCTGAATACTAATTTGAAATTATGATATTGGTAGCTATTGGTAGACAACTGGCTTAAATGGTGGCTTTAAACAACGAAAAATATAAATTTGATGAGAATAAGTTCTATCAGTAGCTAAATGGAATGTCTTGTTCAGAGGCCATATTTGCCTGATTATCTGCAGAAATACTCTTGGAGAAAGCTGGTTGGTCACTATTAGGAGGCTGAGCTAAAGCGTGATTGTAGGTACGATTCAGGTAAGCTCTATCAGCTTTTCCCAGACTGGGCTCCCTCCAGATGTTTGGACTCCCTCAGTCAGCATGAGCAATGAGAATTCTGACTGCTGAGAATTCTGGAATTTGAAGCTCATACAGCTGGCACACATTCAGATTGGAGAAAGCTGCCCTCTCTTAACTTTTGTAGTACAAACCCACATACCTTTGACTTTTCACTGCCATTGTTAGTCAGGCAAATTTGCTATTTCATCTTTTCTTAAAAGACTGTGTAGGAAATTGCAAACATTTTACTGTAGTTAATAGCAAGTATGATTGCTTTTTGGTGATTCATTTGTGGAGTCTCTTCAAATGTATTGTTTTAGACTCATATCAGTATCCAGAAGACACAACTAGAAGTCTTAAAATTGCAAGAGATAATCCATCAGGTAGATTTGATTATTTTTCCCTGTTGGAAGATTGGCAATGCTGTGTAAGCACCTAGGTTCTGATCTCTCTCTCTCTCTAATTTGTATGGCCACCCATCTCACAAATGTGACTCCGGGCAATGCACGATAAAAACAGAACAATTAAAAATAAAAGTTTTAAACCATTAAACAATTAAAAACTAAATGTAAACTAAAACCATGAAAGAGTTGCCTTCAAGATCTTACATGCAATATAGCCATTTCACTGGCTCCCTATTTCCATGGGATAACACTGTGTTTGCTTTTTAAAGGGCGAAGATGATGAGTGCGTCAAGGAGCAAGATTCGTGTGAAGGTTGCCTACTTTGCAATGGCTTTCCTGCTTCTGGGCTTCGTATCTGCAATTTTTGTAGGGAAAAGGGTCAGTACAAAATTGTTACGGGGTTGAAAGCGAGAACAAAACTGTTAATGGATTATCCATTATTCAAATATATTTCAAAGCTCATTGAAAATACTGTGGAGAAGGTCTCTCCCTGATGGTTGACAAAAGTATAACACAACAGTGTGACTTCCCCAGCCCCTGCCAGTCAATCTGCAACTGTCCTATGGGACTGTATTCTTTTCTGCCTTTTGTTTAAACATCTTCCCTGGAGTAGGAAACACTTAGGTTGTGCTAGCCAATCAATCAAGCATCTGTCATCAACAATACCCACCGAGGCTCTTTGGTGCTCTCCTCTTCCTTATATACATCATAACAGTGACTTCATGATTGGCTGCAAAATTACCTTTATTAATGTCATTGTATCCCATCATTTCTGCAAAGAACTCCAGGCCACATACATTTTTTTAATCCTATATTGATTCTTTGAGGAGATTGATTTGAGATCACAAGTTGATGTGAGTTCTGTTTGATGTATGTTTTAACACTAGTACTATATTTAGGCACACAAGCTGCTCAGAATTGGTTTGCAGTTGACATCGCATATAAGCCTAATAAATAAATACATCAAATACACACTCCATTAATTTTACCTTCAGTCTCCCCTAATCCTAGTCTGACACCCTGACTCTGCACTATGTGTTCATTCACTATGCCAGAAGGTGCCTTTTGGAGGAAATTGCTTTTTTGTCATAGAAGAATTTAACTTGGAAGGGGCAGGACTGAGTTCTTGCCAAGAAACTATTTGCTGTCATTGCTCCATAGCTAGGTATTATGTTTGAGACATACTACATGAACACACAGGACTGATCTGATGAAACAAGATTCTGTTTCTTCTCCAGAGACGGGAAGGCTTTCCCCAGGGAGAATTGAGAGTGACTTTGTCCCAAGTGCTGAAGATATTGGAACTTTCTGTATATTCATCTGGAATTAGACCTATATTAAAAGGTCATTAAGTTGTGGATCAATTTTAAAACCATAAGTGAACGTTCAAGCACAAAGGTTTCTGCTGAGAGAGTAGGGATGAGCTCTATCCCTACCCTAGACCAGGGACCTTTTATCAGGTGTATTGACAACAGAAAGCCTTTCTCTTAGGAAAGCTTGGATTTTTCATAATTTCTGTCTTTTGGTTAATTAGTTGCTCTCTTTTAGATCCAACATGTTCTTCTGAACTTGTGCACTTTGGAATTACAAAAAATGTAATATAGATTCCAGAGAGGGAGACTGGGTTCCCAACAGATGCCATATTGTTTTGAACACTAGTGGGTTGTTTTTTGAAGTGGTGGTGTGTGGATGTTGAAAGTCAGGTATTTTGTTGTATGAGTTATTAATAACCTTTTTATTGGCTAGATGTACAGAATCACCAGCCTTACCACTTACTTGCTCTATTCACAGAACTATGGGTAGAAGAATGTCCTCATCTATAAAGAGGGTGAAGATGCAAGTATTGATCTTAAACTAGGCCTTGTTGCATTCTCCACTCTGTATTTCCAGTCTTGTCTGCCAGTATTGTTACATCAGCCCAGAGTCCTTTATAGTCATATTGGTCTGCTCAGCATTATTCCTCCAAAACAAAATTTTGCTTTTTTTACTATAGGGTATCTAGGAGAAATCCCATGTGAGGGGACTATTAGATTAGATGAAAACATTTAGCCCAACATATTTGAGCATGTAGGAGCAACCCAGTAAAACATAGGCCACTCTTCTTACCTCTCTTTTGTTGCAGATTTCAGGCTTGTGGATTTTTTTTCCCCCTTAGAACAATGAATGTAAGTGGAAAAAATGTGGCACTCAAGAGAGAGGAAATATTTATTTATTCGATTTCTATAGCCGCTCTGAGTCACTTGCTGAGAAGGGTGGCTATAGAAATCGAATGAATGAATGAACAAATAAATAAATAAATAAATAAAAATATTTGTTGTACTTCCTTGAGCCATAGACTGATGTGATCTGAATAAGGCCTGTAGCTTAAAAAAATATACTTCTGGCTTATTTTAGGAAGCAGTTATTTTTTTGCTCTTGCTACTGCTCAGTAAAAATCTGAAATGTTTGCTGATTAACTCTATGTTATTTAGTAATCTAACTGAATATCCGTATCAGTCTTCTGTCTACTCCTGTCTTAGTGGTGTTTTAAGAATTATAGATGATAAATGAGCATTATTACTACAGCATCTATTTGCCAATATTTCCATGTAGAAATAATGACATGATTAACAGTCTCTTACTTTGCATGTATGGTCATTCTGCTGCAGGACGGTCAAAAATATAAAGCTCTGCGGACTCAGTATACAGACGGAATAGTTGAGCAGATAGAAGAGGCTGCTGAAAGTGCTTCTGCCAAGCCATAATCAAAATGAAGATTAGATCTGTTGGTGTAGGAAGCTGCTTTTCACCACGAAATGGAAGAGCAACCTGAGAAACATTCTTTTTCATTTTTTTCCATGTTCCCCCCCCCACAAAAAAAGAACATATAATTTAATGGTAATTCTAAAACTCTCATCCTTTCTGATGGAAGACTCCATTTCTGACTAAAACAAAAGCACCTTTTGGTTTTGAAAGGCTAAATCTATACCTCAGAATGTTCTTTTAAATCCTGGATGCTGGATATATATTAAAAATCTATGTAACCTGTTAAATACACCCTACTTTTAACAATTAATGGATCTATCCAAGATACTGAATTCATCTGGACTGGGTAACAACATGTGCATGAATGGTAAAACAATTCATAGTTATTCACACTTATCTGATCCTACCCGTAAACCTTAAAGAAACAGTAAACAGACACTTGCCTTGTTAGTATACCCCCAAGTTGTATCTCTTTTTTTATGCAAGTCTTCATAATTGTCACTGCCTAGTGTAAGGATTGTATCCTAAGAAGTTCTTTCTAGTCTCTGGCATCTTTTCCATTTCGTGAAATAACCGTCATATGTGATTTAGTTTCAAGAAGAAACCTGAATACTGAAATGACATAAACCTAAGAAATGGAGAATCATTTCCTGACATTTGAAGAAATACACGGTATTTAATGAACAAAATAATCTAACAGCAGCTATCCAGAAGCTTCCTAGAAACCCAGAATATGAAAGCCTAAAGAAATTATACAGCATGCTTTTACTTGCTTCCTGATACTGCTCATGTCCAACATTATGTATTTCAAGTGGGCACTCATTTTAGTTATCAAATGGACATTTGAAAAGATGAAAAAGGCTGCATTTTAAAAAAATAAACATCCATTCTGAACTGCTACTAAAGTTTAGTATCAATTTCATCTAAGTATTAAATTAGATGGTATTGTTATTTTTTTTAACTGGTAACAGCACTGAATCTTAATCAACCTTGCAGTTATACCATGTACAATGTCGGTGCCGAACCAGCTCTGTCTGATAGTTCTGAAAGTATAGCTGACAATAAAGGCAAACAAAGCAGGTAGCATCAGTTGGAAAGGTCACATTTTGGGTTTTTTATAATGAAGGGTAGGTGGGGAGATGCACTATGGCAAGAATGGAGATGAGAGAAGCTGGATATTCAAAATAGTCGTGTTTTGAGCAACTGTCTTAATGTTAAAAGAAAGTTGGCCATACCCAATACAGTTTCTAATTCCATGGAATGTCTTATGGAATAGCATGAGGAATCACATCCAAATGCCAAGATGTGCCTACGCGTGGGACAGAGAATGGACACCAATGGAGGTGAATTCCTATCTGTGAGATTCAAGACAAACACATTTCAGAGTTATACAGTAGCAGAACATAGACCCTTCAGGACTCCAAGGATTTACAACAAGTGACTGCTCATGAATCAAGAACGGCAAAGCTTTATGACTTTTACAGTGGGCAGCCTTGCTCCTAAGGAAACTGGGGATCAGCATGCATGTTACAGCATTGTTTAGCAATACATAGTTTGTGTTATAGTGGAAGGAAGGTGACATTTGTCACTTTTTAGGTGGACATCTATGAAGTGCTCATTCCAGTAAGATTGCTTCACAAATTTTCCTGTGAGTAGACAAATGGGGGGGAGGAGGGGATATGTTAAAAGCATTCTCACAAAATGACTTCCATCATGGGTATGACCAATCACAGAGGAGAAAATGGGATGGCAAAGATAACATCTGTAGTTAGTTCATCTTTTTTTAATGGACAATTTGGGGGTACATCCCAAAAAGCCCTCTGCTGTAGCCACTTGCTTTTTTCCACTGCAAAAAAGCCTACGGGTCTTATGTGGGCTGGAGCATACCAATTTCTAGTTTTGTTGAAGGAATCTTTAAAAATGAAGTCAGATGGTCAGGGAACATGGCTGACAATGGGGCTACCTACTGGTACCTTAGTATCTGCGGATAGCAGGTTGCCTACCTTGCTGTTTCAGTGAAGATGCAATTCAGAATGATGAGATCCCAAATACAATACATAGAAGAGATGCTTAAAAGTTTGAAAATCAAACCATTAAATTAAAATAAAATTAAATGCAGGAAAGACTAAGAAGGGAACCATAAAATGGAAAAAAAAAAAAAGATGCATCTCAGCTTTTCATAAGTGATCAAAGGAGAACTGAGTGGAGCAATTCCTTTGTGAGTTCCATTAATGGAAACATATAGGCTTTACTAAAATCTCTTCTAGTGTGCTTTGTCCAGCACAGAATCCATATCTATGGGGCACAAAAAGGCCACAAAGAATTTAATGATTCTCTACAATAACCAGATCACAGCTGGATACTCTTGGCAACCTATGCTTAAATTCTCTGCTTCCTGTATTGTGCTTAATAATGGTATATAGATAATGCATCTCATAAGGCAACATCCAAGTTCTTAACCTGCAGGACAGTAACTGTTTTTACTTAGGATTTAGTTCAGGAGGACAAGATGACATTTCACTAGGATACACAAGATCTGTCTCTTCCTGATTGCAGAGAGATTTTATCTGCTAATTGCCAACAACTTGGCAGAAGAGCCCATTTTCCTTAGGGGGCTGTCCCTACAAAGCAATGATGCTAACCAGAGCTCTGTCAGTCCATGCATGCCTAGCAATGGCATTCTAGCAACTGGACAGCAACTTGAAATTCAAACTCTTTTTATTCTACTTGATATTTCCCCAGAAATTATGACTGACAGAGATCACCTCATCTGCATTAAAAGCTGAATTAAAATCCCCTGAAGTGTCCTAACCTGCTCTTACATTTTTTGGGATTTGTCAGTGATGTTTTCCTAAAAAAATCACAAATTTTTCTTAAGACAAAAAGGGAACATTTATATGAAAAACAATTCCTCACTTGAATAATACTGATTACATTCTGTAGTTTTTGCCAAGCATACTAGCAGAACCAGGCCTAGTTCCATCTTGCTCTCTAGCTGTCAGTGGCCATAATAGTCAGAAATAATAGTCCAAGGTAGAGTAATAGAAGAGTGATAGACTTAATTTTTGAGACTGGCCCTGAATTCACAAAGTGATGACAAACTATAGGCTATCATAGGAGGAAACGAATAGTCCCTCCTTCCACATTTATTTTCCTTCTCTCTTCTGACCTAGCTTGGAACCATTTTTAGGGAAAAAAATATCTGGTACAGTTTTCCAGTAATTTAAGTGAATATGCAAATTTTAAAGGTCCAGCTTGTAAGGCCATATTTTTATTTCAACATTCTTTTGGCTGTGAAGGCCACTCCTCTGAAGAAGCAGGAGTCCTTGCATACTACCAAAGATTTTGTGGCTATAAGTATGGATATGTAGACAGGATACTAAATCCAGTGTTGGCTGTTCCTGTTACCTACACAAAAGTTTTATGAGCACTTCAAAGCAGCAGATCTTTCCAAGCTTCCTTTTTTTTGTTTTTTGGAATCACTTTAAGACAACATAACAATTACAGTCCTCATTCAGATTCCATTCAATCCACTCAGTGCACACCTGGTAGGTATAGACACCTATTCAGGAGTTGATCTCCTCTCTCTATGCCACATAAAAACAACAAACAAAAGAACTACCTTCAGCAGGCTACATAACTAGTCACATTTTATAGCCTCGGCTATCTAAAATATTTCAATTATACAACTCTGGACTGTACAATCTATTTCTACATTTTACCTATATGGTATAGTAACAAAAAGATCTAATTAGCTCTTCCATAAACACATACACACTCCATTTCATTCATTTGAATATATGATTTAATTCACCCTTTTAAAGAGATAACTGTCATTATTTACTAGAAGAAACACCAATGCACCATTATTGTTCTAGGAGCTTCAGAGAAAAACTTCCAGTGTGAAGTTTGTGTAAATATACATATATACATACACATTAGCAATTGTCCCAGAAGAGTGTGTATGTGCATGTACAAGCTAGGTATGCACACGCTTAGTATTGGTATATATGATACATTTCAGTATCACATACACACTTCATTGAAGCTGGTTTACAAAATAAGTAGCTCCTCTCTCTAGAACAACTATGCAATAAAGTACATGATTTAAAGCAAATTGTATAGAAATGGCATGTAGTCAGTAATTTACCCTTTAAAAAACCCAGCCACAAAAAAATCCCTGTGGAAATGAAACAATTTTTTCTTTCATCAGTGTTCCTACCATCCTTTAAGAAAGAAAAATGATTATGTGATATATTGTTAGATTGCTCATTTACCTTTAAACTGCAAACGTCATATTGTCTGCTTTCCTATGTGTAACACATTCTTTTCCCCATCTGCACTTCTGGTGTCAAAAATGGGGATCTCTTCCCAAAGCAATCCTAGCCAATCAGGAATCATGTAGACAGCAAGCACGATTGTCACATCATCATGGAGTCAAACTTGTTATGTACTAACAACAATTAGCATGAGCCCATAAATTCCTTCTCACCTGGGGCCCAACAATCTGGACAATCAACAAAATGGACAATTAGTTTATTGCAAAATGTACCATCCTAGTTACCTTAGCTCTACTTTTAAAATCCTAAATTCAAACAATATTGAAATTCAACTGACACTTGTAACCTATGGTGCATCTTCAGCATAAGAGTGCTGTACTGAATATAGTAATTTGGATTGTGTAGGCTGCTGAAGAACAGACATCAATGGGAGCTAGGTGGGATACAGGTCATAGATTAGATCAGACCTTGTAAAAGCTTGACAAAGTAGATATATTGTGGGTGATGTTAGTTTTCTTTAGTGAATTGTAAACGAAGGACATGTGTTTAGAAAGTTAAATTGAATGAAAATGCCACTTAATTCATTCACAGGACAACACCCCTGAAATAATTGTATTATCCTATCAAGATCAGAGGACATAAAAGGTAGGAGAAGATCAAAGCAACTGGCATTCATTTCCAAGGCCTTAAACCCAAGCTTACTGGAAATCCCCAACCTCTGTCTTATCCAAAGGGTATTCTTCAAGGAAATAGAACCTCTCAGCTGCTACAGACACTGGAGTACTACTTTTTCATTGGAGATAGCTGGATTGAAAACTAAATGAAATGTGCAAGTTAAGAGTGTTAAACGGCTGAAGTGCTTATAGTTTAACTGTGAAACAGATTATTACTTGGGTGTGTTGGAGTCTATTATACAGGGGAGGTGGTTTCTGGTATTTTTAATGAAGCTACTAATAACCAACCTGTCTTTGATTTGATTTAGAAACTAGTTTGTGAAAGCAGATGCAAATCAGGAATCCAGGGTCCTTGCATCAATAGTTTAGAATATTAAGCACATACAATACAGCTTTGATGAAGCTGTACAAAGAATCAAGTTGGGATTTTTCATCACCATGCTAGTGAGGACGTGAAAGTATGCTTTAGGCGAGAGTGCTAACTTAGGCTGTGGTAGACAGATTTTCTCTGTTGATGGCACAACATAGGACATCTTAAAGAAAGTGCTATCTTTTTAACAGAAGGATGGGCTGATTCCCTGTCTGCATGGAAGAAAGTGAGCAACTCCAAGTCCTATGCAGTCAAAATGGGAGTGCTGAAATCGGCTTGCTGACAATTAACAATATTCCTAGAGCCTGGAGAAAGGTATTCATAGGTTGCAGGGAACAGGATAATTCTAACCATATATGCATATAAATTAACAGGAACCCAGGCTGCCGCACAGAAGAATTCTGAGTGAGCATTAAATATTTCTCTTAAATTCATTGAATGAGGCAGGCACCTAAAGGAATGCGTGGGAAGGAAGAGTCTCTCAAAAGTCTCTGTAGACAGTAAAGAAGGCTCCATAGGGAAATGCTGTCCTCGTTTTGAAAATCTAGGGTTACACCATTTCAGTGCATATGCAGGAAAATAGGAAAAATCAGGAAAAATGGTATCTTTACAGAAGTGCGCCAGTTCTGAACAATGGGCCCAGTATTTAAGATAAGCCCTTACCAAAGTGGCATCCTACAACTAAGAGCCAAATATTTTTCCAGTTGTGTTTAAGGTAGTGTGTGTGCAAAGCAAGCAAATTAGCTCACACATTTATGGTAAATGAGACCACTCAGAGCTCTACATGAAGACTGGCAGACAGGAGCACTTCAGAGCTGGAAACCTTCCATGGGAGCCTCACACTGCTGGAAGATGTACTGTTGCTGGCCAATATCTACTTGTGGGGCAATGTTGCTGTCTTCTTCTTCTGTCCCAAAGTAATGCTCAATCAGGTCAAAGGCCTTTTGATATATTTCTTGGTTCTCGTGACTTTGCAGGAATTCAATCTTATCCAGGCCTGCAAGAAAGGACAGAACTTCCCTCAAATTTTGAACATGAAGATATAGTTGCTCTCTTTTATCCTTTCCCCTAACACAGAAACTGAACTAACAGACAGCCAGAACTCACTCATTCTTATGCAAACTGTAAAGAAGACTAGCTGGGCACTATTCAACATGCTATAGGTCCCACTGGTGCTAAAGCTGGCTGATCCTTTTCAGTGTTCCCTTTACTATCTTAGAACCTGCAGATGCCAGTTAGGCAGCAGAGAATGCAGTATACAAATAATTAAATATTCTTCAAATCTCTCAGTGCTACAGTTAAAAAAAAAAGGGATTAGATGTTTAAGTTCTACCCAATGTAGCAAGTACATCTTGAAGACTAACTGCAAGATATGGTTCCCATGTCTGGGTTATACGACTAAGGACTAGAGAGTTCTCAAATCTTGTTCTTATTCTGAAAACAAAAAGCACATTTACATTTGTACTAAACCTTTTTCTGACAATACACAAAGATTATTTGAAATGGAACACAGGAGGCAACCAAAAGGAAGAATATTTATAGCAAAGCTGAAGGCAAAGAGGTTTATAATAACTGCTTTAGACAGGGACTAAAAGAATAGACACATTGCACTGACATTCAGATTAAACAATGGGAAATAAAGCAAAGACCAATCTACTGGATATTACTATTATTACATTTTATCCTGCCTTTTTTAACATACATACATACATACTGTACATAGATGTCAACTCAAGGCAGCAAATGTACTTAATACTCCTGCCTATTTTCCCCACTGTGAGGTGTGTTGGGCCGAGAGAGAGTAACCAGCCCAAAGTCACCCAGCCGGCTTTTGTGCCAAAGGGAGACCCAGGGCGAGCTCAGTCTTTGGGGTTCTAGCTATCACCCTTACCGTAGGCTTCCTCAATGAGTGCACAGTATGGATTAATGCCAGTGCCACTTCTTCTTGCTTCTTGCTCACCCAGCCTCAGGATGTTTTCAAGTCCATTAAGTGCTACCTGCACAATCTTTGAATCCATCACAGTAAGGAGATCACAGAGTGGTTTGATGCAACCAAGTTCTACTAGATATCTGAAAACCATACCAATTGGAATCAAGTCACCCAGAGGATTTTTTTGGTCAAGTTGCACAGCATGGTTATATCACTTAAAAGCACAGATAGCTTTGAAAGGTAAAATTAATATGGCTCAAATGTCAAAAGTTTGGTGTACCTAAGGAAGATTTACTGAGAAAAATAATCAATTTTCTCTGGGTAAGTATTCAGTCAGTAGTAATATAAAGAATCTGAAAAACTGCTAAAAAGTATAAAAAGGCCAGCCTAAAGCATTAATGAAGATATACTGAATAACATTAGCAAATAGAGATGGCATCTTTTGGTTGCAGGCAAGACAAAATAATACATGCAATCAGCTGTTATCACAATTCTATTTTAAAGTATCTTTGGGAACAATCACATCAAGGGCAGGCAATCGTTATGCAATGCAGATATGGCTTGGTCGATGTTTGTTTTTTGGGTTTTTGGTCTTCAAAGAACAGAAGAAGCTTGGCAGTGACGTGACTGGAAGATGGGACCAGAAACTGGTCCTTTTTATTTTTTGAAGAGTCTGGGACTTTTAAAGTGCAGAACAGTGCATTAAGCACTATAGAGGCTTACTATTTTTCTTTTGCATTTGTAACAACAAAAATATAAACATTTGCACTACTGAAAACTGCACTTTTGATTAATTTCAGTAGCATAACCCTCGGGGGTGCTTAAGAATGAAGAATAGTGGCCATCTGGCCCTTGGATCACCACCCTTAATGTTTTGTAGTAGTTCTCATCAATCAGCTTTGACCAGTTCACTGCTACTTACTTTATTTGTTCAGCAGAGCCACCTGACGTTGCATTAGTGATAGCCCAAGCTGCTTCTTTTCTTGTCCGAAACTCAGCAGTTTGCAAAATATTTATTAGAGCTGGGAAAATATTGGCATCTATGACAGTCTGGAAAACAGAGGACTTAATATGAAATAAAAATTGCAGACAAAAAACTTTTCCTAAAATTTATTTAAATGAGAATTTGATATGGTGGTAGTCATAGTAATGTACAGTTACCCATATTTATTCCTATACTATACTATCTTATTTGGCATCTTGACAGTTAACTGTCAAATAGGTACAGGTAGTCCTTGTTTAGTGACTGCCTCATACAGCAACCGTTCAGTTACAACGGTGATGAAAAAGTAACTTTGTAACCAATCCTCGCATTTATGACTTTTGCAGTTCTGTAAAGCAAAGGAAAGCTGAAGTAAGATCTTACATTGTGGTTTCACTTAGCGACTGCTTCACTGAACAACTGAGTTGCCAGTCCCAATTGTGGTCCCTAGATGAGGACTACCTGTATTTCCAAATTGTCAATATAGCCGGAGTTCATTTCTCCTGGAGTTTCTGCTCAGAAATAGAATATAACATTTCTCAGGTACCAAGAGGAAGTCAAATCCTCTTCAAAAGCTTCATGAAGTCCCTGGCAAACATGTCTCCCCATCCCCCCAATAACGATTAATTACTTGAATCTGGGCTCTGTTTCCGGCGGTAATGTTTGATATTGTCCAACATGCTTCCTTTTTGATTGATTCTTTAGGACTACTTAGCAAGTGTAATAAACTTTGCAGGGCTGCACAGTTCAGTATTACCTAGAAAGAGGGAGAATAGATTTTAGACTATATTCAGAAGGTATTTACCTCCGAGAAATAAGGACAATAACCAACAAACAGAAACACAAAGACAACTGTATCAGAAAATATGGTCCTAAGACTTCAGCAGATAATCAAAAAAGAACCTTAAGAAAAGCTTTCAAAGGGGAACATGATAGCAGTGGAGAGCCAGTTTGGTCTAGTGGTTAAGGTGCTGGGCTAGAAACCAGGAATCTGTGAGTTCTAGTCCTGCCTTAGGCATGAAAGCCGGCTGGGTGACTTTGGGCTCTCTCTCAGCCCAACTTGGTGCAATGTAGACTAGCCTCCTCATGGTGCACCCTGGGCAACATAACTTCTTCTTCCTAGCATTTTCCTGCTATCGTGGGGTCTGCTTTTTGGATCCAGAAATGCCACTTTGCCCGATCATCCGCATCCTCGGTGCAGGCCCTTGATTTGCATGTTCTTATTGATGGTGTCTTGCCATCTCTATTTTGGTTGCCCACGTGGTTGCTGGCCATCAATTTTAAGATGGTAAACTATTTTGGCGACAGTGGAAGGTTCCACTCTAAGGACATGTCCATACCAACAAAGCCAGCTTTCTCTCATCTTCTTTGTAATTAATGACACGCCTAGTTGTTGTCAGATGGCATCATTTGTGATGTGATCAAGCAGGGAGGTGCCTGATATCCAACAGAGCATATGCATTTCCATAACATGGAGGCGGCTCTCTATATCCTTTGCTGCTGCCCAACACTCGGTTCCATACAGTGCCACAATCGTCTTATAGATCTTAGATTTGAGACGGGTTGGTATTTGTTCGTCACAAAGCACACCAGAGAGTTCTCGCCAATGCAACCAGGCTGCATTCACCCTTGCTCGCACATCACCACTGATGCCACCATCACCTTGGAGATGGGAGCCAAGGTACTGAAAGATGTCCACCTTCTTTAAGTTTCTCCCTGGGCAACATGACTTGTCACAGCTAAATAGTCCACACATCTGGCTGCTGGACCTCACAAGGATTTCCCAGCAAGAAAAAGCAGCATGAACACTGAACTGCTATGCCATATGATTAAAAAAAAAAAGATAGCAGTTGGCTTATCCAGCAAGAAAGGAGCGGAGGGATGGCTAGTGGAAACAACATGAGCAATGACTACCAAAGGCAAACCCTCCCTTGAGTTCAGCTCAACTCTTGGCAGCAATATGAGCCATTCCCATGTTCTGGGATGCTTTTTTAACTATAGCCCTAGGATTCTCGCTTAGTCTCCCAATCCAAGTACTAACTAGGCTTTTGAGATCAGGGGCCTCAAGACCAAGGATGGCTAAGTGCTATCATGCTGTGGCATCATAAGCAGAAAAGGCAGCATTAAGAATGCACTTTAAGAATAAGGATACCCAATATGATATATGGGCAAGTGTATCACTCAATAGTTTACCTCAGAATTTTTGGAAAGAGAATGTTGCTACTTGCAGAGAAAAGGAGGCAATCATTCCAAGTAGAGTAAGAGCTAATCGTGCTAAGTAAAGGTATCTTCTTAGATAAAGTTAGACATTTTCAGATCACACCCCCTTCTCAACAGCCAGCAGAAGAAATGATTGTAATGTCATATAATACTATGATTGATTTATATTAACTGGTATTGGTTGCATCGTCCATGAAAGAGCTGAGATGAACAAGGAAATATTGGTTTGAATTCTGTAGTAATCCTATAGTAAAGCTATTTGTTTAACAATTGCTTTGGCTGTTAAGTTTAATGTATTACTATGCATATATGTTTCCTTTTCTTTTTGCTGTTTACGAGTTGTTTCTTTGCTGTTCAAATGAAGATCTGAAAACATGAAATTCAAACCAGGAACTGGAATAAAGAATTTACCCAATTTAAAAATGGTGTTAAAGGGGAGATACCACCCAATATGACCACAGGGCAATCTACAAAGAGAGATCAGAGCTATCAATAATACTAATGCACTTCTACCTATTAGAGGATCTAACAGACTTTCCCACGGTTGCACTTGGAAATAACAAGCATCTTTCTGTACTTAGATATTAAACTCACTACATCATTTGATACTTAATCACTTACCTGCTTAAACACCACTAAGCTCTAAAGACTGATTTAGATTTGCAGATTCATTTTTAGGAAGGAGAACATGCTCAGAACCAAATGTGAAATAGCCAACATTCCTGTGTTAAAAAATCAGCTATCATCGAGGAATACCTACAAACATAGGAAGTTGCCTTACTTGGAGACAGATCATTGGATTCATTTCACCAGTACTGTCCAATAGCTTTCCACCATTTCAGGCCGTTTTTAAAGTCCTAATTTAAGACTAGGAACCTACTGCAATATTTATTTGTTTTTGTTTTAATATTTCTATGCTGTCTATCATATGACGGATCTCTGGGAACCGTAGAATGTTCAAACATATTATATACAGTTTAAAACATCTGCTCAATCACTTAGCAACAGACTCTTTTTAATATACTAGTAAGGGAAAATATGTGCAAACCTCACAAAAAGAAAAAAGAAAAACATGGTGAAGAGTGAAGGATGGGTATGGACTCCCCTCCTCCACCCCAAACTTTTATAAGTTTCTATTCAAATTCTAGGTAAAAAAATCACTGTGTTCAGGGTTAAGTACTAATTCAATAGTTTTGTATTTTCTGTCACCAAAAGTTGGACAATAAGATTTGAAAGGCGATGTATATTTACAGATGGATCCTACTTCAAAATCTCTGAGAAGGAATGTACCAGAGCATTCCACATGAGATTATTTACGATCTAAAGATTTAACTGTATTTCAAATACCTAAAATTAATAGGCAGAGACATACCTATTCAGCAAACTATGCGTCACAAACCTTGTAAAGTAACTTTCAGAGGACCTCAAAGCAATGAAATCTGATATCGGACAAGGGAACCATGTTGCCTTTCTGAAAAAAAACTTGTGTTTTTATGATGTCCTTCAGATGGGCAAATTTACTTCTGTTCAATGACTGGTTTGAAATGAGTACACTCAGTTCCAGTGAGAAAAATCAATACCTGGGTCTGGATATCGTCCCCCGTCACAATATTCCCAACTGCTCGCAAGGCAGGAGATATCACTTTGTAGTCATTGTGCCTAAAACAAGAAAAGGCTGCAGTTTAACAATGCACATGCTGTCTTATAACCAAGAAGTCTGGTAAGATTGCTAAAAGTCCAAACCTGATGGAAAAATACCACATGAGAAAGTATTATTAGATTGTAGGTAAAGGTAAAGGTTTCCCTTGACGTAAAGTCCAGTCGAGTCCGACTCTAGGGGGCGGTGCTCATCTCCGTTTCAAAGCCTTGGAGCCAGCGTTGTCCATAGGACACTTCCGGGTCATGTGGCCAGCATGACTCACGGAACGCCGTTACCTTCCCGCCGAAGCGGTACCAATTAATCTACTCACATTTGCATGTTTTCGAACTGCTTGGTGTGCAGAAGCTGGGACGAGCAACGGGAGCTCACCCCGCCGCGCGGTTTCGAACCGCCGACCTTCCGATCGACAGCTCAGCGGTTTAACCCGCAGGGCCACCGCGTCCCAATTAGATTGTACAAGATACAAAAAACACAGAAAAATATTATTTATTCTGATGTAAATATTTTGTGATGCTTTGTTTTTATTGTTTTATTGTATTCACTGTTTTTATATTATCTTTTTTTCCAATGAATAATCACTAACATATGACACTCTAATATTGCTGGTGTCTTACTTTTTGGTTGTATATATTAGCAGTATGTTGAATACTATTTATTAAAATATTGCTGCACAGTTGTTACCACAGGCTGAAACCAAATTTGTCACATTCCTTGAAAACTGGTCATGAATGGTTAAAGAAAAACTGCATATCAAAAGTAGATGGAACTACATCATAGTCCGAGGAGGGACTGTGTGAGTGTCCATACATGAAAACTAAAAATTTTCTGTTGCAAAGAGGTCCAAATGCATAGAACGCATTTTCCATTGGAAAGCACTTAGGGATAACTTCTGTCATTGGGAACTATTCTATACACAACTTAGGCATTTAAAGTACAAACAAAATATATAATCTGGAGAATGAACAAGGATCTATCTTCTACTGTCAAATGGGCAAGCCATGTGTAAAAGAAGTAATAGCTCTGAATTCAAGACTTTTTTTTCTTTTTTGAAATACTACTTTGTATGTTGGAAAAAAACTTCACTGAAAGAACAAATCTTATCCTATGGAGAGTTCACAGTAAATCAAATACAAATGTTAATAGACACATTCCTGTTCTTTGAATCAGAGATTCTCACTATTGAGAAGCTAGAGCAAATTACTACAAATAAAAGCACCCTTCTATGCTTCCCTAATACAAGACATTTATTGATTTACCAGTTCATTTGGGGGCTGAGTGGCTTTTTTTTCCTGGAATGTATAAAAAATTCAATCTTTTTCTATATCCTACAATGCAAGAATAGTTCATACTTGTTTAATATTACATCTCAGAATGTTAAGTCACGGGATCTAGCATTAATTATGCACTATGAATATAAAGTCTGGAATTGCCTACATTAAATTTTGTAATTTTGGGAGATCAGAGAGTACTTAAGGTCTGCTATAAAATTGGGGCTAGATAGGAAGCTATCTAGTGTGGGGTGGGGGAGAGGGGAACAACACATGTACACAAACCATCTGAAGCTGTAATTCACTGCTTCCATTCCTCCTTGGCCAGTTGTCTGGTGGGATCTGGTGTGTACATGGGAGTGAAAGGTGTGTAAGTATGAATTAGCTTAAGCAAAACTTGGCTATATTGTCCACATTACAGCTAGAGAGTTAACAAAGGATTCTTTCTGTGCTATTTTGTCATTTAATATGGATAACCCATTCATCCTTAATCCCTCAGAGGTTATTATCTCACTGAAAGGTGTGTGAACAGTTTCCCACAAAAACTGCCAACCACTGACCCTGGCTACATATCTAGCAATGTCACAATGTCCATTCCCAGCTGTTTATGAGCTGTTGAGCACAGTAAGTGGGGAGAGTTGGTTATATGGGCCTCAACGGGTGGCAAAAGGAAGACTGGGTAACTGCAAAGGAGGTATTGCAAATGGGCAAGTTTTACTTCCAAATAAGACCTTACTCTGAAAAATATTCTTCAGCTGTGTATTAAGATCATAGCTAGCTCTTCTATAGCAATCTAAGAGAAGAACAGATATTGGAAAAGCCTATTGACTGTAAAGCCAAGTTGACTACTTCTCTAAATGCTATTCAGAAAGGAGGCTTTGAGACCAGGTTAATATTTTCAGTCACTGAATGAGAAACAAATGTTGAATTCAATCTTACACCAATACTGGAAACAGAGTATCTTAATGAAAAATGAGGAGGGTTAGCACAGTTGCTTGATCTCAAATCCTTACATCAACAGCTCTACAAGTCTCCTACACACTCCGGCATCAATCACAGCCTGAATTTTATCATTGGGTCCATCAGACAAGTAGGAGAGTGCCCAACATGCATCTGCTAGAACATCTGTATCATTGACAAACAGCAGCCATGAGAGTACACTCAGACAGGGCGATACCTGCAGAGGAGGAGAGAGGAAAATAATTAATCAAATGTCTTGTATTAAAATGACTCATGAACAGCTTCTTACTCTGAAGGCTCCCAAAATTAAATTCTTATGTACAAAAAGAGTGCTCCACTATACATCAAGTGCAAGCTGTAAAACGGAACCACTGCAAAGATAAATACTTGGGAGTGAAAACATGTATTTAAGAACAATTGGATTATCACAGTTCATTTTAATATTCTGAAGTTAAGAAGAATTTCACAGCGTTTCCACTGAAAAATAAAATCAGAATTTAGAAACCAATTTTCTTTCAGATTTTACACAAACTGAAATGTGTATTGCTTATGATATGACAAATTGCTGGTTCTTCAAATGGCTTCCCCTTTAGTAATGTGTCTGAGTTTTGTGCTTGATTTTGCATAAAGTTACACTTGGAACCTTACAGAGCTAAACAAACTTTTTGGTGGGAAATGATCCCTGCCTTCCATGCACATAGTAATTTCTGACTTCCTGCCTAATTCCTAAAGGACAACTGTGGCTATATAAGGAAGCCACAAGCATGATAATTACTAGAACGCGTGGATTGGGGGTAAAAAAAAATTATCAAGAATTTGATGGGATGTCAGATCGTGAATCGGCCAACATGTGTTTCAGCATCATCAGTGCTGCTGTGTGCTTCTATGCTTTGTCAAGTGGAATTACATGTATTTAAATTAGGAACTTTTGATATCGCCATCTTGGATTTTATATTTATAATTTTATGAAGAATTCTGTTTTTATTGTATTTTAACCTGTAGTCATTTTAGTTTTATTGTAAACCACCCAGAGTCGCTCTTTGAGTGAGATGGGCAGTGACAAATTTTGAAATATAAATAAATAAATAAATTTCTATTTTTGAGTCTCTTGGAAGCAATTTTTTAAACAGTAGACTGGTGGCTTCCTCTGAAGTAAGCAGGCAGTGCTAGCAGAGAAGGGCACATTCTGACTCTCAGACTAAAACAGCAGCACAGCTTCTAAACTCTTCTTAATATTATCAAAAAGGAAAAAAATGCACCTTTAATATTTTGCTATCAAAGATGATGTACAAATTTCTTATGGTAAGAAATGTATTTTTCTCCTTTCATGGAGGACATTTTCCATTTTGGAAATTTATAGTTCTGTCTATACCAATTCAGCTTCTGTCAGGCATGCCCCTGTAGGTGAAAAGGATTAGGGCAGAATAAGGGCAGAGGAACCTCTAGGGACTTACGGAATTTAATGTTTATTTCTGCAATAAAATGGTTTGAACAGTTACCCCAATAAAACTGCTCAAGTAGTTTTTGAAATTAACAGAATTTTTTTCATACTGAGAAAAATGGATATGCCATATAGGACTGATAGTTGGCCTCTTGGAGGGTTAGGGAGTCACATAACATGACTTCTTAAAAGCTGTTGTTTGACAGATGAATAATTGGATTTCTGAGAATATTTAGTTTGTGCAGTCGTCATAATGACAAGAGTTCAGTTAAAGATAATAGGCTAGAAATATGTGAAGCTCTCACAAACAATTCATAAATGTTGTGCCACCTCTCTTACGAATATGGACCCCCCCCTATCCCATCCTTCCCACCCCGTGGGCACTTAAGCTACACCAGACATGCTCCCCCAATGCAAAAACACATATATCCTACAAAGGCCCCATCCCCATATCCTACACCACACTCAAATCCACTGTACACATTCAGAAACCAAACATTACCCCTACATAAACTCTCAAACATCTATGTGTTCCATCCATATGTGTAAGACAGTAGTCTCACCAAACAGAATCCCATACACTAAGTCCTCCTTACACAAATAAACCCTACATTCTTCCCAATCTATATAAACACTTCATACGTCCCACGCTCTTTACACCTGTGTCAACACACAAATCATACAGATTTATCCTCTTTCCCTTCCAATTATTTTGGGCACAGTTCCTAAGAGGAAGGGGGAAGCAATAAAAGCTCAGAACTATATAGAATAGTTCAGAAGGAGATGTAGAACATATTCGTACAGGGGCTTACGATATTGGCAGTTTTAATTTCAATCACTTTCTTAATGATCCCCAGTGTGGAATCTGATTTTTTTCATAGGTGCTGTGCACGTCTTCACTGAGCTGTCCACTACAAGATTTTTTTTCCTGATTCATGACATAGGTCCCAGACCCCATCAGTGTATATGTGAAGTCAGGTTCCTTTTCCTCCAGTGTACATTACTTAAACTTAAAGTGAACTGCACCAATGACCCAGCTTAGAGAGATATTTCTGGAGTTCTTCACAGTCACTTGAAGTTTTTATCAACCTGAATATCTTAGTATCATCTGCAAACCTGGCCAACATTGTTTACCCCTTACCCCCTTTACTAGCACACTTATAAATAAGTTAAAAAACACGGGTTCTTGAGGAACTCCACCTTTTACTTTGTCATTTACTCCTATTCTTTTTTAACTAGTTAGCTATTCATAAAAAGACAGGTTCTCTTATCCCATGACCATTAGGTTTACTCAAAAAACTTTTGATGAGGAATTCTGTCAAATAGTTTTTGAAAGTCCAAGTATATTGATGGGGTCACCTCCAGCCATGTTCCTCTTGATACTCTCAAATGTTTTGCTGGTGAAATCAAGATATATTACGTTTATAGTATTCCCACAATGATTTTCTCCCTCCCCCCAGTGCTATACAGCAGCTTATCTGTAATATTTTTACCCAGTAGGCAAGTTACCATGTGATCTACACCTATCACCTTGTTACCAAATCACCTACAACCAAAAGCCTTCTGCTCCACGGAGGAGTATCCTTGGTATGAAATGATGTGCATTCATCATCCACATATTAGGGCTTTCTTATGGGAACATCTCAGTCTTCTTTGAAATTTTGTCCTTCCCCAAGATCCTTATTCTCTTTGATAGCAAGGGAGCTGTTTTCTTGGGGACGGAAATAAAGTTAATGCATCCCAAATTATCGATAAAAAGAACTACAAATCTGTTAATGAAATAACTCAGCTTGAAATGGATCTTTGTATACATGATGATCATGTTATTTATTTATTTATTAAATGTATATTACCGCCCATCTCCCCCAATGGGGTACTCTGGGCGGTTTACAATAAAAACAGTAATAAAAACATCTAAGCTTCAGTCACACTTTAAAAACATAAATAAGACAATAAATATAAACTCCAAGAGGAGATGGAATCCCAATCAATAGGGGGTGCTATGGCACCAACCACCCCCAGGTGAAGCTGTTACCCTCCCCATCCCACGCAAGGCGGCAGAACCAGGTCTTCAATTTGTTCCGGAAGGCTGGGAGTGAGGAAACCCATCTCAACTTCGGGGGCATGATATTCCAGAGGGAGGGCGCCGCTGCAGAGAAGGCCCGTCTCCTGGACCCCGCCAGATGCAATTCCGTTGAGGGGGTCTGTAGCATGCCCGCTCTGCCTGACCGGGTGGGGCGGGTCGATGTTATGGGGATGAGACAGTCCCTCAGGTAGCCTGGTCCCATGCCATGCAGGGCTTTAAAGGTGATAACCAACACCTTGAATTGGACCTGGAAGCAAACTGGTACCCAATGCAGCTTGCGTAACAGTGGTGTCACGTGTGCTGATTTCACAGCACCAATAACTGTCCGCGCTGCTGCATTCTGGACCAGCTGAAGCTTCCGGATACTCTTCAAGGGTAACCCCATGTAGAGCACATTGCAATAGTCTATATGGGAGATGTAGTCATCTTATGACTAAGATGACTAAGATGTTGTTACAGATGAATAGGGAGGATGAACATGTCAAGGATTGCATGATGAAATGGGCTAAGAATTTTGGATATAATATGCTGGACCAATAGGAGAACATGTGGAGGAAAGGTTTGAAATTTATGCTGAATTATAACCTGAAATAAAATTTTTATAAGATGATGTATTGTTGGTATTTAACTCCTGATAAGTTGTCAGAAATGTATAATGGTGTAACTAATGTCTGTTGGAAATGTTTACAGGGTGAAGTAACCGTTTAACATCTTTGATGGACTTGTGAGAAGGCTAAAAAGTTCTGGGATCAAATATCTATTACTATCCAAAAGATTCTTAAAGTAAATATACAAAAAAAAAGAACTTTTTCTTTTGGGATTGATGGAGAAGGAGTTAGAGAAACAACATGGAGTTTTGCTGTTATACATGATTACGGCTGCAAGACTGTTATATGCACAACGATTGAAGGATCCACAAATACCTACGGTTGAAGATTGGATTGTTAAATTAATGGATTTGGCTCAGATGGCTAAATTAACAGTTTTAATAAGAGAACACTCTGTTTCTGGATATATATCTACTTGGCAACCACTTTTAGAGTACTTGCTTGTAATAGAAAAAAATCATGTTTTCACTTTGGGTTTTAGTGATTAAATGGTCTGATGTAATAGAAATAATGTTATGATAGGTTAATTAATTGTAAGAGATTAGATTTGTAAATTTATCTATATCTGTATTGGAGAAAGTCAGAAGTCACTTTCCATTTCTATTTTCTTTCTATCGACGCTTTTATAGTTTTTTCTTTTTTCTTCAGCTCTGTTTTCTATCTATTCTATTTTCTCTTTTTTTGTATCTTAACTATACTCTGAAAATAATAGAGTTTTATATTTAAAAAAATGCATCCCAAATTATCTCCCCTCCATATCTCTCCACCTCTCCTAAGACTCTCTAGCTCAGCTATCTGAGGCTGAAGAGAATGAACTTGTTCCCTGAGCACAGGAGCTCACTGCACCAAGCCCAAGCCTATGACTTAACGGCCAAAAGGCAGAGGATCACAAAATGGGCACCTGTGCAATAAACCACAAATAGATTAGGTGTTGGCAAGTTTGGCTTACTTCTTCTTTAGGAATTTTTTTACTTAACCATAGGAGCTATGGTTTACCTCCTATGATATACTTCTACAGAGTTTGGAGCCCTGTCTTCCTCTTCCATGTAGATCTCTTGTTTTTCACTCTGAAAAAATCAATGGTTTTGAATAAATGGTTTGCAAAAAGGGGAAAATTTCCTTCCCTTTGTTTCTCAAGTATCGTACTTCAGGTGCTTTGTCCCCTTCTATTATTAATAAAGAGAAATTAATAATAATTAGCAATTATTAATTATTATTAATAATTAATTAATGTTTATTGTGCAGGAGCTGATTGCTATTCAGAAAAAAAAATTGCTATTTTTTTTCCTGATTGCTATTCAGAAAAAAAAAATTCCAGCAAAACTGCTTATAGCTTACAGAAAAATTGCAATGATCAGTAGAGCTGAGAATGATTCACCTTCAAAGCATTCTGAGAAAATAAACCTATTGTGAACTTTTTCCGCAACTAGTTTATCATTTTCAGACTCCTATACATGTTTAAGCAGCCTGTTCACTAAAAGAATGATGCAAATCTCATAGCCTAGGAGACAGTTTGAGTTTTATTTTGTACCTTAACAAAATCTGGAGGAGGATTCTTCCCTCTGCAAAGATTAGATAGTGCCCATACAGCATTCCGAGTCATGGTAAGACGATTCTGTTTGGAAAGCAATCTGAAAATGGAAATAAGAATTTTGCAATACCATCTACTTGCACAGTTGATTAAGAATGTATTAGTTATTTATTACTCATGTTTATGAGATGCTATACTTACTAACCAACTCTAAGTGGCTTATTATTGTTAGTGAGAAATTGCCAAATTATGAAACACTTCCTTATTTTATCTTTAGTACAGTTTTATTTCACCTGTCTTCTATCAAAGAAGTGAAGGTGGCATAAGTCAGGTGGCACATGGTATCCCATCCAAGCACAGACCAGATCCTGATTATTTAGTTTCAGGTTGTAGGATGGTCTGTCAGTTCATAAGCTAGAATTCATTATTTTGTTGCACGTTGCTGGTAAATAGTTACTTTTCACAAAGATTATATCACCGATTATATCACCCTTGCTAATAAATCTGAGTACCATTTGTATCACTTACTGTAATAGAGGGGGCAAGATGTTGCAGTCAAGTACATAGTCTCTACACATGGTACTATCACCTGCAATATTACCAAGAGCCCAAACAGCCTGAGAAAGAAGAAAACGGTCAGAATTAAATATGTTCAGTATATAATCTCCAGCGTCCTATATTCCAGTATGAAGGCTTTTCTAATAATATATTATGTATCTCAGAAGATTTAACAACAAAGTTCCAGACTGGCTACTAATAAAATAATAATACAATTTAAACAACAATAAATCATAAAGTCACAGTAAAACAAGACACAACATAGCAATCTACTAAGACAAAGTGACAATATAAAGACAATGTTCAATTTTTGGGAAATCCATTTCTGGCTTTTGAATAGAAAAGGCTGAAGGGCTACTGGGTGAGTAGCTCTGAACTTAAACTACCCAACTTTTAATCCTTTACCTTTTATTCTGATATCCCCCTATTTTTTCAATATTTACATTTATATATAATCATAATCCACTTTTTATCCTTTTATCTTCATGTATTGATATTGAGCACTACGTTAATCAATTTTGCTGTCACTGCTATCCAACCGCTGCGTGTGCCTCTTAAGGAGATCAGAAGCGACAGCCACTTGCTGCCGCTAAGTAAACAACACCAGCAACAGCAAGCGACGAAGGAACTTCACGAGAACTAAATCTCAGTTCTCAAGTAAAACCAAAACACAAAAGCGCTGGAGCACAAGCCACAAGACATCAAAGAATAATCAACATTCTGGCCAGCCAACAATCAAGAGGCTTCTACAATATGACAGCCCACTGGGAGAACCACCTGTTTGCCCCTCAAACAACAATATGCTGCTGGAACAGGAGGGTGAGGAGCAGACAACTCTGGAAGACAAGGTCCAGCTACAGCCAAAAAATAAACTGAGACCACAAACACCAGATATGGAACTGGTACCCAAGAACTGCCTTCTGCACAAATTGTAATATCTATTTATGATCAGCTTCTGATAGCTAATAACAAAATTGATAGTTTAAAATCCTTGACAGAACAGTTTATGTTTAAATCATCAGGCAGATTCACTGATTTAATATTAACACCAGTGGGGAGAAGGGGGGGGCAGTGTAACCATATGGAGGAAGCCTTAGTATAAACCCCCAAGACAAACCTATTTCAGCCACAAATGATGAATGGGCAGAAGGCAAGACTGTCTGTGTACGGAAGGGTGTACTTGCATGTGTCCATTTGAAGTGTACGATGCACACACAGAACCATCCTCCATGTCAAAAATGTTGCCTACCCGGGTTTAGAGGAACAGGAGTCAAGAAAAGAGTTTCTTGAAGCAGAACTGTAAGTCTTTCAACGTTTACTCCTACTTCTGCTCTTAAGAGATCTGTGCATGTAGGCACTACTGTGCCAATGTATACATCCCCCTGCACCCATGAAATGCCATGTTAATATATGTGATTTATTTTATTTTTAAATTTAAAGTTTACTTTTCTGGATATGCAGAAGAGTTTCAAAGCAAAATGCCATTTGCCAGAGGTTGCTGAATTTATGTCTTGCAACATAAATTCTGCCATTTGCCAGAGGTTGCTGTATTTATGTCTTGCAATAAGACTGAGTAGTAAGGATAATAGGTGGCTGAACAGCTTTCAGTCCCAAGAAAAGAAAAAGGAAAAGACAAATTCTATCAGCTTGGTAAGGGCAACAAGGTAACTAGGAGTGATCTGAAAGACAGGGTGACCAAAGGTAGTGGGAGAGGAAAACATGAAAACAGAAATGGGCTGGAAAAGGTTGAAGACAGCCTGTTACAGAAGAGGAAGAAGTGGAGAGATTTTGCTGGGGGGGATGCAGAAAGCAACAAGACAGGTAAGAAAGACTGGCATGCAGGGGAGGAAGGAAGCACGAGGCATGTGAACTGGAGAGATTAGTTGAGGCATGATTCTGGAGCAGAAAGAGAAAAACTATTAAGTAGGAGTGGATTTTGAGGGCTGAGAACATGAAGAAAGAATTTGGGAAACCGATCCTCCCACATTTCTGTTCTTGTTCAAAGACGTCAGGCAACTGCACAGTGAAATACTTATTACAACATAGCAGATGTCAGGCTACTGCCTATCATCAGTTTCCAAAAAGTGTTATTTTGTTATGTAAGTGAAACAGAATCAGAATATCAACAACTCATTTTAAACTTATGACTAGCAAACAAGAATCTACATTCAGAAAAAAACAACCTCATGGGATCACAGAAGGATTAAAAAAGAGAAACTGCCTTGGTTGCATTGTAATTTTTGGAATTATTTTTTATATTATTCAAATGCTGTAATTATCTATAAATTATAATTACAATTTCTTGATTTATATAAGGTCATTCTAAATGAATAAAAGTAACTTAAAATGATGTTATATAATACATACTATTTTATTTCTCCTTTTCCCATTTTATTTTCTGAGAATCTAACCTGTTCCTGCACATCTTCAAATTCTGAGCTGAGTAGTTCTATGAAGATAGGAACAGCTCCTGCTTGGATCACAATCCGAGTTTGAAGGGAATTTCCAGAGGCAATGTTAGTCAGAACCCAGGCGGCTTCAAACTGGATCAGGAGATAAAGAAAGCTTCAGCAGCTGATTTCTAAGACTTGATATTCAAACTCCATTAGTTTATACTAATTTGTGTTTACAGGGTCACATATAAGGTACCCAGAATAACAAGAAACACAAGGATGCATATCTAGTAATCACATTACAGGTAAAAGGTAAAGGTAAAGATTTCCCTTGACGTAAAGTCCAGTCGTGTCCGACTCTAGGGGGCGGTGCTCATCTCCGTTTCAAAGCCTTGGAGCCGGCGTTGTCCATAGGACACTTCCGGGTCATGTGGCCAGTATGACTCACGGAACGCCGTTACCTTCCCGCCGAAGCGGTACCAATTAATCTACTCACATTTGCATGTTTTCGAACTGCTTGGTGTGCAGAAGCTGGGACGAGCAACGGGAGCTCACCCTGCCGCGCGGTTTCGAACCGCCGACCTTCCGATCGACAGCTCAGCGGTTTAACCCGCAGCGCCACCGCGTCCCCACATTACAGGTAGCCCTCACTTAACGACCATTCATTCAGCGACCATTTGAAGTTACACCCAGTCCCTGAAGTTAGAGCCGTTACAGTGCCCGCACTTATGAGTACAACTCCCCCAACCCATCTTCCCCATCTCTGCCCTTTGGCAGCCCTACACAATGGCATTCCTTGGTGGCGACAGCGGCACTGGGGTTGAAGTAGAAGTCCAGGGCCTTCAGGAGTACCAGTTGGCTGCCACTGCCCCTGGGCTTCTACTTCAGCCCCAGTGCTGTCACCACTGCCGAGGAGAGCTGCCTCAAGCCCTATGCCGTGGCCAGCCGCCCCAGTGCAAAGCCCCAGCTGCCTTGCGCTCTGCAGGCCCTGCCACACCCAGCTGATCTTTGCCGCCTTCCTCCTGCTGACAAGGTGCGCCCAACCTGGCCCTATGTGAGGTAGCTGCTGGCCACACCAGGCCTTCTTTCTGAGGCTGCTTGCGCCTTCTCCAAACAGTGTGCTCTATTTTCACAATGCTTCGGAAAGCCTTCGGAAAGCTTCTGAGGCCTTCCAAAGCATCATGAGAAGGCTGTGCCCACCATTCTCCAATTTGGGTGTGCTATTCTTATGAGCTGCTGAGGCCTTCTGAAGCATCACGAGAACTGTGTGTGTGATTTGGAGAACAGCAGGCACGGCCTTCTTCTGAAGTTTCAGAAGGCCTCAGAAGTCTTCCGAAGCATTGCAAGAGTGGCACCCGCTATTTGGAGAACAGCACCCGCTATTTGGATAATCTACCTTCAGTATCATCAAACCCACATTATGTTTTTTATAATCAAGTCATAGCACAAGACACATATACAAAGTGGTTAATATGGGGAAAACAAATAAAAGTAAGAGAAAGAAAAAGATTTGACCACTTAAAGCCCACTATTTTAAAGTAAGAATCTTGGGGTGCAATGATAGATTACTACATTACAGTAGTACAGTAGTAAATCTACTGAATTATAGATACTAAAAATATTTGAGATTGGGCTTGCATCCCTTTAGAGAGAGACAGACAGAAAGTGCTAATAACAGAGGAAGCCTCAGGGAAGGGGAAAAGCAGCCCTTAGTCTTTAGCCTGCCACCTGAAGAGCATTACAAGGTTCACAGACCAAACTGTCTGAAACTAGTATCAGTTCGAGCTAATGCTGATCCTTTGTACTGATTTGTGTAAAGAACTCTAGCGAAAATGCAATATGAAATGCAACAAACTCACACTTCCCACTTCTGTAGCTTTGTGGTAGGTATGTTTATGCAGCATCAAGCGTTACTGAGATCTATTAGATCTATTCTCCAGTAAATATACCAAGGTAACAGGTTAAGAAATAGTATGAGTCTAAAATATAGAGTCCTAAGAGTAGTATAAGAAAGATACATTAGTTTTAATATCCTTGGGAGCATTAGAGGAATGGATAGTGAGAAAATGCCTTGATAAACTGTCTTCCACCTTAATTTAAGCTCAAGGGATTTTGCATACAAGCATCCCACCAGTACAGGGAATGATGTTGTGACATCACATTAAAGGAAGCGTTGTTAAAGTTTATTGTTAAAGATGAGTTTACTTATGTATTTAGCTATTTATGCATTCATTTGGGGGATAAACAACTGTCAGCAAAGAAATAAGGAATAAAAACTAGCGCTCACAGCAGGTGTCTCCTCCCAACCTTAACTGAGTGGAAGTAAACTGAGAAAATGTCCTTTGTAAAAGTAAAAATTTAAAGCTGAACCCGCTAAGTTCTCCATGCTCAATGCTTTTGAGCTATCAAACAGTACTTTGATTTCAGCGAGTTTCTGTTTTTTTGATTATGCATGCATATGCATTTTACAAACTGAAAAGAAGAACACACATGTGCAAAACACACCTGTAATGTGCAGTTTTCTTTCCGTTTGAGGAACTCCACAAACCTGGCAACAACTCCTGGTGTGCTGATAACTTCATCTATAGGAGGATTTGGTTCTGTTTGAGAAGGTACAAAATACAAATATATTAAAATAATGCTGTTACATTTTAAATATGAAGCATTTAATGTTTGGGCAGATAGATATACATGTAGTATGGTCTGTCATAAAGGCAAAACCATTTTTTAAGATATGGCCTGAATCACTTTTTGAAACACATGCTATTTTCCCAAAAAGGGAGCAGGGGAATGTAAAAATTAATTATGAATTAAATGTTAAACGCATAGTTTCTCTCCCCTCCATCTTTTATTTTAACTGATTTTAATTATAAAATATATGATACAATTTAGTATAAAGTACATAGATAGATTCATGTTAAAGGTTTTAAACAACCTGTATACTCATTATACATCACCCCATCTTTCTCTCTCTCACATACACACATATACAGTATATACACATATCCCTTCTTGGAATTCAACTTTTAATGAACTGGCTTTCTGCACCTATAAACCAATCGATACTAGGGCAACAGATGCAGAGATGGTTAGCAGAGGGACTCTGTCTTTTATTTCCTTCCCTCGTCTAAAAGACTTACTTTGCACGTCTCTAGGTAACAGGCCTCCAATTGGGTAGATTGAAATTCTCCAGGCTTTCTTCCCTTCCTTTCCCTCTCAGTTCAGTTTTCTTTCTCCTCCATCTCTGGCCTGTTCTCACCTGCCTGGCTCTTTCTCCATAATAGAGAAAAGTACACTACAGACTGTAAGCTGTAAACAGACTTGAATAGCTGAGCCCTTTTTATCACTATTTTATTTCCTAAATTAACCTTATTTTTATTTTCTTTCACGCAAGCACCTGCCCCAAAACTAGGAATTTGCCACTGGAGTAGTTGCAAGGAGAATGAGAAACTAGTCCTCACCCCTGTTCACAATGGTCATATCCCCTCCTCCCATCTAATGATGAACACAAACAGGCAAAGAAATGTGTGGAACTGGGAATGGTTGGAACCTGAGTAGGCTAGAACTGTACTTTAGCTAGCTGAACTGCTCTGGAAACAGAGCGTTTGCAGAAGGATTCTCTGTCTTCCGCAGTGAGAGAGGAGGAAGAAAAACAATTTTAAAAAAAGGCAGCACATGGGAGGGATAGGTGACTGTAGGAGGAAGACACTTCCCCAATTTCTAGTCCAATGACAGAAAGCAACAAAAAGGAGGAATCTTTGTTATTCAAAAGGAGCCTATTATATTCCTGTAGCTTGCAAGGTTTTTCAAGCTAAGGTAGTCCCTCAGCTTCTCTGTGGTTCTCAAATCTGCTCCCTTGCAAAGTTTATTATTATTGAAACCATTCAGAGTAAGTTTATTAGAGCCATATTGATGGTACCAAAAAGTATTAAAAATGCCATTCTATGGGTAGGAATAGGTATAATTTCATTGGATGCCAGACCATGGTTCCTTCTTCTTACCTTCTGGCTAAACTTAATTCTGTTGCCTTTAGGTTTAGCCCCATTAATATTTAGAGATCATTTTAAGTCATCTTGGCTAAAAAAAAGCCTTAGAAAAAATTAAATTGCTGGGCTTCTCTATGGAAAGTCTGTGCTCATTGGGATAATGCTAGAACACCACCCTGAAACAACGAATCTGGGATATAGTCTCCAAACAAATTTAAGTAAAGTGGTACACCCCAATATCTGTCATTTTCTTCCGGAAGGGTTCGTTCCAGCTTCTTATCTATCATCTATCACAATTTTGAAATTTTGTAAAGCTTTCACTTTAGCCAGGCTGGACACACTACCCTCAGCAGTCCTTTTTGGATGTTTCAAGGGTACTCCTATGCACCTTCAGCTATGTCCATGTGGTGACGGCTCAACAGAAACCCTAAGCCATATGTTGTTATGCTGTTCCCTATATAAGGACTCTAGACAGATCCTTATATATCCATTATTGAAGAAATTTCCAGGCAGGGAGAATGACTTCTATCTAATGGTACTTATTTTGGACAAGGACCCGAAAATATCCTACCAGGTTGCCCATCCGCACAATATGCTGCACCATCACTTAGGTTTAGAATTTCTTAACATAGTATTTTATTTCAATTTATTTTAGTATTTTCATTCTTAATTTTAGATCGTATTATACTAATTGTTTTGTTTGTTTGTTTTGTATGTATGTATGTATGTATGTATGTATGTATGTATGTATATAAAATTGTTGCTATTATATAATTTTATTGTATCTGGCCTTAGGGCTGTAATAAACATGTTGTTGTTGTTGTTATGTACTGCAAATACTGAGACAGAAGGCATGCAGCTGAAATGCAGCAGTCCTTTTTGGGGGGAAGCACATAGAGATCTTTATGTTCCATTCCTGTGCCCTAATCTGCCAGGCACTTTCCTATTTATAAAAGTGTTCTTCACTTTAATGTTACTTGATTAGCTTTCACTGCACCTCACTGTAATTATCAATAATCCAGTTTAATTTAGCAACCACCACAAATAAGTCTATTATTACTAGTATCACAACATCATGGTCTGTGTATGACAACAGTAGGGTTTGCCTACATTTAGTTACAAGATAGCCAGACATGGAGGTTAAATCTATGGCTAACTCACCTTCCAGAAAGCCTCCATAAAAAGGCAGATGAGGCAGGAATAGGTATAAAATGAGACAACTAGTTAATCAAGGTACTTTAGATGAAAAATGGAATATGCCTTTTCTATCAAATAAGATAATTATCATGTCAAAGGCTATTATTTTCCCACAGTTATACCGAAGCAAACTTAAGGGAATGAAAGTGGAGTTCTTTTAAGTTCATCTCTGTGTACTACAGGTGTGTGTAATTTTTATAAATAACCTGTGGTTGCTATTAATTATATGTATTCCTGCCTTTCCACTCAGTGAGGCCAAACATAAAATAGATAGTAAGATAAACTACAATATTAAAAAATCCTATAAAATATTAAAAGTACATACAAGAAGTTGGTAAAAACTGGATTAATGTAACCACTGGTTAAAAATAACAGCAGCAGAAGATAAAACACATTACATTTGGTCAACAGAAAAACCCAGGAAGCGTTGTAAATGTCCTGCTTAAAGGAAGCAAGTTCCCTTAAAAATCCTTCTCTCAGATTCCTTAGAGGGGCAGAGAAAAATGTCTCTCAGGAAGCTCTTAAAACTCAGTCAGATTCATGTAGGTTATCCTTATCGTGGTCATATGGCCTTTTCAAATTCGATCTCCACTGTCACCTCTTATTCTTGCTTGTGTATACCAACTGGAAAATATTAATCTTTGACACGACAGGATCTTATTTGACAGACCTTATTCCAAAATGTTTAGAATTGGGAGCAGCAAGATGGTCCTTGCAGACATCACCGAGGAACTCAAGTCCTTTAAGATGGGTATTTTTTTATCTCCAGCTGCCAACACTTCCCTTTTCCCATAAAATCTCTGACCTCCACATTTTAAAAAAATAAAAAGATAGCAGGTATACAAGATACGCAGCATGTTCAGTGAGCAGAGCAATGAGAGGAAAAAAACAGAAAAAGAGATTTGAACTGGCCAGTAAGCACGTAGAGGAGCTAGAAAGAATAGAGAAGGATGACAGGACCCTGAAGGGGCTTTTAAGGGTACCATAGAGGGGAAGGACACAACTCGAAGAATGAAAAGGAGAAGGGGGAGGGGAAGCAGAGAAAAAGATGGTAAGAAGTAGGCAGAAGGCAGCCTAACCAAAGCATTCTGAACAAGATGGAATTTCCCTATATAGTTCAGCAGGGCCCTTGTATATTATACTAGACGAAACTATTTGATATAGCTAAAGTATGCACATTTCTGTTAAGGAATGGACACAACTGACATGCTATTCATAACTGTATAAAAATAGTCCTGCCTTAAGGCTGAATTTAATAGACTATCATGGGAGGAAATGCTGATTAAATTTGTCCTAAAGTACTGTAGTCTCTTTGTTTTTCTGGATTCAGCCTTAAGCCAGGAGCAATCTCTGTCTTTGTTCATAAGTCTTATCTAATCACAGATGATAGTTAAAGTGGGGTAGGCAAACTTGTAGCCTGCAGGTGGCCCTCAAACACCCATATCACACTACTGAAATTCAGAGGTAAATGGGCAAATTTCAACAGTATGGTTTTAGCCTATTTAGGAGGTTTTCAGGATGGGAATGGGAGTAATCTGCTTTTAGGAAAACTTGGACTCTCATACCCACCTTTAAGATCTCCACCAAAGGCCAAATAACAGGCTGAAAATGTTTGGCCATGCTTTTTCAGGTAATGTCAACAGCATTACCAGATAGACTCCTGCAGCCATTTAGAAGGTCACGAGGCTGAGTTCAGCTCTTCAAATGATGCCCACCATTGCAGTATAAGAATATTATTGATATACCAGCTATTTTGCTCTCCCTCAGTAACAGCATAGTTGCTAAGATCTATCCAAATGAGTAAATTACTCAATGAAGTCATCCAGAATCCAGCAGTAATTCCAAGGAAGCAGTTTGTACCCTTGAGTATAGTTTGTGTACAATAACAGACTGTATGAGAAATAAGCTAAAATTAAATCCAGAAAAGATGGATCAAGAATGTAGAAAAGTAAGGTGCCAAGAAACATTTTTTTATTTGGCATTTTGAAATGTTTTCAATATGTTTTTATTTTATATTTTAAGCCTAAGTTTTTCATTGTGTTGTTTTTAATTTACTACTGTACCATTTGTCTTGAGCATCTTTGGAAACAGAAAGGGAAAAAATATTAAATACATGACTGGAGAATAGTCCACATCTGCTCAGAAATTCAAGTGAATAAATCTAGCAACAGTATAGAGAACAACTGGGTTAAAATAAGTGCAGCAACAAATAAAAGCAGTACTATTGTTAGTGTCAATTACTGCTTGCCCACAGAAGGAAAAGATGGGGAAAGTGTTTCCAAAACCAAATTGAAGATATTTTAAAAAGGGAGGGGGAGGGACTTAATCATCCAAATCACCCACTGAGAGACAAACTCTGCCAAGCATAGTTCTAGCCAAATTCCTGACTTGTCTCAGATTATTCCTTCAGAGGGTGAAGGAAGGTGCAAGAAGATCAGCTTTCCTTAGCATGATTCTAACCTCAAATATTAAGACTCAATTAAGGAAGTGGAGGTAGCAGGAACATTGGGGGAGAGTGATCATATAATGATGGAATTCTTCATTTTAAGGGAAACTAAAGTTGACTGTAGTCAAAAACATACTTCGGACCTCAAAAAGTGGATTTTAATAAATTTAGAGCAACAATCAAGAGGATCCTGTGGCAGAAGGAGCTTACGGGAGAAGGAGCTTAAGGTACATGAGAGTTTCTTTAAAAGGAGATACTAAAAGCACAATCACAAACAATTCCAATAAATAAGAAATGGAGGACAGAAAAAGAAGCCCATATGGCAATCAAAAAGCATAGTGAGAATCTGAAAACAAAGAATAAAATGTATGGAGGTTGGAAAGAAGGAAGGTCATCAAGGTGTACATAAAGTTGTGCCAAAAATATAGAGATGGTTTCAGGAAAGCTGAACTTCAGAGTTTGTGAAGGATGCTAAGAATAACAAAAAAGATCTTATTGAGTTATATACAATATATAAGGAAAAGAAAGAAAGGTACTAAGTGGAAAAAATTTGGCAGGTAATGCAGAAAAGACAAGGTTACCCAATTTCTATTTTGCTTGGTCTTCTTCAGTACCACATACTGTATGTGTTTGAATGGGCATGATGAACCAGCAGGATTGAACCATGATCAGGAATACCTAGGGCCAGATGAATTACATACTGTACTAGGAAAGGAACTTTGCTGAAATCTTTTTATCTTTGAGAAATCCTGGAAAGCTGATGAAGGGGAAAAAGTGGAAGGGAACTTACAAACCAGTCAGTTTGACACTGATATCTGGGAAGATTACAAAACATGTCACAAGGATACCATCTGTGAGTACTTTGAAAAAAATGTGGTAATTATTAGAAGTCACTGTTTAATTGGGTAACTGCCTTAGTAGACTGCTGGAATGCTGTAGATGTATTATACCCTTTTTTCAGCAAAATGTTCCACAAAGTAGAGAGCCAGTTTCGTTTACTAGTTAAAGGTGGGCCAGTCAATCTCTCTTAACTCTAGGAAGAAGGAAATGGCAAACCAATTAAAAATGTTGCCTAGAAAACTGAACTGACATGTCTGTGTATTCACCAGAATCAAAACTGACTTGGAAGCAAAAACCAAACAACCAACCTGATAACCTCCCGATGTTCTGAGCAGCAGAGCAGTTCGGTGTGGGCTTGATGTAATGACAGTTAATAAAATACACATACAGCTGGCTTGAAAATCATATTCAAAGAATGCTCTTTGACAGTTTCTCATCAACTGGATGTATGCACTGTGCAGAGTGTTACAAGAATCAGTCTTGGGCCTAGAACTTTTCGCTATTTTTATTAATTACTTGATTTAGGCAGTGGTGGTAATGCTTATTCAATCTACAGATGGCCCAAAATTGGATGGGATAGTTAATATCCTAACTAAAAGAGAGAAATAATTTTTTAAAACAAACCTTGATAGGTTAGAGAAATGGGCTGAAAATAACAGAATTAAATGTAATGAACAAAAATGCTATGTTCTTCATTTAAGAAATGTAAGTCAAATTTACAAATACAGGATGGATTATACCAAGCTTGGTAATAAGAACTTTGTAGAGTTGATAGCAAACCAAACTTCAGTCAACATAATGATATGACTGCAAAAAAGGCAAAATATACTTTAGACTGAATCAATAGGATTATAGTTTCGAAATCATTCTGCATTGGTCTAACCGCCTCAAGTACTGCATTTCATTCTGGGCCTTACATTTTAAGAAGGATTCAGAGGAACTGGAACATGTTCAGGGAAGAGTGATGAGGATGATCAAGGGACCAAAAACTAAGTTCTATGAAGAGAGACTGAAGGAACTGTACAAAATCAAGTCTTGAGAAGAGAATATTTAGGAGAAAATAGGAAAGCCTCATTGAAAAATCTCACATGGAAGGTGTTCCCTGTTATTCTAGAATACAAATAGAACCATGAATTTAAGTTGCAGGAAGGTAAATTCCATTTATGTTATAAAAATGTCCTAAGATAACAGCAGTGCAACAGGTGAATCAATTACCAAGAGAGGAAGGAATCTCAATCACTGAGAATGTTCAAGTGGAGACTACCCAGCCATCTGTCGGGGATGTTTTAATTTAGAACTTGCACAGAGCATGGGCTTAGATTCAGGGGCCCCTTCCATTTCTGATTCAATTAACTATAGTTAAATGTAAATGAATATATGCCTCTGGCATACTATTTAAAGACAAACTGCAGCCCTTGGACCAGAAAAAAAGAATGGTGTATCTCTGTTCTAGGCCAATCTGAATATTCCCTTGAGTTTTTCAGTTCCATCCTGTCCAGTTAGTTCAGCAAAAGCAGCCGTGAAAACAATCCCAGATAGGCACTGATATTGCTTTTGAGGAGAGGGGGCTTTGACAGGTTGTGGACATAATAATAATTTAAAAAAACCTTATGATAAACTAACAGCAGCAACTGGTTGTATTCAGTACGCTAGTGATCAGGTATTAAACATTGCCTGTAAGTATAAATAAGGACCAGGACTAGCATTTGAATCTTCATCTTGTGTTACAGAGTTAAGGAAATGTTTACATAAATATTTTAGAAAAGAAGGGTGTATGATGAGAAAGGACCTAGGAAAACTACAAAAGATGTTCTGAGTGTTAAGTGATCTATGAAACAAGAACTGAAACAACAAAGATGGTGTGTGAAATCGACTTAAAGCAGACAAAACCTTGCAATTACCATGAATGTCCTTTTCCTTCAGTGGATAAAGGGGAATCCTCCTCTGGGTTGCTCCTCCCAGTCTGACAGGCAGGACTAAAGCTTTTGCATGTTGCTACTGTGAAAGGAAGCAGCCCTCCCCTCCAGTTTTTGGGACAAACTCCTTCAGAATATAGAAGGATGCAAAATGAAAAATAAATAGGAACCTGTGTTTTCCCTTCCCCAGTTGGATATTTACTTGAAAAGAATAGATACAGTCTACACCCATCAAGGTGGCAACTTTTCTCTCCCTCAAGATATTGGTTGCCTCACTTGTGACACAGAGAAGAGGCCCTCCATGAGGGAGAAGGGTAGTCTCCTTTACTGCTGGGGAAGATGGGCCATGAGGGCTGGGTGGGGAGAGCTCTGCCAAGGTTACCTGGTGCATCCAATGGCAGAAGTCCAGATGAAACGCCGATCGCTTGGTCGTGGGATGGGGGATTGGCTGCTCGTTGTCTCTAGGCTTAGTCCCTTCCTACCCCATGGTCTCTCAGCTCCTCATGGGGATTGAGGGAGTTCTGTTCACCTGCAGAGGTGGCACAAGTGGAATCTATTGACTCTGCTGTCGAGCCAAGAATTGTTCCTGGGGTAATCTGGAAGGGAGGCTGCTGCCGAGGAGTAAGGGGAAGACTGCTTCCTCCCCACATCAGAGACACTGTATGTTTTGATCCTCCTCTGCGGGCAAGTGAGAGGAGCAACTCAGGTAAGGAAAACTTCCTCCGCTGTGGAACACTGGACCCCTGGATGTACATTGTTTTACAAAACTGGATAAGCTAGAGGTCTATATAAAGTCTACCCTTGTAGAAAAAGAGCAGAGCAGAGCAGACTCCATATGCAGAGAAATCTGCATCTGCCACTTCTATGTACAGCTTGTGCACAAGTTCATTCTCTTCTTTCCCACTTTGCACTTTCTATGACCTGACTACCCAAAAGTATAGCGTCAAAAGTATGAGGAGTATACATGCATACATTCATACATCATGAATGATGAATGGAGCAGGAAATTAAAATATAATGTTATTTAGGATTAAAATCACTGCTTCTGCCTATATATAAATGTTTATCAATAAAAGTGATATAAAAGATGAACTACTTCAAATTGTGATCTAAATTTATTCCCCCTTGTTAACTTGCTACCATAATAGGCCTACAACCTCTTCTGAAAACCTGTTGTGGGTTCTGCTGCAAAATGATTACTGGGGAGCATATACCCGCACTGTCCACCTGGGGTGGAACAACCAGCTGCTAGAGCTATGCAGTGATCTGGATCTGAAGGGCAAAGTATTTTGGGATGCATACAGAAAACCTGTTAGGAACACCTAGCCAAATGTATTTTTTCCTAGGAGCCGGATGCAGCTGCAACTAGTTGTACCAGCCTCAAAAGACCAGAAAAAGATGCAGCTGCTTTAAGTTATTTCAGTCAGGTGCAATGTGCATATCTATGTATGCTCCGGGTTACATTTTGCCCTCTGAATCCACATTGCTGTACAGATCTACCAGTTAAAAGGCACTGATTTACCAGAATGCTATTTATCAACTCTCAGTCTCTACCAGGACATGACCTATGACCTCTAGTTACCTTTCTCTGTTTCCTAGACATTTCCAAAAACAGTACAGGGAAGCAGCCATTCACCATTCATTTTTCTAGGAAAATTTAGGGATCATAGGCATTCCCAAAAATAATGATATTGTTGGAGGTTCGCACTACATTTGCAGCATGCCAGCTACCCAATGTTTTTAATCTTTTTTTTTTAATGTAAGAAGTTGTATGAGAATGAGTCTGATGAGCACCCAGGGAGGTTTCTCTGGGCACTGGTACTCCTGGGCTCCATACCTGGCATCCTATTAATGTATAGTAACTGCTAGTAATAAAAGAACAACTTGGGTGGAAACCCAGGGGACATGCCTAAGAGCAGCAACTTTCTCTAGTGTTCTTGCACTCACCTTTTGAGAGAAGTTTTCGAAACTTTTGGGTAGCTGAGAGCTGCTGTTCCGGACTATTGGAAAAGATCATCTCGGTCATGTCAGAAGTAATCACTGCATTCTACAATTCCAAATGGAAAAAATTACCTAAAAACACTGCTTCAAAATTCAAAATTAAATTAAATTAAAATTCTTAAATTTAATGACATTAAGTGATTAAATGAAACTGGACACTAGGAGGCATTGTTTTGGTTCATGAGTTTTTTTTTTGTAAAATCAGTAGTTTCAAAAATACCTCTGAACTGAACACAATTCCAAGTGCAAATGGAGAAATTAGTTATAGTCTTAAAATATTTCATTATTAAATAAAAATTCCAAAATGTACAGTCCCTTTTCAAAAGCAACTCTGGGAGCTATGATTTGAGTAAGTGCAAAGATGGCATTTATTTATTTATTTATCATATTTTTATCACCACCCATCTCCCTCATACGGGGGACTCTGGGCGGTTCACAATAAAAAAGTTTAAAATGAATAAAATCATAATAATATCATTAATCTACAAATATCTGTATCAATAAAGAAATATAAAATGTAATGAGATCCAAGTAATGGGAGATCTAATACCACCCAGAGGGGAGCAAGATCAGCCTTGGCAGGACTAGGGAGCCAACCAACCCCAAGAGTGGCTCTTCCTCTCCCCACTCCAGGCATGGTGGCAAAGCCAGGTCTTCAATCGTTTCCTGAAGTCCAAAAGAGAGGAGGCTAGCCTCACTTCCGGGGGAAGAGTGTTCCAAAGGGCGGGAGCTGCTGCAGAGAAGGCCAGCCTCCTGGACCCCGCCAGATGGAGTTCTCGTGCAGATGGGGTCCGGAATGCTTTTTTCCCTTCCGTATACACATTACCATTGAAGAAATATATTCATTAATAACAGAACAAAATATAAATCAGGGCTAACTTTTTGGAAGAAGCATATAATAATGGCATACGTTATCATTATTGCTTTATTAATGTTTATACTGACAACATCCAAGAAAGTTATAAGAAAAGGAGAAAAGGATACTGAAGTCAAGTTTAGTGAAGAATTAATGTACAGTGCATTTAAAATATTATTTAGTATCATTTCATATTTAATATTAACACATATAGAAGTGTCTCCATTCACACTTGCAGCCAATTACAAGGAATTCATCTATTCATTTTAAAGGTTTTAAGCAGTTTAAGCATCAAAACAACAGTTCTAGAAAAAAACTGTTTTTAGATACTTATGATAGATAGTAGCAGAAACTGCCTCCTGTACAACTTACTGTGAAAGTTCTCTATGGTTTGATGCAAAGGAGACACCCTAGGAAGCTAAGAAAACCACACAACTAAAGTGTGCTGTTATATTAGCTCTGCCAGGCTCCTCACTTTGTTCTTAAACATCACCAGGCTAAAAGACTGTAGAAGAACCTCTGTTAAGATAGCTTATGCAAGAGGGAAAAAACCCTTTCTATTCCTTAGAGGAGGTTGCTTAAAACACCAAGGGAAGTCAGTTCAAATGAAATATGATCTGATATCTAGTTCACACCAAACTAGAAAGAATCTTCGTAACAGGGGACCAACGTTCTCTTTCCCCTTTGGTGTCTGAAGTCATCCAAATATGGAACATGCTCAAACTGTTTCGTATAGGATGGAAACAACCTACTGAACCTATGAAACAAAAAGGACCTGTGGCAAACCTCAATGTTCAAAAGCTTCTTCTAGAAAGCCACAATTTACTGTAAGTTACTGAATATGAAAGGGTTATATCAAGCGGCAGCACTGATGTCTACACTGCAGGAGCATTAACAGAGAACGCTAACAAGACAGCTGTGATCCTTAAAGATGGGAACTGTAAAGGAGGGCTCAGGAAGTTTCTGACTATCAGTGGTTATATAAACTATGCTGCAATCATCAGGCCAGGTAAAAAGGTGTAGCTAGTCAAAAGGAAGAAGCATTTTTTAATATTGCTCTGCAGAAATCCAAGTTATAATACAGTCTGTCTGAGTGATGGGAGAGACTGGGACAAAAGGAAAAGAGAATGAGCTCTTGAGACCTGTGAAAAGCAGTGCTGACTTTCAGAATGAAAGAACATCTGGTCTCAAACCGACTAGGTCCCTGTCAAATACACAGAGATTTAATATGGCTGAGAGGGCTGTCAGCTTTTGTCAGGGATAAAAGCCTGAGAGAAAACAGATCTCAGGTTCAACTGATTTGGCAATCAGGCCTTGAGAACAACATGTAGACTCTACAAAAGGAATCCATGCATTACAGGTGACTTAAGAAATGCTGGCTCTCTGAGGAAGTTTTTACCGATGAGATCTGAAAGAATGTTTGCCTGGAAAAGTAAGGACCAGGATAGTGTCAAGGTTTGCCTTTTCCAGCCTCTGGGCAACAAGAGGGCATCACCTGTTGCTCATAATATGTTGGTGGAGGTTCAGCATAGACGTCTTACTAACCATCTAAAGAATTCTTCAGAGAGAAACTATAATGGCAACTAGCGCTGGTATGGAAGATTTCAGAAGGTTTATCTGAGCATTTACTTCCAGATCAGCACATCGTTTCTCATAACTTAGTTCAATAAGCCTTCGGCTGTTTTATATTTACTTATTTATTTATTATATCAATTTATATAGCCACCCATCTCATAATTGTGACTCTCTGTGGTACACATAGGATTACTACCAAACAAAACCGAAAACAGCTAACAAGGAAATAATGGCGGTTGAGGACAAACTCAACTCAGATAATAAATAGCACAAAATGGTATCAACGGGCTCACCTAAACTCCAGACCCGATACCCGAGGGAGCACCCAGATCTTCAAGGACTTAATGAAGTGCTAAATCCATGAATCTCAGGGGGTATGGTGTTACAGAGGGCAGCCGCTGCGACAGAGAAGGCACATTTCCTGGATCCTGTCAGATGGCAGTTTGATAGACAGGACGTGGAGCATATACCCTGAAAACTAGTGGTTTACTATGATAATAAATTGATGTATTAAATCTTCCCTATATCCTACCTTATGTTCCCTATAATCTTTCTTATGTTTGCAATTTCACTGCAAATATCTTGTCTGGGGCATCTTTTAGGAATGCTTAAGTCCCAAAGACATAAATGGAATGGAAAATCAATTTATTTCATTTTCAGTCTGATTAAGTTATTCAGTTTGAATGTTTAGTACCTCTGGATTAGGGATGTAAAAGAATTCGAACATAGATTTTGTTAAAAGCAATGAGTTTGAAAGCAGATATGGGACAAAAGCTAGCAAAAACGAAGTTCAGCAGTAGCTAAATCAGGTATAGCTTTGAAAATGCTGGTTGTCAGGCTAGGTTTTTTCCCCTTAGAACTATGAATATCCTGCACAGATATTGCAGCTTGGAGCTCTCCAGAAAGACTGTTTCTCCTGTATAGAACAGAACGACTGTGTGACCATGCAACATAAACACCATGTACATTTTCGAAAGTACGTGCAACCACTCTCTGCCTCTAATTTTTCTCTACATTTAAAAGATATTAAAAAGCAGGAAAAGAAACTGCTAGAAGAGAAATCTGCTGTGCAAGGTAGGTAGCAATGCAGATAATATTTAACCTAATCCCTCTTTCCAATTACATCCTGTAAACCTATCAAAACCAAACAGCCCAAAAATCTGTTCATTCAATTGCAAGATCTTAAACTTAAGAAACCAGATTTAGACTTTTTAAAAAGCTGTAAGAATTTACTCTTTCAACTGGTCGTTGTTTATCTGCAAGCTGCTTGAAGTACAATAGCATATATATCTACAGTGCATAGCACAACTGGTCTTTTTTCCCAAGGCAAAAATGCAGCATGCTGACCAAGTACAGTGAATTGGAGAACGTTCATGTGATTAACAGATACCTTTATTCCAGAGAATTGTGTTTTGGTTTACAGTCTTAGAAATCGAAATCATCATCATCCCACCTTTTATTTGTGTGTGTATGCGTGTGTATGTGTAAACTGAAACTCCCAAGCTTGCACATTACTTACAGATGTCATTTCCATGTTATTCATTTGAGTTTCATGGAAACCACCATCTGACATAACTTCCTCCTCTGTCTCTTCATCAGCTGTGGCAACATTTCTCCGTTTAAACAACTAGAAAAGAAATGCAATGATATTAAAATTAATAGTATGTCCCCATTTAGAGAATAAAACTGATGTTCACAATTTTTGAAACAATAATCATAAATTCCTAGACCCTATAACCTCTTCAGTAATGATTGAAAAAAATAAAAATAATTGCTGGGAGGGACATGAAATAGTGTAATTGTTGGAGAACATGGAGACTGTACAATCAATTATATAAATATACTATGGAAAGGAATATGGATTGACGCAGAATACAAAAATTGTATAATACACTCTAAAAAGCCTATTCTCTCCCCCCCCCTTTGCAGCTGTTATGTCTACTCTTAAAGATATCTCACTGGAAGACTGGATATTCTGCTGATACACCTATAACATTTTATAATTGTAAGCTGCCCAGAGTATTATCATATATTGTAAGCCGCCCAGAGTCATTGTGCACAAGATGTCGTCGTACATGAGATGGGCGGCAGAGAAATTTAAATAAATAAATGAATGAATGAAAGAACAAATGAATAAATAACAGAATTAATAAAGGCTACTAAAATCCTTCAGCCTAAAGTAATGTTCTCTGAATTTCAGTTTCGTTAGTCCACTTTAAGTTGGACTTATAATATAGTGGAGCAGGATCATCCAGTTCCCTCTATAGCAGTTTGAAAACATGAAATACTAGCCCTTCCAGAAGATTATCAACTAGATCAGAAGTTTCCAAACTTTCTTGGTTCCTGGAGTCCTTAGTGTATATAGTTTGGGAGCTGCAAATCTAGATATTGGAAGGGGCTCACAGCTCCGAATTAAACTCCAATTTATTTCACATATTTTAAAACAATATTTTACATTTTTTCTGTAAGTTGGATAGTAGGTAGCTATAAGCATAAGCTGACATCCCACTTACTTTTGGGGCCTTGGGGTGGAACACTAAAGATTTTCTGAGTTTCAATAGTTTCTAGTAGCAGAACACTCAAAATATTTTGAGGTTATTTCATATGGACTATGAAGCACTCATTGAGTTCTGTGTTTTGCCCTACTGCAGCACAGCAATCTTAGAAAGTTCATATAGAACATTATGAGTGGAGCTCTTTTATCCAGCACTTGAAGCCAAAGGAAAACAAAAGCACATGTTTTCTTCTTCTATATTATTTCATAAGCATATATTATAATTTAATTTCCCAAGTAGTAGGGAAGAAAAAAAACATCTTTACTGTATTCAATGAGCAGTACATAATAAAATGTATTGCAATGTAAAATAGGTTACATGTATATGGGAAGGTAAAAATAATAAATTAACTGGACATATTAATCGGTTGACTCTGCAACCAGTAAGAATGATTAGGAGATTTGTTTAAACTATGAATGTGTACCAGCAACAAACAAGCAATATAACAAACATATTTTACAGTTTTGTTAATCCCTTTGTCACATGGGCAAAACCTCAGCCCAAATGGGATCCCTTTTATCTCCCTTCTAAGACTGCTATGGGATGGGCATTGAATCACACCAGGAGAATGGCTTCTTATGCTAAGGGATTGTGATTTAGCTTAAATATTTGGCAGGATGAAGGGGCAAGTCAAGAATATATCCTTGGGAAGATATGTCTGTTCTAACTGGATAGCAATATCTTCAATCCATTGCCTCAAAGCTGCATGCTCATGCTTGAGTGCGTAGAGCTGAGTTAAGGAAATTCCAGGATGAATCAAAATTATCAATAAGAATCCAGGGTGTCAGATTAAAGGGGCAGAATATATTTTGGCCCAGTATGTAAAAGTGTGTAAACAAGTGTTGGTCTCAATTCTACCGACAGAGAAGCAAGGAGCTTGGAATGTTCCTAAGAAATTTAATCTGAACTCTTTCTAAAAGAACAAAGAATTGTATAGGCCTAGTTGGGCACCAAAAAACAGCTGTGCTCTAACACTTGAGTGTAAAAGGAATAAATAATGCCCCTTTAATATAAAAGAATGATTGCAATGCTGCAGCAGCTCTCTGGACTTTTTGTGCTATATATTCTCTATGCATTTTCTGTGAGATCATGGCATGAAAGACTATGCTGAGGTCCTGAAAGTCAAGTCAGTCTTACAATATATGTTCTTTGGAAATCCATGCTGACTTCAAGTAATCACTGATTTTTTAAAATGTTTACAGTGAATGTTTACAGATCCTTCACTCTATGAACTGAGCTAGAATCTTCCTAGGTATCAAAGTCAAACTGATGGGCCTTTAGTTCCTGGAATGTTCTTTCCCTCAGTTTTGAAGATATGGCCAACATTTGGTTTCTTCTAATCATCTTGCACCTCATCCAGGAAATCTATAGCTATGGCCATTGCCAGTAAATTCCTCCAGTATACTATTTTTGGTAAATTATCCTACTATTTTACTATTTTATTCAATAAAATAATAAATAAAATAGTAAATAGTAAATACATTATTTTTACTATCTTATTTTAAATTTCCAAAATTTCTAAACTGTTATCACACACAAATACAAAAAGATATTTTTTTATTTGCTGCCAGATATGCCATCAGAAACTATATCTTTCCTACAATCAATTAAGAATTTCATTAAAGCAATTAAAATTTTGGGAAATTACACTGGCTTAAAAAATTAAAATGCAGCAACATAAAGCATTAAAGAATCTTAAAATTAGGGACAATTTTATTCATTTCTGAATGATATTAACAGAGTGTTTCTTAATTATCTTTGAACATGTGTCTTTCTGGGAAGAATATTTTGTTTGCTTCATTTTTCCCCTTTCTTTTGCTCTTTTTATTATTTTTCCTATCCTTGATAATTTGTTATTCCACTAAACATTTTTAAATTATATATACACTGGAATATAGCCCTTTCCATTTTCAGTGTTCACAGAATTTCACTCTACCTGCTCCTCTCGTTTTTGCTTCCGCAATTGAAGGCCCTCTTCTTCACGACGGCGACGCATTTCATCAGGGTTCAGAGACTTGTTTTTATAACTCTTCAGTCGAAAATTCTCTTTTCCTGAAGACGTCATGATTTCTAAACCATAAAGTAATCAGAAAGGAAATCTGTGTCAACTGACATGTAACTTCTTGTCTTTACTTCAATTCAATTATTAAATTTATTACTTAAAATCATTAGTGGAAAGGATTTGGAGGAATTATCTTGTTTAAGAAGAAAAAGCACAAACAGTTTGATAAGTTATTTTCATCCTACTCCCAAGATTGGCCTCTTTTCCCCTAATTGTTGCCAGAGATATTTCTGAGCAACTATCTTGCCCGAATAAGAGAAAAGAAACAAGCAAATTAAGCTTAATCTCAAGGATAAAACAACAACAACAAAAGGAGAGGAAAAACAGGAGGAGGCTGGAACAAGCCAGACACAAAAAATAAATGCAACTTGATTACAATCAGAATAGATTTACCCGGAAAAATGAAGCAACTACCAGTGTGATTTTTTTCTCTTTCTTTAATAAATGGACTAATGCCAGATCATATCTTTCAAGTCTCTGCAATCTCCCTTTTCCGTTGAAGACACTACATACCTAATGCTAAAGAGCCACAAAGACAGACATTCAGAATATTCAGGCATCTGTCTATTCTTCTGACTTGCTGTTTTCCCATTCTTACTGCTCATTCTTCAGCCTTTCTTGGGTAATTTTGTTAAATCCTAGCCAGGCTAAAGCTAAGGACAAAAAAGTCCTACACAAATAAATTCTTATTGTAGGTAAGGTAAAAGTAAAGTCTTCTTCAACTTAAGCTTAACTTGAATGATTTCATGGTCATATCCATATATGTAATTCTCAAACACAGATCAGGTTTAGCTTCCAATCCCAGATAAAGTTGGCCCAAGGTGCCACTTGCTGAGGCACAGTTGGTAACAGTTTCATACACACACAGACACACATACAGTATATAGGACTTTCCTAATGGGACATTACTCTTTTGTTTGTTTTTTTATCTCATGGTTATCTTAAAGATGTATTTCATCCTGATACAACCAATGAAAGTCAAAGCCAACACCTTGATTTGGACCCAGAAGCATACTGGCACCCAATGCAGCTTGTGCAGCAGAGGTGTGACATGTGCAGCCCTAGAAGTGCCCATAACTGCCAGTGCCGCCACATTCTGCACCAGCTGCAGCTTTCGCATACTTTTCAAGGATAGCCTCATGTAGAACGCATTGCAGTAGTCCATATGAGAGATCAGGGCATGAGTGACTGAGAGAAGGGCTCCCTGATCCAGGAAAGGGTGCAACAAGCACGCAACATGAAGTGAGCAAAGGCTCTCCTGGCCACAACCACCACCTGCTCTTCAAGCAGGAGTTGTGAGTCCAGGAGGACCCCCAGACTGCACACCGGGTCCATCTGGGGCAGTGCAACCCCATCGAGGACCAAAGATGGTAAATTGCCATATACAGAGGAGCCCTGCCCCCACAGCCACTCCATCTTACCAGGATTCAGCTGAAGCCTGTTGTTCTCCATCCAGATCCCCACAGCCTCCAGGCACTGCCAAAGAACATTCACAGCACCACTTGGTTCACCCAGGATGGAGATGTACAATTGGGTATCATCAGCATACTGATGATACCTCATCCCATGGTGACGGATGGTCTTATCCAGTGGCTTCACGTAGATGTTAAAGAGGAGCAGAGAAAGCCCTGAGCCACCCCACAAAGCAGGGGCCATGGGCCGGACCTCTCACACCCTATCAACACCAACTGGGACCAATCTCAAAGGAAGACAGTGAACCAGCGCAAAACTGTGCCACTCAGCCACAACTCCTGGAGCCGACCCAAAAGGGTACCATGGTCAATGGTATTGAAAGCCGCAGGGAGGTCAAGAAGAGTCAGGATGGATGTGCTGCCCCCATTCTGCTCTCACCAGAGATCATCTAAAAGCACAACCAATGCCATTTCTGTCCAGGCCTGAAATCGGACTGGAAGGGGTCCAGATAATCTGTTTCATCCAGGATCCTCTAAAGTTGCAGCACAACCACCTTCTCTATGACCCTCCCTAGAAAGGGAAGGTGAGAGACTGGACAAAAATTGTCTAGGACGGTGGGGTCCAGCGATGGTTTCCTGAGAGAGCAAACCAGTGCCTCTTTAAATGGTGCCAGGAACACCTCCCCCCCCCCCGCGATGAATTAACCAACACTAGAACCCACCCACATGTCACCTCCTGGGCAGCCTGGTGTCATGACCTCGTTGCAAGGCACAAAGAGCCTCACAATGTGGATCATGATCATTAAGGAAAAGAGGAAGGAGATAATCAAACCAGGGATTAACACAAGCACCCAAAGGCACCCACACCCATGGACCCATAAGCAGCTGAAAAGAAAGACGTCAGAGGAATGAAGACGCACCTGGCGCCCCGGAGGACACAACCGTCGCAGGGAGACAGAAGAAGACACCGGGGAAAATGCCCAGGCAGCCATCAAGGGTCCCATCAAGAGGGATCGGGGCAATGAGGGGTGGGGAAGCCCGGGGCAATACAGGAGGGTATAAAAGGGGCACCCCCACACTACCTACCCCGTTCCCGTTTTTCGTTCTGTCAGCTATCATTCCAATAAACCAGAAATCCTTAATATCCATTAAGTGAGTCTGTGTCTTATTGCGAAGCGAGGCTGGCCCTGACACCTGGATACATGTAATATACAGGCGGCTGCACTTACCATCCCAAAGACCCTGTCCACTACCTAGGGTCCAAGAGGATTGAACTGTTCCCAGGTAACAGGGTTGGTCTGCTCCCCAGGCATCTTCAAAGGACCCGCACCATGCTTGGCCTCCAACTGAGAATGAATCCAAGTGATTTTATCTGTCAGATGCACAGCAAATTCCTCTGCACAGCCCTGGAGGCAAACCTCCGAACCCCTTTTACCCAGGAGGGTCCGGGTAACTCTAAACAGGGTCGCCAGACAGCACCCCGCGGACGCAATAAGGGCAGAGAAATACTGGCTTTTCACCACACTTATCACCACAAGGTAGGGCTTAATAGTGGCTCTAGCTCATATTCAATTGGATTCATCCCTATGAATGAAGCAGAATTGTTTAGTTGTTCCAGAAGACAAGAAACAATGGCTTAAATTACAAGAAAATAGATTTTGTTTTGACATTAGGAAAAATTCCTAATGGTTTTGGCTGTTCCAACCAGTTTGGTCTAGCGGTTGAGGCTCCGGGCTAGAATCCAGGAGACTGTGAGTTCTAGTCCTACCTTAAGCATGAAAGCTGGCTGAGTGAATTTGGGCCAGTCACTTTCTCTCAGCCATAGAAAGAATGGAAGGCTACTTCTAAAAAACCTTGCCAAGAAGACTGCAGGGACTTGTCCAGGCAGTCTCCAAAATTCTGACATGACTGGATTAAAAAAAAAAAAAAAAAAAAAAAAACCAACTGTAGAACTTGTCATACATCAGACTATATTCATGACGTTATAATTTCTTCTTTAGAATCAGACTATATTCATGAAGTTATAATTTCTTCTTTAGAATTTTCTGTAATATTTTGAAATTTCCTCTTGTGAACTCTAATATTTTGGGAAAAGAGTTCTTCATTTACAGCAGATCGGTGCCATTCTTGGTTTATCTAGAGTACTGTATTTTCTTTTGGATTTTTTAAACTTAATTTACAAGCTGCTGTATTATTATGACCTGGGCAGCTCTGTAATTATCTCCTTTAGCATTGAATGTCACGATTTTAATACTTAAAGGTGTAAAGGGGTTGTACACTTTTTTTTTAATTGAAAAGTTTGATTTTGTTTATCTCCTATGAGATTGCTTTAATCTTCTAAAGGCAGGAATGGGGAAGACGTGCTGAATCCCCTAATCACATCTCTATGCTATGCAGCCTGGAGGTTGCAATATAGAAATTATTTTAATGTTTGCATTCTGACCCTTTAGTTGTTAGAAAAGCAGCACAGGGTAAAAATTTCTCTGAAACATTAGTGTTGGGGACATGTTAGGTAAAGTGCCCCATCGAGGACAGGTAGTTGCAGTAGGAACTATTAAACTGCTACCTCAAAGGAGGAGTTGGAACCAAGGAATGAAGACTCATGGGGTTTCTGGAAGAGGTTTTTCCCTGTGTGTTTCAGCATTCACTACAAGCATAATCACTCAGTAGGCAACTCTGGGTCCAGGGAAAGCTGCATAAAATAAATGCCATAAATAAAACTAGGAGTAAAACAAATGCCAAAATAATTTCTACTCGCAAAGGAGCTGGAAGAGAAAGATGTGAAGAGTGAACATGAGGTAGATGGGAGAGAATGAAGAACAATGTATACAATAAAAGTGGTAAGAATATCCCTGGCCCTACTGGGATTAATAATGCAAACACTATAACTAAGCTGGAGATTAGTGCCAAGGTTAAGGAGATCAAGAGTTGTAATAGTGGCATTTACAACTACATCAAGAGCTAATAACCACAGCAGCAGGACAGCTCTGTATCCTGATACAGAAAGTGCTAAGTGCAAATAGTAAGATAAAGTCTGTCTCTGAGAACAGTACTAATTATCCCATGGAGAAGGATTTCACTGGAAAAGTACAGATTGGACTATGTGCTGTTGTCTTCTCCCAAGTAGAAGTTTACTTCTCCTTCCAAAGTAGATTCCAGGGTTCTGGATTCTACACCTGGAGACCCCTGAGTGGAAACAGAGGTGATAACAGCTTAAACATCAGTTTATGCAGAACCTTGGCCATCAAAGTAGGGAACAGTACCAGGGTCAGTTTGTTACTCTCAAAAGACTTGGGCTTCTTTTTAGTTAAGAGGCTCTCCAGTCAGCAGCAGAAGTCTTATGTTTCATTCTTAAACACGCTTTGTTGTCCTTCAAGGAAAAGCAGAGCCCAAGGCCATCAATACTGAGACAACCAACACTAGCACAGCTTAAGCATATTTGTTGTTAACACAGCATGGGTTTTAAACCAAACAAAGGGATTACAAACACAGATATCAGGGCCAAGAGAGATATAATTGCTACAAGAAATGAGATGGAGAAGGGCACCTCCTTGAGCATACAACCTGGAATGGAAAAGGTATTTTTCCCCACCAAAAAGTTTAGCTAGGGATATCTCACAAATGTTCTGTGCAGATATAAGACACCATGGTGGAGAAGCGATAGCTGCTCCCAGAAAATAATGGAGAAATTGGATGTTAATATAGCTAACAACACGACTCACTACAAACCAAGAAGAGCAACAAAGCAAACGCCCCTCCCTCCCCCCTTCCCTCCCCAAACAGTCCCCAAAAATTCAAACATTTAAAAACTCTTTAGATAGATTAATAGAGCACACGTTTTCCACATACACTAATTTTAGATTGAAACAGGATCTGAGGAAAGAATTCGAGTTAATGGACCTTCACTGCACTCTGAAAGATACTTTCAGTGGGGAATGTTTGGCTGGAAAACAAACCAAACTCCGCAGTTCTGGCCTGAAATATAAACAGTGGACTACACTGCCACAACCTTCCTTTCCACACTACAATATAGGAACAAGCGAGTACACTGAAATTAGCAGAACAATTTGTAAACATATTTTTTTAAAAAAAACTGAAGCCAACAACTTAAAGCACTTTTGACACAAAATAGGTAGATTAGAGCATGAACTCCGTTTTTTGTTTCTGGAAGCAGAAAACTGTCAATATCAGCAATTCCCCCCCCCCACAAAAAAAACTGTATTTCTCAAAGGTTTTTTTTTTTAATTGACAACACAAATTTCTGCTGTGGGGAAACAAAAAAATACAATGACATCACAATGAACCATTTTCATATTGCAGTTAATTATGTAACCCTAATCTTGTCATATTTCTGCATATTGTACTTTGCTGCTACAGTATTACCCTCTCCTTTCAAAAAAGAATAAAAGGTAGAAGAAGGCTTGTTTCTTACTTAAGTATTAGGCAAAACTTTGACTATCTACATTGCCTTTTATATCTAGATCACTATGGACAAAAAAGGGTGAGAATGTCAGAATGCATTATATAAATGTTTCCAGGCTCAATTAAAACAAGGTTTCAGTTTAAGAACCACTCTTGCAAACGTGAACTTACACAGTATTAGAATCACTAGCGATCCTTTTGGCCAATCATTATGAAATATTTGATTACAATTTCCAGGAACAAGGCCCTTTTGGTTGTGGCGCTGCAACTGGGCAATTCCTTTAAGGAAGTTCAAAAAGCTTCCTTCCCATATACTGATGGCTCTTGAATTTTTTTGTTCTTGTAGAATGTACCCTATAGTTTTCAAGTTGAATGTATTTATTTTGTTGTATTTTATTCTGAAAGTTACAATTTTAACAGGGATTTTTTTGTGCTGTTTTTGCTTTTAGCCAGAAGAAGAAATACGAATAACCTATATAGCTCATTACCTTTCTACCAGTTTCATCTAACCACTATTATATTGCTTTTAAATTTGCAAAATATTCAAAGAGGTGCTCCAAAAAGCACATTGGCACCAAAAATACCTCCACCCCTAAGCACTTAGCTAATGCACACTCTGGAAGGATTGGCACAGTTGCTTTGAAGGCTTCTCCCTGTGATCTCTATAGGTACATGCATAAACAGCTACTTGGCTTCACCATCTATGAATATTACACACACAGGCAAAGTGGCAAAGCCTTTGAAGTAACCAGCCTTCTGCAGGATATAGTTCCCTCACACGAACACATTTTGTAAAGCACCCCTTTCAAATATTAAATAACTTGCTACCCCAAGCCATCTCCAATGGCAGTTGATACCCATTGAGACTAATATGGTAAATGGCCAGATAGCTACCTGGATGATCAAGTTAGAAAATAAAAAAAAAGTTAGTTGGCTTCACTATCCCACCTTTATTATTTTTATAAATAACTAAAAGTGGCGAACATACCAAATACTCCTTCCTCTTCCTCTTTTCCCCACAACCACCACCCTGTGAGGTGAGTTGGGCTGAGGGAAAGTGACTGGCCCGAGGTCACCCAGCCAGCTTTCAGGCCTAAGGCAGAACTAGAACTCTCAGGCTCCTGGCTTCTAGGCCAGCACCTTAACCACTAACCCATATATTCCTTCTAACTACCGTAAGGTATTGAGGAGCCCCTTATTACCATGCTCAACACCCAACTAAATGTATTAATACATATGTTCAACTGGCTTCTGAGCTATCATACTTAATTCTCTGGTGAAAGAAAAAAATGTGTGACTTACCATCTTCCTCAATTATTGATGAAGACTAAAAGATTAAGTATAGGGATATTTGTCTAGATTACACATGAGCACAAAAAAAATGATCTACCATAAATGGATATGCTGAAGGCCTGCTCTTTTCTAATGACTTCACTTCTGGCTTATAAAGCAGAAATAAAATGGGTGGCTGCTACTGGCGATCTGTATACTGATCTTCTCCTCAGCTGTACTTAGGGTAGAAGCCATATCAGCCTGAAGTGGGGGGAGGGGGGTTCTTTGTCAAAAAACAAACAGGAGCGGGATCTAATAGGTACATGATTTGAGGCCAGGAATTAGTCTGATGTAAGCCTATTATCAAACAGGGAAACTGAAATTAATTTTCAAAGATAATGCTTAAGGATATTTATGAAATTTTGTATTTTTGTAATTATGGGTACCTGACAGTGAAATTTATGGGAGTAAAAGGGAGTTATTAGAGAACAGTGAACAGGCATATTTTAGCGTAACTGATGCTTGCCTAGATCTTCATCCAGGAGATTCTAGACCCAGAAGTTAAACATTTGGTCTGGAAATTTGCTATTATTCTGTTAATACAGTGGTCTAAGGAACTGGTTTTCCATTAGTTTCCACTTAGCAAGCACAATCTGATTCCTATCCACTGATACTTTCTCTTTCTCACAGAAGTGTCCATGATTGATAGAAAAGCCTAAATTGAGTCCCTCCTTGTGGGGGGAGATGGATGGCGATAAAAATTTATTTATTTATATATTTATTTAATTCCTCCCCTTCCCTCTAGTACTTACAAACACTTTAAACAATGTACTTCCAACAATTCTGTAAGCTTACTGTATGTGATTAGGAAGCCAGTCTCTTCTATCAAAACCCAAGTATTTTTGCATTAAATGCCAGTTTTCACTGAATTTATCTATGAATTTGCCAAAAAAAAAACAAAAGCAAAAAACAAAAGCAAAAAACAAAAACAAACTATTATTTGAGTGCCTGATTGGCCATCTCCCCCCTCCGTATTATTCCTCCCCCTCTTATTGCTTTTCCATAGACAGAGGTGACTCCTATCCGTGATCATCTTCCTGTAACTTAAAAGAAAAAAGCATTTGTGTGCCTGTGAATCTTTCTCAAAGGCAAGACTAACTCCATCAGACAAGTTTTTAATGGCCTAGATCACAATTTCTTTTTAAGAAAAAGCTTCCAAGTGCTGTGGAGAATATAGCTAAAGACAATATGATGTTACTGGAATGGGCATGGTCAATTTGGGGGGCATTCTGTATTTTAATAAACATAACTGTTTCCTTCAACAAACCACTGTAAACAAAATCAAAGATTAGTGAAATATATAAACTAAGATGGAAATGGACAACTAATAAGCCTTCATCTTGAACTGACTATAAGTAAGACATCAGGCAGGCAGAATGAAGGTAGCTGGGATCAGCTTTAACCTAGTCTCCCTAATGGATTAGCTTAGAACTTTTTAGTTTTATAACAACTTCAAGAAAAAAAAATTATGGGAAGCAACACACACACATAACAAACTAGGAGAAAAATGTGTACATATTTTACTGTAAATAATATACTGATATTAAAGGAAAAACTGGAAAATTATGTCAGAAACAGAAAAATTCCAAAAGAATGTGACCTAATTGCTTGAAAGTCCTCTTAGTCATCCTTTTATCCAAAAGGGGAAAAATTGAAAAGAAAAAAGGCTATTTCCAATTTTGGTAAACAACACATATCAACAGGTCTGGTATGTATCCTTCTAGTACTGTATTTATTTTTTTGACTACTCTCCTTGTGCAAGACGTCTACAACTCTTGGTGCTTTGATAAATTCCAAATGTATAAAATACAGCCAAGGACAACATACACATCCTTGATAAGCAAGATCATTTACTTATTTACTAGATTTATACCCTGCTTTTCTTCCATTGGCCTGAGGTGGCTTACTTGATGATCTCCTCTTATTTTTATCTTTACAACATCCATCTTCAGCAAAGGATCGTTACCTTGTCGTGGTGCTGGAGCTTGAGCACCTCAATGATGCCATGAGCTAAACCGTGAAGGGCCACCCAAGATGGGAAGGTCATGACAGAGAGGTCAGACTAAATGCGATCCCTGGGGAAGGTAATGGCAACCCACCCCAGTATTCTTGCCGTGAAAACTAAATGGATCAGTACAACCAGAGATATGTCGGTATACCATCGGAAGGTGAGACCCCCAGGTCGGAAGATGGTCAAAATGCTACTGGGGAGGAACAGAGGATGAGCTCAACTAGCCCCAGACGTGATGACGCAGCTAGCTCAAAGCCGAAAGGACGGCTAGCGGCCGACGGTGCTGGTGGTGAACGGCGAATCCGATGTTCTAAGGATCAACACACCATTGGAACCTGGAATGTCAGATCTATGAGCCAGGGCAAATTGGATGTGGTTATTGGTGAGATGTCAAGATTAAAGATAGACATTCTGGGCGTCAGTGAACTGAAATGGACTGGAATGGGCCACTTCACATCAAATGACCACCAGATCTACTACTGTGGACAAGAGGACCACAGAAGAAATGGAGTAGCCTTCATAATTAATAGTAAAGTGGCTAAAGCAGTGCTTGGATACAACCCAAAAAATGACAGAATGATCTCAATTCGAATTCAGGGCAAGCCATCTAACATCACAGTGATCCAAATATACGCCCCAACCACAAATGCTGAAGAAGCTGAAGTAGAGCAGTTCTATGAGGATCTGCAGCACCTACTGGACAACACGCCTAAAAGAGATGTTATTTTCATCACAGGAGACTGGAATGCTAAGGTGGGCAGTCAAATGACACCTCGAATTACAGGTAAGTATGGCCTGGGAGAACAAAATGAAGCAGGACATAGGCTGATAGAATTTTGCCAAGACAATTCACTCTGCATAACAAACACTCTCTTCCAACAACCTAAGAGACGGCTTTATACATGGACTTCACCAGATGGACAACACCGAAATCAGATTGATTACATCCTTTGCAGCCAAAGGTGGCGGACATCTGTACAGTCGGTAAAAACAAGGCCTGGAGCTGACTGTAGTTCAGATCACGAACTTCTTCTTGCACAATTTAGGATCAGACTAAAGAGATTAGGGAAGACCCACAGATCAGCTAGATATGAGCTCACTAATATTCCTAAGGAATATGCAGTGGAGGTGAAGAATAGATTTAAGGGACTGGACTTAGTAGATAGGGTCCCGGAAGAACTCTGGACAGAAGTTGGCAGCATTGTTCAGGAGGCAGCAACAAAATACATCCCAAAGAAAGAGAAAACCAAGAAGGCAAAATGGCTGTCTGCTGAGACACTAGAAGTAGTCCAAGAAAGAAGGAAAGCAAAAGGCAACAGTGATAGGGGGAGATATGCCCAATTAAATGCAAAATTCCAGAGGTTAGCCAGAAGAGATAAGGAATTATTTTTAAACAAGCAATGCGCGGAAGTGGAAGAAGACAATAGAATAGGAAGGACAAGAGACCTCTTCCAGAAAATTAGAAACATCGGAGGTAAATTCCAGGCAAAAATGGGTATGATCAAAAACAAAGATGGCAAGGACCTAACAGAAGAAGAAGAGATCAAGAAGAGGTGGCAAGAATATACGGAAGACCTGTATAGGAAGGATAACAATATCGGGGATAGCTTTGACGGTGTGGTCAGTGAGCTAGAGCCAGACATCCTGAAGAGTGAGGTTGAATGGGCCTTAAGAAGCATTGCTAATAACAAGGCAACAGGAGACGACGGCATCCCAGCTGAACTGTTCAAAATCTTGCAAGATGATGCTGTCAAGGTAATGCATGCTATATGCCAGCAAATTTGGAAAACACAAGAATGGCCATCAGACTGGAAAAAATCAACTTATATCCCCATACCAAAAAAGGGAAACACTAAAGAATGTTCAAACTATCGAACAGTGGCACTCATTTCACATGCCAGTAAGGTAATGCTCAAGATCCTGCAAGGTAGACTTCAGCAGTTCATGGAGCGAGAATTGCCAGATGTACAAGCTGGGTTTAGAAAAGGCAGAGGAACTAGAGACCAAATTGCCAATATCCGCTGGATAATGGAAAAAGCCAGGGAGTTTCAGAAAAACATCTATTTCTGTTTTATTGACTATTCTAAAGCCTTTGACTGTGTGGACCATAACAAATTGTGGCAAGTTCTTAGTGGTATGGGGATACCAAGTCATCTTGTATGCCTCCTGAAGAATCTGTATAACGACCAAGTAGCAACAGTAAGAACAGACCACGGAACAACAGACTGGTTTAAGATTGGGAAAGGAGTACGGCAGGGCTGTATCCTCTCACCCTACCTATTCAACTTGTACGCAGAACACATCATGCGACAAGCTGGCCTTGAGGAATCCAAGGCTGGAGTTAAAATCTCTGGAAGAAACATTAACAATCTCAGATATGCAGATGATACCACTTTGATGGCTGAAAGCGAAGAGGAACTGAGGAGCCTTATGATGAAGGTGAAAGAAGAAAGTGCAAAAGCTGGTTTGCAGCTAAACCTCAAAAAAACCAAGATTATGGCAACCAGCTTGATCGGTAACTGGCAAATAGAGGGAGAAAATGTAGAAGCAGTGAAAGACTTTGTATTCCTAGGTGCGAAGATTACTGCAGATGCTGACTGCAGTCAGGAAATCAGAAGACGCTTAATCCTTGGAAGAAGAGCAATGACAAATCTTGATAAAATAGTTAAGAGCAGAGACATCACACTGACAACAAAGGTCCGCATAGTTAAAGCAATGGTGTTCCCCGTAGTAACATATGGCTGCGAGAGCTGGACCATAAGGAAGGCTGAGCGAAGGAAGATAGATGCTTTTGAACTGTGGTGTTGGAGGAAAATTCTGAGAGTGCCTTGGACTGCAAGAAGATCAAACCAGTCCATCCTCCAGGAAATAAAGCCAGACTGCTCACTTGAGGGAATGATATTAAAGGCCAAACTGAAATACTTTGGCCACATAATGAGAAGACAGGACACCCTGGAGAAGATGCTGATGCTAGGGAGAGTGGAAGGCAAAAGGAAGAGGGGCCGACCAAGGGCAAGGTGGATGGATGATATTCTAGAGGTGACGGAATCGTCCCTGAGGGAGCTGGGGGTGTTGACGACCGACAGGAAGCTCTGGTGTGGGCTGGTCCATGAAGTCACGAAGAGTCGGAAGCGACTAAACGAATAAACAACAAACAACATCCATCCTATGATGTAACCTTGGTTGCAAGAAACGCTCCGTAAGTTTCCATGAGAGTGTAGCCTTCAACCTGAGTCTCTCTGGTGCTAGATGACAGGTTTACTATTAATAATCAGGTTAATAATATATCATGTTAATAATCTTATGAATGTCCAAAATATGTCAATCACAGGATAAGCTCAGGCCATGTGAATTAATCTTCTAACACCAGAAGTGCATTGCCAAATAAGGTAATTATAACCAAACTTTGTTAAACTTTATCTGAGGTGTCCTATAAATACAAAATGAAATTTTCTATTGTATTTTCTTTATTTTGAAATAAATTATATTAAACTAGCAAAGAAGTGAGAGGCAGGAAGAGACTTATGGTTCTGGGGGATTTCAATCTGCCATCCCTAGGATGGGCCTCAGATGTAGCTCGGGAGTTCATGACCACCATGGTGGCCATGGACCTGATTCAGATTATTCTGGACCCAACTCAGGACAGTGGCCTCACCCTGGATTTAGTTTTCTTGTAGGAGCATTGGCAACGTGATCTGAGGGGAGCAGCACACCTTTCTCCTTTGTCATGGTCAGATCATGCCCTGGTGAGCCTGAGATTCTCCTATGCTGCTCCCCTCCGCAGGGTGGCAGGACTCATTCAATTGGTCCGCCCCTGGCAACTAATGGACCCGGCAGGGTTTCAGAGGGAGCTGGGGGTTATACCCGGGGATCTGCTGCACGGTCTAGAGGAGGACCTGGTGGCTGCCTGGAACAGGGAAGTGGCCGGGGCCTTGGACAGGATCGCACCTATGCGGTCTCTCTTATCCCATCAAGCCCAACACTCCCCGTGGTTTACGGAGGAGCTGTGGGTTCTGAAGAGGATTGAGACGCCTAGAGTGCCGCTGGAGGAAGACAATGACAGAATCTGACCAAACACAAGCTAGAGCCGCTATTAAGGCCTACCTTGTGGCGGTAAGAGCAGCAAAACATCAGTATTCCTCTGCTCTTATTGCATCCGTGGAATGCCCACCCAGCGGCCCTGTTTAAGATTACCCGATCCCTTCTGGGGAAAGGGGATCCAGAGATCCACCTACAGGACCCAGCTGAGCTTTCTGGGCATCTGCAGGATAGATCACTCAGATCTGTTCCAAGTTGGACTCTGAGAGTGAGGCAGGGTCTGTGGAGATGCCCGGGGGACGTTCTTAACCAGCTATCTGGGAACAGTTTGATCCGGTTGAGCCTGAGGAAGGGGACAGGATCCTCCGGACTGTAAAGGCCACCACTTGCCAATTAGATCCATGCCCCTCCTGGCTGGCGAAGGCAGCTTGGGAGGGGACATGTGGTTGGGTCCAGGCGATGGTAAATACATCCTTGAGGGGGTATTTCTGGCAGCCTTTAAGGAGGCGCTTGTGCACCCCTCCTCAAGAAACCATCGCTGGACCCTACTGTGCTGGACAATTTTCATCCAGTTTCCCACCTCCCATTTTTGGGGAAGGTGGTTGAGAAAGTGGTGGCATTGCAGCTCCAGAGGATCCTGGATGAAATGGATTATCTAGACCCCTTTCAGTCAGGTTTCAGGCCCGGTTATGGGATGGAAACAGCATTGGTCGCACTTATGGATGATCTCTGGCAGGAGTGGGATGGAGAGAGTGCATCCATCCTGGCTCTTCTTGACCTCTCAGCGTCTTTCGATACCATTGACCATGGTATCCTTTTTGGACGGCTCAGGGGGTTGGGGGTGGGTGGCAGAGTTTTGCACTGGTTCACCTCCTTCCTCCAGGGCCAGTCCCAATCGGTGTTGATAGGGAGCAAGAGATCCAGCCTGCGGCCCCTTTTTTGTGGGGTGCCGCAGGGCTCGGTACTCTCTCCACTTTTTAACATCTACATGAAACCTCTGGGTGAGATCATCCGTCACCACGGGATGAGGTATTGATATGCAGATGATACTCAATTATGTATCTCCACCCTGGGTGAAATAAGTGATGCCGTGACCGCCCTCTCCAGGTGCCTGGGGGCCTGGATGGGGAACAACAGGCTTCGACTGAACCCTAGTAAGACGGAGTGGCTGTGGGTTAATGGCACCTCGGGTTCTTGGAAATTGTCATCTTTAGTGCTGGATGGGGTTGTACTGCCCTAGACAGACCTGGTGTGTAACTTGGGGGTCCTCCTGGACTCACAACTTCTGCTCGAAGAGCAGGTGGCAGTCACGGCCAGGAAGGCCTTTGCGCACTTCATGTTGTGCACCAGTTATGCCCTTTCCTGGACCGAGAGGCCCTTCAAATGGTCACTCATGCCCTGGTCATCTCCCATATAGACTACTGTAACGTGCTGTACATGGGGCTACCCTTGCAAAATGTCCAGAAGCTACAACTGGTCCAGAATGCAGCCACGTGGGCAATCCTGGTGCTCCAAGGTCTGCACATATAAGTCCTTTGCTCCACGAGCTGCACTGGGTTCGAGTTTCCTTCTGGGTCCAATACAAGGTGTTGGTTATCACCTTTAAAGCCCTACATGGCATGGGACCAGGATATCTGAGGGACTGTCTCATCTCTATTACATTGACCCGCCCCACCCGGTCATGCAGGGAGAGCATGTTACAGACCCCATCCGTAAAAGAATTCCATCTAGCGGGGTCTTGGAAACGTACCTTCTCTGTGGTAGCTCCCGCCCTTTGGAACATCCTTCCCCCAGAGGCGAGACAGGCCCCCTAGCTCCTGGACTTTCAAAAAAGATTAAAGACCTGGTTTTGCCAGCAGGCTTGGAATGGGAGGGGGAATAGCCACACCTGGGGATGGCTAACACCCTAGAGTGATTCTCGACGGACCTATTACACTCACAGACTGATAAAGAACTCTCAGCCATCTAGATTCCATTACACTTTTATTTTTATTGTATTTATCATATTTATAAATGTTTCTGATTTTAATTTTGTTTTTTATTGTAAACCGCCCAGAGTCCCTCCTTGGGAGGGAGATGGGCAGTGATAAAGTTTGATAGATAGACAAATAAATAAATAAGTGCAGCCTATGCAGCATCCATTGTGCTGTCCATAAAACCCGCTCACAGTGGATGGATCCAATTAGGGGATACCTTATAGCATCAACTTCACCCCAAATTCCCAATGACCTCCTCTACCTACTTATGGAGTGCAACACTATGGTATGTAAAGCCTGGAGCAATTCTCAAGCTGACAAATGTTGAACACCCTGTTTTAAAACAACAGAGCACTGATTTACAAGAACAGGATATTTGAGTAACTACACATTAATACCAAAAGAGAAAATAGATTATTAACAAATTAAGACATTTAACAAATCATCTTAAAAGATTTTAGAACATCCAGCAAAATATTTGCAATTCACTCACTGGGAAGTTCCACTTAGTTAAGTTGGAAACATGGACAGAACTGCAGTGTGTTTTGGAATAATTCCAGTGGAGGAGGGGGAAAGAGACATAGAGACTATCATTTCAGAATCAAAGTACTTAATGGAACGACAGTAATGACCAAAAACAATAAAGGAAACAAACAAACCCCCCCAAATCCACTGATCCAGAAACATAACCATGTAAGTTGAGGGAAAATAAAAATACAGTACCTACAACTAATGAATTCAGAGAAAGTACTTAATTAAGATCACATCTATTTCGTCAATTACAATAGACTTCATTGTGAGTTAGATATATAAAAAGGGAAAGTTACAGTTAGGGGGAAAGGAATAAAACAACATCTAGTTAAGCCCAAAACATATTGTAGGAATTGAAAACAGCAGTCCAAAGAATTCCTTGATGCCTCTTTGGCAATGCTCCTAAAAAGCCTTGTGCACAAGCACGTTGAAAAATATTTCAGCCTTATATAAACATAATGCTTGTACAATATTGAAATGAAAATTGATTCCAATATAAATATTTGAAATGCATTTACTATAAGAACATGAACTAGACATCAAGTGGTTTCCTATGTTTTCTATATTTAGATGACACTTTAAATAAGATATTAAAAACCACGGGGATCTAACTCTTATCCATTCTATCTTGTCCCCAAATAGCATTTTACAGACATATATATGTTGCACATAAGGGCAGGTACCAGTATATGCTGTTATCACTATTACCAAAGGAAATGTAAGAGCTGTAGCTTCAAAACAAAATATTCCATGTTTCTCTGAGCTTGAAGTATTGTAGCATGCATGTAATAAATAAGCATCTTTACAGTTCTCATCCACTGACTGGTTCAAAGTTGTTCTCATAATGCCTAATATAAGCAAGCACAGCAAATTATCAGGGGGTTCCAACTTTATCTGAAAGAGGCTCTGGAGAAAGGAACTCATGTGCAATCTTCTCTGGATCAAGGTCCACATTTGGTTCCTGAGGAACATGCAGGATACATGTGGACAGAGAAAGATAAGCAGGAACAAAGAAGTCAATGCATGCTAGGTATATGTTTACAAGTATCACATCACAACTAAACATAACTTTAAAATCCATATTTTAAAATCAACTGATTGCCCATTCTCTATTTTTAAAATGAAGCAATAAAACGTACCAGAAACACTAAAAGTTATTAAAACAACTGGAAAAAAGTCATGGTACCAAAGTACCATAACAAAGATTATAAATGATCCTCTTTGGAGAGGATATTCCATAAAAGAAGCAGTACTAGGGAACAGAATCTTTAACTTGAGGACTTCTGCTTTGTCTGGATAAGAGCCTCAGGGGAAGAACTTAAGATCCAAGTAGGTAGATATAGAGATGCTCCCCTTGTAGCTTGAATGTAAGCTGTATAGGATTTTATAAATTAATACCAATAGTTTGAATTTCACCTGGAAACAGTGCAGATATCAAAGTATCATATCTGCTCTCATAGTGGTTTAACTGTCCTCTTCTGAACTGGAGAATGCTTAAAGTACATGCTTGATCTTTTATGGAAGTGCAATCTACTAACAGAATGAGCACCATTTAACTGGATAAACCACTCATATATAGTGGTTATAATCCACCTTTAATAACAATACATCTCTTCACATCTAACTTTAAAATAAATTACCATTTCCCTATCCAGTACATCAACTCTTTTTAATTGGTTGGCTAAGTGATCATACAGTTCTGACTCTGGAAGCATCCAAAATCAGCAACTAGGAAGAAGGAAACTAGGTATCAGGAAGAAAGGAGGATGTGAGAGTCTCAGCAGCAGCAATGGAAACGTTTTTTTTAAAGTAAATGCACAGAATTTCAGTGACTGACTGCTGAACCTCATACAGAATAGTTATTAGCAATATCTCAGAAACTTCAGAAATACCTGAAGTACAAGCAAGTCAACAGGATTTGCCATTTAAAGTACTGTTATCATCTCCCAGAAAAATATTTTCGTTAATTGTTTCATCTGAAACTTCTCTACCACTGGATCTAATGATAATAGATAATGATAGCAGGAAAAAAAAACCCTGTACAGAGTAAGATTCCTGAGTATTTGGGCCACAGTCTCGCTTCGTTTCACCCTAGAGCTATACTAGGAGGAGGAGGGGCAATTTACCGGGATTGACTGTTGTTTTACACAGGAAGTAAGACTGGTATGAGAATTCATCCACAGTATTAAAAATGAGCCAAACGAGAGCTTCACATAAAGGGCAAAGGGTTCCCAACTTTTCCACAGGTGCCAAGGTCAGTCCCTGGCACTGCCAAGGCAAACGGTCCCAGGTAGGAAATGCCAAGACGAACTTTCGCTCCAAATCCTGGAAGGCCACTAGCAGCCGGGAGAAGACAGCCCCGGATCGGATAGGCCCTGTCCAGCGGCTCCAAGCCTTCCGAGTAACGCCCTGCCTTCCCAGCACCGCAGGGCACCACCTCAACGCCTCGCGAAGAAGGAGCAGCAGCCCTGCCGAGCCCTCGAGGAGCCGAAGCGTCGCCCTCTCCTGCCCACTCCCCCCTGGGGACTCCAGGTTCAACCTCTCCGGCGCCCCCAACCAAAAGGCCGCGCACACTCCCAGCCCTTTTTCCTCCTCGCAGTCTCTCCGGCCTGCTCACAGCCCTGGGCGAAACGCAGCCCAGCGGCCGCGCTCTCTTAGGCAAGTCTGGCCCCTCGGATCAGACGCGAAGGCGTGCACTGCTGACCTACCACCAGCCCCGGTACCTGCTCTTGCGGCCGGCTAAAGAGCCGGCCTACACGATGCCAAAGTCCTTCTCAGGCCCAAGGCGCGCACAGGCGCCTCTCCCTCCTCGCACAGCGAAGCCGGGTGCGAACAGCTACAGCGCGCAGGCGCCGTTGAACCAGCCATTTGGCGCAGCTTCCGGTCTGCCTATACGCAAATAAGTCTAAGGACAGAACCGGGCTGTAGAGTTATATTTCTGAGAAGAGGGTGGGCTTGCAGGGCTAACCAGCTGCAGGAACGTAGGAAGGGTCCTATGTAAGGCGCGCAGGACGCGTAATGGTAGTACGAACGAGCCGTTTCTTTCTCTGCCTGCTCCTAGTGCGGGAAATATAACCGGGCGAGATCCATCGCTTTGCTCAGCGAGCTGCTGAACGAGTGGAGGCTACAGCTTCTTTCTTGGAATATGCGCGCATTCGACAGGGTAACTAAAAGCCAGCGGGGTTGCCCAGAGAGAGGGGAATGAGCAAGAAGAAAAAAAAAGGCAGATATACTCTCCGCGTGCTTTTTGGGTATCCGTGCTGCAGCTGAGAGCAGTGAACTCCGGGCGTTCCCTAGAATGATCCCTCTGCCACTTTACCCAATAGATCTTGAAAAGAAGTAGCAGCTGACCTGTATTAATTGGGAGGTCCACATCATTTGTGGACTGCTATTGAGGGAAACAAGTAAAAGTTAATTCTAGAAGATCAAGGCATGGATTTTTATTTCATGTTGTTTTTTTTGCAGGTTCCATTGGAAACCATGGGTTGCATCTGTCTGCACAGAATGAACCCTGAATCCAGTTATTTATTCTGTCACAAAAACATGGACCATCATTTTTATGTAGGCTCCACCAGAAGCCATTACATCTATTGGCACAAATCATGACATAAAAATCATACTATACAAAAAACAAAAAAACATGGATCCTTTATTTTATGGCATTAGACTTGCATGGGACATTAAAGAATGCTACTATTTATTTCTTTTTCTTTGGGATGTATTTTGTTGCCGCCTCGTGAACAATGTTGCGAACTTCTGTCCAGAGTTCTTCCGGGACCCTATCTACGAAGTCCAGTCCCTTAAATCTATTCTTCACCTCCACTGCATATTCCTTAGGAATATTAGTGAGCTCATATCTAACTGATCTGTGGGTCTTCCCTAATCTCTTTAGTCCAAGGAAAGCAAAAGGCAACAGTGATAGGGGGAGACATGCCCAGTTATATGCAAAACTCCAGAGGTTAGCCAGAAGAGATAAGGAATTATATTTAAACAAGCAATGTGTGGAAGTAGAAGAAGACAATAGAATAGGAAGGACAAGAGACCTCTTCCAGAAAATTAGAAACATCGGAGGTAAATTCCAGGCAAAAATGGGTATGATCAAAAACAAAGATGGCAAGGGCCTAACAGAAGAAAAAGAGATCAAGAAAAGGTGGCAAGAATATATGGAAGATCTGTATAATAATAATATTGGGGATAGCTTTGACGGTGTGGTCAGTGAGTTAGAGCCAGACATCCTGAAGAGTGAGGTTGCATGGGCCTTAAGAAGCATTGCTAATAACAAGGCAGCAGGAGACGACAGTATCCCAGCTGAACTGTTTAAAATCTTGCAAGATGATGCTGTCAAGGTGATGCATGCCATATGCCAGCAAATTTGGAAAACACAAGAGTGGCCATCAGATGGGAAAAAATCAACTTATATCCCCATACCAAAAAAGGGAAACACTAAAGAATATCCAAACTATCTAACAGTGGCACTCATTTCACATACCAGTAATGCTCAAGATCCTGCAAGGTAGACTCCAGCAATTCATGGAGCGAGAATTGCCAGATGTACAAGCTGGGTTTAGAAAAGGCAGAGGAACTAGGGACCAAATTGCCAATATCTGCTGGATAATGGAAAAAGCCAGGGAGTTTCAGAAAAACATCTATTTCTGTTTTATTGACTATTCTAAAGCCTTTGACTGCGTGGACCATAACAAATTGTGGCAAGTTCTTAGTGGCATGGGGATACCAAGTCATCTTGTCTGCCTCCTGAGGAATCTGTATAACGACCAAGTAGCAACAGTAAGAACAGACCACGGAACAACAGACTGGTTTAAGATTGGGAAAGGAGTACGGCAGGGCTGTATAGTCTCACCCTACCTATTCAACTTGTACGCAGAACACATCATGCAACGTGCTAGGCTTGAGGAATCCAAGGCTGGGTTCAAAATTGCTGGAAGAAACATTAACAATCTCAGATATGCAGATGACACCACTTCGATGGCTGAAAGCAAGGAGGAACTGAGGAGCCTTATGATGAAGGTGAAAGAAGCAAGTGCAAAAGCTGGCTTGCAGCTAAACCTAAAAAACCCCCCAAGATTATGGCAACCAGCTTGATTGATAACTGGCAAATAGAGGGAGAAAATGTAGAGGCAGTGACAGACTTTGTATTTCTAGGTGCAAAGATTACTGCACCCAGGAAACCAGAAGTTTAATTCTTGGGAGGAGAGAAATGACAAATCTCGATAAAATAGTTAAGAGCAGAGACATCACACTAACAACAAAGGTCTGCATAGTTAAAGCAATGGTATTCCCTGTAGTAACATGGCTGTGAGAGCTGGACCGTAAGGAAGGATGAGCAAAGGAAAATAGATGCTTTTGGAGGAAAATTCTGAGAGTGCCTTGGACTGCAAGAAGATCAAACCAGTCCGTACTCCAGGAAATAAAGCCAGACTGCTCACTTGAGGGAATGATATTAAAGGCAAAACTGAAGTACTTTGGCCACATAATCAGAAGACAGGACACCCTGGAGAAGATGCTGATGCTAGGGAGAGTGGAAGGCAAAAGGAATAAGGGCCAACCAAGGGCAAGATGGATGGATGATATTCTAGATGGACTCGACCTTGAGGGAGCTGGGGGTGGTGACAATCAAAAGGACGTTCTGGCGTGGGCTGATCCATGAAGTCATGAAGAGTCAGAAGCGACTGAACGAATAAACAACAAACACTATTTATTTATATAATTATAATTGGTTCTTTTAAATACTTTAGATTCAAAGTGATCTATAAAGTACAGCCATTAAATCAAACATCACAAAATAAAAGTCAAGGTGTTGGGCATGATTCCTCTGAATGTGAGGATTACCTCAAAATGGTAAAGTTAAAAACAGACTCGATACGGAATACTACTGGGGATAGCCTGACCACTGTCTCCACAAACTTCCCTAAAAAGGGAAGAAGAAACTGGACAAAAGTTACCTAACCCAGCTGCATTTTGGGAAGGCTTCTTCAAAATTGGCACAGTATTGCCTCTTTTATGGCAGACAACATTAACCCTTCTTCCACATGCCTTCATGATCCAGACAAATCATATCCCCCACCTCCCAAAGGGAACAGGGTATGGATCCTGTTCACATGGCTATTGTGATTCCTTTTAATCCATGTTCTTCAAAGATCTATTTGCTTTACATCTACCATCTAACCAAGCTTCCTCTACACACTCTGGCAAGTGATGGGACAATTGAAAGACAGAAATATTAATAAGCTCTAGGTCCATTCAGTCACCACTGAGGCGTAATATTCTCATTCAAAACATCATGATCTGAACCTCAAAAAATACTGTCAGCAGGGTTTCAGTGTACCATGGTGAGTGCTGGGAGAACTTAAAGGAAGCTAGCCAACAGTATGTAAAGTTACATATGAACAGCTGACAGCTGTAATGATTGCCCCAGCCCCAAATACTCAGACTCACAAGAGGATGCTAAATGAGATCTGATTTATTAGAGTACTAAAAGCAATTACAGAGAAAGCTGAGAATGAGCAAAAGCGCGCCAAATACAAACTTAAACCCTTGCTTCAAACGTATCCCGCCTCCCTCATAACAGCCCCTCCCGGCACAGGTGCTAGCAATCGTCAGAGTTGCTAGCCTGGGAAAGTAACCTTGAGCGCAGTAGATAACACAAACACATTCCAAAGCAAAGCCAAAATATAATCGTTCCCATCCTCCCTAGACAAATGCAACACGCATCCAATTAATGACATGCGAAACGTTACGATGCATCGAATACATTGAAACGGCGCACATGACATACCGCCCTCCAAAAATACCCCTAGGGACCTGGTTTCGAGGGATAAGCGGAGTGGAAACGGGCCACTAAAACCGGGGAAGCCACATCTGATGCAGCGACCCACTCAGGATGAGGGAAATGCTTCCAACGAACTAAATATTGCAAAGTATTGCGAAGGCGTCTAGAGTCCAAAATTTCTTTAACTTCAAAGTGTTGCTGACCATCAATCATGATGGGGGTGGGAGGTGGAGGTTGCCGATGCCAACGATCAGAAGGAATAGTCGGTTTGAGTAAGCTGCAATGAAAAACAGGGTGTAAGCGTTTCAGGTTATGAGGCAAATCAAGTTTAAAAGTCACAGGGTTGATCTGAGCTACAATTGGGAAAGGACCCACAAACTTAGGTGCAAGTTTCTTGGAAGGTTGTGATGACTTGATAAACTTGGTAGAAAGGTACACTGAGTCCCCAACTTGGAATGCAGGTTGGGGGGCTCGCTTCCGATCAGCATACAATTTATAATCCGCTTGAGCATCAGCCAATGCATTCTGAATCATTGGCCAAGAGTCAGCTAGTTGTGTTGACCAATCATCTGTAGTGACCGCACCTGCAGGAGGTTGTGGGAGATCAGTGATAGGAACAAAGTCTTTACCCAGAGCCACCCGAAACGGGGTCTGTCCAGTGCTTTGATGCACGGCATTGTTGTAAGCCACTTCAGCAAACGGTAGAAGGTCTACCCAATTGTCCTGCTGATAATTCACAAAAGCGCGCAGGTACTGCTCCAGAGTGGAGTTAACCGCCTCAGTGGCCCCGTCCGTTTGAGGATGCCAAGCCGTGGAGAGGGCTTGCTTCGTGCCTAACAGCTTGAGAAACGCCCGCCAAAACTGAGAGGTAAATTGTGTACCTCTGTCTGAAATCAAGCGGGAAGGACATCCGTGTAGCCTGTACACGTGTACAAGGAATAGGCGGGCCAATTGACGCGCTGACGGAATGGACACGCAGGGAATAAAGTGGGCTTGTTTGGAGAAATAATCTTTGACTACCCAAATGACCGTTTTGCGTTGGCTGGGTGGTAGCTCTACAATAAAATCCATGGAGATTTCTTCCCAAGGGGAAGAGGGGGCTGCTACCGGCTGCAACAGCCCCTGGGGCTTGCCCACCTTGCGTTTGGACATTGCACAAACAGTGCAGGAAGCAATGTAGTCTTTGACATCTTTACGTAATGTGGGCCACCAGAATTGCCTCCGAACGAGGTGCAAGGTTTTTACAAAACCGAAGTGACCCGCGAGTTTGTCATCGTGTGAACGTGTTAACACGTCTTTTCGGAGGCTTTCAGGAACGTAGAGGCGGTCGGACTTCCAAGCGAAGCCTCTGTCAAAAGTAACATTGTCTTTATTCGCCAGCAACCAAGTATCCGTTTTTAATTCTTTTAAAAACTTTTGTTGCAATTGGGAGGGAATTGACAAAGAGCTTGGCTGAGCAGCGCTTGTGGTGGGCGGTTGTTGCGCGCGCGTTTGGCTACGCGTCACAGCTTGCATGCCCAATTGGGGCGCCGACCATAGGGTGCTCACCACATCTGGCGCCGCCCCAGAGTCTTGAGGTTGCCTTGACAAGGCATCAGCCAAGAAGTTCTTTTTCCCTGGAATAAATTTGAACTGAAAATTGAATCGATTGAAAAATTGAGCCCAACGAACCTGTTTAGGGCTCAGTTTTCGAGGGGTACTAAGTGCCTCCAAGTTTTTATGATCAGTCCATACCTCAAAGGGGTGATTAGCCCCTTCCAGCAGATGCCGCCAAGCCTCTAATGCAGCTTTCACTGCAAATGCCTCCTTTTCCCAAACATGCCAACGCCTCTCAGTTTCGGAGAACTTGCGGGATAAATACGCACAGGGCTTGAGGCATCCTGCCTCGTCTTTTTGCATCAACAATGCGCCAATAGAATAATCGGAAGCATCAGCCTGTACAACAAAGGGCTTTGAAGGATCAGGGTGTTGTAAAATGGGCTCTTTGACGAAAGCTGCTTTCAGCCGCTCAAACGCCGTCTGACAAGCAGGCGTCCACCTCAACAACGCTCCGGGATTCTTGACTCGCCTAGTATCTCCCACCCCTTTCGTTCGAAGCAGGTCCGTTAGGGGCAAGGCAATCTCAGCGAACCCCCTTATGAATAATCTGTAATAGTTGCTGAACCCCAAGAAACTTTGAAGTTGCCTGCGGGTACGGGGACTCTTCCAGTCCATGATAGCCTGTACCTTGGCAGGGTCCATTTCTATACCTTTATCAGAAATCCTATACCCCAAGTAGTCAATTTGGGTCTGATGGAAGGCACATTTGGATAGCTTTGCATACAATTCAGCAGATCTGAGTTTACACAAGACTTTCTTTACCAGAGCTACATGCTCTTTCATGGTTTCCGTATAAATCAATACATCATCCAAATACACCAGTACACCTTTAAACAGATGTTCATGCAAAACTTCATTGATTAATTGCATAAATACCCCAGGGGCCCCAGCCAACCCAAACGGCAACACCTTATACTGGAAGGCTCCCAACGGGCAATTGAATGCAGTTTTCCACTCATCACCCTCCTTGATTCGTACACGATAGTAGGCTTCTCTTAAATCCAGTTTAGAGAAAATCTTGCCTTTGGCCAGATGTGACAACATGTCCTTTATCAATGGCAAGGGATATTTGTTGGAAATTGAGACGGCATTTAATCCGCGGAAATCCGTACAAAGTCTCAATGTCCCATCCTTTTTTGGGCGGAAAAGAACCGGCGCCCCCACGGGTGAATTCGCCGGCTCAATGAATCCGCGCGCCAAATTTTTGTCCACAAATTCCCTCAACAAAGTCAGTTCCTTTTGCGTCATGGAATAAATTTTTGGTTTAGGCAATTGAGTGTTGGGCAGCAGTTCTATGGCACAGTCCGTCTTTCGATGGGGGGGCAACTGGTCAGCTTCCTTTTCACCGAATACATCAGCAAACATCCTGTACTCGGCCGGCAAGCCCTCCAGAGGAGAGGCCGGGTAAGGCGGAGTCGCAGCTGCCGCAACCCCCACCATCTCCTCTGGAGCACCCTTCCCCTCTGCCGCTTGATAAAACCCATCCCTAAATGTGATGGTCCGGTAGACCCAGTTTATTTGGGGGTTTTGCTGCACCAACCATGGTACCCCCAACACCACCAATGGGCCCCCTACGGGAGCCACGACAAAAGACAACCCTTCCTGGTGACTGCCCAGTTGCAAGGCTACCCGCCCTGTAAAGTGGGTGACCGGTTTGCCCCCTGCCATGGACCCATCCAATTGAGTAAATGCGATGGGTCTTTGTAGGGGAAAAGTGGGGAGCTCCAAAGCCGCCACCACGTCGGGGTGCATCAGACACCGGGAACACCCCGAATCAATCATGGCCCATACTTCCACCGTCTTGACTTGTGAACCCAATTTCAATTTCACCATGAGTATGCGGTAAGTGCCACTCACCGCTGGAGGCTCGCGCCCGTCTTCTACCACCTGCCCAGCGGCGCCCTTTAGAGCAGGTGGCTGGCGTTTCCCGCCGGTTGCGGGATTTCGGTCTCCCCTTCAATTTCGTAGAACATCACATCGTCTCCCTCGGTCTCAGCCACCGCAGCTTTCTGTTTCCTCGGCAACGCAGGGGACTTCGCCGGCGGTTTTCCGGGCCGTTCCTCCACCTTTGCCTTCGGGCATGCTGCCACTCTATGCCCCTCCTTACCGCATCTCAGGCACAATCCTTTGGCATACCGCTTCTCACGCTCCTCGTCCCAGGGTCGCTGTCCCGGTTTTCCTCCGGTGGTCGATGTGCGGCTGGGCTTCATCTCCCGCCCCGACTTGACGGTCTTCCGCTGGGCAAAGACCTCTTGGGCATGTTCAGCCCTTCCTGCTAGCAGGATCCACTCATACAGCGTGTATGGGTCGTCCCTCCCCAGGGACCAGCGCAGCACCTCGGTATTCAAGCCATCTTTGAAGAGCTCGATAATGGTTGCTTGGGACCAGTCATCCACCTTCCCAGCTAGCGCTTTAAACTCCAAAGCATAATCGGCCACTGATCGGAACCCCTGCTTGAGTTCTTTCAGGGCTCGTTTTGCTCTCTCCTTTGCTAAGGGGTCCTCGAAGTGTTGCTTCAACGCCCAGAGGAACTCCTCGAGATTTTCCAGTTCAGGCGCTTCCGACTGGCACATCTGGACATACCAGTCTGCCGCCCTCCCCTTCAGTTTGGTGGCAATGGTGATGATTCTTGCCTTCTCCGACTGGAAAACCCCCCCCCATTCTTCCATATAAGCTTTCGCATTAGTCAGGAAGAACGAGAGTTTGGTCGGGTCCCCATCAAACTTGACAGGGAAGTCTCGCATACCGCCTCCCGCCGGGCTGCGCCCCACCACCGGGGCTGCAGCGGCTGGTGCTTCCCTGACTTGGAGCGGCACGGGGCCCCGGGGCGATCGCCCGGGCGCTGCTGCGATTTCCATCTGGACCGACTGGTCCCCTTCGCGCCTCCGCACCACCCGTCGCCGTTCCGGGGTCAGCCCCTGGGAGGAAGGGGTTGAATGCCTCTGGCTGGATTCTTCCCGGAGCTCTCGCATCGAGGTTACATCCAAGCTCAGCTGTTTCAGAATAGCCTCCAACGAATCCATTTTCGACTCCAGCACTCTGATTCGATCCGGAGTGGGTGAGCCCTCCGTTGGCTGCACCTGCACCACGTTGGGGGATAAAGGGTATCTCTGCCTCCAGGATGGGCCCCCCGCTGCTGTGGCATCTCCTCGGGTCTCATCCCAGGTGAGCAGCTCACCCGGAGAATTCACGGTGGTCTCCGGGGCCGTTTTCAGCCCCCCGGCTTCGCTCTCCGACCCGGAGCTCGCCTCCTCTCTGATGGCGGACAGCTCCCCTCCTTGGGACGGTCGGCCGGACGGCCTCACGGTCGAGTCCGGTTCCCCTTCCTCCATCATCACGATTTCGGGCTCGGTCATCGCGGGCTCTCTCCCTCACAAGTTAGACGCTTGTCTTCCTTGGACAGGGGCCAGCGGAGTTAGGAACTGAGATTCTCAGCTTTATGTAATGATTGCCCCAGCCCCAAATACTCAGACTCACAAGAGGATGCTAAATGAGATCTGATTTATTAGAGTACTAAAAGCAATTACAGAGAAAGCTGAGAATGAGCAAAAGCGCGCCAAATACAAACTTAAACCCTTGCTTCAAACGTATCCCGCCTCCCTCATAACAGCCCCTCCCGGCACAGGTGCTAGCAATCGTCAGAGTTGCTAGCCTGGGAAAGTAACCTTGAGCGCAGTAGATAACACAAACACATTCCAAAGCAAAGCCAAAATATAATCGTTCCCATCCTCCCTAGACAAATGCAACACGCATCCAATTAATGACATGCGAAACGTTACGATGCATCGAATACATTGAAACGGCGCACATGACAACAGCATACAATTAGACTAGAGAGACCCCACTCCAAGGTACGCAGAGAAGCCAAGGAATCTAGTGCTATTGTTTACTATTTTATAATACACAGTGAAGAAAACTTTGGTCTAGAAATGATAGAAAACTAACTATGCGAAGGGCACCCACATGATTACTATATGCTTTTGTAGATAACAGTTTTTTGCTTTTCTATCATGTGAAGTAATAGATGCTTTAATTGGTCAGTAGAAAATGCCATTATCAATCAAAGAGGTGTTCTATTGGTGTCTCATAAACAATGGTATGAACAAGAAGCGTGGCTCTCATTTCCCCACTACTATGCTGCATCTAAGATTCTAGCTGATCTTTGATAATCACTGCTAGCAACTGTGCCATACTTTCTCCTGCTGGCTGACTCAGCACTGGCTGCTATAATACTGCCTGGGCAACTTCTGCATGCAGTAAATGTTTCTGCTGTTTTTCTCTTTAATAATAAAGTTTTGCTTTCTTTCTTAATAATGTGCACCAAAGCTTTCTGGACTGGCAGGATATTCAAAGAAGGTAATGACATCAAATAAAATACCCTCTTTGGTTGTTGGAGGCAAAATGTGAGGTTCTTGTCCATGATTGGATTAAATTTGCTGTACTCGCTTATTGCATCTTCCTTTATTCCTTGTCCTCCATCCTTATAATGATCTTTGGATTAGGTTCACTCAATAAGCTAACCACTTTTCCTTAGCACTCTGATTCTTGCTGATCAGATGTTCTTCTAGCCAACTTCTATCAGAGCAGGATATGCTAGAGAAGGCACCTGGGTCACAAAAGCCTAGATGGGATTCTCTAGTTGCTTAGAGTCTTTGGAGGTCACTATAGCAAATCTAAATAATAATCATAAGTAAGTACATTTATTGTTGCAACCACAGGTCATAAATACTTTGCTTGATGTTGAGAAGGATTTGGTAGGCAACATAGTGCTACATTCTGCATAGTCTCTGTGAGAATGAGGGAGGTTATTTACCAGAGGACTGATGGAGTTTTTAAAGGTTAATAAAAGAACTCCAAGCAGCTAACAGCAATCTTGCAGAGTAGAAGCATGAACCAAAAAAGAACTTGCACATTAAGCTTAATTACATTCAGAAATACTGTAAATTTAGTCTTCACATGATGAAGAAAAATAGAGATAGCGATCTACTTTTATTCAGTAGATCTGGATACAAGTAGGTTCAGAGTAGAAAGCACTTATTCATCGCTGGTTCTTTGTAGACACTTTCTATGTGGAATAGAAAGTCTGTGTGCAAGCGAGATGTTGGAGGATGAGAGCTGCATTTTGCAGCCCCCCTGCTTGCATGTCTGCCAGAAGGGTGATGGAGATTGTTAATCTCCAAGCCCAAGGAGGAGGAGGAAATGGAAATCCGGTGACCCCTGTGACATCCCACAAGCACAATAGAGACAAGTCTACCAGAGAAACCCACTTACTATGCTTGTGAGACAATGCTGAGTTGACCCCTGATAATTCCAACAACGATAACGCTAAATTTCCTACGTGGGGTATCTATGGACCTCCTCCAAGGTCCCTTTTTTGCAGCCAAGGAATCCCCCATATCATGTCACTGATATTGAGTAGCAAATTGTCAAAAACTGGCATCAAGGTTTCCTACTTTAAAAAAAGAGAACATTAGGCCTGTTATATAAACCCATCCTAAAGCTCACCAAGAAATGGAATGAAAAGTTGCTGATAAGATGGGAGAAAGGAACAACCAACCTATATCTACTTTCAAGCATCCAAGCCATGACCTGGACTTAGGTTTACCACACAACTTTTAATACCATAGAGGTAGTTTGGGTTTTATGTTTTCAGACAAGAAACCTAATATCTTGTGGTGAATAAAGATTTGTGGTCTGGCTGCTATGGATGGAAAAGGCAGAGTAACAAGATTTTTAGTGAAAAATAAAAGGCACAAGGGCTGCAAAACTTTCTCTAGAGTACGGTATAGCAAACAGGATACCATTGCCCTTTACTGATAATATTGTCCTTTATTAAGATATGAATCACCTGTTCAACAGCAACTCTGTTAAATATCACTCTAGCAGTAGCAGAGGGTAAATATCATGAAAGGACAGTGTTCCATAAAGTGAATCATGCTGCTGAGTGCATCAGTTTTATTTTTAACAGTCCATGTCACATGGATCCATTTCAGTTATTTTATTTCCTGCCTCCTCAGATTTCTTTGTCCTGTGCTCTGCTCCTAGCATTCTCCAGACATTTCAGCTCAGCTGGATAAATCCAAGAGACTTTCATGTACATGAAAAGGTAAGACTTTTTAAAAAAACTTCTTTGGAATACAAGCTGAAAGATAAATGCTATATTGTTGTGTCAAAATCACCATCAAAAACAATAATTTGCAGTTAATTTGCAAATTATATTGTCCAAATCTGTAGACTATATTGAAGCTTGAAGGATTGATTAAAGTTGGGCCCTCAGGCTTTCATACTATACTTCCACTAGAAAATCAGGTGTTTCAAGCTAATTAACTAAAGAAAGATATTAAGCATTAACCTATTTGAGCTAAGTGCTTCAGATACTTACCTCCCTAAATCCTATCAGCACTTACACAGTTTATGTGTAAGTTTACATGTAGTCTTATAGCTTACTTATCTTGGTTGCTTTCTTTTTCTTGTACCTGTTCTACTTCCGTCAACAGATGATAGTCAGCCTGAGGCATGAGCTCATCTTTAGAATCTTTTTTCAGTGCCAGGGCTCAGTCCCTCAAGACATTAAATCAAAAGAAGGTCAGGAGTGCCCTTATTTCTTTTCTGATCAGCTGAGAGCCAGAGTGGACAGAATGACAATGTAATGACATCACACCTGTTGGTAGAACTGGAATGTCAGTGGTTGTGCATTATTTTTGAAGTATATTAAACCTAACTGTGGTTTACGTACCATTTTTGTTTTATGTCAAATACCTTTGGGAAATTGTATCTTCCTTTTTCAGGAATTTGTCACCAATCATCCAAGGTGAAATTTCTGGGAGGAACGGGTTTGGGGACATCAAAATGGGGATTTTATTGTTGCATGTAGTCCACAACCTGTCCGTCTTTGTACCAAATAATAATGAGGAATCTTAGTAAATGAAAAAAAGAATTCTTACTAAACAATTAGGATTATTGCTGACACTGATTATAAGGAAGTGCTTTTGAAATTCCTGAGTAGAATTATCTGAGCTTTTTATATTTTCAATGGTGAGAATAGCTCTATCAGGAAACATCACCTCATGGAACTGGGGTACCACCACCAGCTTCTCCTGAGAGTTAGAGGTTCTTCTTCACAGCAAGTCCTTGTGCTAGCAGAAAAATGTGCTAGCATAATTTGTGCTGCCCTGGTGGATGATTTACCTCAGCAATGAAGCTTGTTAGTAACCTTCTCTTTGCAGCTTTACTGTAGGACAATTTAAGGACAGTATTGATAGATTCCCCTTGCTTTGTTTCCCTCCTATCTAGCATCAGCAGCCACTGGGAAAATCACAATTGCACTCCTTCATGTGTGGTGGGGCAGGCATGAGCAAATATTGGTGGGTTCCTGGGACAGAGGATTTAACTAACTTTCAGATTGTCTGAGTGGCAGGTCACTGGGGTGGAAATGCTCCACACTGGCAATCTGTCACTTGGGCTATATCTGAACATGGATCTCCTGGTCTTCTGGAGGACCAGTAGAACCAGATCCACAAATAGCCCAGCCAACAGGTTGGTGGGTCAAGTGAAGAGTATGGGGGTATGGGGTAAGTGCGAGATCTCACATGGCACATTGAGGGAACTCCCTCCTATTTCATACCGGCCCTTCCCTTCCCACCAAGCTGTCAGCTGAGCTATTTTTGCATAAAAGTTTACCAAGCTTCCTATCACTTGGGCTAAAATGGGGAACAGGCAGAACATCACAGATCAGTAGCTGCTGAAAGGGAATGATAGCACTGGCTATGAGAGGCTGCAGTCAGCAGCCCCTGGAAATATTCCATGAAGTATGCAAGATGGCATTATAATTGGCAAAAGGGCACTGCCTCCCTCCCAAAGTGATAAAACCAGCAGAGAGCATAGCTGTACAAAACCCCTTATTGGCAGAAGCAGCAGGAAACTTTATATACTCATTAGGGACAGAACCAGCAATACATAGTTCTCCCAGTTTAAATTAACCAGCATTCCTTTTTTATGAGCACGTCTACAGGCGTTTTGGAAGACTACTGAACATGTGCATATAAGTAGCCCACATAAAGCAGAGTGTGGGTCAGGCATTACGTGAGCAGTTATCTCTGTGGAAATCAGGGGTCCAGTTTCTCTTGCAGCCCAAGTCAAAATGGCCATGGAAGCAGTTCCTAGGGATTGGAGGAGAGGGAGTATGCTAGAGCAGCCTCAACTGGAGCTCAGCAGAAGCCAGCCCCTCACCACATCATCACCACGATTGTGAGTTGAGGCATGGTTATCATTCATATGCCAAGACTTCCTCAGAGGAAGACGACTTTAAAACTTGAACAGCTATTACAAATTTAGGCTGCTTCCACAATAGGCTAGGGCTGAGACAAAGACTGAGTCAGGAGAGCCTATCTTCTAAAAATGATTAGTGGGCATCTCCAAGTTGTGGTTAGTCAGTTGTAGAAAAGTCCTATAGCTTCATATGTGCCATATGAACCCTCAAAACTGAGTGGAGTAAACTTAGCTAAGTTAATCATGGATAAGCACAGATACATTTATATCCATGCCAACTCAAAATATTGGCATATGGTCTCAACATATCTGAAGGAAGGCCAATAATTGTAGTGGGGAGCTGTTCTAAAGCTTTTCTTTTGGAATCTTGAATGAGTTGGGAAGTACAAAGCTATGTGTTTTCTGGGACCCTGGGCCAGGGAAAAACATAACAGTAAAATAAAACAAATAGGAGGGAAGGGGAGCAGAACTCTATGCAGACAGATGTCTGAGCAGCTAGGGGTCAGAGGAATGCAGCAGATCATTTTTTATATAGGTAGTCCTCGTTTAGTGACTGCCTTCTTTAGCAACCATTCCTAGTTATGACAGTGATGAAAAAGTAACTTTATGACCAGTCCTTGCGTTTATGACCTTTGTGAATCTGTGAAGCAAAGAAATGCTGCACTAAGATCATGAGCACAGTCATGGTTTCAATTAACAATCACTTCGCTTAACGACCAAGTTGCTGGTCCCAATTGTGGTAGCTAAACGAGGACTACCTGTATTTGATATCTTTGCAGGAGTAGACATCACTGGCATCTCTGATTTTCTACCACACTGAGGGTGGCTGTAGCTGAACTTGATCAAGTAACCAACTTACTCTGTTTCCTAAAAGAGAAACTGACCTAAGGCCTCAGCTGAAATCAGGGGTCCAGTTTCTCTTGGTCCAGGTCCAGAATCTGAAAGAGGTTACAGTATTATCAAAACAAAGAGAACAAGAGGGAAATTTGTTTTCTCTCGCCATAGAGGATCCCATGTTTTAAAAAATGAGATAGGCATTTTGGGTTACATTATTAACATGTTTCAAGACCCTGGAAGAGAATGCTATTTTTTTTTCCTGATGGTGGCAGCACTTCACAGATTGTTTCCCACCAGAACTGTTTGGCTAATTCAGTGTCTCTCTTTGCTTGATTAGAATAGCAATTATGTAGAGACAAACTTCTTCACAGTACAGATTGTCCATGCTTTCCATGCCAAGTGTGATTGCGCATGATGATTTCATGAGGACAGAATTCACCAAAGTAAATGACAGCTTTCAGTTTTCTGTCATCATGGAAGTTAGGGGAGAAGAAGGAAGAAGTACTGTAGGAAGCAGGTTTAAAGGAAGACTTCTGAGGGTAAATACTGTCTTCAAGCTGATCTCCTCTCCTGATGGCCACTTTGAATATGTTGTTTTCTTCACAGTACAGGAGTGGCTTGCCACTGCCTTCTTCTGGGATGTTTTTTCAACTTCCCAATTTAGCCCACAGCCCTGGTGTAATCTGGACTCTCCAATCCAAGTACTAACCAGGCCCATCTGTCTCCCTTCCCAACAAGATCAAGCAGGCACTGAAGGTTGTCCATCTTCTGATCAGGGGAAAGGAAAACAAGGATTCATCTCTGGCTTGCACTCTGTCCCTACCCCTAGTGCTTCTTATGCTCAAAAGAATAAAACACAAAGAGTCAATGTTTTTGGAGCTGCATCTTCAATGGCATATGTATTTAAAAAGGTAAACTGGTGTGATATATAGTGTATCTCCACTAGGTGTTTATAGCATTACTCATTTATTGCTGCAGTAATATAAAGCCTGTCTATGTTAATGATATATTGCCACAACAATGGCTGGAGTGTATTATAAATCGCGAGTACAGTACTTGTCATATTTCAAATATAGAACTATTGCACATTAATATAAGTTAGTTTATTAGCAATAATTCAGTTATATGGCATGTACAAATAACCCTTCTGTGGAGAGCAATAAAGATAATACTTGACATAAACTACAGAAACTTCTACATGTTAATCACAATAACAAGGAAAGAATCTCTATGAATTTTTCTTTTCAGAAGACTATCTACATACTGAAATTTATACATTTTTTTCCAGGGACTCCTTTAGAGTATTCAGCATCTCTAATCTTCCATGTTTACCTCTCCTCCTCGCAAAATTATCTTGTGCACCTGCAAGTGGGAGGGGGGGAATAAACCTGCTTCTAGACCTGCCATACCTACTAGTAGAATAACAGGGTCTTTGGTAAATTTTGCACTCATGGCTATTTTAAAAAATCATTATTTTTTTTAATTCTTCACTCCTGCAATCATACACTGAAAGTAAGATGGAGTACAGAACTGTTCATTCATATGCCACCGCAACCCTTCAATGAGCTGGCAGCACAGCCTCAAGGAAATTAGTGGACTTTTATGGCCCTCAGAAACTTAGGGAAATTTTCCTAGTTAAGACTGTGTAGTGTGACCAGGATTTGACATGGTTTATGAGAAATTAGCTTTGGTGCTCTTATTTCCTCCTTTTGGTGGGAGCTGGAACATTCTGATGACCCAGGAGAATTGGCCACAACCTCAAATAGCAGCCAAGGTTGCATAGTGCCCCTTGGGGGATTAGGGATGCTAGGTCCGCATGAAGATGAGCTTAGTGGCTTTTCTTTTACCACTTTTCTTGACTATTGTGAGGAGGGCACTAGGGCACACACTAAATTTCATCAATGGATGCAGACTCAGCGGACACAGAATTACATGGGCTGAGGGATGAAAGAGAGGAAATACCATTGCCAGACTTAGGTCTCCCTACCCTTCCAAGAGACCAAGTTAAGAAGAAGAAAAAAGCAAAGTGATTCTTATGCCAGCTGTAGGAGTAAAAAAAAAAAGGAGGAAGAAATTCTACTCCCTAAACTAGTTTTTATTCTGAAGGAGGTTTCTTACCCGAGACAGGGTTCTCACCTAGCACGGGATAGCAAAATAAACTTAAGTCTAGTGTTTGTTAATGTGGTTTTACTGTAGACAACATGGAAGTTAAATTGAGCCAGAATTTCTCAGGGCAGAGATGTCAATTATGTCAGTATCCAACAGTTATCCAGCTTCAAGGCAAAGATAGGCAGGGCATAACGTATGAAACTATGGGAAGGATGGAAGAAAAGAAGAATCAGAATTAAACTACAGCAAGTGTAATGTGGAAAGCTATACCTTCATGATGATAAAAGGCAATTAGTGGCTCCTTCCTAATATGCAATAAGATATATATTACCCAGCCATACTGTGTTGTACATATATCAAAGAGTATTGAGCCAAGTACAAGTCAAGTCATATGAAATGTCCAGAAAATTCTGCTAAAATCTTGCTGGTGAGCCTGACTGGCAGACAGACAAACTAGGTGCTCAAAATTCAATTCCCAGACAAATCAGAGATGGTCATCAGAAGACCTTTCATTCCATGCTACTCTTGATAGATTCATCCTTCAACCAAATACAAGTGCAATCCAGAGCCATGGTGGGTTACAGAATTGTCTAGTTTTGGAGACTATAGATCCTTGTTCTTAGACTCATCGGTCAGTTTATATTTTCTGGAAATAAAACTAATTGTGGAGGTTTGGAGCCAGTGCTTGTAGAAGGCAAGGATAAAAACAAAGCCAAAAGCTTTCTCTGCCAAAAGAGATGGAAGGAGAGTTTTGTATCTGAAATTGCTAAAAAACTTTCTGAATGGAGTTCCACAAGTCTGTAACAGCAGCTGTAATTGTAAGGAATGAAACTGGCAAGATAGGAACCAGCGATTCCCATGCTAGAGAGAACCGCTATGGCCACATAGATAAGGCACCTTCCAAAGCCATCAAGAGAGGTGCCAAGTATCTATTGACTGGATACGGTAGAAAGAAAAGGCCTAGAATTTAATTTCTGTGCTGCAGTTGAAACATTTCTGTGTATATGGCTTTGTTACTCTTTGCTGTAAAGAGACCAGTCTTGCTGAATCATGTCTATGAGCATTCTACTGAGCAAGCTAAGCCCTAAATAAGGGGTTACCTGTCTGGAGAGTCAAGATTTGGCTGTGCCTCATGTGAAGCCTGAGGGCTAGAATGGTTCACTCCTATTCCCATCACCGCAGGAAAAAGGCCTTTAAATTCATCAAGTGGCCAATGCCTTGCTCCAGTATCAGACCCAAGTGGTTACCTAGATGTGTCAATAAAAACTAGCAAGCCCAACATGTGGCCCCTGTTCAAGCCCCAGCCCAAGACATTGCACTGTAGCTGAAGCAGCCAGAGCAGCCACTGAGTATTTGCATCCTTGCTTGATAAATATGAAAATCCAAGTCCGCTTACAGCTCACTGTGAATTATACATCTCCATGAGACATGATTTTCCCACTAACTGAGCTCAAGTAGGGTTAGTCTAATGATGGAACTACAAAATGGGCAGTCTCTCTTGGATAACTGCATTAATTTTGTAGTATGTCTGAGGGCTAACTTCAAGGATCTAGTCAAGCAAGTGTCTGCCAGCTATGAAATCTGTTACCTCTAACAGATTAAGCATTCGGTTCAGAAGTATTTAGTGAGTTTCAACTGTGTATTAGCTCAAAATTTGGACTGGAACAAAATAAACTTAACTGATCAGTACAAAGGACTGTCGTATGAAATACAGGACGATCTCATTCAAAAAGGGACTATGACAACCTGTCCTGCTTGAGCACTGATGAAATAATTGTGGTGGAGTATGGATGGGATGGGAAGGAAAGATGCTTCACATTCTTGTCTGCAATAAAGAGCCGAATCTTGCTGAGTTGTGTCTGTGAGTCTTCTGCCAAATAAGCCCAGACCTGAATAAGGAGTTGTGTCTGGAGAGCCAAGATTTATAGCTGTACCTAGTGTGAAGCCTGACAGTAATCAAAACTGACTACTTAACATTCATTGATTTCTTAAAGGTGTACTTCCTCTGGCTGAAAGTGGTCGACATGAAAGTTTCTTTAATCTATTTTTGATGATTATTTATAGTCTATTGCCCATACTTGAAAAGATTGATGAATGTTCAGACTGAAGGGGAGACAACCTAAAAAAGGCTCTGTTGAGCCATCATGGAAGCTGGAATATCTGGAAGAGATTCTATATACATTCACAACAATTGATGTTTTTGACAGACATCACATTTTTTCAGGTAAGACCTTAAGCTGAAAAACCAGAGAAGATTAAAGTGATGAGCCTGGTACAATTCAGGGAATTACAATTTCCTACCAATGGAGGCAAATGACCAAATTCCTCCTTTTTGCATTTGTATGTAAGTACTTATGAGAGGAGCTTTGATTATGATATCACAATGCATGCATTGCCATTTTGATTAAATTTCCATTTGCTATGGATGCCCCTGCAATGTATGCACTGTAGAAATTGTGTCAGAAAAGCTAAAGACAAAATGAGCTGAGGTTAGCAAAAAAAGAAAAAAAATGGCAAGAATAATGAAAGTTTTCTTCAGATATGTTCAGAGTAAAAGGAAGAGAAGAGAATCAGTAAACCAGCTGAGTTGCTAACAAAAAGAGCACAAAAGATGGAAAAACTACTAAATTCCTATTTTAGTTCAGTTTTTTTCTAACAAAACAGTTTATGTCCCTTTCTGAACAGCAGGATGAAAGAGCAAGATTACCACTTCATATTGACAGAAAGATAGCCAAGGAATATGTACTATATTTATTCTCAATGAACTCAATATCTCTAGGGCAGATCAATAAATAGGAACTGAAGGGTACCAAGATCATATGAATATCTATGAAGTTTAGCATGAATTATTGGCAAGATTCAATATATAGACACACATTCTGTTTGCCCACATTTAAAGTTAAGGGGAATGGTCACTGTCAGGTCAACAGACAGCATTAACTTGAGCTACTGAATCAGAACAAGTCATAGAAAACATCACAGTAATCTGTAATATTAGCACTCTTGGTGGTCCACAGTGTATATTCCCCATTACAGTAGACTCTCAGTTAACTGGAACTCAAGCAACTGGCACTCTTAAGCAACTGGCAAAAAAAATCGAATAAATAATACAGTTGTTGTTTATTCGTTTAGTCGCTTCCGACTCTTCGTGACTTCATGGACCAGCCCACACCAGAGCTTCCTGTCGGTCATCAATACCCCCAGATCCCCCAGGGATGAGTCCGTCACCTCTAGAATATCATCCATCCATCTTGCCCTTGGGCGGCCTGTCTTCCTTTTGCCTTCCACTCTCCCTAGCATCAGCATCTTCTCCAGGGTGTCCTGTCTTCTCATTCTGTGGCCAAAGTATTTCAGTTTTGCCTTTAATATCATTCCCTCAGGTGAGCAGTCTGGCTTTATTTCCTGGAGGATGGACTGGTTGGATCTTCTTGCAGTCCAAGGCACTCTCAGAATTTTCCTCCAACACCATAGTTCAAAAGCATCGATCTTCCTTCGCTCAGCCTTCCTTATGGTCCAGCTCTCGCAGCCATATGTTACTACGGGGAACACCATTGCTTTAACTATGCGGACCTTTGTTGTCAGTGTGATGTCTCTGCTCTTAACTATTTTACTAAGATTTGTCATTGCTCTTCTTCCCAGGATTAAACATCTTCTGATTTCCTGACTGCAGTCAGCATCCAGTATCCCCATACCACTAAGAACTTGCCACAATTTGTTATGGTCCACACAGTCAAAGGCTTTAGAATAGTCAATAAAACAGAAATACATGTTTTTCTGAAACTCTCTGGCTTTTTCCATTATCCAGCGGATATTGGCAATTTGGTCTCTAGTTCCTCTGCCTTTTCTAAACCCAGCTTGTACATCTGGCAATTCTCGCTCCATGAATTGCTGGAATCTACCTTGCAGGATCTTGAGCATTACTTTACTGGCATGTGAAATAAGTGCCACTGTTAGATAGTTTGGATATTCTTTAGTGTTTCCCTTTTTTGGTATGGGGATATAAGTTGATTTTTTCCCATCTCATGGCCATTCTTGTGTTTTCCAAATTTGCTGGTATATGGCATGCATTACCTTGACAGCATCATCTTGCAAGATTTTAAACAGTTCAGCTGGGATACCATTGTCTCCTGCTGCCTTGTTATTAGCAATGCTTCTTATGGCCCATTCAACCTCACTCTTCAGGATGTCTGGCTCTAGTTCACTAACCACACCATCAAAGCTATCCCCGGTATTGTTATCCTTCCTATACAGGTCTTCCGTATATTCTTGCCACCTTTCGTGATCTCTTCTTCTTCTGTTAGGTCCTTGCCATCTTTGTTTTTGATCATAAACATTTTGGCCTGGAATTTACCTCCGATGTTTCTAATTTTCTGGAAGCGGTCTCTTGTCCTTCCTATTCTATTGTTGTCTTCCACTTCCATGCATTGCTTGTTTAAAAATAATTCCTTCTCTCTTCTGGCTAACCTCTGGAATTTTGCATTTAATTGGGCATATCTCCCCCTATCAGTGTTGCCTTTTGCTTTCCTTCTTTCTTGGGCTACTTCTAGTGTCTCAGCAGACAGCCATTTTGCCTTCTTGGTTTTCTCTTTCTTTGGGATGTATTTTGTTGCTGCCTCCTGAACAATGTTGCGAACTTCTGTCCAGAGTCCTTCCGGGACCCTATCTACTAAATCCAGTCCCTTAAATCTATTCTTCACCTCCACTGCGTATTCATTAGGAATATTAGTGAGCTCATATCTAGCTGATCTGTGGGTCTTCCCTAATCTCTTTAATCTGATCCTAAATTGTGCAATAAGTTCGCGATCTGAACTACAGTCAGCTCCAGGTCTTGTTTTTACCGACTGTATAGATGTCTGCCACAAAAGATGCAGTCAATCTGATTTCGGTGTTGTCCATCTGCTGAAGTCCATGTATAAAGCTGTCTCTTCGGTTGTTGGAAGAGAGTGTTTGTTATGCAGAGTGAGTTGTCTTGGCAAAATTTTATCAGCCTATGTCCTTCAGCAAAGGATCGTTACCTTGTCGTGGTGCTGGAGCTTGAGCACCTCAATGATGCCATGAGCTAAACCGTGAAGGGCCACCCAAGACGGGAAGGTCATGACAGAGAGGTCAGACTAAATGCGATCCCTGGGGAAGGTAATGGCAACCCACCTCAGTATTCTTGCCGTGAAAACTAAATGGATCAGTACAACCAGAGATATGTCGGTATACCATCAGAAGATGAGACCCCCAGGTCGGAAGATGGTCAAAATGCTACTGGGGAGGAACAGAGGATGAGCTCAACTAGCCCCAGACGTGATGACGCAGCTAGCTCAAAGCCGAAAGGACGGCTAGCGGCCGATGGTGCTGGTGGTGAACGGCGAATCCGATGTTCTAAGGATCAACACACCATTGGAACCTGGAATGTAAGATCTATGAGCCAGGGCAAATTGGATGTGGTTATTGGTGAGATGTCAAGATTAAAGATAGACATTCTGGGCGTCAGTGAACTGAAATGGACTGGAATGGGCCACTTCACATCAAATGACCACCAGATCTACTACTGCGGACAAGAGGACCACAGAAGAAATGGAGTAGCCTTCATAATTAATAGTAAAGTGGCTAAAGCAGTGCTTGGATACAACCCAAAAAATGATAGAATGATCTCAATTCGAATTCAGGGCAAGCCATCTAACATCACAGTGATCCAAATATACGCCCCAACCACAAATGCTGAAGAAGCTGAAGTAGAACAGTTCTATGAGGATCTGCAGCACCTACTGGACAACACGCCTAAAAGAGATGTTATTTTCATCACAGGAGACTGGAATGCTAAGGTGGGCAGTCAAATGACACCTCGAATTACAGGTAAGTATGGCCTGGGAGAACAAAACGAAGCAGGACACAGGCTGATAGAATTTTGCCAAGACAATTCACTCTGCATAACAAACACTCTCTTCCAACAACCTAAGAGACGGCTTTATACATGGACTTCACCAGATGGACAACACCGAAATCAGATTGATTACATCCTTTGCAGCCAAAGGTGGCGGACATCTGTACAGTCGGTAAAAACAAGGCCTGGAGCTGACTGTAGTTCAGATCACGAACTTCTTCTTGCACAATTTAGGATCAGACTAAAGAGATTAGGGAAGACCCACAGATCAGCTAGATATGAGCTCACTAATATTCCTAAGGAATATGCAGTGGAGGTGAAGAATAGATTTAAGGGACTGGACTTAGTAGATAGGGTCCCGGAAGAACTCTGGACAGAAGTTGGCAGCATTGTTCAGGAGGCGGCAACAAAATACATCCCAAAGAAAGAGAAAACCAAGAAGGCAAAATGGCTGTCTGCTGAGACACTAGAAGTAGCCCAAGAAAGAAGGAAAGCAAAAGGCAACAGTGATAGGGGGAGATATGCCCAATTAAATGCAAAATTCCAGAGGTTAGCCAGAAGAGAGAAGGAATTATTTTTAAACAAGCAATGCGCGGAAGTGGAAGAAGACAATAGAATAGGAAGGACAAGAGACCTCTTCCAGAAAATTAGAAACATTGGAGGTAAAATTCCAGGCAAAAATGGGTATGATCAAAAACAAAGATGGCAAGGACCTAACAGAAGAAGAAGAGATCAAGAAAAGGTGGCAAGAATATACAGAAAACCTGTATAGGAAGGATAACAATATCGGGGATAGCTTTGACAGTGTGGTCGGTGAGCTAGAGCCAGACATCCTGAAGAGTGAGGTTGAATGGGCCTTAAGAAGCATTGCTAATAACAAGGCAACAGGAGACGACGGCATCCCAGCTGAACTGTTCAAAATCTTGCAAGATGATGCTGTCAAGGTAATGCATGCTATATGCCAGCAAATTTGGAAAACACAAGAATGGCCATCAGACTGGAAAAAATCAACTTATATCCCCATACCAAAAAAGGGAAACACTAAAGAATGTTCAAACTATCGAACAGTGGCACTCATTTCACATGCCAGTAAGGTAATGCTCAAGATCCTGCAAGGTAGACTTCAGCAGTTCATGGAGCGAGAATTGCCAGACGTACAAGCTGGGTTTAGAAAAGGCAGAGGAACTAGAGACCAAATTGCCAATATCCGCTGGATAATGGAAAAAGCCAGGGAGTTTCAGAAAAACATCTGTTTCTGTTTTATTGACTATTCTAAAGCCTTTGACTGTGTGGACCATAACAAATTGTGGCAAGTTCTTAGTGGTATGGGGATACCAAGTCATCTTGTATGCCTCCTGAAGAATCTGTATAACGACCAAGTAGCAACAGTAAGAACAGACCACGGAACAACAGACTGGTTTAAGATTGGGAAAGGAGTACGGCAGGGCTGTATACTCTCACCCTACCTATTCAACTTGTATGCAGAACACATCATGCAACAAGCTGGCCTTGAGGAATCCAAGGCTGGAGTTAAAATCGCTGGAAGAAACATTAACAATCTCAGATATGCAGATGATACCACTTTGATGGCTGAAAGTGAAGAGGAACTGAGGAGCCTTATGATGAAGGTGAAAGAAGAAAGTGCAAAAGCTGGTTTGCAGCTAAACCTCAAAAAAACCAAGATTATGGCAACCAGCTTGATTGATAACTGGCAAATAGAGGGAGAAAATGTAGAAGCAGTGAAAGACTTTGTATTCCTAGGTGCAAAGATTACTGCAGATGCTGACTGCAGTCAGGAAATCAGAAGACGCTTAATCCTTGGAAGAAGAGCAATGACAAATCTCGATAAAATAGTTAAGAGCAGAGACATCACGCTGACAACAAAGGCCCGCATAGTTAAAGCAATGGTGTTCCCTGTAGTAACATATGGCTGTGAGAGCTGGACCATAAGGAAGGCTGAGCGAAGGAAGATCGATGCTTTTGAACTGTGGTGTTGGAGGAAAATTCTGAGAGTGCCTTGGACTGCAAGAAGATCCAACCAGTCCATCCTCCAGGAAATAAAGCCAGACTGCTCACTTGAGGGAATGATATTAAAGGCAAAACTGAAATACTTTGGCCACATCATGAGAAGACAGGACACCCTGGAGAAGATGCTGATGCTAGGGAGAGTGGAGGGCAAAAGGAAGAGGGGCCGACCAAGGGCAAGATGGATGGATGATATTCTAGAGGTGACGGACTCATCCCTGGGGGAGCTGGGGGTGTTGACGACCGACAGGAAGCTCTGGCGTGGGCTGGTCCATGAAGTCACGAAGAGTCGGAAGCGACTAAACGAATAAACAACAACATGTCCTGCTTCGTTTTGTTCTCCCAGGCCATGCTTACCTGTAATTCCAGGTGTCATTTGACTGCCCACCTTAGCATTCCAGTTTCCTGTGATGAGAATAACGTCACTTTTAGGCGTATTGTCCAGTAGGTGCTGCAGATCCTCATAGAACTGATCTACTTCAGCTTCTTCAGCATCTGTGGTTGGGGCATATATTTGGATCACTGTGATGTTAGATGGCTTGCCCTGAATTTGAATTTTAAGATCATTCTATCGTTTTTTGGATTGTATCTAAGCACTGCTTTAGCCACTTTACTATTAATTATGAAGGCTACTCCATTTCTTCTGTGGTCCTCTTGTCCGCAGTAGTAGATCTGGTGGTCATCTGATGTGAAGTGGCCCATTCCAGTCCATTCCAGTTCACTGACGCCCAAAATGTCTATCTTTAATCTTGACATCTCACCAATAACCACATCCAATTCACCCTGGCTCATAGATCTTACATTCCAGGTTCCAATGGTGTGTTGATCCTTAGAACACCGGATTCGCCGTTCACCACTAGCACCGTCGGCTGCTAGCCGTCCTTTCGGCTTTGAGGTAGCTGCGTCATCACATCTGGGGCTAGTTGAACTCATCCTCTGTTCCTCCCCAGTAGCATTTTGACCATCTTCTGACCTGGGGGTCTCATATTCTGATGATATACTGACATATCTCTGGTTGTACTGATCCATTTAGTTTTCACGGCAAGAATACTGGGGTGGGTTGCCATTATCTTCCCCAGGGATCGCATTTAGTCTGACCTCTTTGTTGTGACCTTCCCAACTTGGGTGGCCCTTCACAGTTTAGCTCATGGCGTCATTGAGGTGCTCAAGCTCCAGCACCACGACAAGGTAACGATCCTTTGCTGAAGAAATAATACAGTAAACTCTCAGTTAACCAGAACTCACTCTCAAGCAACCAGCAAAATAATCGAATAAATAATACTTTAAATAAAATTTAATAGTAACTCTCAAGCAACCAGAAGCTACATTTATCCAGCATCTACCAATCCCCATGGGTGCCGGTTAACTGAGAATCTACTGTATTATGTTTGCTGCCATATTCAAAGCTCCAGTCTATTAGACAATTGTGCTATATGCTAAGCTATTCATAGACATCAGCTTACTCTTAAACTCTCTTTCAAGAGGGGGGAGGTAACTGTTAATTAGAACTGCAGGAATAAGTTGTTTTGCCCAGCATTGTAATCCCCTATAAATATAACAAAAGCTTCTGGATATAAGTTCATATGTTTTAGCTTTATTCTAGGCCTCTTGAACACAGACTTGCTGTGGTGGAAGTTCTAAGTCCTGATAATTGAGAAAGTATGTAAGAGCAACTAAAGTCAAATGAGGGAATACCTTACTGTGATTTTAATGAAATAAGAAGGTCTGTCCAGGCCCTCTTTGGCCTACCTGTCTTTATAGTGGGTGTGGCCTTTCTCTCTGAACAACTTAAAACATTTTAAATCTTCACAAAATCGCATGTGTTGCAAGAAGAAAACAAATTTAGCAATAGAAAAAGCTATATTCCTTCTCAGCTCTTGCAAGCAGTATTTCAAGATGACAGTTACCCATTTGCATATAAATTGTCTCTGGGGGAATTGAAAGAGGAACCTTTTGGATCTTCTCTGTGTAATCTCCATTTGGTAGACATATTGCTCAGTTTGGAGGCAGCTGCTTTTCTCAGTATTATGGTTGTCCTGCAAATCTAGTGAATGTTGTTATGGATACTTTTTCAGCATTTGACAAGCTACTAGTATGCCATCCAGTAGTTTGTGGTAAAAGGTCAGGATAAGAGTGGAAGCTATAATCATCCAAAAGTCATCATTTCTCTGACCTAGCTCTTTCATCTCAGATTCATCAAACTGTATCAAAGACCCAACTTCTGCCAAGTTGAAGAGCACATGTGTTGTTAGTTCAGCTGGCATTCAGGTGCTCCTCTCCCTAATGGGTCTGCTTGACAACTTTTTGTAGGTCTTTATATCAACACAGCAGTAGGTGTGCTGTGGTCAACTTTTGTGCTCTTGATTAATTTCTGAAACTGGAATATTGCCAAACTGAATGGTTCTTGACTTCTTGGGAGGAATATCTCAATTTATTGCTTTGCTAGACATCAGTAGCTCAGCTGAGCTGTTAAAGACTTCTGTGAGCAGAAAATGGTTCAGCTGTTTCACAGATTAACAATATCTTTTTAAGACTCCCTAACCCTTGTAAAGTTTCTGATTGCTCATCCTTTGGTACAACAGTGAAGGAGTTAATGAGGCTAACCTCTAATAAATCACACTCTTTTCCTGGCCCACCAGCAAAAGCTGTTTATTTTGGCTTTGCCTTGTCAAGGTCACAGATAAAACTGAGGCCTTGGATATAGTATCAGTTGGCATTTTACCCACACAGTTAGCACAGTCAGTTACAGCTGCCTCACTTGGCATAAATAACAGATATACTTTGCAGAACATGCACACTGGGAACATTTGAAAAGTATCATGGGTTTTCATCATAAGCAGCATGAATAGACTTGGGCTGATGTAGTGCTAATAAAGTTCTCTTTCTTCCTACTGTACTGGTCAGTCACTCAGTTGACACCAGGTCAATGCTGATAGCCAAGAAGATGGCTATCCATCAGCATGCTTAACCATTCTAAGAACCAGTCTTGAGCTTTGATAAAGACAGTTAATCTGAAAAAGTATCAAGGAGATTGTTTCATGAAAGCAGTTTAGTTTACTTGATTAAAGATAGCAACTATAATCAGCACAGTTAAAGGCATCCTCCTGATCTTTACTCAGAAGAGAAAGATTCTCTAACAAGATCAGCTGTATCAGCAAGTGCGCAGGGAGGGAACACTCTATTGGGCTTGTTCCACCCAGACAGTAAATGAGAGTTCTGAAAGGTGTTTTACTCCACTTACAGCTCCAATTCTGGTTCCGATGCATATGGAAGTAGGAGGGACACTTGATTTACTTAACTTTTCCTTGACTGGCAAGAGTTCATCTATTTTTTAATTGCTTCACTGGTTTAGCAGAGATTTGATAGCTTAGTCCTTATTCTGCATTGGTGAGACCAGTGTTGGAGCACTAAACATCCAGGATATTGGCATGTTAGAACACCTTCAGAGGAGGGTGTCAAAGATGATGCAAGAGGAAAACATGTCCTCTGAGGATTGGTTGAAGGAACTTGAAGTGTAAAAAGAAGACTGAGAGAAGAAGTGATGTCGCTGTTCAGGTACATAAAACAGTGTCATAGGGAAGATGATCAAGAACTACTCTCCACTGCCTCAGAAACTACGACCAGAAATAATGGACACAATTTGCAGCTACTTAGATTTTGCTTAAATGTAAGGAAAATCTTCCTGACATTAAAATCTGTGTAACAGAAGGACAGTCTACCAACAGTGCTTGCTGGTTTTCCATCTCTGGAAGTTTTTAAGAAGAGACAGACAGGACAGTCATGTCGGGAGTCAGTTCAGTATTTTGGTTAAGGCATCAGGCTAGAAACTGGGAGACGGTGAGTTCTAGTCCTGCCTTAGGCAAGAAGCCAGCTGGGTGACCTTGGGCCAGTCACTTTCTCTCAGCCCTAGGAAGCAGGCAAGGGCAAACCTCTTCTGAAAAACCTTGCCAAGAAAATTGCAAGGACATGTCCAGGCAATTGTGAGGAGTCAACATTGATTCAAAGGCACCCCCCCCCCCAAAAAGGCAGTCATGTCACAAAGATGATTTAATTAATTTTCCTGTATGCTTCAAAGGGTTGGACTAGATGATCCCTTCCAACTCCAGAATGTTATGATTCATTGAACTCATTTTATGCTATTTCTTTGTTTTTTCCATTTTAATTATAGTGAGGGAACTGACGAACTGTGATTTTCTTGTATTTCTCTTTCAGTTGTTGCTGTAGTTACCAAAAGCTCCTAAATAAAGAAAGGTAGAACTGTGGATGCTGGTCTATGGCCACAATAAACTTTAACTAAGTAATTAGACCTGAGCAACAAACAAAACAATAAAAGAATAAAAATTGTTGAGACAGTACAGAAAACACCCTGAATCCCTTGGAAAGGGAGAAGGTCAAATCAGAATTAAAACCAGGCGAGAAACATGTCATCAGAGAGACAGCAAGATTAGTTGAAGTGGCTAGAAAGATACCATCCTGCCTCCCTGCCCCCGTAAATTCCATCATGACCATCTTGGATTTTATATGTTATATGTTATATGTTATGTTTTACATTTTACATTTTCTATTTTCTATTTTCTATTTATTATATTCTATTGTATAAAGAATTTTTATTCTTTTATTTATTGTAAGCCACCCACAGTTGTCATTGAACAAGACTGGGCGGTGGATAAATTTAATAAATAAATAAATATAATTTGAAGTAAGCTTGTGATAATCTTCCTTCATTAATTCTCATTAATATCACTGAATACTTTGGCCAATATAGGTAGCTACATTTCAAGTGAGGTTTTAATATCTCTATGGACACAATTCTCCCCAGACAAATAATTTATTAAAAAGTCTGTGTCTTTAAGAGAGAGAAGCTATAGACAGAACTCAATCTACTTCAGGCACTATGGAATTCAGAGATGATTTGTAATTATATAAACCATTGTTTATTATTTTGCAGAATGCTGAATTAGCGTTCATTTTTATAACAGATTGTAGGTTGTATCAAAGCAGTCTTCAGACTTATATTTAAACTTAAATTTTTCCACTACAAAGAAATAAGGGATCCAGAACTGCATTTTTAATATCAAATGGTTTAATAACCATATTGCATGAATTAATTACTATGGCCCAACTAAGCATTTTCCAGATGTTTTATATACATTAAATATATTTCTAGTTTAGTAGTTATTGATCAGATAATTACAACTGGAAATTTTAATTCTTTGTTGGACTGTAATACAGTTCCAGCTAATTTTTAATTCTCCTATATGGAAAATGCTATAAGTTTATGTACTAGAGTTTATTTTGGTAGCTAAATTCTTCACAATATACTTTTTCAGTTCTACAGTATATCAGACTTATTCCTGACATATTTCTTAGTATCCCACTCCTTAGTTGATCAGAAAAATAATTGTATTATAGGTCCATGTGAGAAGAGAAACAGAGGCTAGTATAACTTGGTATGGAGTATCTGAGATTGCCAAATAATTTAAATTTTTGGAGCAAATCTTAACCAAATATGGTTTCCTTCTTTTTTTTACTAACTACATCAAGATGTGCTGCATTAATATTTGAGCCAAGGGTATTACAAACTGAATTATTTCCTCACCTGTCAAGATGCCTTGTGGAACTCATCAAGGATGCCCTCTATCTCCCCATATAATAAATTAGATATTGGAACCATTGGCCTGACTTATTGAGCAGTTGAAGGACATTTTGAATACAAAAGCAATTGGGGCTGAACACAAATTATTATTGCATGCTGAAGATGTATATCTTACTGATAATTAAGAAAGTTTTATACCAAAATTAATTTAAACATGTGATAAATTATCAGGTCAATTAATTGAAACAAGTCTCATATACTTCCTGTAGGCTCTCATCTATGGAAATCTGTAAAGATAGGAGTCTCATATGGTGTTTGAATTTTTAAAAATATTTTGAAATATCTCACACAAAAAAGTCTTTATTTGGAAAAGTAAATATTTGCTTATCTCAGATTAATATGCAAGTACATAGTCTCATATAATTCTTTTTTTGTCCAACTGACTCAGTAACATCATAATCTGAAGAAGCAAACTCTTTACTATTGGCATCTGAGTTAAAGAGCTCAAACCTCAGTGGCTGATAATCAGTGACCCAGTGAGAATATCTTCTAGTGAAGCTTCCCATTTTTGGTATGGACATGCTCATAAAGTTAATTATATTTGGTCATATGTTGAACAGTATGAACATTTCTGAGACAGTTTCTGGGAGGGGTCCATTCATAAAAGTTACATAACTTTTTAAAAACAGAAACATGAACAATGGATAGCCAGCTGCATTTTGTTGTCTCTAGGTTTAAATCAGCTAATTGATTTTTATTCCTAGTAATCCTAGTATTGGAGTTATCAATTACATTATGGAGGAAGTTGTCAATTCATTATATAGTCAACTAATAGCATTCAAGAGTTTATGCCAGAATATGTAGCTTTTGTCCGTCCAGGAGGAAAATAAATGTTTACTATAATCAGAGGAAATCTATTACCGTATCATAGCCTTAGTATTAACAGTGAGAAGGCAACTTCAGATTAATCTGCTTTACAACAAACATCCATTTTGATTTACCAGAAACATGCAGTCACTAACAGGGTGACACTACAAAATATAGGGTTTCTGTAGGCATTGTTCAAGGTTTATAAGCAGGGATCTGGTTGGATCTATTAACAGTGCCAAATTCCTTCTTTGTTCCACTGTTGGTCTTGACTGAGAGAAAGAAGTAGGGATTTTGCCATCACCACATTAACATCCGCTCCCCACATTATGTTATTTTATTTGGGGTCAAACATGTTTCAGTGCTGGCATGAAGAACAGGGATGACCTTCCCATGGAGGAGATACAACTGCCTAATAATGCAAAGAACAGGTATAATTTTTCAAGGATAATAGAATCTCAATCCATCCTGGGAATTCTGGTAAGAATTCTTTTTTATCCTTATAACTAAAAATAAAAAGTCAAATAGCATACTCTATAAGCTAACGGATTAACACATAGTTTTATAATACAATACAATACAATATTGCTTTTTGATAGTATCTCTTTAAATACAAATATTGCATTATTTCATTCTAAAATTCATGAAAGAGCAGTTATATTTTTAATTACCTATTTTAGTTTTTCTTCCAGAGACATCAAAGGCAACTGACTGGAGCTATGGTAGGTACCTTTGGGGGGAAGAAATAAGATTGTTTAGTTATAAAGAAAAATTTGGTGGTTTTTTTTTTGTTTTGTTTAGTCATTTTTACAACATACTTTTATACCTTTTACTCTTTAGTTTCTTTTGCTTGAGGTGGTGATCTAATAATGATTTTCTACAATAATATTTTTGAACATAGAAAATACACTAGAAATATTTTCCATTCCATATCATTTTTCAGTTTTCTGTATAAGGATTTTTAATCTCTTCTGCATTACCATTATGTGTCTATCTTCTTCAGTTTATAGGAAAAGGAAACCAGCAGGTAAAGCAGGACTGTCTCTTGAATGTTGGTTGAGTTTGCATATTCTGCTAAATTAGGTTTGTTTCTCTGGTTATTAAAGGAACTACAGTGGCCACATTCATACAGAAACAAACAAACCATGTGATGGCTTAGAGTGATGAGTGAGATTCTGTTAAATTTCTGTCTGTAAATCTGATCAGCCTCCCTAGAGCAAATTAGAAGCAAAAAAAAATTGCATATGGAAAGGACAGGCTTTTAATCACCCAAGACCAATCACTATCTACATTTTTAAAGCAGTTATTCTCTGCTTGCTTGCTGGCCCCTTGAGATTAAAGAAATAAAGCAACAAGTGAGCAAAGCTACTGTATGAAAAATGATTACTTTCTATGCAGGTTATTAGGAGTGAAGGAAAGGACCTTTCACTATATTTAACTTTTTAGAAATGCTTATTAAAAACACATTGTTTTCATTTCCTAAAGACTGGACCATGAAATTTATCTGGAGCTCTCAACTTGCTGTTTTTCTCTACTTCCTGAATGAAAAGACAGGATATCAATCTAATAAATAAATAAATAACTCCAAGAAAGCAATTGGTATCCTTGAATGTTGCTTAAACTAACAGTTTAATATTTTCATGCCCCTGTTTTTATGGAAAATAGCCATGTGATGCTAATTGCTTCTTGTGCTGATGGGTATAGATTACATATAGAAATGAACAAATTTCTATAATTGATAATTCTGTGAGGTCCAAATCTCAATATCCTACTTAGTGAAGGAATCCAAATTAAAGTATCCCAGGGCAGTGGCTGTCTAGCCTCTGCTTCGACATAGCCAGTAAAGGTGAGCCGATCACTGCCTGAACTAATTCATTGTACTGTTAAACTGCTGATACTGTTAGGACTCTTTTCTAACAGTCTGATAGATCCATGAAGACATCAAGAGTGAAACACAGCTTAGATAGGCTGATCCTATGTCCCATTTTGAACGGGACAGTCCCGTTTTTTTAACATTTCCAGACCGTCCCGTCATTTTAATATAAATGTCCATTTTGTCCCGTTTTCTTAAAAACCTTACTTAAAAATTTGAAAGTTCCCACAAACCTGTCAGAATGCAGTCTGACTTTGAGTGGAAGGAGGGGGAGCTCAGCAGAAACGGCAGGAAAAAAACCCACAGAGCTCAACCCAGTGGGAAACTTAAAAAGAAAAAAACAGGATCAGCTGATAGATGGTGATCAAAGGGCGAGCCAATTGGCTCCTGCCTTGAAATGGCGGGAAGAAAAGAACATAAAAGCACAGCCAGAGGAGGAACTGCTTGTCAGGGACAACCATTCACAAGACTCTCCATCCCAGCCTTGCCTCTCGCAAATGAAGGAATCCAAAGATTCCCAGCCCGAGAAAACCAGAGAAGTTCCTGCCTACTGGTCCAGCCTGTCGCCCAGCTCTGCCCCGCTTTGCTGTCCCAATGTCCTGTTTTTGTCTCAAGAAAATATGATCAGCCTACGCTTAGAGACCTTAAGTTTTACAAACACACACACACACACACACAAACCCATAAGATATTGCAAGTTTATTAAAGCTCTTAGGATCTGAGTATAGAATAATGTACTTCTAGAAAGTTGATATCACTATCATTTTCAAACAAACTAAGCTTTAAAATTTTTGTTGTTTATTCATTCAGTTGCTTCCAACTCTTTGTGACTTCATGGACCAGCCCACGCCAGAGCTTCCTGTCAGTCATCAACACCCCCAGCTCCCCCAGGGACGAGTCCGTCACCTCTAGAATATCATCCATCCATCTTGCCCTTGGTCGGCCCCTCTTCCTTTTGCCTTCCACTCTCCCTAGCATCAGCATCTTCTCCAGGGTGTCCTGTCTTCTCATTACATGGCCAAAGTATTTCAGTTTGGCCTTTAATATCATTCCCTCAAGTGAGCAGTCTGGCTTTATTTCCTGGAGGATGGACTGGTTGGATCTTCTTGCAGTCCAAGGCACTCTCAGAATTTTCCTCCAACACCACAGTTCAAAAGCATCGATCTTCCTTCTCTCAGCCTTCCTTAAGGTCCAGCTCTCACAGCCATATGTTACTACAGGGAACACCATTGCTTTAACTATGCGGACCTTTGTTGTTGGCGTGATGTCTCCACTCTTAACTATTTTATTGAGATTTGTCATTGCTCTTCTCCCAAGGATTAAGTGTCTTCTGATTTCCTGACTGCAGTCAGCATCTGCAGTAATCTTCGCACCCAGAAATACAAAGTCTTTCACTGCCTCTACGTTTTCTCCCTCTATTTGCCAGTTATCAATCAAGCTGGTTGCCATAAACTTGGTTTTTTTGAGGTTTAGCTGCAAGCCAGCTTTTGCACTTTCTTCTTTCACCTTCATCATAAGGCTCCTCAGTTCCTCTTCGCTTTCAGCCATGAAAGTGGTATCATCTGCATATCTGAGATTGTTAATGTTTCTTCCAGCGATTTTAACTCCAGCCTTGGATTCCTCAAGCCCAGCATGTCGCATGATGTGTTCTGCGTACAAGTTGAATAGGTAGGGTGAGAGTATACAGCCCTGCCGTACTCCTTTCCCAATCTTAAACCAGTCCGTTGTTCCGTGGTCTGTTCTTACTGTTGCTACTTGGTCGTTATACAGATTCCTCAGGAGGCAGACAAGATGACTTGGTATCCCCATACCACTAAGAACTTGCCACAATTTAAAAAAATTTAGCAGGTATAAACTAAGATTTTTTTGTATCACCTTTGGAAAGCTATCTAGAGAAAATAATCAGTTTCAGGTTGCTTAACCAGTTAAGAGGTCAATTAAGACATTTTCTTTTGTTTTCTTCTTAATTATCTACCTGTTTCTGGCTTTTTCTCTTTTCTTACCAAATTATCCACGGGTACGTGCAACTGGTCCACTTACACGTTCGTACGTTTGTACCAATGGGTTTGTTCTTTGTCTAAGCGCTACGTAGCAAAGAAAACAGGGAATATTGTAAAACATTTATTGTAAACCGCCCAGAGTCCCTTTTCTGGGGAGATGGGTGGTGATCAATTTAACAAATAAATAAATAAAATTATATCACAGGGATATATAGTATGCTCCCATGCAACCTCAGTTTAGGCTTGATTTCTGTCCAATTAAGTATTGGTCAACACTGGTTGCTATGGAAACTCTTCTCTGACTGAAGGTTTACAACCACATTTAAAAGAGAAAGTAGCCAAGCACTTCAGTATCATGGCCCCAGGGTAAAGGGAAACAAATTTCAGCACTGTAGCTTCAGGATTCATGTTTTGCAGTGATTCTGACAGACGTAATTAATTTTCTTATCGCTTATCGGTTAACCTGAATGGTTACTTGACTTTTACATTAAAAATTTACAGTAGTTGTAGCTACATCTCATAAATATTTTGAAAGTGGCTGGTCATGTGCAGAACTTTTGTGTGTGAAATAGTTCCTGTGCATTTCAACATGCAGAACTTTTTAGCTATAAAAATTGTCTGAATGTTCCCCAACGCTTTGAATACTTGCTTCTCTTTTTCCCCCTGCCTTCCTTTAGATGAGCAGACAGCAGGCTCCTCTTGGATGGCATAAGCACTGCGAGAAGTGTTTCAGCAAATACTGCCAAGCTCCAGCAGAGCCTACAGTCTCATGTGTAGTGATCAGTTGCCGCTCCCACTGTGGTGCTGTCTTCCATATGTGCAAAGAGGATGACCATAAACTCCTGTGTCCTCTGGAGCAAGTCTCATGCCTGAACTCTGTTTATGGCTGCCCTTTTACCATGGCCCGTTTTAAAGTGGCAAAACACCTCCAAGTTTGTCCCGCCAGCATAGTTTCCTGCTCCATGGAATGGAACCGTTGGCCATGTGCAGATTCTGAAGCCATTCTGCATGAGAATATTATGAAGCAGGAGCCTACGGAAGAGTGCCTGGATGTGGCCATAGCTCTGAGAGATCAGGCAGCTCTCTTTAAAGCACTCAGAATGGCTGAGCTCTTCCCAGAATGCAGCGAGACTTGTACCCTGGAAGAAACAACAACTGATATTGACTATCTTGAAGAAAAAGCTGTTGGAGGAAGAGCTGAGCAGACCACAGCAAATGGTGCTGAGGCAGCTGTGCTCACCCAGAGGGAACGTGAGCATCTCGCAAAAGATAAAGAAGGGGTAGATTTGGTTGGTTACCAATCCTGGGAAAACATGTTTCGTAAAGAATTTAATGCATGCCAAGTAGCAGACCTGTTGACTGACAATACAAAAAATGCATCTGAAAGCACATCTCTGCATAGAGAATATGCTGCTGGTAGCACTGTGAAAGAAGCCAGCAGTACAGGAGGCACTGAAGAAACCAAACCCCATCAAATCAATTTAGCAGCTGAAAAAACAGGCTTGGCTCCTTGGCAAGATGGAGTCCTGGAGAGGCTGAGGAAAGAGGTTCCTGTTGGGGAGTATAACATGTACTTGGTGCACCATGGAAGGATGCTCATTCACTTTGGTCAGATGGCTGCTTGCACTCCCAGAGAAAAAGATTTTGTATATGGAAACCTGGAAGTTCAGGAAGTGAAGACTGAGACCACCTTCAGACCACCACTTAGTTACTGTGGCAAAAGAACAAAGCTTGGGGATCCTCTGGCACACAAAAAGCCAAGTAAGAGCATATCCCTGGATACTTCAGAGTTGGACATAGATCTTGAAGAACTTCCCAAATCAAATGAAATAAAAACTACACTGCTGTGCGCTCTTGAGAAGGAACTAAAAGGCCATGAGATATCTAAAACCAAGTCTACTGATGCCTTATATGTGGATATTGGGACTCAAACATACAGTTTTGTTGCCCAACCTTTCTCTTCAAGAACTGTTTTAGCAGATACTTTAGATACAGAAGACCCACTGGATCTCCATTTACAGCTTCACAATGAGAGTGTAACCCAAAGATATAACAAAAGCAGCTCTGCATTTACATTCTCTTGCAACCACTTTTTTAGGAGAGATGAGTTTTCTTCACATTTCAAGAATGTTCATGCTGATATCCAGTCCTGCCTAAATGGATGGTTCCAGCGTCGCTGTCCACTTGCCTATCTGGGGTGCACTTTTGTTCAATATCCTTGGCACCCTGCTGGGCAAAAGGCAAGTGTTACCTACAACCAGCATCTTATGACATTTGCTCTCAAGCCAGAGATTGATCCGACACTCTCAGAAGCAAAGAAAAGTAACTTTATCAGAAACAGACATAGGAAAGAAAGGATTTCCCTAACTAGTCTCCCCTTGGAGATTCTGAAGTACATTGCTGGATTTTTGGATAGTGTTAGCTTGTCCCAGCTGGCCCAGGTGTCAGTACAGATGAGGGACATCTGTGCTACTCTGCTGCATGAGAGAGGGATGGTTTTTCTGCTATGGAAAAAGAAGAAATATTCGCATGGAGGCACATCCTGGAGCGTCTGCGGAAAGGCAAGTGCTGGGGGTACTGAAAGGCACAGTAGAATTATCCAAATACATGGATAGATGGATATTTACAACAGCTTCTAAGTTATGGATATTTTTAGCCTTATCAGGTAATTTTAGTTAAGCATGCATATTCTGTAGTTTAAATAATCCTGTGACAAGCAGAATTGCACAGTCATAAGATGTGACCTAAACTTCTCAAATGAGGGATCTCAGGGTCTCCAAATGGCAGATTTCAAAATGATTGGCCAGAACCACAGGCAGCCAACTTTCTCTGATTTTCATGCTTTTGCCTTTATTTTTACTCCATAACTGGTGAGTTTTACAAGCCAAATTCTGTACTAGTGTGATCAGGTTCTGCCCCCAAAATTATCTCTGCCATGTAACACTAGATTCCAAGCTTGAGTTGCTTGCGAGATGGGTGGTATAGAAATATGAGAAATAAATAAATAAAACTTTATGGACCAGCTGGCTTTGAGGTCTACTGGTAAGCTTTGAGGCCTACTGTTTTGCAGTGATTCCAATCCTTTCTGTTCAGCCATATCCAGAAGTGGCTGCTGGGTAATTGCTATTTTACAATAGTTCATAAAAAAAGTATACTCAAATATAAAAAACAATCAAACTAATTACATTCCATTAATATTGCCAAGGCAACAAAAACAGTTACTTCTGAAATACCATAAACAGATTGAAGAAAATGAAATAAAAATTCTGTAACTAATTTTTACTCTGTTAAAACACTGAATGATAACAGCTCCATCGAGCTAAGTGGTAACACCCAGGCAAGCCTGATCTTGAAAAGCTTAGCAGGATCTGACCCGGTTAGTACTTAAAAATGGGGGACCCCCAGGAGATACTAGTGATGAATAGTCCTGGGGCATTAAAAAAAAAAAAAGACCTCCCTGAAGAAGTCAATGGCACAAATCACTTCCTTATTGCTCTCAAGACAGCTATGTAGACATATGCATGAAGTTACCAGGAGTTCAATTTACTTCAAAGTTTATCAAGAGTTCCACTGAATTTTAACCATAAATTATTATAAATAGTATGTTTGAACAAATATAGTGAATCCTTTCCCCCCATTTTTTTGTGTGCCAATAATTGAATGATCAAAATCCATGTAATTCATCTTAACTAAAGACAGGCATGTCATCTCCCTCCAGGAGTTCTGATATCCAACCTCAAAATCTGCCTCTTTACTAAATACTCAAGTTTTCTAAACTTTGCCCTATTTATAAAGATTACATGCTCAATAGCTCAAATTATTATGAAGGTTCTTTTCATCTGTATGTTTTTTATCCTATTACCCTATTCTAACCTTTAAATTTGTAAGTGAACTTAAATCAGGTCACAAGGAAATTTCATAATATGCATGACAACTGAGCTGACACATGCTGTGAAGCACCACACATTGTTCTGTTGCTGAGCATTCTCATTTAATACAGTAAATAATGTAATCTTTAATTGGAGGTTAGTAAAAATACTATAAGGTCATATTATTTTATTTGTTCATTCTAAATTTCCTTGAGAAAGAAATCATCCAAACATATAGAAAAAATACAGTACAAGCATAGATGCTGGAAAAGATTAAATAAATACAGATAATTGATTAGAACATACTAGGTATTTTTTCATTTTTTTTTCCTGCAGTATCCTGCAACTAAATTGTCCATGGTACAATTGTAATGGGATAGACTGACTGATTGATTTTACTAGGTTTATATGCTGTTCCAATCACAACCAACTCTTAGCAGGTTACATCCCTACATTTAGTAGTAAAATAATACACAACTATGAAGTATAATCAATTACTTCCCACCCAGTAGAAGAAGAATAACTGTTAGCCTGTTATCAATTGTGGGCAAGGCACTGATGAAAGTGAACCAGCAGAGGCATCAGAAGAGAAGAGAACAGCCAGCCTGAGAAGAAAGAAGATGCTGTGACCCAGTGTTTGTACAATTGCTTGAGGAGCACATCAGCGTAGAAAAAGCCTTACTGCTGTGTTCATTGACTTTGTTGTGGCATTTGATGGTATCCATCAGCCAACCCCATGGAAGGCACTCGCTGCAGAAGATGTGCCTGCTACAAGAGTATGCCTCCTGCAGGAGGTATACAGGGGTCACAAAGTTCTGATCGCATTCATGGCAAAATGTCCAAAGGCTTCTCTGTATATGCTGGTGTGAAACAAGGTTGTATTGCATCTCCCTTGCTGCTCAACTCCATGAGAGATGCAATCATGTGGAAAGTCTTTGCTACTCAGTGTAATATAAAATTTGGGCAAGGAATTCATCACAGATCTCGTTTGCTGATGACAGGGTGATTTCTGCACAGATTGAAAAAGAAGCCTATGACATTCTATTTGATGTAATAACTGCTTATCCATATGCCTTAACCATTAATACTGACAAGACCAAAGTATTCGCAACTAAGGACTCTCAGGCAATTATCTACTTTGATGGAGCTCAGATTGAGCAAGATATACAATTTCAATACCTCAGCCCATTTGTCCAAGAACAGAAAGCAGCTGCTGCCATAGCCGGTATCAGCAATCAAATCAGCCAGGTTGCCTCAGCCTTTGGAGCACTGACATGGTGCCTCTGGCAAAAAAAGGAGCATAAGCATTGCTAGCAAATGCACCTCTGTTGATCTTTAATATTTCTAATGTTGCTGTGCAGTGCAGAATCTTGCTTCAAAATTATTGGAAAAAGTTTGAAGTTTTCCAAATGTGCTGCCTATGCCAAATATTGGTGATTTCAATTTATGGCAAAATATAAAATGTAACAATTGTGATGTCAATGGACCTAGAGAACCTACAGCCACATATTAGTTACGCTGTGGGCCATTACTGGATGTAAGCTAAGGTTTTAAAATTCAAGTTCAAATTTCCTGCCCAAGGAATAAACAATTGGCCAGTAACAAAAGAGCCTTACTATCATCAGCAAATTTTGTTGTTTATTCGTTCAGTCACTTCCAACTCTTTGTGACTTCATGAACCAGCCCACACCAGAGCTTCCTGTCGGTCGTCAACACCCCCAGCTCCCCCAGGGATGAGTCCGTCACCTCTAGAATATCATCCATCCGTCTTGCCCTTGGTCGGCCCCTCTTACTTTTGCCTTCCACTTTCCCTAGCATCAGCATCTTCTCCAGGGTGTCCGGTCTTCTCATTATGTGGCCAAAGTATCATCAGCAAATATTAGACTGAAAAAGATCCAGGTCATTTCCTTCAGGGCTCTCTGCAACTGCAAGTCTAACTCATTTTCAATAACCCTCTTAAAAAGGGAAGGTTGGACTGGCTGATAGTTGTCTAAAATTGCTGGGACAAGTGATGGCTTCTTGAGGAAAGGGTACATCGCTACTTCTTTCAAGACGGCAGTGACCCCAGTTTGAGATATTTCACATCTGCTCTGAGATACAAAGCAATTCTAACATGTGGCCTTCCACATATATTAGGTTATCAGGGGAACAATTATCTTAAAGCCCAAGGTTGTCATTGGTGACCATGAACTCCTCTGCTGTCACTGATTCTTTCCCCCATAGAAGTCAAGTTAAAGTCTCCCAGCACCATAAACTAGGAGAGAGAAAGCTGAAATTAAATCCAGAAAAGATGGAGGTGGTGGCGGCCAGTAGAAGCTGGACATGGAGACTGAGGTTCATCCAAATCTCTGAAAGAATAGATCTGCAGCCTGGCAATGCTCTTTGATTGTTACCTCTCACTGAATATAGTTGGCAGCAGTGGTGAAGACCATCTCTGTGTAATTATGACTATTGTACCAGCTGCAAGTGTTCCTGAAAACAGCCAGATTTGGCATGCCTTGGTTACATCCTGTCTTGATTATTACAGTATACAATGTCTAGGGCTGTTTTTACAAGTGTTCAGAAATTGTCACTGATGTAAAATGAGGTAGCTAGGCAGCTGACACGGATCAATCCGTGAGTGGGACAGCTGGGAGGCAGAGCGGCCATTGTGTTCGAGACTGCACCGAAGCCAAACAATGGACTTTAGATCTGACCACCCCATTTCTAAGACACTTTACTTCTGTGCCTATTTGTTATTTAAGAGAGGCTTTTTACAGCAAAGAGAAGCTGAACCTCTTGGAGATTTTCATTATTTCTGGATTTTTTTTAAGTGAGTAAAATTTGCCTTTTACATATATTAAAAAAAGACAGAAGTTGAGATAGTTGTTTTTATTGCCTTTTTAAAAATATCAAATACATTTTTATGGATTATTGAAGATTTCCCCTTTTTTTAAACAAATCTGTGTGTGTGTAGCTGAAATATGCCTTTTTTGTTCTTATGTTCCTGTGGGAAAGTTTTTTTGTTGTTATTTTCTATTAGGCTGATTGGTCTAGTTGTGTAAACAACAGTAATTGGAAATTTCCTCCTTATATTTTTAATTTTTGCTTTCCAAATGGAGTTTATTTTTCTGGGTCACTAGAGGGTGCCCCCCTTCCTGGATCACTGCCTTGTAGTGGTGAAGGGGTTTGCATATCCCAATGAAGCCATGAGCTATGCCATGCAGGGCCACCCAAGACGGACAGGTCATGGCGGAGAGTTCTGACAAAACGTGGTCCACTGGAGAAGGAAATGGCAACCCACTCCAGTATCCTTGCTAGGGAAACCCCATGGACAGTATCAAAAGGCTAAAAGATATGATGCCGGAAGATGAACCCCTCAGGTTGGAACGTGTCCAATATGCTACTGGGGAAGAGCGGAGGGCAATTACGAGTAGCTCCAGAAAGAGTGAAGCGGCTGGGCCAAAGCTGAAAGGACACTCAGTTGTGGATGTGTCTGGAGGTGAAAGGAAAGTCCGAAGCTGTAAAGAACAATATTGCATAGGACCTGGAATGTAAGATCTATGAATCAAGCTGGATGTGGTCAAACATGAGATGGCAAGATTGAACATCGACATCTTGGGAATCAACGAACTACAATGGACGGGACTGGGTGAATTTAATTCAGGTGACCATTATATGTACTACTGTGGGCAAGAATCCCTTAGAAGAAATGGAGTAGCCCTCATAGTCAATAAAAGTGGGAAAAGCAGTACTGGGGTACCACCTCAGAAACAACAGGATGATCTCAGTTCAAATCCAATGCAAACCATTCAACATCACAGTAATCCAAGTCTATGCCCCAACCACTGATGCCAAAGAAGCTGAAGATGACCGGTTCTATGAAGACCTACAACACCTTCTAGAACTAACACACGAAAAAGATGTCCTTTTCATCATAGGGGATTGGAATGCTAAAGTAGGAAGTCAGGAAACAGCTGGAATAACAGGCAAGTTCAGCCTTAGAGTACAAAATGAAGCAGGGCAAAGGCTAATAGAGTTTTGTCAAGAGAACACGCTGGTCATAGCAAACACTCTTTTCCAACAACACAGGAGACGACTCTACACATGGACATCACCAGGTGGTCAATACCGAAATCCGATTGATTATGTATTTTGCAGCCAAAGGTGGAGAAGCTCTATATAGTCAGTAAAAACAAGACCTGGAGCTGACTGTGGTTCTGATCATGAGCTTCTCACTGCAAAATTTAGGCTTAAATTGAAGAACATAGGGAAAACCACTAGACCATTCAGGTATGACTAGGTTGACCATATGTACCGTTTTTTTCACATTTCCTGACCGTCCTGTCGTTTTAATATAAATGTCAATTTTGTCCCTTTTTTTAAAAAACATTTTTTAAAAACAGGAACTCCCCCTTCAGCACCCCCCTTTGGAAAAGTGCAGTCCAAGAGACGGGGGGAGAGGCGCAATTGGTTTTGCCTGTGCGCATGCTGAGGTCTTTTTTTACTCTCATTTTCGCAGCTTCTCGACTGCTTCCTCGGCGCTCCCCCCGGCCTTCTCCCCCCCACACCCAACCCCTTCGCCCACCCTTTCCTTTTTGTGTGTGTGTTTTTGGTGTGCGGATGCCAAAGGGGGAATTCCTGATGTGGTCGCTTTAGTGGTTGATTGTCGCATGGACTTTGGCAAGAGAAAATCATGGCGAAGCTGCTTGGATTGGCAGCAGCATGGCAATGGCTGTTCCTTCCCGTTTCTTCTGCTGTTTGTTGGTGGCTGCTTCCTTCTTTTCCCCCCCACCCTCCCTGCCCCTGATAAATCACTTTTGTTCAGCAGTTGCTGCCGCAGCTGCCCACAAACCAGGAGAAAATGCTCCTGGATGCTGGACTGCAGTACCCGGCCATTGGTGTATGACCTTCAGCTCCTCTTGCCACCACCCTGTGGGCGATGTGATGGAGCGTGAGGTGGCACCGGGCATCAACCCCTTTGCCGATGCCAGCATGGGCACCTTCATGCTCAACCCCAGCAGCTACAAGCTGGCCTCCCAATGTCCTGTTTTTGTCTCAAGGAAATATGGTCAGCCTAGGTATGACATAAATCATATCCCTCATAAATATACAGTGGAGGTGATGAATAGATTTAAGGGAATAGATCTGGTAGACGGAGTGCCTGAAGAACTATGGATGGAGGTTCATAACATTGTACAGGAGGCAGCAACTAAAACCATCCCAAAGAAAAAGAAATGCAAGAAAGCAAAGTGGCTGTCTGATGAGGCTTTACAAATAGCTGAGGAAAGAAGGAAAGCGAAAAGCAAAGGAGCAAGGGAAAGATATAACCAACTGAATGCAGATTTCCAGAGAATAGCAAGGAGAGATGAGAAGGCCTTCTTAGATGAACAATGCAAAGAAATTGAGGAAAACAATAGAATGGGGAAGACTAGAGATCTTGTCAAGAAAATTGGAGATATCAAGGGAACGTTTTGTGCAAATATGGGCATGATAAAGGACAAAAAAGGCAGGGACCTAACAGAAGCAGAAGAAATTAAGAAGAGGTGCAAGAATATACAGAAGAACTATACAAGAAAGATCTTAATGTCCCTGATAACCACGATGGTGTGGTCACTGACCTTGGGCCGGACATCCTAGAGAATGAAGTCAAGTGGGCCTTAGGAAGCATTACTAACAACAAAGCCAGTGGAGATGACAGTATTCCAGCTGAGCTATATAAAATCCTAAAAGATGATGCTGTTAAAGTGCTGCACTCAATATGCCAACAAATTTGGAAAACTCAACAGTGGCCACAGGATTGGAAACGGCCAGTTTACGTTCCAAAGAAGGGCAATGCCAAAGAATGTTCAAACTACTGCACAATTGCACTCATTTCACATGCTAGCAAGGTTATGCTCAAAATCCTACAAGCTAGGCTTCAGCAGTATATCAACTGAGAACTACCAGAAGTACAAGCTGGGTTTTGAAGTGGCAGAGGAACTAGAGATCAAATTGCCAACATTTGTTGGATCATGGAGAAAGCAAGAGAGTTCCAGAAAAACATCTACTTCTGCTTCATTGACTACGCTAAAGCCTTTGATTGTGTGGATTGCAACAAACTGCGGCACCTGTATGCGGGTCAGGAAGCAACAGTTAGAACTGGACATGGAACAACTGATTGGTTCAAAATTGGGAAAGGAGTATGACAAGGCTGTATTTGGTCACCCTTCTTATTTAACTTATAAGCAGAGTACATCATGAGAAATGCCGGGCTGGATGAATCACAAGCCTGAATTAAGATTGCCGGGAGAAATATCAACAACCTCAGATATGCAGATGATACCACCCTAATGGCAGAAAATGAAGAGGAACTAAAGAGCCTCTTAATGAGGGTGAAAGAGGAGAGTGCAAAAGCTGGCTTGAAACTCAACATTTAAAAAACTAAGATCATGTCATCTGGTCCCATCACTTCCTGGCAAATAGAAGGGGAAGAAATGGAAGCAGTGACAGATTTTATTTTCTTGGGCTCCAAGATCGCCGCAGATGGTGACTGCAGCCATGAAATTAAAAGATGCTTGCTCCTTGGGAGGAAAGCTATGGCAAACCTAGACAGCATATTAAAAAGCAGAGACATCACTTTGCCGACAAAGGTCCCTATAATCAAAGTGGTGGTTTTACCAGTAGTAATGTATGGCTGTGAGAGTTGGACCATAAGGAAGGCTGAGTGCCGAATAATTGATGCTTTCGAACTATGGTGCTGGAGAAGAATCTTAAGGGTCCCTTGGACTGCAAGGAGGTCAGATCAGTCAATCCTACAGGAAATCAACCCTGACTGTTCATTGGAAGGATAGATACTGAAGCTGAAGCTCAAATACTTTGGCCACCTAATGCAAAGAGAGGACTCACTGGAAAAGACCCTGATGCTAGGAAGGACTGAAGGCAAAAGGAGAAGGGGACAGCAGAGGATGAGATGGTTAGAGAGCGTCACCAATGAAATGAACATGAATTTGAGTAAACTCCGGGAGACAGTGGAGGACAGGAAGGCCTGGTGTGCTGTGGTCCATGGGGTCATGAAGGGTCGGACACGACTTAACGACTGAACAACAACAAGGGGGCGCAACTACTCTTTTGAGACATGGAAGACATTAAATTGATTTGTGATGAGTTTTTTTCTCAAAATTACTCAATCAAGCATAAATATTTCTCGGAAAATTTTGAGATTAAAGTGGATCAACAATTGGAAAAAAATTGACAGTGTTGTTAAATTTCCAAAGGATAAAGTGGATTTCTCAAAGAAGAAGATAGGGATTAGAGATTTGGAGTTAAAGAGAGAACTGGAAAAATTTATCTTATTGGAATTAGAGGAAAAGAAAGAACTAGACCTAGAAGGAGAAATGCACCAGACGGTATTGCTGGAACCTGAAGAAAAAGAATTCGGTCTAAAACAGTGGAAGGACCCAGAAGAGGAATTGGGGTTTTTAAAAAGGGAAGAAGAAAATATGGAGGAATAAATGGGGATAGTTTCTGGTACAAAGTTAAGATATGTAAATGTTCTGGTTTATTATGAGGTGGGATAAATTTTAAATTTGTCAGGCCAATCTTTTAATGGTTAAGATGAAGGCTTTCTTTAAGATGCTACCCTCACTTTAGGTGATAGGGATATTAAATAATGGTATTCTTTTTTATATATATATTAGTAATATTATGGTCTGTATGGATTATAATGATTAAGATGAATACTCAGATTGCTCTTTTTGTGTTTTTATCTATACTTTGAAAACATAATCAAGTTTCAATTGAAAAAAAAATAATTTATATGTGCAGACAAAGGAAGATATATTCATTTTGGGAAAGCTGGAAGGTTTAGTTGACAAAGTGCAATGCAAGGTGTTGCCCTAAATAGGCCAAATCTATTATCTCCTGTCCTTTGCAATTCTAGCAACAGTAGTGATAGGATATCTTCTATTGGGCATACATCTAGCCTTTCTTAAAAGCATTAAAATGTACAAAATTTTGTTAAAATCGAAGAGTTCCTTAACTCCTATAATTGATACTATCCTCCGTTTTTTAAAAAATTAGAGAGTATTTATTTCTATACTCCCCTGTTTCCACTATGACAAAATTAGTGAAATAATTAATATACAAATATTATCCAAGCTTTCCTTTGGTTCATATTGTGAAGAGCTGTTTGCAAGATCTTATTATCACAACATTGACATTTTCTTGTTCTTTCTTGTTTATGTATTTTGCTAGATTTGGAAATTTAGCACCCTGTTCTCCACTATCAATAGCTGGCAACTCAGCAATATTCCATCCATGTCTGCACATTTAAAGACTTGTCCTTTTTATGAAGTGGAACATAAAAAAGACCCTGTTTTGCTTACTAGCTTGCCTTTACCTCAAGAACAAACAGAAGAGACTTTGGTCTCCACATTTAGACGCAGACGTGGATATGGACCTGGTTCCAAGAAATTTCAAGAAGACTACAGTGATTTCTGAAAGCATGTATCAAAGCATCTGGGATTCTTTGGAATGCACTGCCTAATCTGCTTTAATGAGTCAACAAAATATTTTTATAGTTTGCAGATTGGTCAAGATGATGTTAGATGCTTTATTCTAATTTTATAATTCTTGGTTCCCACACTGGCTTACGAAGCTCTAGAATTTTATCTATGAATATTAATAATAGCGCTATTATCTTCTATTTTTCCTCTTTCCTATCAGTTTTTTAATCTACTGCTGTTTATTTTATCTGACTTACCTAAATACTTATTGCTTATTTGGTCTATGATTGTACATTTAATAAATAAATAAATGTAACAGTAATATCATTAACAACCATTAATAAATATCATAAGTGTACTTAAAACTAAAGTGACCTAATTGAAGGGCTAAACACACGTTGGGATAAAACTGTTTTTAGCTTGTTAATAAAATACCAGCAGAGTCAGGGCCATTTATTCCTCTGAGGAGGGGTTTTTCCATAAAATAGTTTGATAACAAGAGATCAGTATGGATTTGTCAAGAACAAGTCTTGCTGGACTACCCTTATTTTGTTTTTTGATCAGATTACTTCTTTAACTGGTTGTGGGAATCGTGTAGACATATTTTGATTTCTACGTAATATAAGGGAATGAGGAATCAAGTCGGGTAGGGTGCCAAAAGGTTCAATTCTAAAGACTTGTTTAGTAAAAATTGTTTAAACAATTGTTTGTGTTTTCCTCCACTTATTTCAAGAAAAAGTGTATATTATTACCAGGGCTCAGATCTTACTTTCAACTTGTCAGTTTTCTCTATTCAACCTTCTTAACCACTAGAAAGCTCTGACTAGAAAAGGAATTTTCCCAAACACATATGTCAAAGATGTGCACTGCACTTTAATTGCGGGAAAGAATATCCATTTGTTGACATTGACAAAGATGATGATGTGAAAGGGCTTCAAGGATCCCTCTTATTTCTCCCCCCCCCTTTATTTTTATTTTGCTGCAACTGCTTATGTTCTATTTCCTGACCTCTGACAACTGAGATCAGAATCTCTCTCTGCACAGGTCAGGAGGGAGAGAATTGGCTGAAGAGAAATGGAAAGCAAGAAAAGAGGAAGCAGAAAGTCCTGCATTCTTTTTCCTACCCACCTTTTTCCTGGTTACCCAAGTCCCAAAACTTTCTGCTCTTCAGATTTGCTACCTACCTGCCTAGTGCTGGGGGTGGCACCAAAATGGGCGTGGAATCCATGTTTGCCTGGGGTGACACAGACCCTAGTTGCGGCCCTGACTTCTCTTCGTACTTTTTCCTTTTTCTGCTGAATTTACATTCCCAAAATTCCTCCCCCCCCACCCCAAATTCATTGCTTACTTGCCTAGTGGGTTCTGATATGATTGTCCATCTTGGCTCATCAAGAGTGCTGTCCACATAGTTGTGGGGACAAGCGAGTATGATAGCTTTCTTCAATGGAAGAAAGCCCAGTCTGTTGCCCTTTGTCCCAAAATCCAGGAATTGGAATCACAAACATGTTGCAAGAAAGCAGATTCCATTTATGTTTGTTATGAATTTGGATGTGGATTTAAAAGTACTGTTTTAGTGTGTATGATATTAATTATGCTTCAATGCTGTTTTATTTAATGTCTTTAATGCTCCTTGAGAGCTGCTTTTTAGGCGAATTTCTTTGTAATGATCCTTGTAAGTTAAGATTGGACAGCACATAAATTATCTAAATAAATAAGTACTTTATGTGATCACTTTCATGTATTTAATAATTTTTCAGTTTCGAGACATAATAAATTGTAATTCAGCAGCAAATATGAGGGATTGTCATGAGTGCCGTTGAGCTGAAGACATCAGCGCAATGGCACACATGACAATAACAAGGAAACAGGGGAAGGGGCTCAAGATAAGTAGCCATCAACTTACAAAGACTAAAGGACAAGAGACAATGGCTAAACGGATCGCGAGGCACACCCAAGCTGTTAGCACTAACGCAACGGAGATCGCCCAGCTGACAGCAATCACCGGAGGAATAGGGAAACCGATGATGGGCGATCCCGGAACGCCAGCGGGGCCTCGCAACCCCTCACCTACCGGCAGGACAACGTGTTGGACAAAGGGGGGGTGACGTAACCGCGAGTGAGGGGGCGCTGACCGGCGCGGGGTATTTAAACCCCGCACCGGCGCGCTCCTGTCACTCTCAGCTTTTTTTCCTATACTGTATCTACACTGCGAATAAACCAGAGCCTGTTCCACAGAATCAGCGTCTGAGTATTACTCGGAGGTAGGCAGCGCATGACAGGGATCTATACAGATCCTAAAAACAGACGTGATTGCTTTAATGAAACTGTCATATTCATCATCTCACATGACCTCAAACATTACTTCTAAGCACTGAATAATGCTATTGATTAAATGTTGAATTCATGGGTTTCTCTGAACTTGGTTGTTTTCTTGCAGACCAAGCTGGTTAACATCATCAGTTTCTATTGATACAATCTTGGATTGGGAACTGCCCAGTCGTTGAAGAGCTGGGTCACTTTCCTATGCTCAGCATATTCCTCAATGCAAGTATACTGAGCTAAAAAAATAGAGAGCATGTTAGTCTTCTAATTGAAGAATTCAATAAAAAGTTTTCTCTGACCAATGAAGAAGAGATTCAATTAAATATGACTGAAAAACCGTATTCTGTAAATACCTCTAGATTTCCAAATAGAAATAATTGAGTTGCAATGTTCAGGAACTTATAAATCAAAATTTCAGAAAAGCAGTGTAGCTGACTTTTACTAATATTTAGAGAAGAAAAAAATTAAAAAAATTAAAGCTGCTCAGAAAACTTTTTGAAAGCACATTTATATGCAAACATTTTTGATCATGAACATGAATAAAAACAAACAGCATTCTTCCATCACTAATGAACATTTGCAAGACACCTTAAGGATATCAGTAATATTGACCGCACAATATACAAAACTTGCTGCTGAAAAAAGATGCAATATAACACATTGATTTATACATGTTTTTTGTACTTAAATAGTGTCATATTCTTCATTTTTCTAGCAATAAACTTCAATTTTTCCCAAAACTATTCCTTTATGGCCCTCAATTATTTTTAATGTATCAGTGTGGACCTTTCTCCTCTTTGAGTTGTACAGGCCTGCTTTACAAATTTTTGTTTCAAATGTGAAGGTCAGAGTTAATCTGAATCTTCTCATTTGGTTTGCATGACCCTGTTCATTGTGAGGAGTTAATTTAGCCCCAATTTTTCTTTTTTCCCTTGGAGATATAGGGGCAAAAAAGAGGTGGCTCAGCCCCTTTTGAAAGGGCTCTGATGGGCCATCTCATTTAAAAAATACTGATTTGTACCAAAGTGTTTTTAAAGGGACACACAGAATGCCACCATAAAGGTGGCTGTGATGGTAAAATGCCTACTCCCAAAATGATGGACCACCATTTGTTCATCATCAAATGTCATCAACTGAGATGTTGGGTTGTGGACTAGTTAGGCTGACCGTATTTTCTTGAGACAAAAACAGGACATTGGGATGGCAAAACGGGATGGGGTTAAACTTGTGTAATATTCCGTATTCACGAAAAAGACGATAAAAAAAGTTATCGACAGTAAGCTGGGAAGGTGCAGGAGGGGGAGGTGCAGCAATGATTGGGTCCGGAGAGGCTGGTGCAAGGGTGGTATTGGGTGGAGAGGTTGCAGGAGGGCTGAGGGTGGCGGCGAGCTGGGATGGGAGGACAGGAACAGAGGAGTCTAGTGAACAGTTGTCCCCAACAACCTGTTCCTCTCTGACGCGCCCTTTTATTTTATTTTCTTCCCACCATTTTGGCCTGAGAGCCAATCGGCTTCTTTTCTGCTGGGCGCGCTTTTCCGACTGTCTTCCACTGCACTGATTGGTGGCAGTGACTCTTCCTCTTGCTCACTGCCGATCAGCTGTTCCTGTAGTTCCCGCTCTAGGTTTCCTGCCAGATTGAGAAATACTGCCAAGTCAGCCTCCTTTTCAACTTCAATTTCAATTTCTTTTCCACTTTTCCCAATAACGGCTCCATTTTTAAAAACTGGGACAAAATTGACATTTATATTAAAACGACGGGACGGTCAGGAAATGTTAAAAAAATGGGACTGTCCCATTCAAAACGGGACGTACGGTCAGCCTAGGACTAGGCCAGACAGGTCTTGCAGTAGGCACTTCTGTATCTTCAGCATTTTCACTCCCCCTGAAAACAAAGCAGTTTGAAACTAACCCTGCCTTCTGCCAATCTTGAAATGCAGGAAACAACACCTTGCCCCCCAAATAAAATTGGCTGCAGCCCGCAGACCCTTAGAGAGGCAGTTAAAAGCAGGCTCTTTCCCTGGGCTTTGAGATCAGTATGGGTAGAGCTCCCCATTTGACAAGTTACAGGAGGTTTCAGTTCTGATCACCATTTTATTGTTTTACTAAGTCTTAACAAGATATACTGTTTTGTATTGGTTATTTATGGGTTTTCTTTCTTTTTCCTTTTTGTACACTGTCCAGAGTCACATTGTCTGAGCTGGGCAGTGAATAAAAAAATAAAAAATAAAACATGATACCCTCATCCTCTTTTCTCTCCAGCTGAGGCAGAGAAGACTGCAAAGCATCCATTCCCCCTGTACTACCTACCACTGGTCTTGCAGAAGCAAAACCCTCTCCACTGTCACACCACACAAAAGGAAATAAATGGCTACCTATCCACTCTGAGCAATCCCACTACGGCCAGCCCTTGGAAGTTGTCCAGATCAGGAAACAGACTGAACAGGAAGACCAGCTTTGTTAACAAAATCTTGCAGGTCTAATTGTGTTATCTCTTTCCCTCCCACTTGGACTGCAGGGCGTCAGGGAGGAGCCAGCCTGAGTCTCTTCCTACACTATGGTACCTCCTTTCCTTTTTCTTTTCAAGGAAGGCATCTGCCTTTTTTGTTTTTTTAAACAGCTTCTGAACATTTCCCTGAAGCCCATCTCCATGGCTCTCTACTCCATGGTGCAGAAGTTTCCTATGACATCTAAGAGCTACCATAATTTCAACACAGATTGGAGACATCACAGCAAATCACAGGCACTCTAACCAGGAAGCCATTCCATGTTCCCCTTTGTATTTCCAGGCACTCCCTTGCTTTATGCTTCTGAGTCCTCACCCTTCTCCCAAAGCTTACTGTTTTTTTTTCCTTAAACTTCTTTCTACTATCTCTAGTAGCTTTCATCACCCACCCAAAAAATTTAGCTCTCCACGGAATCATGCATCACTTTATCTTAAAATGTAATATATTGAGGTAAGAATTGATTAAAGGGAATGGTTGAGAGAAAAAATATTAAAATTTGCAACAGAGCCTGGGTAGGACCTAAGAAATTGGGAGAAACACCCTGATTTGCCTTTGATTTGCTTTTCAATTTAATGCATAAATTCCATTTGACCCAAAAGTTGCCATTATGGGAGGACTCTTAAAAATACTTTTGACAGTTTTTTTAATCACAGTATTATCAAACGAATTGAAATGGAAGAGGAATTACTTATTTGGGATTATGAGGACCGGGGCTCCAAATTAAATAATTAATTTGGTGAGATTTCCACGAGAAATTAATTGGTTCACAGCGTTCCCTGCTGTGAACTTCAAATCGTATTAATGATCTCCAAATTCCCATACAGATATAATTTCATGCAGATTTATGCGCTATTGCATTCTAAATATTTCAAACGTCTAGCAACATTTCTGGTTGTAAGCATAAAAGTAGGATGCGTGCACAAACCGAAAAGCATACAATCTGATTTATACATTGGAGGAGGACAACCGTGTTAGCTTATGGTGGCCGAAAATTAGGAGTCTGGCAGCACTTTTTCCGACTAACAAATTTTATCCTTGCAGAAAGGGATCAACGGATTCCGGATTACATTGCTTTTGCTTCTTCCTACTGTAGTGGAAAGTCGGTGAATTTTGTGGTTGCCCTTGACACAACGCTTCCGGTGAAAGGTGTCGGGACAAGAAGCGAGTACAAGGCCCCCGGGATCTTCCCTCCGCCGCAGCCGAGGAAAAGGGCGTGTGGGGGCGTCTCCCGCTCCAGCCGCGCGGCGTTCTTCCTTCTCGGGCGAAGCGACGAAACGGAGGGTCCGTCGCTGTCGCTGGTTCAGCCGCAGCGACAGCGGCCCCGGGGAAGGGGGTATGGCGGGTGAAAAGGTAGGTCGGCCCAGGGCGGCTGGTTTAGGTGGCCCAAGGGAAGCAGGTCGCTCAAACTGGTTGCGGAGCGGAGCAGGCAGGCAGTTAGGAGAAGTCGTTAGAGGGAAGGGGAAGTCCGCTGAACGGAGGGCGGCTGAGGGGAGTCCGCCTTGTCTCCCTCTCTCTGCCCTGTTAGGTTTAATGCAGCCCCGACCGTTTCCCTCTATAAAGGTCGTTAGTCTTTGGAGCAGGAGAAAGGGCTGCTGGGGACCACGGCCGTCCTCATTCCGAGATATCCAAGAGGGCAAAAAAGCTTTTTTTGCAGGTATTTTCCAAGTCCCGCGAGTGCCCGCTTTCTAGTCTTTCTAGCCTGATGTTATTCGTTTGGCGGTAGGTGAGGAGAGGAGTGGAAGGCTCAGATGACATTCCCGTGTCTTCGCTCCACTCAGTGACAAACCTGGTGATCCAGTATATCTTTTTTTATTTAAAATATTTATACTGTTTCATATATAGATAAATATGTATCATTCATATTTATATCTATATATGTATATCTATATATAGATATCTATATCTATAAGTATATATCTACACTTTTTATATAGATAGATAGATGTTATATATAGCTATAGCTATATCTATATAGCTATAGCTATATCTATAGCTATATATAACATTATCTATCTATATAAAAAGTGTAATGTATTGTAAAAAAAAAAGATAAGTGGAATAAACCAGATTAAGCAAGAATTCCCCAGTTAAGGGGGCAGGGAGCAGTTTATCCCGTAGGCTTCTTTAAAAGCCCTTCTCTACAAAAATTATTGTATTCATATGGGTGGGAAATAGTAATGACTTGGTTTAATTTACACCCCAATCCGACATAGGTTTATATGGAACTGGGTTCGGTGGAGTGAATTTCCTGTTGTCTATTTGTATCAAAGCTAAACACAATCCAAAACTATTATGTTAGGGCATTATGATCAATTTTTATGAAATAAAGCCACAGCCAAATTCCAACTAATTGGAAGAGAGAATACCCTGCACTCAGATTTGTCTTAAAAATTAGATTGTTTCATTTAAAGTAGTTAATCCATCATTAAAATAATTATGCTTTTATGAAGTATACATTAAAATTACATTTTGCACAGTAAACCCAGGAAAGGGTATTTCATTTAACACAGTTCCAATCTGCAATCTAATCAAGTCCAATAAATAGGTTTGAATGACATTTTTATTACTGTTTTCAATGAGGTTAGACCCTAAGTATTTCAAATTAATTGATACATGTGTGATAAGCTGCATGTGTCAAGAACTTTTCTAAGCTCTGATGCCTTTTATAATGTAAAAACTCAGATTTATAATAATATGGTTTCTCAAGCCTCAGCCTGGAAACCAAAAAATCTGTACTCCTTCAATTGTGAAAGGCATTCAACTGTGCATTATTTTTCCAAATTGCTTTAGATGAACAATTTACAAATTCCAATAGAAGATAATATCTGTAGCTCAGGGTGGAACTGTGGAGTCCTTGGTGCTCTCTGAGCTTGGTCATTTGCTTGCAGACGTTTCATTACCCGACTAGGTAACATCATCAGTTCTTAAGCACAGTACTGATGATGTTACCTAGTTGGGTAATGAACCATCTGCAAGGAAACAACCAAACTCAGAGAGCACCAAGGACTCCACAATTTACAAATTATTTACAAATAATTCCATGTTTGGAATATGTATTAACAGTATTCAGACAATTGTGAGAGAATAAGAACAAGATCTAGGATGCCAGTGCAGAAAATATTTTGCCGCTCAGCAAAGGAGAGATGTCTTTAGTCTTTAATATTATCCCTGTGTGATGAATTCCTACCAAAGAGTAACCGAACTGCCAGAGCTTAGGCCATATCCAGACTTACATCTCAACAAGGTACAAATATGTACTACCAACATATTTTTTCTACCTCATTTCCATGACTTTACCTTTATCTCATCCCCTAATCTGACAGACAGGCATAAATCATCATTAGCTTTACCAGAATTGTAGTACCATTTCCTCCTTTATTCTAATATTATTCAAGAACAGCTTTAAAATGAATAAATCTGGTATTGCTGCAATGACTTGGGGCAAATCTGATAGAGGGAGAGTAATGGGGTGGTAGATTTAATCCTAATATAGCTTTCTGCTGATTTAAAAACATGGATAGCACTATAACTTGGTATGGGAAGAACTCTTAGATCAGGGTTCCCTAAAGTGGTCAGTATTGACCCCCAAGGGTTGGTGGGACTATCCAAGGGTCGATGTTGTTGTTGTTATTATTCTTAGTACCATTAGTTAAAGTAGTATTTATTAAATTATTTTCATATAATTAAATGGGGATCGATGAACTGAAGAGTTTGGGGACCCCTACCTTAGATCATTGCAATGTGTGAAATAGTAACTTGCAGGTTTAGCCTTTGCGTAGCAAAGCCCTCCTCTTTTGGCAGCTTTCTTTGGCCCAAGATGGTTTGGGTAGCCTTTTTAGGAAGCTTCTTAGAAGCAAACTGCCACTATCCTCCAAACAACCATCAGCCCCTCAAATGGATCAAAATTGTAGAAATGCTGGGGCTGCATGTAGCGTGGATGCTACTCATGCCATTTTAAAATCAAGAATAGAAATTTCTGGTATATATATAAAACAAAATGTGATCCTTATATAGCAATAACATACAGTATGGTCTACTCCTAGTTTAATTTCTAATAGTGAGTTCTAGTCCCGCCTTAGGCACGAAGCCGGCTGGGTGACCTTGGGCCAGTCACTCTTGCTTAGCCCAACCTACCTCACAGGGTTGTTGTGGGGAAAATAGGAGGAGGAAGGAGTATTAGGTATGTTTGCTGTCTTGAGTTATTTATAAAAATAATAAAGACTGGATAAGAATAAAATAAATAAAATAAAACAAAAAGGAGATGTAGACATCCTTGACATTTATTTATTTGTAACATTTATAGGGTGCCCCAATCAGTCACAGCTTTAGGTGGCTTGCAAAATGTTTTATTTACAATAAAAACATGTACATAACTTAGAAAGAAAAATATGGAGAAACCTACAACCATATCATTTATTTATTTATTTATCAAATTTTGTCACTGCCCATCTCCCCCAAAAGAGGGACTCTGGGCGGTTAAAGAATAAACAATAATAAACTAAAACACTGCACAGAGGTCCATCACTCTAATCCAAGAGAAGAGTCAGAGTTTTAAGGGCCAGGGTGGGAGCTGTACTGTGACACAAAATTAAAGGAGGTGATGCTTCATAAGTGATTGTTCGTGATCTAGGAATCAAGATCTGAAACTAATTACTGGTGTCGCCAATCAAAACTTGCTGCAGAACCTTTCCCCCATTATGTTTATGTCTGCTCTTTTAATTGCATGGTTCTGCCTTTACTGTTGGACTTATGGACTAATCTTTGACTATCCTTGCTCCTTTTCTTCTGCTTATAAATGTCCCTTCTATCTAGGACTTTGGCTTGCTTATTCCACCAACCACCACCATTTCACAGAACAACTTTTACTTCAGAATCAGGAACTGTTTGTAATAATGCAACTCTAAATAAGTTCTCTAGCAGCCTCACATGCTACATATAAAGAATTATGGAGATGGAGACATCTTCTCTTGTGACCTGCAGGGGTTGCGCCATATTTGTTTTCCACCTTGAAATTAGGTTAAAATTCTGAAATCTCCTGTTGCATTTGTCTAATAAATGAATGGTTATTCAACAAAGATATATTTAAACCAATTAAAAGAAGTACTTATTTTAAAATAAAGTTAAGAGATTCACTAGACTTCAATATAAGTAATAGTAATATTAACTATTTAAATTTTTGGATAAGAAGGTGGATGAAACAATTTGTTTGTGCTGAATAAAGAAAATATTCACACTAGGAAAGATTAAGGTTATCCTACATATCAAAGAAGTATTTGGCAGAGGAATTCAGCTGAGGAGAAGGAAGAGGCAGAACAGAGAGGAGGCAAACTGAGTGAAGAGTTAAAAGGAACAGGTACAGAAAAAGGAAGAGGCATGTAATCACCAAGAAACCTTATTAGCAAGTATCTAGTATTTGCGGAAAGGAACTAACGCTCACAGTAGCAGCTAGAAGCAACAAAAATGGCTTTGGGGGCTGTTTTTAGTAAAAGAAAGGAAAAGTAAGATGTGAGGTGGTTTCTTAGAGAAGACAGTAGGATAGCAATAAATGATGGGGAGAAAACAGAGCTCCTAAATTGATTAATTCTTCTCTGAAGGAGAAGTGTCATGTAAAAGATGTACATGACACTTAATGAACATTATTTTCATATAATTAAATGGGGGTTGATGAACTGAAGAGTTTGGGGACCCCTACCTTAGATCATTGAGATTGATCTCAATGATCTAAGGGAGGGGTACATACAGAACATGAAGATTTAGAGCTGTTCCAGGAGACAGGACAAAAACAGTGGGTATATATTATAAGGCAGCAGGTTTTGGTTGGTCATTAGGAAATATTTCCAAATAGTAAGAGTTGTTCAGCAATGATGCTGAACTCTCCTTTGGAAGTATTTAAACGGAGGCCACATGGTCATTTATCAGTAATACTGTAGTAATTGATTTTTGCATTGGACAAGGGGTTGGACTATCTATCTATCTATCTATCCACACACACACACACACACACACACACACACAAGCTTTGTATGGCCACCCAACTCAACAAAGTGACTGGACAGTGTACAAAAGTCAACTACAAGTACAAACCCCAAAAAAGAGAAACAATACTTTAAAGACCAACTAAAACCATAAAATGGAGACTGGATTAAAATGAATTGCAGCTGACATTGGGACTACAGTATACTCATCCAGACCCAAAGGCCGCAGGAAAGAGCCACTTCTTAACTGCCTTTCTAAAGGCCTGCAGGGTCGAGGCCTGTTGTATATTGGGGGCAGATTTTTCCAAAAATAGGGGCTGCCACTGAGAAGGCATGCCTTTGAGGTCCCATAAGGTGGCATTGTCTCAGTGAGGGGACCTGGAGTGTACTCTCCCAGTTGGAGGGTGTGAGATGGGCGGGCAATCCAACAAATAACCTGATCCTATGCCATGTAGTGCTTTATAGATGATTATGAGAACTTAGAATTACACCCAGAGGCCTATCGGATTGGGAGCCAGTGCAGATCATGGAGTCAAGGTGTCACAGCATGATGAGGAACTATCTGCACTGCTGCATTCTGGATCAGTGAAGCTTCTGAATGATCTTCAAGGGCAGCCCCAAGTATAGCCTCCAGACACTGGGACAGAAACTTGACAGCTTCATTTGATAGTGACTGGGTTGGAGATGTAAAATTGGGTATCAGCATAGTGGTGATACTGTACCCTATAGCAATGGATGACCTCTCTCAGTGGCTTCATCTATATGTGACAAGGACAGGGTAGACCTCTGTGGCACCCCGCAAAGCAGGGGCCTATGGGTAGACTGCTCTTCCTCCAACAACATTGACTAGAACTGGACCTGAAGGAAGGAGAAGAACCACTTCAGGACAGTACCCAACCCAGCTAAGTCAGTCCAAAAGAATACCATGGTCAATGGTATTGGAGGCTGCTGAGAACCTAGCTAGCGTGGATGTACAACTGCCATTCTGAGCCCACCAAAGGTCATCCATAGGTGTGACCAAAACTCTCTCTGTACTGTATCCTGACCTGGAATCTGACTGGAAAGGATCCACATAATCCATTTCTTCTAGGACCTTTTGGAACTTGGGCTCGTTCAGCAAACTTTCCCAGGAAAAAAAAAGGTTGGAGACTGGATGAAAATTGTCCGGATCTGTAGGATCCAGTGATAGTTTCTTCTTGAGGGAGTGGACCATGGCCTCTTTCAGGCATCAGGACCACCCCTTCTTTCAAGGAAGTGTTTGCTACCACATGGATCCACCTGCATGCCACCTCCCTGGAAGCCTTGACCAACCAGGAGAGGCTTGGATCTAAAACACAGATACTGCACCCACAGTACCAAGGATCCTCTTCACTTGCTCAAGACAACTAGGATCAAAATCATCGTAGATAATATCACAAGACCAAGCCCCAGTCAACTCCATAGGACTTGCTCAGCTGGAGTCCAACTTGGAGCAAATCCAAGCAATTTGATCCACAAGGTGCCGAGAATAGTTCTTACAGCAGACCTGCCGGTACTCTCCCAGCTCCTCCTCACCAAGTAGAGACCAGGTGTTCTGAACAGGGCCACCAGGTGACACTCGAAGTACACAGTAAGAGTGGAAAAATAAGCATGTTTTGCTGCTCTTATTGTCATGAGGCAGGCTCAGCAAAAGTTCTAGCCTATGTCTAGTCAGATTCACTTCCAATTTTCTTCCAGCTGAGCTGTAGGCATCTCTTCTGCTGCCTTACCCTCCAGAGATCCTCCAGAGAACCAGGAAGCGTGCTGGAGTCCGTGCATAGGAAGAGCCTGCATAGGTGTGATCTGTTGGAAGGCCACCACCACTGCCTTATTCAAGCAGTGACCAAGGCCTTAACCAATCCATGTATCAAAATCTCAGGAACTATCTCAAGCTTCCTCTGAAACCTGATTGGGTTTGTGCTTAAGAACTATTTTTATTTATTGTTTCTAAGTTATTCTGGGAGTCTTCTGGTATGATAAAATGTTTACAATAAATTTGATTATTAAAAAGATATTAAAATAATCACAGTTGATTGTATGCATTAAATATAGGTTCACACAGGTGCACTACCATTAATCTCATTTTCATTTTTTCTATTAGATGGCTAAATGTGAACCCTGCGAAAGAAATTATGATAACATGGTAAAAATGCTTGAGGATCTAAATAGGGATTTGGAAAAACTTCTGGAAGACATGGAAAAATTATCAGGTGTGGCTATATTCCTGAAGTCTATCTATATATTGCTAACATATTGTCAGTTCAGTCTGGTAAGAAGAAATTACTGTAGTTGATGTGAATTAGTAACCTGTTGAATCTGATAGTATGTTGGATGTGCATCCCATTTGGTAGCACTGGTGATATGTGGCATATAGTTAAGAGCTATGGATTTTTATGCTAGGAAAGGTGATCTGTTTCTGTTTTATGAAATTAAACTAAATATGGTTTGTTTTTATGGAAGTTGTTACTTTGCTTTTTCCCAAAGAAATTGCTCACTTTTCTCTCCATTTTTCAGGAGAATGGTATATTGGTTTTAAAAAAGAACTAAATTAAAATATCTTTTAAGAAATGCTACCATTCTGCAAACTGGCAGACCCAATTATAAATACACTGGTAAAGAATACAATTTCTTGTTTTAACTATCTTAAATATTTCATTCTGACACGTAAAGTGTTGCATACAGATTAAGGACCTTTAAAACCATATGGGAGAATAGTTGTCGGGGGCAGAGAATACGTGGGGGGAAAAGATGAAATATCTTCAACCCATTATTTCTCTGTTTTGAAATGCTCCTTTTCAGACCAGGTTTTCCAGTTTGTGAAGGGATACTGGACTATTGTAAACAAAGTATTTTCTAAAAAACCCTGGATTCTTTATAGATTGATATCAACTCAACAAAACTCCAATAATATTAAAACTTATTAACAGATAAGTTATGTCATCGAATATTTCTGTTAATTCTCATATACACTAAAATGGTACTTTTTAAACGTTAGTTTAACTCACAAATAATATTGGATGGTTCTGTATTTTTTATCTACTTAACTAGAAAAATCATACTAGTTTAAATTATATGATAATAGTGACTCTAAAACAATGGGTTGAGTTTATTTGAGGAGGTAAATAGAAATGGAATAGAGTAGCAGGGAAAGAGAATTCTTATATAAAATGGTACCATATATTGATGGAGGGGGAGGGAGAAAAGTGGTAAATAATGAGGTCAGAAGGAAATAAGACTCCGAGATGCAGATCATTCTGAAAATAAGTGTGTCATACATTTTTGTGTTAATGTTGCTTCAGTCATGACAAGTGAAAGGAGTTCTTGCAATTATTAACATGCACATACAGGTAGTCCTTGCTTAATGACCACAATTGGGACTAGAGACATGGTCGCTAAGTGAAACATCACGTGACCGCAACAGACTTGTGACCTCACTTCCACTGCAGTTGTTAAGTGAGACATCACGTGACTGCGACTTGCAATTTTACTCCTGGCTTCTCCATTGACTCTGCTTTTTGGAAGCCGGCTGTGAAGCACGCAAATGGCAATCGTGTGACTGCAGGATGCTGTAACAGTTGTAAATGCCTGCTGGTTGCAAAGTGCCCAAATCTCAATGATGTGACTTTGGGAATGCTACAATGGTCATAAGTGTGAGGACTGGACGTGAAGTTACTTTTCCAGTGCCATCATAACTTTGAACAGTTGCTAAACAGGGCAGTCATTAAGCAAGGACTACCTGTAATTGGATTGACTGATTGTTTTTGCTCTCAGTAAGACGTCATTTCACAAATAGAAATTTGGTCTCTCTAGTTAGACATTCTAACCGTGCAGCAACTATGATAATGTAAATCAGATTGTGCAAAAAAAAAAAAAAATCTCGAAGGTCATATCAGGAGTACATTTCAGGGAAGAGATTTTAACCCCCTTTTTATGGAGCGATTCCTGAATCATTCCAACTCACATTACTGTTTTAATAGCCTCATTCATCCCATTCAAATTCATCCACTGAATTACTGAATTTCTCTGGTGGGTTGTCTCAGTGCAGGCTACTTGGATGGCTTATGATATGGTGGTAATGCGAGCTAATCCAGACTTGGCCAATTCAATGAGACGGCTGGAAGATGCCTTTCTCACTTGTAAGGAAGAAATGGAGAAAAATTGGCAAGAAATGTTGAAGGAGACTAAAGGTGCTGAACCTAAGCAATAAATGGTTTTGAAATCTCTGGTGGAAATTCAAACCAGGGATAGTCTTGAATAGTGTGGTCAGTGTTTATTTACAAAATATATTTTAAAAATATGTGCCTGAGCTGTGTCTATTTTGATTTTTGTATGGAAATGCTTTCATATATTCATTTATGCACAACTACAGTATGATTTTACTGTATTTTCATCATTGATGCTGTCAGTCACAGAACATAGTCTTGTCATATTCAGTTTTTCTATTAACCTGGAAAATTAATCACCTTAGGAATGGGAATAACTTCATCTAAAGTTACTGATGTCTTGATCTCACTATATATATTTACATGAAAGAAAAATTTGTAAGTACAATCCCGTTTATTCCCAAGTGTATTTATAGAATTACGGCCCTAAATCACAAGTAAGATGGGAATAACTTGACCACAAGATGGCACTCACACACTGGATCAGCTTTAGAAAAACAAATCTCAGCATGCCAATAACACAGGTTGTATCCAAATATGCAGTAAAATCTCAGTTTAATAGACCATTCGGGGAAGAGAAGGGATGGCTAAAGCTGAATGTATGTTAAAGCCACAGATGGAAAAAGAGCAACTCAGGACCAGGTGAGAGGGTAGGAGACAGAGAAAGATAGTTACTCTTTTTTTTTCTGGTTTGAGGAAAGCCAAGAGGGATTGGTTCCCTCTCAGATGAACTAAAGAACACACAGAATGGCTACCCATACTAATGAAATTAGCAGAGTGGCAGAAGTTATGCTTGAGGTTCTTGGCACTGATTGAGAGAAGTCACCTTTGGAAAGTGACAAGGAGATAGAAGAGCATGCATGTAACAAGGAGATGCCAAGGACCTGCTTAGCTATCTTATCCCCTTTTCCATGTTCAGGAGGGTGGAGGGGGAAGGGAAGGACGGCAGGCAAAAGAGCAGAAAGCATCCAAGTCTGGGGAGTGAACCCTCGTGAGAGTGAAAAGTTGCCTTTGGAAACTAGTATGGAAGCAGACATGTGCCAAGACATACAGGGGCTGCTTGGATCAAGATCTCTTTCCATTCTTGTTCAAAAGATAGGGCAGTGGTGCAGGGCTCAAACATCTCACCTACTAGGAAAGTGACTAAGAGTGCTGGGTGCACTTTGGTGGTAGTGGCTGCACTTGTGCTGTTGCGGGTCTCCAGATGCAATGCAGAGAAGGAGGCTGGAGCTCCGGCAACTTGAAATCTCCACTGAAGCTGATTGAGAAGTGACCGTTGTCAAAACTGCTTTGTCAAACAACAGATGCTGTCCAGTATCTGGAGACAAAATTGAAATTTTGTTTGCTATATGTAAAACCTGGTGAATGGGAGTTTGTCTTACACTTTTCTGTAATATGCATTGGCCACCATTTATTATTCCAGTTTTATTATGTACACAAGTCCCACCCAAGTGATACATCTGCATGTATGTGGCACTCCCCAAGCAGAGTTGACAGCGGTCCCCATGGGTATAAGACAAGGAAGCTTCATACAGCAGACAGTTGCACTGTATTCATGGAGTGTTGATAATTCTGATGATCCAGCAGGACTTTATAGAGGGTTCCTTTACATAGGAATGTGGTGTTCAACTATATGACAAGTATACCACACAGTGTGTTGTCAGAATAGGGCTACCATCAACTTATTTCTAATAGTAATCTCTCATTCGCTTTTTTCTTAATTACTATGTCACGCAGTCAACAATAGTTTGATCAGGATGTCGCTGAGTGCTGATCACCCATAGGTATTTTTTAAAGCAGGAGATATAGTGGCACTCGTTGCTTCTTTGTTTCCTTGCATTAGCTCTGTGAATGCACCTGCACCTGAAAAAAATCAGAATTCTAAAATATTCAAAATTCCCATTTGTAGCTTACATTATCTCTTTAACAAAACATACATGTTTTTGAATACGGTGGACATAGGAAGCAATAGGAATTCCAAGCAAGCCCCTTGTTTCCTGATTCCCTCCCCCTCTTGCTGCAAGAATAGATAGGGTGGCAGTCCACCTGACTCTTCCAAACCTGTTTGTAGAAAAACTGGCCAAAGAAATTATTTTAAAACGTTTTTTTTGCAAGAGTCTGTTACAGAAACTATATGGAAAGAAGCAAATTGCTTCCTATCCTGGCATCAGGTATTCGTCCTTTGCCCTTACATGTGAAAACAGATTAGTCTCAGTCCCAGTCCCAGTCCCAGTCCCAGTCCCAGTCCCAGTCCCAGTCCCAGTCTCTCTCTCTCTCTCTCTCCCTCCCTCCCTCCCTCCCTCTCCCTCTCCCTCTCCCTCTCGAACAGCTAATCTCCCACATTCCTTTCAGTAGTAAAAATTACTTTCAGTCACCCCACTGATATAAACAAGATTTCTTCAAAAATATTTAAAACCTCTTAAGTTGTCTAAATTTTGTAGACTGTCAGCAATCTAGAGCTTACTTTGCAGGTTTAGCCACTAAAATTAGGTTGTTCTGTTTTGTGCATCCTGGCACTACCAGCTGTGCAAAACAACAAAACAAAAGGTTCTGTTTCTGCTTGGTGGAACGAGAACATTATAGAGCTGAACAAACCAACCACTCAAGTACTGCTGCCCAGGAGAGAGATCCCTGCGGAGACAGCTGCTAGCATTTACTCCTAAAACACTCAGCAGCACCAAACAAGAGCCATTGTGAGCTTTGCACGTACCCTTGCTCAGCAGAACAGCAATATTTTATATTTGAAGTGCCAGAGGAGCAGAGTTCCAGATGGATAAGCTTAAACCAGCAATTTCAAGCATGTTTTTGCAACAAATTGCAAAATTTAGACTGCAGCAGCAGTGCACAGGAGCAGAAGGAGGCTGTCTCATACAGTACATTAAAAAATCCCCAAACCAACCAGAATGAAATCTTTTCATTTAAACTGCCCTCTGCGTTCTCTATAAGCAACATGGCATAATTGAGTACACCAAGGGCAGTCAACAGCAAGGGCTCAGCAAGCCACCAAACAATATATGGAGCTTTTACAAAGGCTGTTTTTTTAATCACTTGAAGGCAATATTATAGTTCCCAAAGAGCCAAACTTGACTGGCCAGCCAAAGTAGTGAAGGAGAATTTTTTGGTGGGGGGAAGGAGAGGGAGAATTGACTGTTCGAGGTCTTTTATGCTGTGTATTATGGAATTTTCATTATACTTTTAAAGATGATTAAATTTTTAAGATGTGCACCCCAATCCTCAATAGAGCACTAGAGCATATATGTACACACACAAGAAACTATTTGGGCTATCCTTCATATATATTAGTATAGCATAAAATGATACTGCACTGACATACAGGAGTGTACGCACATAAGCGTCCACACTCCTCAAATATATTACTAGCATTTTACCTTTAGTTACTGATTTTCCACTGCAGGCCACACACACATCTGACTCAGATGAAGTCTAATTTCCCAATGGCAGAATTTTTTAAAAAAGGTGGCCATGGGAAGAATGATGGATGAATCCCACTGTATCTCAGGTAGTGCAGCAACTATATAGACTTATATAGTCTCATCCAGCATGAATGTTACTCAAGTGCCATAAAAGAAACCTGGGTGAACCAGATTGTCCCTCCCTCCCTCCCTCCCTATTTTGAAGCCGCCCAACTCAAAAGACTCTAGGTGGCTTACAGTATTTAAAAGAATCCATAATTTTAAAAAAGAAAACTACCTAGACAAAAACCATGTAAATAACATCCCTAAAAAAATTGCCAAGGGCTCCACAAACACCCTAACTCTAACCCCAGGGCTGGGAACAGAGCCACAACTTAAAAGGCTTCCAGAACATGTGAAGGGTGGGAGTGGAACATGTCTCCAGGAGGATGCAGAGGGCAGGTGCTGCGGCAGAGAAGGGGACACACATTGCGAGCCAGGCATTCAGTCCAGTATAATGTGCCATGCTGTGTCAGCAACTGACACCCAGCATTCTGTGACTAGCCATTTACTCCACTGTAGATATTTCATGATTATATCGTGACATCCCAGTCTTCTAAGAATGAAATCTCACAATAATGTCCCTGGGTTATTTCAAAGGTTATGGACAAGAAAACATTTGGAGGGCTGGTCCACAGCCCTTGCTTCTCATTCAAAAACCAGAACAGCATTCTATGAATTAGACAAGTTTATTCGGGTGAGATGCCTAAAGTGTGAATCAGAGGACTGATTTTATCAGGTAGCACCTGGCCAACTGGCTGATGAAAAGTTAAGACAGGCCAGACCAGATCAGTAATTGGATGGGAGTTCACCAGGAAATCTTTGGGCTGCATATTAGCCTGGGAAGTTGAAAAAACTCTCAGAAGAAGGCAGTGACAAATTTTTCTGTATTGTTCTTGGGGAAATTACACAGATGTTTCAAAGTCACCAGGAATTGAGCTTGATTTGAACAATTTACTTTTCTAGGCTTTTAAGCAGATAAATAAGAGCACTTCACAAACAAGTGGAGTGTGTCAGCGTTAACTTCAATCATTGTATCTATTAGGGAAATGTTAATTTCCAAGGTAACTGTTTACAACTGCGAAACCTCACTTGCTTTTTGCCAAATCATTTTTTACTCAAGAAAGCGCTTTATATGAATCATAGTAGATCCTTCATCTCCTCTTTCTCCAGAGCTTTCAGATTTCAGATAAGAATCTGTTCTTATAAACTAGTCAATTTCCTATCCCTTCCAGGTTTTTTTCCTCCACAATAGTTGAATGGTTAACTCTTTGCCTTTTAGACATATTAATCTCAGTCGTTTTTGAATTTAAAAAGAGGAGGGAGACAGAGGGAAGACTTGACTTGGCCTTTTCCCGGCTTGCGTCAAACCCATGCCACAAACATGCCCTGAGAGCTTCTTTTTTTCCTTCCTGTCACTTTGTCTCATTCCCAGTCTTTGAGCAAGACAGGCTTAATCTGTCCTTAGTAGGAGTGGTGTTAGTGTTTCTCCCACCTTCTGACACTGTCCAAGGGCAGCTTCAAGGTGTGTAAACTATGTTAAGCTTGTCACCCATTGTATTGTGCAGAAGGAATAACCTTGAGGAACAGGAGGAAGAGCCACAACCAAGGCAATGGTCAGGTAAAAGAAATTTGAGTCCAGGTCAGAACTGTAACCTGAGTAAGCATCTCAGAAAAGACCCTCCCCAGTTCTCACAAAGATAAAGGTAAAGAAAGGAGGGGGGGAGGCACATTCAGACTCGCAAGATTCTGTTACCTTATAATAAAAGTAGTATTAGCCTGCATGACTTTGGTTTCCTAATCTGGTCTATCTTGAAGGGCTGATACCCACTACCCTGGTGGGACTGCACTGACTTGAAACAGAGGCAGTAAAGGCAAGCATCAGCAGTGGGGAGAGCAGTTTTCATGCAGTAGAATTCTCGTTGGCTGAAGGATGGTCAGCGGATTTCAGCTCAGCATTGGGGAGAGGCCACAGCCTGCAAAAGAAGGAGAGCCAATTCAAATAGGCTTTTCTCCAAATGGTTCCTGTTATTTTTATCTTCGTTCAATTTCTTTCTTTCTTCCTCTTGTTTTCCTTTTTCATACCTCTTTCGTTCCTCCTATGTCATCTTCTCTGGCTTATCTTGAATGTGGAGCAGCTCTAAGCTCTGATGTCTCCATTCCATTATTTTCTTCATTGCTCTTTTGTATTGAACTTTGTTTCTGGTCTTGCATGATCTGATAATAGAATAAATCAGAAGTGCATGACCAGTGGCCCTAGCCACTAGACCTCCAAATGATGTTTTCAAGTTAGAATTTGTTAATAAATAATAGGTGACTCATTAAGATTAGTGAGATTTAATTTAAAATATATCTAACCATAAATGAAAGAACAAAATGGAGGTTTTGCCCTGGCCACTGCCTTTTTTTGGGGAATGCAAAGCTCACTTTAAAAGGTGACTTGCAGATGATGTTGCAGCAGGTTGTAAGCCCAGTGAAAATGGTTTGCATCATCTCTGGGGTCTGTGTAGCATCATTTTATATTCACTGCTTCCCTCCCAAGTAAAGTGACATTTAGAAGCAGAAAGCTGGCATATCTGTTTACCAGTCAAAACTGAGACAGTTGTTATAAGGCAAGCCCAGCAATTCATCTGTCCAATTGTCTGAAAAGCTGCTTCTCAGTCTCCAATGTAAATGTTGTTAAATATATAAATTATGCAAAATGATATAATGAGATGCAAATCAAACAACATCTCTTTTGCTATGTATTTCTAAAATGCTTTTGCTCCTAGCCTCTCTTGTATTTTTATTTATGGTAATGGCTTTATAGACTTGGCAGAGAGTCTTCTTGGATAATTTCAGATTCTACTGTTTACAATTCTACAAAGGTTAGGAAATTGTGGGACTTGCTGCAAATTATGTTTTTTCAAAAAAAGTGTTTACAAAGTATTTATTGTGTGAATAAAATACATTTATTGATATGGCTTATAATTCACATTAAATATAACATAGTCTGGAGAGATGCCTTCTCATAGGTTGATATGTTTTAGATAGTAAAATAACTAAAAATACTAATAGACTGTTACATAGACTAGACTGTTGACAGTCTGTAATGAGATTTTCTGCAATGGCCTGATATTTAAGCTGCAGCTGCCAATGTTAATTATGAAGGCAGTCCATGATAAGCTAATTACAGTCTATTTCTAACTTGCTTATTTTAAAATGCAGAACAGTGTTGACTATGAGCATTTAGTGTGCAATACTTACATATTTTCCTTTAAACATACTATCTTTCATCTGCAGTCCAGAGGGATGTAGAGAGTGAAATGCACATGAGAAGAACTCATGTTTGTTCTCTAACAGCAACCTGTAGCCCTCCAGCTCTGGTGGAGTGTAAGTTTAACACGAATCAGGCACCAACAGCTGAGGAGAGCATATAGTTTATTACAGTATTGATACTGCGCGCCACTGCCTTAATGGGAATGTGGCGGTTGAACAATACAGAGCCTCTTTATTTATATGTTTTTACAGGAGATACACACATGCGCACACACACACCACACACTGTATCAGCCAAAGATAAGCAAGGTATGCTATCCTACATACATATTAACTCCCTCATTTTCTAAGTTGATCATTGTTCATCAATTTACTTACCAGAAAATCAGTCCCAAATACATCAAAGATAGTCACAAAAGTACATCAAAGATATTCCAGTGGAACACTGTTATAGCCTCAGTTTCTACTTGCTACGTGTCTTGCCTGTCTTGACCTTTTGAAGCCTATGCCTAAAACCTCCACATAGTGGTTTCTGACAGCTTTCATCCTAGTATCAAACGCCCTCTGCAAGCAAGGTGTTCACATCTCTGGCAGGTCTGGGCTGTTCCTTCCTTATTGGATTGATGCACTGGGAGGGAGAGTAAAGGATGGTCAGTAACATGAAAGAAGCAAGAAAAAAATGTCAAGTAAACAAGAGGTTTCAGAAAGCAAGAGAATGGGCAGCCTAACCCGTTTTTGGCTTTGACCTACTTAACTGTTGGCACACTTTTCCCATCATGCTATTCCCAGGAAAAGAAGGCTCTTGAGAGAAAAAAACAACCTATCGTCCAGTTAAATTTATTTATTTATTTATCTATCTATTAAATTTATATCACTGCCCATCTCCCCCAATGGGGGACTCTGTGCGGTTTACAATAAATAGCATTAAAAACATAGCCACATAAAAATTACATTAAAATATACATAAAAACAAACGTAAAATCCGAGTGGAGATGGAACACAATCACTAAGCGGTGCTATGGCGCCAGCCATCCCCAGGTGGAGCTATCACTCTCCCCCTCCCAAGCAAGGTGGCAGAACCAGGTCTTAAGTTTCTTCCAGAAGTCCGAGAGTGAGGAAACCTGTCTCAACTCCGGGGGCAAGATGTTCCAAAGGGCGGGCGCCACTGCAGAGAAGGCTCGCCTCCTGGACCCCGCTAGATGAAATTCCTTTGCTGATGGGGTCCGTAGCATGCCCTCCCTGCCTGACCTGGTGGGATGGGTCGATGTTATGGGGACGAGACAGTCCCTCAGATACCCTGGTCCCATGCCATGTAGGGCTTTAAAGGTGATAACCAACACCTTGAATTGGACCCGGAAACAAACTGGTACCCATTGCAGCTTGCGTAACAGTGGTGTCACATGGGCTGATTTTACAGCCCCATTAACTGTCCGCGCAGCCGCATTCTGGACCAGCTGAAGCTTCCAAATACTTTTCAAGGGTAGCCCCATGTAGAGCGCATTGCAGTAGTCTATATGGGAGATGACAAGGGCATGAGTGACTGTTCGGAGGGCATCTCGGTCCAGGAAGGGGTGTAGCTGGTGCACCACCTGAAGATGTGCAAAGGCCCTCCTGCTGCGACTGCCACCTGCTCTTCGAGCAGGAGTCACGAGTCCAGGAGGACCCCCAGGTTCCACACTGGTTCCGAATGGGGCAGTGCCACCCCATGCAGAACCAAAGATGACAACTTCCTGGAACCCGAGGAGCCATCAATCCACAGCCACTCTGTCTTACCAGGGTTCAGTTGAAGCCTGTTGTTCCCCATCCAGGCCCCCACAGCCCCCAGGCACCTGGAAAGGGTGGAGACTGCATCATCCCACATTCACCCGGGATGGAGATATATAACTGGGTATCATCAGCATATTGATGATACCTCAACCCATGGTGATGGATGATCTCACCCAGCGGTTTCATGTAGATGATAAAGAGGAGAGGATAGAGTACCGATCCCTATGGCACCCCACAATGGAGGGGTTGAGGGCCGGATCTCTCCTCTCTTATCACCACCGATTGGGAACGGCCCTGGAGGAAGGAGGTGAACCAGCCCAAAACTACACCGCCCACCCCTAACCCCCTAAGCCACCCCAGAAGGATACCATGGTCGATGGTATTGAAAGCCGCTGAGAGGTCCAAGAGAGCCAGGATGGATGCACTCCCTCCATCCCGCTCCCGCCAGAGATCATCCATAAGTGCGACCAATGCAGTCTCCATCCCTTATCCTGGCCTGAAACCTGACTGAAAGGGGTCCAGATAATCCGTTTCCTCCAAAATTCTCTGGAGCTGCAACGCGACCACTTTCTCAACCACCTTTCCCAAAAAGGGAAGGTGGGAGACAGGGCGAAAATTGCCCAGTATAGTAGGGTTCAAGGATGGCTTCCTGAGGGGGTATATCAGAGCCGGAAACACCCCCTCCCTCAAGGATGCATTAACCATCGCCTGGACCCAACCACAAGTCACTTCCCGGGCTGATTTTGTCAGCCAGGAAGGGCATGGGTCAAGCTGACATGTGGTTGCATTCACAGTCCAGAGAACCCTGTCCATTTCCTCAGGCCCAACAGGATCAAACCATTCCCAGATAACAGGGTAAGTGCATTCCCCTGGCATCTCCCCAGACTCCGCTTCACGCTTAGAGTCCAACCTAGAATGGATCTGAGTGATTTTATCCTCAGATGCTGTGAAAACTCTTCTGAACAACGTTGTAGGTGGGTCCCTGGATCTACCTGACCCAGAAGAGATTGAGCGATCTTAAACAAGGCCATTGGACGGGGATTATCACATGGACTAGATGGTTTATGAGAATAAACCATCTAGTCCATGTGATAATCCCCTTTAGTAATTTCTCAATGCAGGTAAGACATATGTGTGATGACTGGGAGATGGAATTGCCAATCAAAGGAAGACAACACAGGTATACCCACTTCTGGCAGGAGAAGGGAACTGGAGGAGAAGAATTGGAAGGCGTGGGTGGAAGGATAGGCCTGAGGGAGCCTGGGAATACCTCCATTGGTCTGGGAATCAGGGTTTAGAATATTTTTAGTGCTGGGGTAGGCTGGTATTGATGGTATATAGGCACTTTGTAGAATAAGTGAACTTCTTTAACCCATATTAATAGTTGTTTAATTAAAGTCATTGAGTTCCTTTGTTTCCATGTTTCGGTGTTAACCATATATCTGGGCTATCTGACTCATCCTCCAGGTACTTAGGTTAGGATGAGTAGAATTCCCGATCAGTAGGATGCAATAAATTTTAGTTCTGATTACCATTTAATTGTTTTATTTTGTTTTATTGGCATTTACTAATGTACTCAATTGTCTATTTCCATCCCAGGTGAGGTAAGTGATGCCATAGCTGCCCTTTCCAAGTGCATGGGGGCTGTAGGGGCCTTGATGGGGAACAACAGGCTTCAGCTGAACCCTGGTAAAGCGGAGTGGCTGTGGGTTAAGAGCTCTTCCGTATCTGGGACTTTGTCATCTTTGGTTCTGGATGGGGTTGCACTGCCCCAGACAGACCAGGTGCGTAACTTGGTGGTCCTCATGGACTCATGGCTCCTGCTTGAAGAGCAGGTGGCAGCTGTGGCCAGAAGGGCCTTTGCACAGCTTTGTGTTGTGCACCAGTTACGCCCTTTCCTGGATCAGGAGGCCCTTCGAACAGTCACTCATGCCCTTGTTATCTCCCATATAGACTACTGCAATGTGCTGTACATGGGGCTACCCTTGAAGAGTATCCGGAAGCTTCAGCTGGTTTAGAATGTGGTTGCGAGGGCTATTTTTGGTGCCCCTAGAAGGGCGCACATAACGCCTCTGCTACGCGAGCTGCATTGGATACCAGTCTGCTTCCAAGTCCAATTCAAGGTGTTGGTTATCACCTATAAAGCCCTACATGGCATGGGACCGGGTTACCTAAGGGACCGCCTCTTCCCTGTTTCATCAGCCCGTCCCACTTGATCATGCAGAGAAGGCATGCTACAGACCCTGTCGATAAGTGAATTCCATCTGGCGGGGTCCAGGGGCGGGCCTTCTCTGCAGTAGCACCCGCCCTCTGGAACATCTTGCCCCCAGAGGTGAGATTAGACCCATCACTCCTAGCTTTCCGGAGGAAGTTGAAGACCTGGCTCTGCCACTGGGCTTGGGGCAGGGAGGAGAATAGTCATACTTGGGGCTGGCTAGTGCCTTGAAGTGCCCCTCCTATACAATGACTGAATGAGACCATAGCCATTTGAATTTTATTATATTTAGTAGCTCTGCAAAATTGTTTTATAATGTATTTTATATTGAAATTTTATTGTGTATTTATTGTTTTATATTGTAAATCGCCCAGAGTTCCTCCATTCGGAGGAGATGGGTGGTGACAAATCTGATAAATAAATAAATTACTGTTTTCCTTTTGTATTTTTGTTTAATGATTTTAAATGCTGCCCAGAGTCATACTGTTTGAGTTGGATGGCCATATAAATAAATGATTCTTGGAGATAGGAATGGGGCTTTCTCCCCATATATGGATAAAACTATTTATCCAAAAGGAATACTGGCAAACCTCCCCAAAACATCTAAGCCTGTATGTCATTGCTATCTCTCTTGGATCCAGGTTGTACCTGAAAGAAATGTGGCTCTCAGCACAAGAAGCATTTTATGGGTGAGAAATAATAGGCAAACACAAATGACTAACTTATTGTGAGATACTAGAATTTAGTCAAGGGGAATGTAAAAACAAGAAGAACTGGTGGCAGAGGGGTATAGTTGTCAGAGCTTCTCTTACTTACAGTTATTAGAAAGATTTAAAGTAGACAAAAGAAGTTATGGTTTTGAACATTGTGAATTTGAAATGGAATTCTGTACAAATGATGAACATATAATTGCTAAAATGTATAAATTTTTACTGAAATTTGAAACAAGAAGAACAAGTGAAAGAATGTATGATAAAGTGGGCTATAAATTTTGGTTATAATATAGAGATGGAACAGTGGGACAATATGTGGCTGAAAGGATTGAAATCTACATTATGTTATAATTTTAAAGAGATTTTTTATAAAATTATGTACCGTTGGTATATGTCACCAGAGAAATTGTCTAGAATGTATAAAGGCACTTCAAATTTATGTTGGAAATGTGAACAAGAAGGGACATTTTACCATGTTTGGTGGACATGTAAAATAGCTAGAAAATTCTGGATTCAAATACATACACCGATTCAGAGGATTTTAAAGATTAATATACAGTACAATTGAAACCAGAGGTTTTTCTTTTGAGATTGATGGACAACAGCTGGAAAAAAGTCATGGAACTTTGTTTTTATGCATGATAACTGCAGCAAGATTATTGTATGCACAAAAATGGAAAGATTTGGCACTACCCACAATGGAAGAATGGTCGGTGAAGATGATGGAACTTGCTGAGATGGCTAAATTGACTTCTTTGACCAGAGAAAAGACAATATCTACGTTTATTGCTGACTGGAAACCCTTATAGACTTTTTGCCTGAAACAGAAAAAAATTATGGTTTTGATGATCAGTCAGAATAGATTATAGAAAGAAGAGACCTATGTTGTAGCCATAAAGTAAGAGGTAAATTTATACTTGTACTTATAACTGCTGTAAAGATCTGGAACTACTTTGTATCTTTTTTCTTTCTTTTCTATTTTTCTTCTACTTTTTTTCCTTTCCTGCACTTTTAGCCTTCTCTTTGATTTCTTTCTTCTTTTCTTTTCTCACTTTATATTAGTTTGTATTAGTTTTTATCTTCTTTTTAAAAATCTTTAATAAAATTATACCAAAAAAAAAGGACTACTTCCACTAGAACCCAGAGGGCAGGAGGGATAGAAAGAGCTTTTTATTCCTCCTGCCATCTACGGCAACCTATGGCCTCCAAAGATCCCTTTTCCTGCATCTTGCAAACTAGCTTTTTAGCTGAGCAATTTTAAGCTGCCTGTCTTCTGCCTGCCTCCTTGCAAACACTGGGCTGACCTTCCCTCCCTCCCTTCCTTCCTCTTTACTCTCCTTTGGCTCACTATTATTGCAAAAATAAAATATTTCTTTAAAAGATAGCAGCAACGTTTTCGTTTTCTGCTTTCCTTTGCAGGATTCCTGTCAGACAGACTTGGTGGGCCTCCCGGATGCAGTTTAATCAAGGCACGGTCCCACTTGATCCTGCGTGGATCTGAGCTTGCAACGAATGTCTGTCGAATTAGCTAAGCTGCAAAGGCTGCAACAGAAAGGCAGCCCGCCCAGATGATCAGGGAACTAGAAGCACCTGACCCAGGCCTGTAGAAGCAGTGGTGGGAAGTTGTCTGTTGGAGGTGGCTCCTTCATTTGTGGTGCTGTTCAGAGTTTGGAAAGAGGCTCGATGCTCCTTCAGATCCCTCCAGGTCACGGCTTCCATATAGAAATGGGCTGCATTTTTCTGCCTCAAGAAACCCACGTGCATCTTTCATGTTTGCAGATAGATAAAAGGGTCGGAGGAGCTTCAGCTCTGGTACAGTCATCTGAAGATTGGTAGGGCTGAAGGCATTTCCCCATCTTGTGGTTCTCACTTCCCGTGATCTACCACTGTTGCCTGGAATTTTTAGGCTTCATTATTAGCTTTTTAATAAAGGTGATATTAGCATTTTAGCACGACATTCAGAAAACCATGTTTTCCTTTTATCCAAAACCATTTCTTTCTTTTACATGCAAAAACTAGCCTTTTTGGCAACTGAACCATAGAGAGTGTATTCTGAAAGTCCTTGAATACGCTTGCAAGTTTTAAGATGATACAAACCCAGCTGGGAAAGGGAGCGACATAACCCATAATTTTGCCACTTGTAAACTCAGGCACCCCAAGTTTGGCATGGAGCTGAAGACCTATTCCCTGAATTTGGGAGAGAAACGACTTAACCTTTGCAAAGGTGGTTTTCTGCCTACCTGAAAACAGGAATCACACAGCAATTCAGGCAAAAGCAAAAAGCATTTATTAAGGGGGGGTGAAGACCTTTTATAGGGTGCAGAAACAAATGATACATTCAGTACATGTGATACATCATAAAGCAAGTAATCAAACAAAGACACTGATTACATGTGAGAATTGAACAATAGAAAACATTGACTCTAGATAACATTCCACAAATGGCAAATTTACAAGTTACATCAGTCCCTTTCCCAGCGGGGTTTGTATCTTTTAAAACTTGCAAGTGTATTCAAGGACCTTCAGAATATGCTCCCTATTGTTTAGTTGCTGGAAAGGCAAGTTCTCACATACCAGAAGAAATGGCCTTGTCCCAGAAGAAAAAATGTTTTCCTAAAGTTAGAAAAGAGGCCTAGACTGCGATGTTAGAAATGCCTATATCACCTTTCCTTAAAAGCTAACAATGAAGCCTAACAATTCCAGGTAACAGTGGAATGTTATCTGTAATCAATGTTTTCTATTGTTCAATTCTCACACGTAATCATTGTCTTTTATTGTTTGATTAGTTGCTCTCTGATGTATCACATATACCAAATGTACGTACGGTTTGTCTCTGTACCCTATAAAAGGACTTGAACCCCCCCCCCCCCCACCTTAGTAAATGCTTTTGCTTTTGCCTGAATTGTTGTGTGATTCATGTTTTCAGGGAGGCAAAAAGCCACTTTGCAAAGTTAGTCTCTCTCCCAAATTCAGAGACCAAGCTTCTATCAGCTCCACGCCAAACTTGGGGTGCCTGAGTTCTAGGCAACACCACCTCCTGTGCAGGCACCACCAGCCGTTGCCCAGCATCGCTGATGAGCGACTGGTGGCCTTCTTGGGCTTCCTACACAACCACCTGCACCTCCAGGCTGGCCGGCACAGAGGGGAGGTGGCTTTGAATGACATTGGACAGGCTGCCCCACCCCGCCCCTCTTGTATGTCCCCCCAAACTCTGTTGCCACTTTTGGACCCCAGGCCCCCACACAGGGAAAAAGAAGAGAATTCTCCCCTGAGCAGCAGGACTCGGACCCCGCTAAGTGGTGGGCAAGAGATGCCAGGCTGTGCTGGCCCAAAGGGAAGAGGAAGGTCAGATTGCCCAAGAGGCCCAGCAGAGAAGCAAGGCGGCATCTCTGGCCCCTCTCTGTGCTTTGTGCCACGCGTGATTGTGCTTTTGCGCTGCTCACGAACAGCTTCCCACAGGAAAGGCAGAGGCCAAAGGCCACCAAGAGAGTCAGCCACTGGGCAGCCTGGCCACTCCTGGCCCCAAGAGAGCTGCCATCCTTGTGTAGGTTCAAATAGTGGCCGTTGGGGCTGTTTCCCCGGTTGCCAAGGGGACAAGCTTCCAAGCCTACCTATAGAGCTGCCATCGTTGTGTAGGTTCAAAAGTGACCATTGAGGCTGTTTTCCCAGTTGCCTAGGGGACAAGGTTCTGAGCCCGCCTATAAAGCCACCAGCCGGCACCAAGGCTGCTCACTCCCTTTCTGGACTCGCCCGCTGGCTGGCAGACACTCCTCTGAGCCTTTCCTGCTGGTGACCTCTCGTCGCGCCATCCAGCCTCTGCTATGGCGCTACGAAGGCTGTTCAGAGTAAGGGAGGCCCTCTTGGCCACCAAGAAACTGGGAAGGGGGAGAAAGTCAAGGGCCCTGACTCTCTCCCTGGCTCAGGCCTCTTTTTCTGCTCCCCTCTCCTCACAGAATGTCTTGAAAAGGTGTCCATTTTGCGGCTATGTGGATGACAGAGTAGAAGACCTTCCTGTGCCCTTTGCCAGGTACCAAGGCCTTCTTCCAAACCCTGGTCTCGGCGGGGCATCATTGACAGGCCATGAGAGTCTGCAGGAGCCCAAGACCGCTTCCTGTCCACAAGGGGCTTGCAAGGGAAAAAAAGGCCAACTGACTGACTGGCCGGTCTTGGAAAGGGGAGGCTGAGCTAGCTGGATGTTCTTTCACGTCTCACCTTCTTCCTCCGGTCAGGACCCAAGTGGCACGGATATGAATCGAGTCGGAAAGCTCTCATGATAGGGTCACCGCTTCCACCTCAGGGGTAAGGAGGGTTTGGCAATGTGGCCAGTGGGAGTTCATGCCTCAAGTCTTGTGGGGAGGAAGGAGTTCCTGCCTGGGCAGCCCAGCCAGGCTGGCAAACTCCAGGGCAACAGACCCTTGGATTCCTGGAAAGACCTTTACGGCTTGGAGGGCAAGGGAACAACCTTTGGAGAGCCTTTCCCAGCAATCCTCCCGCCCCACTTGCGAAATTCTCCCCGGCGCAATTGAGGCACAGCTGCTCTGAACCTCCTCCTGACGCTCCCCCCCTCCTGGGTTGAGGAGCCTCTTCCTCAACGGTCCCGCTTCTTCCTCCTCCATTGTCCCCACCATGTGCAAAGGGCATCCGAGGGCAGGGACCCGCAGCGGACCCATCTGCCTCTACTCCACCCTCCGTGCCTGGCTTCTCCCTGCCCCTGGTGCAAGATTCCAGATGGGTGGTTTGTAAACTGGGTGCCAGATGTCAGGTCACGGCTGGTGGAGGGACGTCCAGTGACGAAAAGGTGATCGAGGAAGGGGCTGAGTGCCTAAAGGTGAAAGGAGAGAGGGATGTGTCTTCCAAACTGTGGAAGAGTCTTTGTGAAAAGGTTGCCAAGCACCCCAACCTTGAGTGTAGCCTATTTTGAGAACAGCCGGTCCTTATTCTGGAAGCAACATCTTCTTAAACTTTTTTTTAAATAATATTTTATTGGTAAAATATAACAACTAGAAAATCTGATGAAGTCCAAACAAAATGATAAAACTGCTAATATAATAAAACAGAATATGCAAAGTAGTAATCGAGTGACATTTGAAGAAACTAGTGATATACCCATAAAATATTAATATAAAACTAGCTCAATCCCCTTTAACATATTATTAAATCTAGCCATATAACCATCTATTACTCCATCTTCTCAATTTTCATACAGTATATTATTTCAGTACAATAATATTTATATAATAAACTGAAATTCTTAATGTTCTGTTATTTGGATGCCTTAGAATAATGTATATAGATAAGTGAATGCTCTATCAATATTAATTATAATTTTGGATATTAATATTACAAGCATTATGGTTATTTAATCCTTTCTTCAAAATTATTTATTTATTATTCAAATTTAATTACCGCCCATCTCCCCCAAAGAGGGAGGAGATTAAATATAACATTAGGAATGAATGAGAAAATAAAGGAAGAGCGTACATCAAGATATTTGTTTTATGATAAGGGTTCGAACTTAAGCTGAATTACATGTTGTTAAAGTCTCCATGTTGTTATTAACTGGTGTATGTGTATCTATGTATGTATCTATGTTTGAGTATATATATATGTGTGTGTGTGTGTTTATACATGTTGATAAAGGAAAATAAGTGAACCAAACAAAACAAGTTTAGCAAATTTGATGTACTAAAAAAACTAAAATAAAAAAGTAAAAAAGGAGAGTAAAAACTTGAAAAAAGGAGAAGAAAAACAGGTTTGTGACCTGCCCCCTTTTATGCATCTGCTGGTTTGCCATATATACAAGGGTTTATGGCCCCTTAAAAACCAGTCTGTAGATGATTATATATCCTCTTAACCTTAAGGCTTCCTGTTGGCACTGGGACTGAACCTTGCAGTCTAGGCTTTAGCCATCCTATTGGGATTCAGAGGGCTTTGGATTTATGTCTTAATACAAACAAATGTCATTTGCAGCTTTGAAGACGGGGAGTCTGCTCCTGATTCGACAAGGTACCTGCTCTCAGCTGAGGGATCCAGGTCCCCAAGAAAAAAAACTATGAGAAACGTCTGTTGAGGGAGGGATAGATTTCTATGGGATGCATGCTTAACGCCCTGGGCAGGAAGCCTTTCTCTTCTCTCTTTGATCAATGGGATGAGGGGCTATTTGAGGTCAAGGAGGGACTGGACAATGAAGACACTTGGGCACGAAGCGCATGTTTAAAGCACAGCAAAGTAAGCAAGCTTCTGATTGTCCAAAGATTCAAATGACAGAGCACCAAAGGGAAAGGGAAGGGTGGGAAAAGGAAAACAAGAACCTTCCCATCCTACTCTCTGGCCCAGCCAGATAGCAAGGGCTGCTGCTTGTCCAACTGGGGATGGAACAAAGCCTGTTTGAGCCACCTTCTCAGGGAGATTCACCTCCTTTCCTTCTCAACACCTGGTTCTGATAAAAGGAACAATGACTCAGGTCAACCCCCTTGGCAGGCCAGCTGACAGGCTTCTTAGAGCACCCATGTGGCCACTCTTGAAAGAGGGCCCAGGGCTAGTTTTGTTCTCTGGGCCCTTCAAGCTCTCCCCAGGGATGAGGAACCAGAGCAGAAGAGGCAGGGGTTCTACACAATTGAGGAAATCTCCACTAACATCTCTTCCAGCGCATGGGTAAAGAAGGGCAAGCTGTTTCCTGTGGGGGAGGGCCATGGGGAGCGGGCCCCTCAATTCAGTTCTCCTACCCTGAGTGTACCATGCAGGCCTGCTCTGGGGTGCTGGGGTGAGAGAAAGCCTGACCCTTGGGGCAACTTACACAGCCTGGAAATGGGTACCCAAGCTCTCGTGCGATTGGCTCATTTGCTGCAAAGCAGCAGGGAAGGGCCCTTTTCAGCTGACTGGTGGCCTAAATGGATGCGACCCCCTGCCCACGCCTTTCCTTTCTCTGCTTCATCCTCTCCAGCGCCCTGCTGCTTCCAGGCAGGGCTTTAACAGGAAAAGTGTAGAAAGCCTACTTTTCTGGAGGATGGGTGGGGCAGGGCAGGGGATTCCCCCAACTTGGGAAATGCATCATGCAGCAGAAGCACCGTTCTGGTCAGGCATCCTGCATTCGATAGGCCTTCCCTTTATTCTAGAATCCCCAAGTCCCATGGAAATAGCAATTCTGAGGCACTTTTTGCTTTGTGGCCACAGAGGAGTCATTGTCATTCACAGGAATCCCCCAAAGAAGACCAAGACACCCTGGATGATGTCAGCAGCCTGCAGGACAAGGCCTGGGATCCCAGTCTCATTTCAAAGAGATGCCCTATTTTCACCTGTACAACCATTGAGGAACTGCCACTCCTTCCCCACAATACATGGCGGAAAGGCATTAGGCCTTTTCCGCTTGTTTATTTAAACCAGCGTTTGGTGGAAGCCTTGCAAGATGGTGGCTATTGCGGATAGAAATGTTTCTCTCCTCTCTTCTCACAGTGGAGTGTAGGACCTATGGGGAAGCTGGTGTGCTGTGGGTGTGAGAGAAAATGTCACCCAACCAGTTGATGGCGGAGGGACCTGTCCAGGGAACAGAGGGGCCCTTGGTCGGATCCTGCATGGTTCTATCTTAGCTCTACTTCTCTGTCCGCCTCCAGAACCATAATTATGACTCCCATTCCACAAACCGACCCCTAATCTAGATCTAATCATCCTGTATTTCTCCTCTCAACAGCACATCCCCAGAAGAAGAGGCCTCTAATTCAACAGGGACCCAGACCTGGACCTGGAAGCAGTCAACTTCTTTGCAGGAATGTTGAGTAAGGCTTGACACTCAGTGTTAAACTGAAGGCTTCCCCAGAGAAGGACCTATTCCTGCAACCTCCAATTCAGCCCTCCCCTGGAGGAATCGGCCTTTCACCCTCCCCTTCCATTTCCTCTTTCTTTCTCTCTTGCGTATACAGAAATTGCTGAATAAGATCTGCCGCCTGGCCTCCACTTCCTCCCTTGGACTAAGCCAGATTGTGCAACGCCTACAAGCGTTCGCTCCATTCTGTTTATCGGTCTGCCTCTGATCGAAGAGTAAAAATGTTGTTAAAATCAGCAAGAACATTGGTGTGGACATACTGCTAAGAGTGGAGAAGGAAGAGAAATCAGTGCTGCTTTTCCTTATGTCAGTCCATTGGGAGGCAGGCCTGGAGCTGAGGAGCAAATCCACCCGTGTTGGGACAGTGAGTCCTATTCTCCCCTTCCCAGTGGACAGGGGGGATCAAGCAGTTTCAAGTGAGAAGACCCAGGGACCGTTTCCTCTAGCCCTGCTCACACGGAGCCCTTTCTCCCTCTCTTGCTTTTGAGCGCCTTTCATTTGTATCGGTCGTTGGGATGGTTTTGAAAGGAGAGAGAGACAGGCCAGTGCAGGCAAAGGCCTTGAGACGAGATGCAGCAGGCTTTGAGCCATGGAGGAGAGAGGGTGGCAGCTTTTGTCATCTGCCCAGATGTCATCTGCCATATCTGGATTGGCAGTAGAATTTCCCAACAAATAGTGCTGGGGACTTTAATCTGCCCTCTCAGGGCAAGAGTTGGGAAGCAAATCAGGAGTTCTAGCTCACAACTGCCCTGACTCTAGTGGTTATGCAGCCAACATAATGTAGTGATCACATATTACACCTGGTTTTTATATCAGAGCAGTGGTGACATGATCTTGAATTAGGAGATATCGTCAATCTCCTGCCATTAACCCTAGAGCTTTCTGCAGCCACTCTTCCTATTCCCAGATGGGCCCAGTTGGGTTTCAGAAGGAACTTGGAGTTGATTCAATTTTCCTCTCTTATACAGCAGCAGCGCTGCATTCCCCAGCATCCAGAGAAGGAAAGATGGTTTTTACCTAATTAACATCTTCCACCAAAAGAACAGCAGCCCTCTGGGATTAATCCCCCAAAATGCCAGAAAGCTGCTCATGAAGAAAAGTTGGAGCAACAGACTTTTGAGCATAGAGGGTTAAGATTTAATGCCTTTTTAAAACCTTACCTCTGTTGTAACTCAGAAACCAGTCCTTGGTTTTAGAGTGTCTCACTCCAAAGAATCTCAGAAGGCTCATTTTCATGTCTTACAGAATTTATTCTGATCAAGCCTACTTCCAAACTTCCAGGAACAGAGATGTCCTAAGTAGCAATTTTCCTCCCTTTGGGGCATCAAAAAAGACATATATATTTTTTCCTTTTTCTCCTGGTTTGGGTTTGTGTGAGAGGGTTGCCTCTGAATCGATACATCCACAGTTTTCCCAACTTTGAGTCCCATTCCCTCCATCTTTCTGGAGGTCTTCAGTTCTTATTTCCTTGCGGGCTCCACAAATTAACTTCTTTTCCTGCCAACCCCTACAACTCTGTATTAGATCTATTTATTTCCAAACTCTCCTGCACTGTTCTGGGTTATATTCCCTGTCATAGCTGATAGTCATAGTTGATAGATAGTTGATAGTCACTCAACTATCTGGCAGTACCATTGTGGAGTGGTTCAAGTTTCCAAACTCTCTTCTTGTATAGGGGTTTTGGACATGCTCAGCAGGTTGACTCACCTCTACATTCTTAATTATTATAAATGTTTTTAAGTGTGACATAATGGTTTAGAAAAACATATTAAAATTCTCAAGTGAATAGACAGGGCAGAATTTCAGTTAAAGAATCAATGCACTAATAATCTGCTGTTGGCTATGTTTTGGAACTGACCGCCTCACCGAGTACATGTCTTGCATGTGGAAAATTCCTGTGTACGAATCTGGGCATCTCCGTTTTAAAAAAAGGATCTCTGGTGCAATGCCAGGGAAGTTTTTCATAGTAAAGTTCTGTTAGCAAAAAATGGGTCTTGAAATCCAGTGCATCTGAAAGGTATCAGGCCAGAATGCCTGTAATGACCACCCTATTCCAAATTTGGATATTGTGCAAGATTTCAATCATTTATTTTTACTTCACTTCATTTTTATTTTGGAGTGAGTGAGAGATTCATAGCATAGTTAGTAATTGTGAAGATGGAAGTTTGTGTGGAAGTGCCATGATCTGGACCCCCTGTAAAAATGTGTGGACAAAGTATCACTCTGAAAGGAACCTTCCAGATGTAGTGCCACTGAATTCGCTCATTTGTGAAGTTTACAGAGGACCCAGAAGATGTTGTCTTTCATTTGGAACCCTCCCATTTTTTAATACTATTACCAAAAATTATTTAGGGAGGGAAAGATGGAATAGCTGCATAATCTCTTTCAACCTGACTGCTAGGAACATTTTGTCTGAAAGTGTGCAGAAATGCAGTTTGCATTCAAGTTTTGTAATGTAAGGTTTTGTCTGTGAGTTTCAAGGCAACCAAATTTTCATTTAACACTCAGGCCACGTTTACCATAATCATCCTAAAACAAGTAAGGCAGCTCACAGAACACTGAAGCACTGCAGTACACTTGGGCTTACCACTTACCACATGAAGCACTTACACTCAAAGGTATTTTTTATAAAAACTTAAGTATGCACAGAAAAATATATCGTGTACAGCAGTTCTTATTTAGACTGCATGACATCTTGGCCAATATGCATTTGCGGGTTCTGGAAAGAATTCAACAAGCAGTAGTAAATAATTAAAAGTTAGACCCAAAATTAAATAATTAAAAGTTAGATCCAAAATCCAAAGGCAGAGGAACTAGGGACCAAATTGCCAATATCCGATGGATAATGGAAAAAGCCAGGGAGTTTCAGAAAAACATCTATTTCTGTTTTATTGACTATTCTAAAGCCTTTGACTGTGTGGACCATAACAAATTGTGGCAAGTTCTTAGTGGTATGGGGATACCAAGTCATCTTGTCTGCCTCCTGAAGAATCTGTATAATGACCAAGTAGCAACAGTAAGAACAGACCACGGAACAATGGACTGGTTTAAGATTGGGAAAGGAGAACGGCAGGGCTGTATACTCTCACTCAGACAAAGGTCCGCATAGTTAAAGCAATAGTGTTCCCCGTAGTAACATATGGCTGCGAGAGCTGGACCATAAGGAAGGCTGAGAGAAGGAAGATAGATGCTTTTGAACTGTGGTGGTGGAGGAAAATTCTGAGAGTGCCTTGGACTGCAAGAAGATCAAACCAGTCCATCCTCCAGGAAATAAAGCCAGACTGCTCACCTGAGGGAATGATATTAAAGGCAAAACTGAAATACTTTGGCCACAGAATGAGAAGACAGGACACCCTGGAGAAGGTGCTGATGCTAGGGAGAGTGGAAGGCAAAAGGAAGAGGGGCCGACCAAGGGCAAGGTGGATAGATGATATTCTAGAGGTGATGGACTCATCCCTGGGGGAGCTGGGGGTGTTGACGACCAACAGGAAGCTCTGGCGTGGGCTGGTCCATGAAGTCACAAAGAGTCAGAAGCTACTGAACGAATAAACAACAAAAGATCCAAAATAATAGCAGATTGTTTCTGTTCACCCACAGGGCCAACTTTGAAATTATTTTTAGGTCTCACGGGTGATAACGCCACCTGCTAGCTCTATCTCCAGCAATGCTCCCTGCTCTCACCCTGAATCGGCTTTGTAGAACCCAGCATAATTAATCACACAGTTCTCGGCTATTTTCTAGATGAGAGGTGAGGTGCCTTTTTTAGGCAGCAGACACAATCTATCTTGATTGTGTTGGAGGTCCCAGCAAATCAGCATGCCTCATTAGCATGTGGATGAGTTTATTCTTTATTCTAGGATGCAAATTCTCTATGTGCTTCTGGAGGAAGCTGTCATGAGCACTGATGGTGAGCAGGAGGGGGCCCCTATCCAGGGGGGAAAATGCATGTGAGGAGTTAAGCAGCCATTCAAGGAGACACAGAACAGACCGGCCTTGACTTTTGGGGTTTATCTGTCTGGGTTTTCCCACGCTTCTTCAGTTTGTTAGGATTTTCTGTCTTATGTAGCAGTAATAAACACTAGAGACCTATTCCTCGTCTCAGTGTGGTTCCTGACTGTTAGGACATCAATCCTAACTACTCCCATTGAAAGAGGGAGAGACATTTGGGAAAATGTCTTTGGAAAACCAGGAAATTCGGCAAGCCATCCAACAATTGGCCAGCCCTGCTCCCCATGGCAGAATTTACTTATAACAACTCTGTGCAATCCTCTACCAAGATGTCTCCTTTCCAAGCACTCTACGGGGTTAACCCTCGGGTGTTGTCCACCTCCTCCCAGCAGGGAACTGTTTCAGCCGCGGCTGATTTTCTTAAAGAGCAACAAGCCGCACAGGAGTTGTTAAAGGAGCAACTGAACAGGGCAAAGAGTGCTTACAAGAGAGCTGCAGATGCTCACAGACAAGAGGGGCCAGCGATTGCGGTAGGAGACAAAGTGTGGCTCTCTACCAAGTTTTTGACCTCTACCAGACCCTCCAAGAAGTTGGACTCTAAGTTTGTGGGCCCTTTCACTGTGGTACAGCAGATAAATCCAGTGGCCTATCGCTTAAAGCTGCCAGCATCCATGAAAGTCCATCCAGTGTTTCACAGAGCCTTGCTAGCCAAAGACCCTCCCCCAAGTACCTTACGATCGCAAATGCCCCCCCCACCTCCAGTAATTGTGGAGGAGGAGGAGGAATACGAAGTCGAGGAAATTCTGGACTCTAGGAGGAGGGGAAGGGGCATCCAATATTTAATACACTGGAAAGGGTACCCTAAGGAAGAGCGCACGTGGGAAAATGCCAGAGATGTGCATGCACCAGCGCTGGTTCAATAATTCCATCAGCTTTTCCCTCACAAACCCAAGCCTCGTACTCTACCAGAGATTCCTCACTTGACTGAGCAAGCAGAGGAATCCCAAGCAGAGGAGTTTGTAAGTTGGCAACCTCCACCCCCGCCAGAGGCTCTGAGGCCAGAGCGAGAGGAGGAGGGGGAGCTGCAGCCCTCCACCTCCGGCTTGCATTTCCCAAGGGGGAGAGGGGAAGAATCGTCTAATTATCTAGCTATTTTCCAGCAGCAGCCAGCTGAGCCAGAAGTGTTATCAGACCTGGAGAGCAGCACTGATTCGTCCTTGGAGGAGTTTTCCTTTGAAGAATTTCCATCGTTGCCCAGTTCCCATGGGAGCTTGGAGGGGGAGATGGACTCTCATGAGACTTTGGAGGGAGGAAGGAACTCTAGAGAGGAGGGGCTGAAATGGAATGTAAATCTAGAGGGGAGGGTGATGTCATGAGCACTGATGGTGAGCAGGAGGGGGCCCCTATCCAGGGGGGAAAACACATGCGTAGTACTGAGGAACTAAGCAGCCATTCAAAGAGACACAGAACAGACCTGCCTTGACTTTTGGGGTTTATCTGTCTGGGTTTTCCCACGCTTCTTCAGTTTGTTAGGATTTTCTGTCTTATGTAGCAGTAATAAACACTAGAGACCTATTCCTCATCTCAGCGTGGTTCCTGACTGTTAGGACAGAAGCCGTTTGTTGCCCCTCCCACATTCCTCACTTCCTCCTTCTTTACCATCCTGGAATGGAGTATGCGGCTGCAGCTCTTCCCATCTCTTGGGCCATGCTGTGGGCCTAGGAAAGGATTTTCCCCCTTTCTCCATGCAGCTCTTAGCAGCAATGAGGGCTAAGAGTTTAATTCAGTTTAGGGAAAAGGAAGGAAAACAAGAATCATTTTTCTACCAAAAATGGATGCAACTGGACCAAATAAATCAGTAAGATTCTTTTTACTTACTTTTGAACCTACTTTGTCTAAGTGTGTAATTCTTCATGCTTGGGTGGGCTAAGTGTGTAAGATCAATAACCTATATTTCTCTAACATGCTCATTTAATGCTATTTTAGATAATATTCTTTTTCTGTGCACATCTTTCACTGTGTTAAGCTCTGCTCCATTCAGTGGTCCTAGGTGTCCACTAATGGCTTCAGATTGATTAAGTTTTCCTTTGCTGGTTGCAGTGAATGAATGATGCAGTAACGTTACCGGGACTGAAGCTGGTTTTCATGCCTTTCATGTATTCTTGGAGGTTGGGGGGGAATGTCATGATACGAGAGATTTATGTTAATCCTTGCAAAAATGGAATGTATGTAGCTTATACCTTCTTTTAATAAATAGAGCCAACGATCATGACACTATAAGTAGATTCGTTTGCTGCCAAGTTTTAGCAACTTGGGCATTACAGAATCTGCAAAATTAGGAGTGGGGACAAAATGTGTGGTATGAGTTTTGTGCCCTATCCTATGTGAGGGCCAATTGTTCAGTTTGAGAGGGTTCATTTGATTATATGAACCCCAGCTGGAATTTGAAGTGGGATCAGTCTAGACACAACTTATCATCTCTGTGAAAACAGCTTGGTTTCTTCTGGAAGATGATGGCTCCAACAACTCCAGTACTTGTGCAGTGGTTTATAAGGAAGATAGTGCTTGACCTGTCAGATGAAGAAACAAGGCTCGTCTGGATGTTGTCAAGTCAGGGGAGAGAATCAACCCACCGCCCTTTGTTATCAGCTGAGAATCAAATCTATGAAGCCGTTGAGCAATACTTTCCTTCTCCTCACTGGCCGTTTTCAGAAAGCATGGCGATGCCCACTGAGACATCTTCCTTTGAACAATGTCCATGAGACTGATCTGTGACAATTCCTTCAGATGGAAGTAATGTTTTCTTTAGAGTAGAAAAGGAGCAACCCACATGGTCCTGTTGCTGTACTGTATGTGTTATATAATGTTCCAATATTGATGTTCTTTCCTCTCCTCCCACTTTTAAGCAGAATGATATAGGAAGTCATATGGAGCAGTTTTATCAAATTCTAATAATTCTATTAAACATGTCTGTGAATCAAGTAAAATTGAATATTAATAAATCTGAAATGCAATCTTGAATTCAAACATGAGTATGAAATTCTACCTCAAATCTGAAATCTAAATGCCCCTTGACTGTATTGTCAGAGTCACAGATAAAATCTTGTAGAATCTTATAACTTAGTGCACATTAAGAGATATCAGCAGCTCTCAAATACTCAGTCCAATTGGTATTTGAGCATTGCCACTGCTGCCGTCTTCTACATGGTGAATTTCTATTATCTACAGTCCAACTTTGTCAAAGAGTTACAGCTGAGTGGATTCGCCTGTATTTAATCATCATGTGTGTTTTGCCACTTGGAACTGCAGTCTGTTGTTGGATTTTGTTGTTCTTATTGTCTTTAATTCATCAGCTAGGTAGGGTATTCTGGATCTACCAAATTATATTAAGTTTGGGGGCTTAGAAGAAAAGTTATTTCAGCCACTTTGCTGTTGAGTCTTCAAGCAACTGCATGCTAAGAGCAAAGTAGGTAACATGGTGCCAGTGGGCCTCTCCCTTGCCATCAACCGGGCTTCCTGGCTCTTCTTTTCTCTTCTCTTCTCTTCTCTTCTCTTCTCTTCTCATCTCTTCTCTTCTCTTCTCTTCTCTTCAGAAAAAGAGTTCTGGCAGGCTGGAAAGCAAAGCACCAGCCTCTTAGATCACCTTTATATATAACTATGTGTATATGTAGCATTCTTAGAAAATACTAATTGCAACTTTGGCTGGAAAGCAGGAGGAGAGGAGAAAAAAAAATACCCTGGAGTAGTAGAAAGACTAATGGAGGGCTTGAGGGGATGGTGGGAAGGGTCTGCTTTCTGGTAAATCAGTGGGTGTTTTGTGAATAAACTAATTTTCCCATTGGACTATTTAGTAAGTACCCCCATTACATGCTTTCCAAACATTAAACCTGTCCACTGGTCAAAAATATCAGGCACAGTTTGGGGCTTAAGTTTTTTTACATTAGTGGCTACTAATCATGATGGATCTTCATTAGTTTCTGATCACAGGCAGTATTCCTGAAACTCCAGCCGCTGGGGAGCCACAGTGGAAGAGGCCTATTGCCCCTCTTTCCAGACTTTTGAGCATCCTTGATCCAGCAAGGCTCTTCTTGTGCTCTGATGTTTAAAAAAACCCTTCTTTTATTGGTCACACATCATGGGAAGGCTAATTTATCAAAGTTGTGACTAGTCAGTTGCATTGAAAGATCAGCCTGGCAATTTGCCATCTTGCGATTATGCTTGAGATCTCTTTTTAATAGTCTCATGATGAAATATTATGATAGCTGCATGATTTGTGTGAACTGTTGTATTCTGCATTCTCCCTTTAGAATTTGTATGACGCTCTATAAGCAAAGCTCTTGCTTATTTAAAATCTAACACAGCAGTTCTGGCTTTTTCTGCAAACTCCAGGTTATATTACTCAAATGCACTGAAGCCAAGGTAGCCTTTGAAGACTCTTTGTAAACACTGAATCATTGAGAATATGGTAACGAGACTATGGGGTGCACTGGTCTGAACCAATTTCATCAGTTTTTTTTAATACAGAACTTTATTATTTTTCAGAGTATAATTAAGATACAAAAAAGAAAGTATAGAATAGATAGAAAGCAGGGCTAAAGAAAAAAGAAAAAAACTATAAAAGTGTCAATAGAAAGAAGAAATGGAAAGTGACTTCCAACTTTCTCCAATACAGATAGAAATTTACAAATCTAATCTCTTATCATTAATTAACCCATCATAACATTATTTCTATTACAACAAACCATGTAATCACTAAAACCCAAATCAAAACATGATTTTTTTCTGTTACAAGCAAGTACTCTAAAAGTGGTTGCCAAGTAGATATAAATCCAGAAACTGAGTGTTCTCTTATTAAAATTATTAATTTAGCCATTTGAGCCAAGGCCATTAATTTAACAATCCAGTCTTCAACCGCAGGTATTTGTGGATCTTTCCATCATTGAGCATACAAAAGTCTTGCAGCTGTCATCATGTATAACAGCAAAACTCCATGTTGTTTCTCAAACTCCTTTTCCATCAATCCCAGAAGAAACAGTTCTGATTTTTTTTTTGTATATTTACTTTAAGAATCTTTTGAATAGTAATACATATTTGGTCCCAGAACTTTTTAGCCTTCTCACAAGTCCACCAAAGATGATAAAAGTTTCCTTCACCCTGTAAACATTTCCAACAGACGTTAGTTACACCATTATACATTTTTGACAACTTATCAGGAGTTAAATATCAATGGTACATCATCTTATAAAAATTGCCTTAATTCCTTGAATAAGATGTTCTCCAAAGTCCATAATTTCCAAAACTTTAAACATAAAATCCAGTTCAAATTATCAAAGGCTTTTTCTGAATCTATGAAGATAAGAGCCGCTTGACATTCATTATGATATTGTAAATATCATTTACAATAAATTGAATAAATTGAACCAATAAATAAATAAATTGAAATAAAATAAATAAATTGAAATTAAATAAATTGAACCAATTTCATCAGTTTTAATGGAGCACATTAAGGTGTAATGTCAAGAAGCTGGTCTTGAATTGTTGGGCTATGAAGTTCTAAATGACTTGGGACCAGGATGCTTAAAGAAGGCCCATTTTGATCCACCTAATTATTAAAATCTGCCCTTTTCTAACTGTACTACTAAGTGAAAGTCAGGCAGGTGATGACTAGTCACTGTGGAGACAAATGTTTCAATAGTGGTGCTCTAATTAAAGAACGTTCTTCTTAAACAGATCATCATAATCATCAACAACAATAGTATAAGTTATTATAAGCTGGTTTTAGTCAATAGTTATTTCAGTTGTTTGAATCAATTGTCTTCTGTTTCAATTGCTGACTGTATTTTAGTTGAATTGTGTGCATTCATTTTTACATTGTTTCATTTTTCATATTTTTATATTGCATATTTCATATTGTTTAATAGCTTTACCTAGACTTCTAAAATTGGTATCTGTGCCTTGAAGATGCACAGTCTGGTTCTGTGGACAAGTTGGATTGAAATTGAATGGAAAGTGGAAGCTGCGTAGATCAGAGTGAAAGGAATTATTACAAGAGTCACAGAAATGTGTGGAGTTATGCAAATGAGAAGTGGGAAAAAGGATGCTGGGTAGAATATTGAACTAAAAGAAGCTATGGATGAGACAAATACTTAGAGAAATGATGGGTGCAAATATGATGAGAGAAATACATTGTACAGTTTGAATATCAAGAAAAAGATAACTCCAGCAAAAATGGAGTCAAAGAGAGCAAGGCATGCTAAAAGAATGAGACAAAATGCAGAGCAATTTCAATGGAAATAAAAAAAATTGCTCTGGAAGCAGCTGAAAAATGCTACACAAGGAGCTTCCAGAGGAGTATGTAGAATTAAGAATAAAAGTGAAGAAATACTTTCAGATAAAATAAGTGAGGGCATGCTGGAAGGCATTTTTTTATAGATTTGTATGGGAACTATAGTGATATATTAAAAGGTGGAATAAATGTTATTGTCAGGACAAAAAAATGGATAAAAATGAAGTTATATATGAACAGAGAACATTGAAAAATGGTACTGCAAGAGAAAATGGGTAACTGGAAATGAATATTAAAATATGGGTGCAGTTTGCTTATGAAGTGCCTATACAATTTATTCAACATAATTTAGATTATGAGAAAGAAAGGTGAATTATTTGCAGCTAATGTTAAAATAGATTACATGCTGCAACAAGGAGTGTAAATCTGAAATTAATGCATCAGAGATGAAGATGGTTGTGTCTGACAAGCAAAACAGAGTGAACAATGGGAAATTATATGTAAATGGCAAAAAACAAGAGCAAGTTGATGGATTTGTGTATCTTGGTACAGTACCAACTAAAGGTGGAAAAATGTTTGAAAAACGTTGGTTGAAGTGGGTAGCATGTGTGTATCAAGAAATGAATATTGAAATAAGCAAAAATGGCTGTGCATGGGACTTTCTGCCTGCTTTATTATATGGAAGTGAAGTTTGTGTTGTTGTTTCATTTTCTTATAGCTCAGGAATCATGAAGCAAAAAGTTCTGGTGGGTGTAGTTTTTTTTTGCTGGAGCCAAGAAGTCTGAGTGTCAGCCAGGTCAAGAAGTCAGACCCTTCGTCTTTCAAATTGATATGCTAATAGTTACTATGGTAACTAATTGTCAGTAGCCTAGATGAAGGTGAATCTTTTGTGCTTGCTCTCTCTGGCTTCCTGCTCCAGCTTCTGTGTCCTGCTTGAACAGTTTATCTCCCTGCGTGGAGAGAAGCAGAACTGTAAACATGTTTTTACTCTCTATTTTGTAAATACAGTTTATATTTATTGAAGTTGCTGGTGTGATTTTTTTGATCTCTCTCAATGGCAAAGCTCCTCTGAAATTCCGCTGCTGATCCTCAGGATCATACACGCACACTAACAGTTTGGGCATGTCAGGAGAAACATATAAGCCATCCGAATGCAGTGAGAATGGGAACTATAGAAGTGTGTGTGGTATAACAAGAAGAGCTATTGTGCTGAATGAAAGAGGGCCGAATGAATAGAGGCTGCATACAAAAGTGAGTGATCAGTAAGTACATTGAAATAATTTAATTATACAGAGGGAATGAATGAGAGAATTGCAAAACAAATATATGAAGAGGGAATGGACTGAAAGGAAGGGGAAACCAGAAAAGTAAAGGTTGGATGGAATTTATGAGTTCTTTAGAGACAAGTGAGAAGCCTAAAGAATAAAAGGTAATGTATGAAGTGGCACCTGGAAATGATGGAAGCAAGGATGGTTTGCAAGAATATCAAGATAAGGAGAGGTACAGCAAATGTTGTGGGTGTAACCTAGATTTGACTGCATTTCCTTCCTTCTTCCTATTTTCATGTCTTTTCTTTTGTCTTACTATTGTCTTACTATTTCTTTCTCCTGTTCTGTGCTTTGCATAATGTATGATGAAGATGATGATCATTTTCTCTTGTGGGAACACAATCTGCAGTCTGGGATTCACTCAGTAGTGCACTGAGCCACATATTTTAAAAAAAACCCTTCTATAATCTGGACCATAGAGTACTATATGTAATCCATATAGTTTAATTATAGATTATAATTCTATAATCCGGGCCACCATTAACATAGGAGCTACTACAGAGTTGGCTCCCTGATGGATATACCCAGCGCTCAGATGTGCTTGTGGAATCAATCCCATCCCAGCAGCAAGTGCCAATGAGAATGGAGTGGCATAGAAATCCCAGTAAATCAATCAATCAATCAATCAATCAATCAATCAAGAATAAAACCCTTATTCTGTTCCTGACTTAAAAAGTAACAATGCATCCTGACTGAACATTTTTTTAAAAAAAATATTCCTTTGAGTTGAGAAGGTACCAACCCTACAGGTTGCTGTCGTGTTATTGCTTCCTTCACTCAAACATGTATTTCTTGAGCTATCACACAAGCCCAGGAAAACTCATAGTTCCTTTATGTCAGTGTTTCTTAAACTTTCTACTCTCAGGACCAATTCCCACTTTGAAAAATTATGGTGAACCCCAAAAGAGCTTTTGTTTGTACTGGTTATATTTATCGATATTTACCCTGTTAAAAATTAAAACTGATGCATTTGCAGAATATTTATTTATTGAATCATGTAAAAATAACAGTATGAAACCCATTTTGCATGAAAAAAACCTATTTTTTAACAAATAAAAATAATAATTACAAGATTGACATTATTTGACATTTTTGCAAGTATCTTCAATATCTGGCAAATAATTTTGATTTTGTGGACCCCTGAGAGGATCTTGGGAGACCTTTTCATTATATAATGACCTGATCATTCATATAGATAGATAGATAGATAGATAGATAGATAGATAGATAGATAGATAGATAGATAGATAGATAGATATAGATATGTTCTTATTTTTCTCCTTTAGGGTTTGGGTTGGTGAGGTGCTTTTTGCCATACACGCTTCAAAATGCATTATCACCTTACCTTTTACCTAACAAAGCTCATGCTCTTTTTTGTTCTTCTTATTAGAAAATGCTTTCCATTTCTACACCGCTTTGACATAAAATTGATTTTTTAATGCAACTGTACCGCTAAGAATTTTATTAATTTGGATCTTCTGGATATTATTACTTCGTCAGAAGGATGAAACTCCTTTCTTTTCTCTGCTCGTTCCCAAGCTGGGAATTCAATAGAAATAGCCAGAGGATAAGTGGAGAGTCAAAATATGTTTATTCACCCAAAGTTGTCAAATTTCTTTGAGTGGGCAGCCACACCAGGGATTAATTTTCTCCATCCTTTTATAGGTTTTTTGGCCAAATTTTAGCCACTTAGAGAATGCGTCCTTTCCTTATTGTAATCCAACACTTTGCTGAAACAACCAGAATATATGCTATTCAACTTGTTGGGACTAGTTTGAACTGAATTCCTTCATTTGATTTTTAAAACTCCCTTATTTTTTTTCTTTTAATCACAAGAGGGAGCTCCAACATAAGGAATACTTACCTGAAATTCAATGTTTAGTTGGAATGATAAGAATAATGAAACTCAGTTCTTAATATATATAAATTGATTGTTCAATGCCTGCTTTAGCTTATCATGCCTAGGGACATTGTTTTGTCCTGTTTTTCCTCATACTATATTTGGTCATTTTATATATCATGTTATTAAATATTACTGAACTTCCTTTTTTCTGATCCCCTACTCTTAACCTTATAGTTTGCTTTCGTTCAGTTTAATCAGTAGAAATTCTAGGTATAAGATTATTTCTTTCCCCCCAGATGAGTAGGAGAAATCACATAGAAAGAATCCAAACTGGCAGAAGCCCAGCCTGCTTCCTCTGTGTAGAGGTGACCTTGGGAAAAGAATGGGATGGTTAGCAAAGTATGATTTAAGCCTGGGAGAAGAAAAGAATATTAGAAAGAACCTTAAACCGGGTCTGTCCTAACTCTCTTTGGTATTAGAGGAAAATGCTGTCAGGCTTTCAGGATTCTGTTACTCTAGCCTATATCCATAAAGTAGGCTCCCAATATTTATTGTGGAATCTGCTTCCTGATTTGGCCTACCCTGAACGGCTGACACTCTGCTTCATTTCCTGAACCTGAAAGAATTCTTACAGGCAGATTGCACCAAAAGTAAGATACTCTTTCTAAACTAATTCAACTATCACAAAATATGGAAGCAAAATTTGACTCACTCCAGGTTGATATAAATGATAGATATGATAAATTATTGACTCAAGCAGATGGTCAGGATAGAGGAATTAACTGCAGGCAGGCCAAAATTGCAGCAGACAGAAATGAATAAGTTGGAGGCTAATTAGGACTAGTCATTGTTGTGGAGATATAAGTATCCCACAGGGAGAACGCTTATTATTCTTCACTTTATAACACTTATTCAAAGATAGGCATGTGTTGGATTTCTAATTCCTTGTTAACCAAGCTCATAGATATGGAAGTGGTATCTCTTACTTAGTAAAAAAAAATTGAAACTGAATAAGGCTCCAGGACTCGATGGTATTTCTGCAACAAGGCATTTCAAGAAATTCTGGTTAAATCATTAACTCAAGTGGTGAATGGGATTCAGGAATTCCCTTCATCATGCAAGGAAGTTTTTATTTCTTTGATTCATAAAGAAGGAAGAGATTTGACTTGCCCAGAGTCATTCAGAGCTAAGAGGTATGAAAGACAACTTCAGATATATTAGACATATTTTGAATGTTATTGGCAGAATAAATAAAAAAATAAGGAAGTGGCTATGCTTTTTCTTGATGCAGAAAAAGCCTTTGACAATTTGGAATGGCCTTCATGTTTGCAGCCCTGCAAAAGACGAATTGTCTAATTTTTTTTCATTTGGATACAGAATATTTATAAAGAACAAAAAGCCATGGCAACAGTAAATTCCTCTTTAACACAACAATGCACCATCTGAAGGGAACTCAGTGTTACCTCTTTTCCCCATTTCTATTTTGGATTGGATTAATGAAGAAAAAAACCAAATGTTTACATGGAATTTAACAGAGAAAGAAATGCAGTATCTGGCTTTCATGCCTAAGGCAGGCCTAGAACTCGGTCTCTAGATTTTTATGCCAGCACCTTCACCACTACAGCAAACTAGCTCTCTCTCTCTTTACTATCTTAATTATAATAAATTGTGCACTGAATGTCTGGGATAAATATAGAAAAAAAAATAATCCCAGATTTTTCCCCTCTTGCCTCGCTATAGAATGTTTATTCTTATGAAGAGGAAAGCACTAAGAAATTCCTCAGTGGAGAGATAATGCATTTTAAAGTGCACTTGTATTTTACTTTTTTAGCCATTCTTTTTTTTAATGATTGAATATTTTCCTTAAATTGCTTAATGAGAGAGAGAGAGAGAGAGAGAGAGAGAAAGAGGGGATTCTTTTTCAAATACTGCTGGCCTGAGCTTCTTCCTCAGCCTTCTTGCCTCATTCCATGACTGACATGGTCACCATTCACCCACTCCCAACACTGCTTCTGTCTCCTATGGATTTCCTGGGCTATCTATGCTCTTCTGCTGCCCAGCTCCGGTCATCTTTCTGCTAGGAATTATTTTAAAAGCTTCACTGCCCGTTTCAAGCTGCAATTTTCAAGCTGTGCTGTTAACCCTGTAACCCACGACATGCGAAAAGTCTTCTTCTCATGAGCAGTTTCTGCAACTGTTGAAGAGCTGCCATTTAAGACCGGACAGAAATAATGCTACCCTGAGCATAATTCAGGGTTTTAAAACTGCAGTTAAATTCCATGTGCAATAGTATTTTATTTTTAGTAAAGTTGGCTTCTCCCTTGGTAAAAAGTGATGCCTGTTGAACAGTTTGTAAAATCAGTGCCAAGATATTTGTTGTTGTTTATTCGTTTAGTCGCTTCCGACTCTTCGTGACTTCATGGACCAGCCCACACCAGAGCTTCCTGTCGGTCGTCAACACCCCCAGCTCCCCCAGGGACGAGTCCGTCACCTCTAGAATATCATCCATCCATCTTGCCCTTGGTCGACCCCTCTTCCTTTTGCCTTCCACTCTCCCTAGCATCAGCATCTTCTCCAGGGTGTCCTGTCTTCTCATTATGTGGCCAAAGTATTTCAGTTTTGCCTTTATTATCATTCCCTCAAGTGAGCAGTCTGGCTTTATTTCCTGGAGGATGGACTGGTTTGATCTTCTTGCAGTCCAAGGCACTCTCAGAATTTTCCTCCAACACCACAGTTCAAAAGCATCGATCTTCCTTCGCTCAGCCTTCCTTATGGTCCAGCTCTCGCAGCCATATGTTACTATGGGGAACACCATTGCTTTAACTATGCGGGCCTTTGTTGTCAGTGTGATGTCTCTGCTCTTAACTATTTTTTTGAGATTTGTCATTGCTCTTCTTCCAAGGATTAAGCGTCTTCTGATTTCCTGACTGCAGTCAGCATCTGCAGTAATCTTCGCACCCAGAAATACAAAGTCTTTCACTGCTTCTACATTTTCTCCCTCTATTTGCCAGTTATCAATCAAGCTGGTTGCCATAATCTTGGTTTTTTTGAGGTTTAGCTGCAAGCCAGCTTTTGCACTTTCTTCTTTCACCTTCATCATAAGGCTCCTCAGTTGCTTTAGCAGAGGAGTGCATTTGCTGTACCAAGTCTGTATTATTGCTTCTGATGGAGAGGACGGAGCTCAGTTTAATGGCCTTCTAACACAGTGTTTCCTCTAACGTGGCAACATTAAAGATGTGTGGACCTCAACTCCCAAAATATGCCTGGCAGCATGGCTAGGTGGAGAATTCTAGGAGCTGAAGTCCACACACCTTAAAGTTGCCTAGTTTGAGAAAGACTGTTCTAACACATGCTTCTTGAAACCAAAACTAATTTTCATCATTATGCTGGGGCAATCTGGTAATGAAGAGGGTTTTCCAAAGTTGCATATTGTGGAATGAAAAAGAGTGAACAACATTCAGGATTTGGGTTCTCTGAGGCATGAAAGTTTTTTGAATGAGGCCCTTGTCTTGGTGTGTAATTCCAAAATTCAGAAAACCGACTAGTCTGGCAATGGGGATTTTGTTCAAGTTAACAATACAGTCAGCCACGTCCAATATTCTGCTCTATTCCACTTAAAAATAAAACTGACTGCATCCATCTTTCATAACTCCTGTCTTTATACAACTTATTCCATGAATTGCAAATATATTCCTCTACCGATTAGAGAAATACCTTTGTAGTTACAAACCACATATTGAAGTAAGAAATGTCAGTTGTCTCTAGATCTTGATTAATTTCACTTAGTGCCAGAGGGGAGTGTATTAACTCTGTATTTGGTGTTTGATACAGTCCAATTCATAAATGCAATAAATATGTACTGTTAAAAATATGAACACATCTAAAAAAAAAAACCCTGGTGCCAGGGGAGAAATCTCTAATAAGGGGACAAGGAAGGAGAGCAAGAGAAAAGGGAGTAAGCTTGGTATTTGCTGGGACTGTGTGTCAATTCCAGGCAATGCTCAACTCTATTGAGGAATGGAGCAGTCCTGAAGCGTTTGAGCTGGCCTATTCTGCTTCCAAACCCTCTGTGAATCTATTGATTTGTAGTTCGGGAGCTCTGTGAGACTGCCAAGGAGAGTGCTAGGACAACCACAGCAAAAGGAGGAAAGTTTATAAAGCATTCTGAACCTGCTTGTATAAAGCACCTTGGTGGGAAGGGAAGAAAGAGGGACTATAGTATTCATTGCCTGATAGCTCTGCCCTCAAACCAACAGACCACTATTGGTTGTCCCAATCACTGCCTGTGGAGTAGTGAATTCATGATGCGGGATAGGGTGGGTGGAAGAAGGGGGAAACACACACACATGCATGCAGAGAGAGAGAGAGAGAGATGTATATTCACTTCTGCTTACAATCGTACCTTAGAGTCTAATGTAAGTGGTTCTGTGTGACTGTGTCCAGTTTTATTAATAATACACAGCTTTGATCTTTTCTTTCAGTCTAAATTTCTATTCCTCTCTTTCCCTCTCTTCTATTCTTCACTTTTTCCCAACACTTTTATTGTATTCCAAACTTTTATTTATTTGTTTTTCAATTCTACTAGTTTTACTTAGTCGTCTTCCCTTAATTATCTAATTTCCCTCTAAATCATTCATAAATCAGTGGGTTTTTTTAAAACTGTGTAAACCTTTACCACTGACATATGTTAGGGCCCTGGACTTGCCAGCCACAGAATGGCCCTGAAGAGCATCTACTGAGGGAAGCAGCTGAATCAGTACAATGTGAGATGAAGGCTACCAGGTGTGGTCCAATGCCACCTCTTTGTCTATGCTTTCCTGAGCACTGAGTACTCTGCTTCTGCAGCCAGCTCTCCTCTTCTTTTCAAAGAGTTCATCACCTTTTTCTTGTGATGCATTTTAGGCTGCTATCCTTCTAGGCCACAGTATTTATTCAAGCCGAGAGCATTCAAGGGACTCCATTCCAAAAAGTACATAAGGCTGTACTCTCCCCCTGGTCAAGTGGGAAAAATTGCAGTTCTGTCTTGACTTTTGGAGGGCATGTAGTGGATCTCACCCCATTCTTTGGGGCTTATGTGCCTTGAAATCATGAATTATATACAGTTTGTTGAAGTAAAAAACCCTTCAACGTGAAGTAATGATGTAGTCTGGCATGTTATGTCAGATTTCTACTTGCAGGAAAGTTTTGCTGAGCAGCGTGAAAATATGTACTTCACTGAAGATGCCAGCCAGAGCAAGTGCACTTCCTTTTACTTTAGTTACTTAGGCTAGATTTCAGTGATCTGGTTTCACTAATTTGCATTTAGGGTCATGTAGACAAACCACAAGTTCTTGTACAAACAGTGTTGATATCTGCTATTCATGTAGATAAAAACCTGCCATCCTGTGTAATAGCCAATGTCAAGATGTGCTCAGTGGCCTCTGCAGCAAGCAACAGTAATAAAAAATGATGGCAAGTGTACAATGACATCATGACGTCAATCTTACTGTTAGGTACTTTAGGTACTTGCATTTCAGTGACAGCTTCCAGTGGGAATGGCAGACTGAACGAGGCTTCTGGTGGGAATGGCAGACTGAATGGCTGTGCCCACGGGTTCAGCAGGCAGAGCTGACAATGTGGTAATTTTTTCTGGCTCAGGCAGGTTTTCCTGAAACCTGGAAATGTTGCCCAGATCAAGGAGAATACCTGGAATAATCCCATCTGTCCTCGGCTGCTTGCAGCCAGAAGATTGCAAACAGCGTTAACGTTCGGCTGGTAAGAGTCAGCTGGGAGGTGGGGACATCATCATTTTCCAAGTAGTACTATAGCCTTAAAGGGACACTAAGACTAGCCACCCCTTTTCTAAATCACCAATTTGTATTTTTTTTTAAGTATATGTACCCCAAGAGAGGCTTTCTACAGCGAGGAGAAGCTGGTTCTCTTGGTGATTAATGTTATTTTTGGCATTACTTAAATTTTTTTTTTTTTAATTTTGGATTTTGTTTTTCTTCCAAATATAAAGGAGGCTTGAGAGTAAACAATTGTCTTCCTGTTATTATTTCTGAATTAAATTTGAAGATAATTAGCATTTTCCTACACGTTGAATCAGATGATTTGAACCTTCAGTTTTCTGTTTTCACTTTCCTTGAGAACTGTCTGCTATCTCACTCTTACTTTATATAAACACACTTTGGAACTCTTCCATATCTCCGACTTTTGCTGGTTAAGCTCCTGGGGGCACCATAAGCTACTGCGTGAGACATGGAGGATTTCAAACAGATTCTTTCTGACTTCCACCAAGATTTTAAACAGAGTTCTTCTGACTTCTATCAAGCTTTTATGCAAGATATCCGGGACATTGTGGAAAATATGAGATCTAAAATGTGCCATCAGGCTGGGGATGTGGTGGATGAAATTGAGGAATTTAAGAGTGATAGAAAGATTGTTTTTAAGACTGAGATTGGGATTTTTATTGAGATGCTGGATGAAGATTGGATAGTGGAGTTGGAGAAATCTAAGGGAGAGTGTGATCTGCGAGCCATAAGTAAAATCGATCTCCTGGCGGAATGCCATGAAAAGAATCTGGAATCTTTGAGGGGGCAGTTGGGCTGTTTGATTCTTTCAAGAGAAAACCTCTGTGCACATTGTGGGGTTATGTAACCGCTTTGGTTTATTTTGAAGTGGGATAAGGGTTGAAGAATGTTCATCTGGTTTGCTTTAAGGATTTGATTGATGCTATTTGCTTTTAAAGATTTGGATTTACTGTTTTGAATTGTCTTTGTTTTTTGGGTTTATTAAGATTGGGATTTTTAACATTGTTGTATTATTAAGTGTAATAGCAGACAACTTATGTGCTTTTTAATGTGATTCTTATTATAGTAGACAGAAATGCATAGAACAGTGGTAGGAAGGGAGTAATTAAATAGGTGTTATCTTTTGAAGGGGAGAAAGATGTTTAGGAGGTTTATATACATTTTTCCCCCCTTTATTTTAATATAAGGGGGAAGAGTAACTGTACTTAGTGATTTTTATTATGTGTAAAAGTAGAATGATTTATAGAAATACTGTAACATTGCACTTTATGACTGCATTGCTTCACGACGGAAATTCCAGTCCCAATTGCCATAGTTGACTACCTGCATAAGGCCCAGACAAATTAACTGCCTATAGCTCTCTAGTCTGAGAGTGCAAACAAATAAGAAAATTGAACTTACAAACAATCTGCAGCCATTGTTTTCCAGGGCACATCTATTTTGGCTTCCTCATAGCATGATCTCATTTAATTCAGTTAAAAACACATGAAACAAACATGCAAACCTGGAGTAAAAAAATCCCATACCCATAAAAATGTGATAGAAAACACGACAGGGGCTACGCAAACCCAGTGCCTCCAGGCCTGGGAACAGGAACAGGTCCTAAGGGCCTTCCGGAACCCCCAGCGAATAGGCCCTGTATATATTTCTGGGCAGATGCTGCTCCAGAGGGCAGGAACAGCATGTTTCCTTGCTCCCGCAGGGTGACAGTGTCTAACTGAGGGGACATCGAGTGCCCCCCACTGCCTGAACACACCGGTCTGGTCAGGCAGAAATGACCAGGGAGAGGCAGTCCCACAGATAACCAGGCCCTGTGCCAGGAAGGGCTTGATAGGTGACAACCAGCACCTTGAATCCACCCAGAAGCCACCTGGCTGCCAATGCAGTTTGCAAGGCAGTGATGACACATGGGCATAATGAAAAGTGCTTGTTGCTGCTCGTGCTGCTGTATTTTGAACCAGCTATTGCTTCTGGATGGCCTTCAAGGGCAGCTCCACGTAGAGAGCATTGCAATAGTCCAGTCGTGAGGGGACCAGGGTGTGAGTGACATTTCTTTCTTTCTTTCTTTCTTTCTTTCTTTCTTTCTTTCTTTCTTTCTTTCTTTCTTTCTTTCTTTCTTTCTTTCTTTCTTTCTTTCTTTCTTTCTTTCTTTCTATCAAATTTAGCCACCGCCCATCTCCCCCAAAAGAGGGACTCTGGGCGGTTTACAATAAAATCAAGCGTGAAATATAAACATTAAAATCTCAAAAAACAGTTATTATAAAATACAGTAAATAAATAGAATCCAAGAAAGGTGTAAAATCCAGGCTGGTGGGAGGGACTCTAGGGTGCGAGCCACCCCCAAAAATGGTTATTCACTTTCCTGCCCCAGGTGAGATGGCAGAACCAGGTCTTCAGGGCCTTCCGGAAGGTCAGGAGTGGGGGGGCCTGCCTCACCTCCAGGGGCAAGAGGGCGGGGGCCACTACAGAGAAGGCCCATTTCCTGGACCCCGCCAGATAAAATTCTCTTATGGACAGGGTCTGCAACATGCCCTCTCTGGATGATTGGGTGGGGTGGGCCGATGTAATGGGGATGAGACGGTCCCTCAGGTAACCTGGCCCCATGCCATGTAGGGCTTTAAAGGTAATAACCAACACCTTGAATTGGACCCAGAAGCAAACTGGCACCCAGTGCAGCTCGCGTAGCAACGGTGTTATATGTGCTGACCTAAGGGCACCAAAAATAGCCCGCATGGCTGTATTCTAGACCAGCTGAAGCTTCCGGATACTCTTCAAGGGTAGCCCCATGTAGAGCACATTGCAGTAGTCTATATGGGAGATAACCAGGGCGTGAGTGACTGTTCAGAGGGCTTCTCGATCCAGGAATGGGCATTACTGGCGCACAACCCGAAGTTGCGCAAAGGCCCTCCTGGCCACAACTGCCACCTGCTCTTTGAGCAGGAGTTGTGAGGCCAGGAGAACCCCCAGATTATGCACTGAGTCTGTCTGGGGCAGTGCAACCCCATCCAGAACTAAGGATGACAATTTCCTGGAAGATGAAGCACCATCAATCCACAGCCACTCCGTCTTATCAGGGTTCAGTTGAAGCCTGTTGTTCCCCATCCAGACCCCCACAGCACCCAGGCACTGAGAAAGGGCAGTCACTGCATCACTTACTTCACCCGGGATAGAGATGTATAATTGGGTATCATCAGCATACAGATGATACCTCAACCCGTGATGACGGAAGATCTCACCCAGTGGTTTCATGTAGATGTTAAACAAGAGAGGAGAGAGAACCGAACCCTGTGGCACCCCACAATGGAGGGGTCGAGGGTCGGATCTCTCCTCTCATCACTGACTGGGACCGGCCCTGGAGGAAGGAGGTGAACCAGCGCAGAACTACACCGCCCACCCCCAATGCCCTGAGCGATCCCAAAATGATACCATAGTTGATGGTATCGAAAGCCGCTGAGAGGTCAAGGAGAGCAAGGATGGATGCACTGCCTCCATCCCGCTCCCGCCAGAGATCATCCATAAGCACGACCAATGCAGTTTCTGTCCCATATCCTGGCCTGAAACCTGACTGAAAGGGGTCCAGATAATCCGTTTCATCCAGAAACCTCTGGAGTTGCAACGCCACCACCTTCTCAACCACCTTTTCTAAAAAGGGGAGGTGGGAGACTGGACGAAAATTGTCCAGCACAGTTGGGTCCAGCGATGGCTTCTTGAGGAGGGGGCACACCAGTGCCTCCTTAAAGGCAACCAGGAATACTCCCTCACTCAAGGATGTATTTACCATCGCTTGGACCCAACCACACGTCACTTCCCGAGCTGCCTTCATCCAGGAAGGGCATGGATCTAAATGACAGGTGGTGGCATTCACAATCTGGAGGATCCTGTCCACTCTTCGGGTCCAACAGGATCAAACTGCTCCCAGATAACAAGGCTAAAACGTTCCCTCGGTATCTCCACAGACCCTGCTTCATGCATGGAGTCCAACTTAGACCGGATCCGAGTGATTTTATCCTGCAGATGCTCAGAAAACTTCTGCACGGCCCTGTAGGTGGGTCACTGGGCCCACCTTCCCCAAAAGGGTACATGTGATCTTAAACAGGGCTGTCGGACAGCAATCTGCGGATGCAATAAGAGCGGAGAAATACTGCAGTTTCGCCGCTCTTACCACCACAAGGTAGGCCTTAATAGCGGCTCTAGCTTGTGTTCAGTCAGATTCGGTCTTTTTCTTCCTCCAGCGGCGCTCTAGGCATCCCTTAAGCCTCTTCAAAACCCTCAGCTCCTCCGTAAACCATGGGGAGTGTCAGGTTGGATGAGGCAAGAGAGGCGCGATCCTGTCCAAGGCTCCGGCCACTTCCCTATTCCAGGCAGCAGCCAGGGCCTCCGCTGGACCATGCAGCAGATCCCTGGGCACCACCCCCAGCTCCTTCTGAAACCTCACTGGGTCCATCAGTCGCCGGGGGCGGACCAACCGAATGGGTCCTGACTCCCTGCGGAGGGGGGCGGCATAGGAGAATCTCAGGGCCACCAGGGCATGATCTGACCATGACAATGGGGATAGATGCGGCTCTCCCCTCAGATTACGTTGCCACTGCTCCGACAAGACCAAGTCCGGAGTGAGACCACTGTCTTGAGTCGGGTCCCGGATGATCTGGGACAGGCCCATGGCTGCCATGGTAGCCATGAACTCCCGAGCTGCCTCCGAGGCACTCCCCAGGGAAGGCAGATTGAAGTCCTCCAGAACCATAAGTCTGGGGAACTCCACTGCCAAACCCAAGATGGACTCCAGCAGCTCAGGCAGGGAGGTTGCTACGCAGCAAGGGGGCTGGTACAATAGCAACACTCCCAGCTGTTCTTGGGAACCCAACCTAAAGAACAGGGTCTCATACCCGGCCACTTGTGGGGTAGGGCCCCTGAAGGCCACCAGAGACTCTCAGATGACAACAGTCACCCCTCCTCCCCTACCCTGGTATCTCGGCTGGTGCCACACCCGAAACCCAGCTGGGCACGTTTCCGAGAGGGCTACCCCCCCTTCTGAGCCCAGCCAGGTCTCGGTGATACACGCCAGGTCTGCCCCCTCCTCTGCCATCAAATTGCATATGTGGGGGGCTTTGTTGTTAACTGACCTGGCATTAAGCAGCAGCAGCCGGAAACCAGGGCCCTCAAGGATCTGCTGTCCAGGGCCTGGGTCTGAACTCGGAGGGCTGGAACATGCCACTGGTAACAGACACCGGGGGCGTCTTCCCCGAATATGGCCCGCCCTCCGGTTCCCGTCATAACATCTGAAGGGCCTCCCAGAGTTTCATGTAGATGTTAAACAGCAGGGACGAGAGCGTTGACCCCAATATAGCCATCTCTTATTTAAACACTATGACTCAAATTATAATAATTAACCACAGTTTCATTGAACTAAAGGGTTAAAGTAAATATCTACTTATAGTGTACCAGTAGTAGCTAACAGCTCTGAATGCCAAGGATGATGATTATTGTCTGCAGAGAAGCAGAATCACCACGTACCCTTACACTTCATTGAAATTACGAATAGAACAGATTGAAGGCTAGACAATATAACCCTTGGAGATAGTTTGAAACCATTATTTATTCTGAATGTCAGTAGCTAAAAATATAATAAAAATGTACCAATCGATTAAATAATTATTTTAAATGATACAAATATGAATGGTTGGGGAACAAAAAAGCACATTTTCCCACTATCTCCAAAACCCTGCCCATTAATAATAGTGGACAGAGCAGGAGCTAAACTCTGGAGTTTCACTCTGCATTGGAATCAGTGGGGAACAGGGATGAAGTTGTTGCTCTGAGGCCAAATTGCCTAACCCTAATGGAATTGATTCAGGGCTCTTTTAGCAAACAGTGAGACCCGTAACGTCCCTATTTTGGATGTGCTGCTTCCAGAATCATCACAGGTATCAATCTGTACTTGGAGGACTTTCCCTGAACCTCCAAGATAGACCTACCTCTCACTTCAACAGGTCTTCCCTCGGCTGATGGAAGACACGCCCATCCTGTACTAACGGTTCTAGTCAGTAAATCCATGCTTCTCAGGTTTCTTTGAAGGCCAACCAAAGGGGTTTCATCAATTAGTCTTCTTTACAAGTCACTTCCTTTATAACAAAGTTTTTAGTTTAGCCCCTGCATTCAAAGATACTGTATCTCTGAATGACAGATACTGTGCTCATGCCTCTGTGACAAAAAAAAACTCAAAAACAATGCTGCCTTTATTAGTGCAATTGAGAATTCCATTTATATTCCGTAGAGTTACTTAAGGGCTGTAGAAAATTTTGTTTTGCATGCATTCAACATAAGAGGTAACAAACATGCTGCTGTTGAAGATCCAGTGCAGGAATTGGAATACTTCTAGTTGTTAGTAGCAGTAGTAGCAGCCATAGTAACAGTAGTAATAATATATGGATATTTAAATTGTTAGTTGATTATATGGTTTGTCAATATTTGTATAACATTGAAAGATAGATTTACTTTGTGTAAGTTTTGCATTATTTGCACGTTATGCTATGACTATTTTGTTTTGTTTAATAAAGTGCAAAATATTTTAAAGATGTAGGATATAGAGGTCTGTGTGCACAGAGTTGCATGTGTGTGGATGTGTTTGGGGGAGCACATCACATAAAGTTTCATGAGCATAAATGGGAGTAAGAAGCAAAGATTTCAGATGTGTGAATGGATTTATGGTGCTGGTAACATATTCAAGTAAACGAATATGGAAGAACTTTTGAATAACTCTAAAGCAATACTATCTATTGCTAATGAATTAGCAATTAAAAAGGGTTCTTTTACAAAGTTCTAAAACAGTGCTTATGGGTGAAGTTTATTTTATAGCACCTTTGCCTACCTACAGAAAGAACATCGCTTTCTGATTTGCTGTGTATGTTGCAGTTCATTCTTTTTAGTTTTTCTTTTTTTGTTTCTTTTTTCAATTTTTTTTAGCTTTTTATCTGTATTCTGAAAATATAATAAAGTTGTTTTTTAAAAAAAGGGAAGTTCCCATCGGTGATCAATTTACAAATCATTTTACTGTTCGCCTTTACTATGAATTTGTAGACATGCTACTAGGATAAGCAATAAAGTTGGTTTTATTCAAACTAACAACATGCAAATATTTGCTTTTCTAAAAAAAGAAAGATGGTTCTTTACCACATTTTTCTACTAAAATCAAATTCATTAGTTATCCTACATAATTTTTACTTATTCAGATTTAATAATGCCTGTTAAAGAAATGATATAAGTCTAAAATAACTGCACTTGCTTTCTACATTTTTAAGACTTTTGGGGGGGTGTTTTTTGCATTTGTTTTAGAATTTGGGGAGATTTTTTTAATGGACTTACTGTTGGAGTTTGATTTTATTTTTGTTTTTAAGAGCAAATTTTAACTAAATGGTTATGGAAAGGATTAGATTTTTTGGGGAAAAGGGTAGTTTCCCTTCATAATATATTTTATTATATTTTATTATAGTTTATATTATATTGATTTTTATTGTTGTAAGCCGCCCAGAGTTACTTGTTGAGATGGGCGGCTATAGAAATCAAATAAAAAAATAAAAAATTATTTATATATTTTATTATCAGTGGAGGTAAATAAGACATTTGGATATGCCAGTGTTTCTCAACCTCAGCAAGGTATGGACTTAAACTCCCAGAATTCTTAACCTTTTAAAGTTGCTGAGGTTGAGAAATACTGGAATATGCTACCCACTTTCCAATCAGAGATCTCTCTTTCCTGTGTCCAACCGAACTTTGCACCTTTATAGTTTTCCTTTTTTCTTTAGTTCTATATTCTATCTATAAGGTATATTTTGTATTTTAACTATACAAAATCAATAACATTCTTTTTTTTTTTAAAGAATCCTGGAGATTTGAGCTTCGTTCCTGCAGCATCACAAAGGATTTCCCCTCTGTGCAGGAGGGGAGAGGAAACCCCTTGGTAGGCTGCAGGAACAGACCTCAAATCCTGAAATTTCTGTTTTGTTCATGCAGCCCCAGAAACGATTTCCCCTCCATGCAGTTCAGTATGAATGACATGGGCTATTTTCAAGCCAGAGGCATCTCTGAATATCTCCCTGAATTTTCAAGAACTTTTCCAGTGAAGGCAGTACATTAGAAGCTCTGCCACTGTTGAAGCCATTGAGGAATCTGGTAAGGAAATATCTCTGAAACGATGACCCAACAGGTCACAGGTTGTCTAGATTAAAACAAAATTTAAAAGTTACATTTAATTTTAGTTTAATTAAATAAAGTTAATATAGTTGTTCCCCATACTGAATATTTTTCTCCTTCTCTCACATTAAAATATCAAATTATTGAGAACAGTGGGGAGATGCTAGGGACTACACCCATGCTACATGCAGCCTTTGGGCCTTCAGTTGTGATCTTCACCACCTTTGAATACCATCAGCTTGTTTGCTTGGGTTCCGCTTAGGAGGTTTGATTTTTATCATGCTTTTTGGATAAACTATCACTAAGCATGTGCCGCAGGGACTTTGGTTCCAGCCTTTAGCCACTGGCCTGTAGACTGTTACAAAGGTTGATCTTGTTTTCCATTGTCTTGAATATCATCTGCATGAAATTATCAGAAGGTGTTTGAAGGTGTGGACTGAAATCTCATCAATATCAATTGTCAATGTAGAGCCCCTGCCTCTTCTGCTTTGGTTCGTCATCACTGGGGAGAGATTGAAGGGCCCAGAGATCAAAACTAGCTGTGGGCCCTCTTTCAAGAGCGGCCACATGGATGCTCTAAGGAGCCTGTCGGCTAGCCTGCCAAGGGGGTTGACCTGAGTCATTCTTCCTTTTATCAGAAGCAGATGCTGAGAAGGAAAGGAGGTGAACCTCCCTTATGTGGCAGCTCACACAGGCTTTGGTCCCTCCCCAGTCGGCCAGGCAACAGCCCTTGCGACTGGCTGGGCCAGAGGGTGGGATGGGAGGGTTCTTGTTTTCCTTTTCCCACCCCTCCCTTTTCCTTCTGTGCTGTGTAATTTTAAGTTAGGCTTCGGACAATCAGGAGCAGGTACCTTGCCAAATCGAGAATGGACTCCACATCTTCCAGGCTGTAGGTCCTGGAGGCCCCCTGGACTTCCATCGAATCCTGCAAATGACATTTGTTCATATTAAGGCATAAACAAAGACTCTTCCACCATTTGGAAGTCACATCCCTCTCCCTTTTGCCTTGGAGGGGGTCAGGAAAAGAAGGATGCTTAGGCACTCAGCCCCTTCCTCGATCACCATTTTGTCACTGGACGTCCCTCCACCAGCTGTGACCTGACATCTGGCACCCAGTTTACAAACCACCCATCTGGAATCTTGCACTGGGCGCAGGGGAGAAGCCAGGCACGGAGGGCAGAGTAGAGGCAGATGGGTCCGCTGCCAGTCCCTGCCCTCGGATGCCCTTTGCACATGGCGGGGACAATGGAGGAGGAAGAAGCAGGACCGTTGAGGAAGAGGCTCCTCAACCCAGGAGGGGGAGAGCGTCAGGAGGAGGTTCAGAGCAGCTGCGCCTCAATTGCGCCGGGGAGAATTTCGCGAATGGGGCGGGAGGATTGCTTGGAAAGGCTCTCCAAAGGTTGTTCCCTTGCCCTCCAAGCCGTAAAGGTCTTTCCAGGAATCCAAGGGTCTGTTGTCCTCGAGTTTGCCAGCCTGGCTGGGCTGCCCAGGCAGGAATTCCTCCCTCCCCACAAGACTTGAGGCATGAACTCCCACCAGCCACATTGCCAAACCCTCCTTACCCCTGAGGTAGTGGTGACCCCATTGTGAGAACTTTCCTGCTCCATGACTTGTTTCTGTGCTTCTTGGGACCTGACTGGAGGAAGAAGGTGAGATGTGGAAGCTTATCCAGCTAGCTCAGCCTCCCCTTTCCAAGATTGGCCAGCCAGCTTGTGGGTCTTTTCTTCCCCGGCAAGTCCCTTGTGCACAGGAAGTAGTTGGGGGGGGTGCTCTTGCACGCTGTTCAGGCCCATCGATGGTGCCCTGCTGAGTCCAGGTTTGAGGAGAAGGACTTGCTACCTGGCACGCGTCACAGGAAGGTCTTCCACCCTGGTGCCCACTGACGTAGCACTTTATGGGCAGGCTTGGAGCCTCGTTCTCTCAGCCCCCAGGGAAACATCGCCAAGGCCCACTTTCTGAACCTATACAAGGATGGGGGCTCTCTCAGAGCCAGGAGTGGCCGGGCAGCCCAGTGGCTGACTCTCTTGGTGGCCTTTGGCCTCTGCCTTTCGTGTGGCAGGCTGTCTGTTCGTGAGCAGCACAAAAGCACAATCACGTGTGGCACAAAGCACAGAGAGGGGCCAGAGATGCTGACTTGCTTCTCTGCTGGGCCTCTTGGGCAATCTGACCTTCCTTTCCCCTTCGGGCTAGCACAGCCTGGTATCTCTTGCCCACCACTTAGCGGGGTCCGAGTCCTGTCCGCTCAGGGGAGAATTCTCTTTTTCCCTATGTAGGGGCCTGGGGTTGAAAAGTTTGGGGCAGCATACAAGAGGGACAGGGTGGCTTCTCCAATGTCATTCAAAGCCACCTCCCCCCTCTGCCAGCCAGCCTGGATGTTGGTGGTGATGTAAGAAGCCCAAGAAGGCCACCAGTCGCTCATCAGAGATGCAGAGTAATGGCAGGAGTGGGGGCTGCCATGACAAAAGCTGCCATCCTCTCTCTTCCATGACTCAAAGCCTGCTGCATCTGCCTGCTCTGGCCTGTCTGCCTCTCCTTTCAAAAGAAGCCTAACAAGAAATAAAAATAAACGACCAGGAGGTTTCCCCATTTGAGATGAGAGATTTACAGTATGCATTTGAAACTAATAAATCCTTGGCCAGCAGGGTTGCACCTGTTCTGGTCCTACCAGAGGTCATCCACTAGTTCAATCAATGCTGCCTCAGCACTATAGCTGGGCTTGAATGCTAGCCAAAAAGGGCCCAGATAATCCAATGCTCCTGGGGCCTTCTGGAATGCAGGCCCACCACCTTCTCCACCATCTTATCAAAATGGAAAGGTTGGAGATAGATTGGATGTTATCCAACAGTGTTAATCTAGCTGTGGCTTCTTGAGGACAGGACGCAAGACAGTGGGACCACCCAGTCAATCAAGGATGAATTTGCCACAGTTTAGACAACTCCAGGTCATGTCCTGGGTGGACTTACTCAGCCAGGAGGGACGTGGATCTAACATGTGAACAACTGCATTGACAGCCCTGAGACTCTTTTCTTCTTCTTAAAGAATCACAGACTCAAACTCTTTCCTGGTAACCAAGCAAGATCCTGCCTCACCCAGAGTCTAACTTAGGGTGGATCCAAGTGATTTTATCAATCAGATGCAAAGAATAATTCTTACAGCAGCCCTTGAGATGACCATTGCATCTATATGCTACTAAAACTCTCCTGTTTGTGTGTAACCTTTAACTGGGCGAAATGGTGCATCGTAGGGCAACAATTTTTGAACCAAGGCACCTCAAATGGGTTAACGCTTCCAAAATCCGGGACCCATGACTCCTGTGGAATTGCAATTTGGCAAATTTTATAAAACATTTCATGACATAAAATTGATCATAAAACATTTTATGGCATGCTACATAACGTCATAAAACATTTCCTGTGGTCAACTCCTGATGTTGAACTGAGCTATACAGTTCAATATAGATGGCCATTTTCAAGCCAGAGGCATCTCTGAATTTTCAAGAACTTTTCCAGTGAAGGCAGTAGATTAGAAGCTCTGCCACTGTTGAAGGCATTGAGGAATCTGGTAAGGAAGTATCTCTGAAACGATGACCCAACAGGTCACAGGTTGTCTAGTTTAAAATAAAAATAAAAAGTTAAAGTTAAATTTAATTTTAGTTTAATTAAATAAAGTCAATATAGTTGTTCCCCATACTGAGTATTTTTTCTCCTTCTCTCACATTAAAATATCAAATTATTGAGAACGGTGGGGAGATGCTAGGGACTACACCCATGCTACATGCAGCCTTTGGGCCTTCAGTTGTGATCTTCACCCATTTTGAATACCATCAGCTTGTTTGCTTGGGTTCCGCTTAGGAGGTTTGATTTTTATCATGCCTTTTGGATAAACTATCACTAAACATGTGCTTTTAATCAAATTGTGCCAAATATCTTTCCAGGAATACTTAACAAACTATTCCTTCCATATTTTTTCCATTCACCCTTGTTCACATTCTCTTTGTATAGATGAACAATAATTGCATTTTTCCAATTGTCAAACTCAGGTGCAACCTTCGTACAAGTTAAAGAAGCTGCACTGAGACTCCATAAGCAAATTATATACATGCATACATACATATCCAGTTGCAGCATCTGCTTCTATAGCCTTACCATTTTTCAACACATTCATGGAATGGTTTCTTTTCATTCAATTTTGCCTTGGACTCTTAACACTTACCAGTTTCATTTCAATTCTACTTGTCATCACATCGCTATGATTCCTATATAAAATACTCCTTCCAGAAATCAGTTTTGCCACATTTTGGCTTGTATGGCACAACCAAAGCCCAGTTTTACCCCAAGCGTGTTCCCATCAGGCCTGTATCACCCCATTAAGGAGGAACGTCTAATTCTCTACGCACTTAAGTCCTTCAGGCACTCTTGGGTCAAACTATTATAAACACTTGAATTAAGCCTTATTTTTTGACAAGTTTTTTAACAAAGAGACCATAGGTGCCAGGCCAACATTTACCAAAGCTGTTTTACAATACTTTTTCTGAAATCAGAAGGCAACAAGGTGATAAATGCCATTTGTCTTGTGCCAGCATCTTTCCTGTGACATAATTACAGTTGTATGAACAATAAAATGACTACTGCTGCTGCTTCCTGCTTGCATCTGTAGAGCGCTTTCCCACTCTTCTAGCCTCCTTTTGTTGCCTTAAGAAACTAGCCAGCCATCAGGGAGTATCGCCAACAACTCTGAGACAGCCGAGTTCTGCCAATGATCGGGGGGCCTTCCCAGGAGAGGCCAGTGTTGGGACTAGCTATGCCAACTGCAGAACTGAATATGTGAAACCGTTTCTTTCTCACAGACGGCCTTCTGCTGACCATTATTGTGCAATAACAGTGTGGTTGTAAAACAACATTTGTAGTGAGAAGGCATCCTAGCACCAAACCCAAGGCAAAGGTGTTAAGAGAACTAAAAGGCAAACAAACAAACAAACAAGTCAATCTGTTCACATGTAATTGAAAGAAGGAAATTGGCACACAATTTCAGTATCTAAAAGGTAATCATCCAAATGCAAAATTGCTCGGGCTGATTCATTGACTTCAGTGCCATCTGTGTGCTTCTGAAAATAAATGATGAGTACACACCTTTCATATAAAACTAAGAAATGAAGCTGCTATCTAGTGATAGGAAGTAGTCTTGAGTGTCTGCTTTTTCATACCAAATCTAAAGGGCATTGGAGGTGCTGTAGAGAACAACCTTTAGTGGTTGAGTGGTATTAACCAACTACAATGTTGACATTTTCTGTACAGTTTAGGGTGCTCCAAGCCAGTGGGAATCTTCTTGTGCATGGGGCAAAGGAGGCCATCTTTTACTATCAGCAAGTAGCCACGACTAGAGAAATTGCCTGGCAGACCAGAAAGGAAACCAGAGCACCAATGCATTATTTGGAAGGGAAGGACTGAGCGAGAATGTGACCTGAGACCTTCGGGCTTCACTCTGGCCTTAGTTCACTTGAATAGCTCTGAGGCCCCTTCGAGTTGGGTGCCTGGCTTTGAAGAACACCACAGAAGGAAATTTGGGGGACCAACAGGAACACTGTGAGAGACTCCTCCTAATCTTTTTGAAGGTGCCAAGATTGTTGCTGAAGGCACCAAAACATGCTCCGCCATGGATGAGAGCATAATGGCTCCCTTCACCTCCCAGTGCTCAAACCCATGAGAAACCGCTGTCCTGTGGTCTCCTCGCATGGAGCAGCCATCCAGAGCAGAAGTGGGTGATCTCCCATCCTCTCCTTATCCGGAGAGGTTCTGTGGGACTGGACTACTCGCTGGTCCTTCATGTCTGGTCCCGGCCCGTGGAAATCACTGACACGCAGGTAAGTTTTATAGATTTACTAAAAAGGCTTTTAAACAGAACTCTAGTGGCAAAAAGCTTTGACCAAACAATCGTAGTCCCTCACACCCAAAATATCCAGCCCACCAAAGCTCAACCAGCTTAACTTAGAGGCTCTTTCAGCTGAATCCCCTCAGGCTGATGACTCTTCTGTAACTCCTCGTCATCTTCCAAGGAGTCTGAGCTGGCCATGACACTATCCCCCAACTCAGGGCCCTCCTCTCCTGCAGATTGAGGCCTGGATTTCTCCGGGTACTGTTAATGGAACAGGTGTGTGAGGCAGGGAGCATAAACATCATCATCTTCCCAGGAACGCTCCTATGGTCCATAGCCCTTCCAATCCACCAGATACTGGAGGTGGTCCCGAAGGACCCGTGAGTTCAGAATGTGGGCTACCTCATATTCAGGTTCCCTTTCCACCACAATGGGTGGTGGGGCCAGTGTGGAGGAACAATGAGGGTTGGGAGGTGCAGCAGGAACCAACAAAGAACAATGGAATACAGGATGAACACAGAAACTGGAGGGTAGCTTAAGCCAGAAAGCAACTGGGTTGATGACAGCTTCCACTTGGAATGGTCTCAGGAAGCGGTGATCCAATTTCTTTGGCGGCTGATGAGTAGCAAGCTTCTTAAATGAAACCCACACTAAGTCCCCCATGGCTATCAGTAGACCTGCCTGGCAGTGATGATCAGCAAACCAGTTATAATCATCCTTGGCCTTTTGTTGATCTTGGAGAACTTGATGAGTTGCTTGCAGTTCCTGCAAGAGCTGATCCAAGGCTGGAACAGAAGAAGCTGGTGAACTCAGTGGAAAGAATAGGAGGTGCAAGCTACAGTTAGCCATGAATGGCATCATTTAGCTGGAGGTATGTCGAGCACTGTTATAAGCAAACTCTGGCTGTGCTAGGAGGTCTACCCAGTTGTCTTGCTGGTAGGTAAAAAAACATCTGAGATATTGCTCCAGAATCTGATTCACCTGTTCCATCTGTCTCTCCAAATCCAGATGATACACAGAAGATAAGTTGATCTCAACCTCTAGACCGTAGGAAAGGTCTTGCCAAAACTTAGCAATGAATTGTGGGCCACGATCTGAAACCGTGGTCAGGTAAACCATGTAAACGGTAGATACAGGTAATCCTCGCTTAATGATTGGTCACTTAACAACCATTCAACATTATGATAGCCTTGGAAAGGGTGCTTTACATGCCCATTAAGCACTTCTGGCCATCATAAAACATCTCACCCCCCCCCCCCCCCCGTGATCATGTGATTGTATTTCGGGTCCTGGGCAACTGGCTCTCATTTACAACCAGTTGCCAAGTGCCCCTTGATCACGTCATCACTGTTTTCAATCTTCTCTGCTGGCTGCCCCAGAAAGTCAATGGGGAAGCTGACAAGGAAGGTTGGAAGTGGAGGGAACGAAGGGGACGGAGAGGATGGGAAATCCTTTGGCAAGCTGCAGGAACGAAGCCCAAATCCTGAAGATTTGAGCTTCGCTCCTGCAGCCCCACAAAGGAGTTCATGGGGGGAGGAGAAGGGGACATGGTTCAGCAGGTCACAGGAACGGAGCCCAAATCCTGAAGATTTGAGCTTCGCTCCTGCAGCCCCATGGAGTTCCCCTCCACGCAGGGAGGGGAGAGGACACACTTTGGCAGGCTGCAGGAACAGAGCCCAAATCCTGGAGATTTGAGCTTTGCTCCTGCAGCCCCACGAAGGAGTTCCCCTCCATGTGGGGAGGGGAGAGGACACCCTTTGTCAGGCTGCAGGAACAGAGGCCAAATCCTGGAGATTTGAGCTTTGCTCCTGCAGCCCCATGAAGGAGTTCCCCTCCATGTGGGGAGGGGAGGGGACACCCTTTGTCGGGCTGCAGGAACAGAGGCCAAATCCTGGAGATTTGAGCTTTGCTCCTGCAGCCCCACGAAGGAGTTTCCCTCCATGCGGAGAGGGGAGGGGACACCCTTTGTCAGGCTGCAGGAACAGAGGCCAAATCCTGGAGATTTGAGCTTCGCTCCTGCAGCCCCACAAAGGAGTGCCCCTCCATGCGGAGAGGGGAGGGGATACCCTTTGGTAGGCTGCAGGAGCAGAGCCCAAATCCTGAAGATTTGAGCTTCGCTCCTGCAGTGCCACGATGGATTTATCTTCCCCTCCATCCCCTCTGCTTCCAACCTATGCTGTCACCTTCCCCACTGACTTTCTGGGGAAGCCGGCAGAGAAGATTACAAATGGCGATCACATGATCGTGGGGCACTTGGCAACTGGTCATAAATGCAAGCCGGTTGCTAAGCACCCGAAATACAATCACATGACCGGCGGCGGGATGTTTTATGGTGGCTGGAAGTGCTTAACAGGCATGTAAAGCACCCTTTCCAAGGCTATTGCAACTTTGAATGGTCCTTAAGTGAGAGATCATTAAGCGAGGACTACCTGTATATACCGTTTACATGGTTTACCTGACCACTAGTTCTGTTAGGATGTTGTAAGTTTCCATTAGGACTACGCACATGGGAACAAGGTGGTTGAATGCTGGCCAGCTTGTAGTAGCACCACCACTATGGCCACATCAGAAGCATCAGTTTCTACAATGAAGGGTTGTGCAGGGACTGGACGCCACAGGATGGGTTCTGATGCACAAGCTGTCTTTAAGGCTTCAAAAGCCTGTTGTGTATCTTCATCCAAAACGAAAGGTGTTTTCTTTCACAATAGGTGAGTCAAAGGCCAGTATAAAATTTCTATAATAATTGACGAAGCCCAGCAAACCCGGAACATCCTTCGTTCTGCGTGGTGGTTGCCAAGTCAGAAGTGCTTTCACTTTATCAGGATCCATGGTGACGCCATCCGAAGAAATGCGCTGACCCAAGAAATCAATAGTCTTCTTCTCAAATTCACATGTGTCAAGTTTGGCAAAAATGATTTTCCCTGAGGCACTGTAATACCATACTGACATACTTCTCATGGTCAGAGAGAGAAGAGAAGAGGAGAATGTGTATTCAAAGTGGCCATAGTGGGTGCGAAAGGAGGTCTTCTATTCCTCACCACTCTGGATATGCACTAGGTTGTAAGCTCTACAGAGGTCGAGCTTGGTAAAAACTTTGGGGCCATGTAACCTCTCTAAGAGCTCGGAAAGGAGAGGCGGGGGGTAGCGATTCCTGATGGTGATCTGGTTTAGCAGCTGGTAGTCATTACACATCCTGAGCTCCCCTGATTTTTTTCTTGACAACCAAGGCAGGAGCAGCTGCAGGTGAGGAAGAAGCCCTTATAAACTTCCTCTTCAGATTTTTCTCAATGAAGTCCTGCAATGTTGATAACTCTGGCTCTGAAAGTGGGTAAATCCAGGCTACTGGAATCTTGGCACCAGCCACCAGGTCAATGGGGCACTCAAGATTTCTGTTGCCACTTGGCTGGTAGTTATTTCCTCTCCTGGGGTGACTGGGGGTTCACCTTCCAAGGAATCAGAGCTGGCCTTGACACCTCAGTCTTAGTCTCAGTCGTCGTCTCTGCTGTTTTGGAGACATCTTCGCTCGCCATTCTTCACCCAGAAGCTCGCACATATCAGCTGTTCTGATCACTAGACAGATGGCAAGAGACAAATGAGGGGAAGGGCCTTCACAGGCGGTCCCTGTGTCTGTTTCCCACTGGGCCAATTGTTAGTTACTCTCTCTCTCTCGTGCTTCCCTCTCTTCAAGATTCAGTTTATGTAGAAACTTGTTTTCTTAAAAAATAAAATCTAACTTTTACTTCAAATACAAAGAGTACCAGTTAGCATTCATTAATAGCTGGACGAAGCAAGCTATCTACATTCTATACAGCTATATTGTGAGCATTTCTTTTATTTCTTTAAAGGGTTGTTCTGCTACTTAATTACTCAGTATTCTTTTAGCACTCTCTTTACGTTCAGGAGGATATCCTCTTACAAGTGTTCCTGCTCAGTTCAATTCTACAACACTAGGGCTCCTGAGTGGGAAGCAGATGAGCTTTCTCATTTGCCCATAATGATTCCCATTGACTATTTGAGGTGCCAAATACCTCTTTTATACAAACAGAAAAATCAGGAGGGTGCATCTTCTTCTGGGTGGGTGACAAAAGCTGCCATCCTCTCTTCTCCATGGCTCAAAGCCTGCTGCATCTGGTCTCAAGTCCTTTGCCTGCTCTGGCCTGGCTCCTTCTCCTTTCAAAACCATCCCAACGACCGATACGAATGAAAGGTGCTCTAAAGTGAGAGAGGGAGAAAGGGCTCCGTGTGAGCAGGGCGAGAGGAAACGGTCCCTGGGTCTTCTGATATGAACCTGCGTGATCCACTGGGAAGGGGGGAAGAAGACTCACTGTCCCAACGTGGGTGGATTTGCTCCTCGGCTCCAGGCCTGCCTCCCAATGGAGTGACATACAGAGCAGCACTGATTTCTCTTCCTTCTCCACTCTTGGCAGTATTTCAGCACCAATGCTCTTGATGATTTTTATAACATTTTTACTCTTTGATCACTGATGAAGAAACAGAATGGAGCAAACACAGGAGATAACTTAAGCGACATGGTCAAAAGTAGCATTTCTCTATTTCCTGAACAATTGTAATACATCAACAGCCAACTTAGGATGACTGTTACTATGGGGAAGGCAAGAACCCCACTGGCCAATTCCAGTGGCATTTTATGGGTAAAATTCCTTCCCAGCCCCATCACCCGGCAACTGACTTTTGTGCATAGCAAAGGGATGGTAAGGCACCCTAGCTGTCTTTCTCTGCAGTGCCGCAAGATGTTCCCTGGTGCGGGAGGAAGTGCTCAAATTCCTGAAAAGACACAGAAGTATCAGGCAGTCGGTTTCTCTGCTCGCAAGCCTTGCCTCAAGCTTATCTGGGAGGAAGCCCATCAGGGGACATTCCTCCCTCCATGGGAAGGTCCTCTGCTTTTGGCCCCCACCCTAAGAGAGCCGACTCAGGCCATGGCAAGTCCCGTCCCATCAGAGGAAAACCCTGCCCCTCTTCCCCTGCTTTCCCTCCATTAGCCTCCATCTGACACCTGGGGCAGCTGTTGCCCAGCTTCCCTCACCGGTCCATCAGATGGAAAGGCCGTCATATTCGGGGGGGTATCGTTGCCGCCTACAGCCTGCTACCAAGCGCCGGATGGCAGCCACCAGCCCATCTGCAGAGTGGAGGGAGAAGGCCTTTTCCACCAAACCTTTTGTTCTCTGGGCGACTCGCCTGACTGCAGGGTCCTGGTCACCCAGAAGCTTTTCCAGATCTGCAAAGAAAAAATTTAGACCAGAGCATCAAAATGCATCCTGCACAATCCTTCGCTCCCTCCTTCCCTTCCCCACACTGCAAACCCAAAGCTGTTCCTCTTATCACTTTGCACAGCCATTACTTACAAGCAAGGTAGGTGGGAACTGTCCCTTCAGTGAGGAGGCTGCCATTCAGATGAAGCAGGTGACCTATAGAGGAAAAGAGGGAGAAAAGCACACCACTGTCTCTTTCAAAGCCCAGTTCTCAACTGATTGCAGCCGTAACTCCAGAACTCCCCAGGCCTTTGATCCCAGGGGAAATGAGAAGCTCAGCAAGAGGACTACAGGCTCATGCCTTGCCTGGGCTAAAGGAAGGTCCATGGCCCAAACAGGCCAGTGACTCTATGAAGGACTGCAGGGGGCCGTGCTTTTTTGGCTGAAACGTGGCTATTCCTGGGCAGGAGAAACCCTGAACCTGGGGGATGAGACCTCCCGCCTGATTGCCCACAAAGAGGCTTCTCTTTCCATTACCAATGAACATAGCAGCCGTTCTCCTCACTGAAGCCTGCTTGCTCTTAAAGTACGAAAGGCAGGTGAACACCTCCATCTCCAACTGCCCCTCCGAGATGGGGAACCGAATCTAGGAGAAGAGGCAGAAAAGACAGAGGTGGGAGATCGCCAAGTGCTGCGTGCCCCACCCATGCCTCTCACTCTAGAGGGGAACGGGAGCCAGAGAAGGGCTCTTACCAGGTGCTTGGCGATTTGATGCAGAAGCTCCTGCAGGCTGTAAGTCCCCCCCGCCAGGAGGGTGCCCCCAAGGTGCCAATGGAGAGCCTCTGCCAGGTGCTGCAGGATATCTTTTGCTGCTTTCAAGAACAGAGGAGAGAAAAAAGCTGGGGCCATTCTTCTACTGCTTTCCTCGAGTGAGTCAGCTAGCCAAGCTGCAACCCTCTTTTCCCAGGCAAGCTGGGCCCTCACCTTCGCCACCTTCTCCTCAACATCCTCCACGTGCATCAGCACCGCAATGAGGGTGTGGATGGCTGCTGTCCCCTCAAGATCTTTCCGGTGCTGCAGAAGAGGCCAGATATACTTCAAGGCTGCCCATCGAATGGTTGCTGCTTCCTGTGAAGGACCAAGGAAAAGACTTTTTTTTTCTTGTCCTGCAAGGAATGGGTCCCGTGTAGACTCCCAGTTAAGGTTTCCGTTAACTTTTTCCTCCTCTTCCAAGCAAGGAGGAGCTGAGGACTCACGTGGTGGAAGAGTGAGCAGTACTGGGCAGCCAAGGAGGCGTCCAAACATCCTCCTGTGTCTGGAGGCCGAGCTGCTCTGCCAAGCCCAAGAACTGCAAGGTGATGGCAGGGCTGGAACTACAGAGCCCACCGAGGACAGCATGGCACAGCTCCTCGGGCCTCATGATCTGCAGAGAAAATGGGAGATTGGAAAAACTCTCCTCCAAGGAAAGAGAGAAGAGAAACCTAACCTTTTCTGATCACAGTTGGGTATCTTAGCTAGCAACCTACTCTCAGCTCTGAGAGAGATCGAAGTGAAGATGGAACGTGAGAGCAGCAAGCCATCCTCATCCCCAGGACTGAGTAAAAGGAAGATCTGCCACCTCCCCACATGCTCCATCTTGCCTAGACTAGGGGGTTAGATCTCATCCTGGGGTAAGAAGGCCCACTGGCTAAATCTGTCCAGGCCGGCAACATTATTGCTGCAATTCTAAAGTGAAGGTGCTTCCTGGAAGGAAGCATCCTCTACAGTTGTGTCCGAAGAGGAGAAGCTCCGCATTTGTCTGTCCCCTGTGGGTGAGGGCCACTTACCACCTTGTAGTTCTCGCAGAGATGGAGAAGACCCTTCCTGCTCAGTTGGCGAACGGTCCGGCTGGGGTGTTCCAGCCAAGCCATGAGCAGCTTCCAGGTCTTCTCCATGGGGGCTTGGCCCTTGTAGTTAGTCAGCAGCTGAAAGAGAGCAGAGCGGTCGAAGGCCCGTCAGTGGCCAGAGGAGGAAAAGGAAGGAGTGAGCAGCTTCACTGGGGAGAAGGTGCCCAAAGGGCCCCCAGGGAAGATGCTTCACCCTTGCTCTTTGGGGAAGCAGGAACATGCCTCTAGGCTCTCCTTGAGCGGCAGGGAAAGCAAGAGAGATGGGTTTTGGAGCTTGATCCCTCCCTAAAGGTGGCCTGGGGCAACCCCCGTTTTCTCCTCTGCATCACCCTGGTCAGCCAACTCCCATTGCCTCCCTGGATCAATCCTAGAGACTGGGGCCGGGGGGATTTTCCCACCTCAATAAAGAAGGCCACTGCTGCAGCTGAATGCTCCTTTGCCTCTTCCTTCTCCAGGACAGAACTTAGATGTCTCTGGAGGCTGCACATGGCAGGACAAGAGGTCTCCACGAGGGCCCTGCAACACACCAAAGCTCTTTTGAGAAAAAGCCATCAGACGGACAGGCCAGGCTGGGCTGGAAGGGGAGAAGAAAGGTTCTCTTTGGGGAGAAAAGCTGCCCTTTTCCCTCTGTCTTACATCACCAACATGGCCACGCCCTGGAGGCAGCAGCTGGGGCGGCACAACAGCTCCCCGCAGGTCTCCCTCAGGTGTGCCTCCCTGGCCAGCAGCACCTGGATGGTGCCAACCGTCTCCCTGCAGAGGAAAGAAGGCCAGAGTCACCAAGGCATGATCCCGTAGTCTGAGGGGCAAAAGAAACCCTTTGCGTGATGCCCACAGGGAAGCTTCCCTCCACAGCTTCTCTCCCTCCTTTCCCTGAAACGCCACGAGAAGAGCAAAGAGGGAGGGAGCTCCAGAGGGGCTTTCCTTCTCCCTTGCAGCCGTTCACCACCAAATGGGATTTGCTGCATCTGCGTGAGTTGGTCCCTCCACCCAAGCGCAAGGGTGCTCCAGAAACATCATGGAGGCCACAGATTGCATTTTCTTTCTTTTCCTCAAAGCTTCAGGACAGACCTCATGAGAAAAGCAAGGCAGCCAAGCTGGGAGCACTACGTGCTGGAGAGCTTTTTTTCCTGGGGCCTATGCAACACCCGGCCTATCTGAGGAGAGGACTTGCAGGCCAGGGGGGTATTGCTAAACCAGAAGTGCCGCTTGGATGTGGGAAGGGAAAAAGAGGAGGAACTTGGAAGCCCAAGAAGGAGAAGGAGGTTTCTCCTTCCCAGTGCCGCTGCTTACTCCAGAGGCAGATGGTCCTCTCCTTCAGCTGATATATTCTGCTGCCTGGCGCCTTTGATGATGATATCCACCAGGCAGAGCAGAACTTCAGGGAACCAAGCCGCCAGCACCACGGGGCACTCCTCAGCCCGGACAATCCTCCCTATCAGCCTCGTTGCTCTGGCCTGAGGAGAGAAGGAGAGTCTGCTTTAGCCACAGAGCTCCTAAGGAAAGTTGGCTAATGGAGCCCACACTGCCTCTTCGTAGAATCGCTCTCTCTGCCAACCCTCACCACCCAAAGGGCCTTCCCTCCTTCCTTCCCAAGCAGGATTCAAGAAGTGTCTTCTCGTTTGCCTGTTGGGAGCCCACAGACACAGGGACACGATGGCATCTCCAAGAGGGAGAGGTTGAAGTCTGGGCATACAAAAGGACCACCTCCTTCCGAGCTCTACCCCTTACCGTAGTTGCAGGAAGAGGATGGGTGGACTGTTCCTCTCCCTGAGGCAGCCAAGGGACCTCCTTCACCTTCGCCAGGAGAAGGGACAGGACCTTATCCCCGCTGCTGTATGATGAGGCGATGACGGCCCAGAGCAGCTCGTCGCAGGTGCTGGAAGAAAATCAGGGGGCAACCATGTCAGACCCTTCTGCCCATCCCAGGTCCACAGGGAGGAACACAGAAGAGTCAGCCTGATGTTGGACTTCCCTGCAACTCAAGGGAGGAAGAACCTGCACCCCTGCCTACCTCCACGGCAGCTCTAAGAGGCAGTGTGTGACCAGTTGCATGTTCTTCCGGGCCACGACATGTAGGGAGGGCACGACCTGGCTCAGTCCAAGGGAGCAAGTGGAGGCCAGGCGGCAGATCTTATCCAGCGCTTTCTGCATAGGCAAGAGAGAAAGGAAGAGGAAACGGAAGTGATGGTGAAAGGCCGATTCCTCCAGGGGAGGGCTGAACTGGAGGTTGCAGGAAGAGGTCTTTCTCTGGGGAAGCCCTCAGTTTAACCCTGAGTGACAAGCCTTACTTGACATGCCCGCGAGGTGGTTGACCGGGTCCGGGTCCGAGTCTGGGTCCGAGCTGTACATTTCTTCCCCTGACCCGCTGTTGAGAGGAGGGATATGGGATGATTAGACCTAGATTAGGGCTCAGTTTGTCATCTGGAAGGGAGTCATCTGAAACTAAGCTTCTGGAGGAGGACAGAGAAGTACAGCTGAGACGGAACGGTGCAGGATCCGACCAAGGGCCCCTCTGTTCCCTGGACAGGTCCCTCCGCCATCAAGTGGCCGGGTGACATTTTGTCTCACGCCCTCAGACCACCAGCTTCCCAGTAGGTCCTTCACTCCATTGGGAGAAAAGAGAAGCATTTCTATCTGCAGTAGCCACCATCTTGCAAGGCTTCCACCAAACACTGTTTAAAATAAATGAGCGGAAAAGGCCTAATGCCTTTCCGCCATGTATTGTGGGGAAGGGGTGGCAGTTCCTCAATGGTTGAACCGCTGGAAAATAGGGCACCTGTCTGAACTGAGACTGGGGTCCCAGGCCTCCTCCTGCAGGCTGCTGACATCGTCCAAGGTCTCTTGGCCTTCGTCAGGGGAATCCTGTGAATGACAATGATTCCTCTGTGGCCACAAAGGGGGAAGTGCCTCAGAATTGCGATTTTCATGGGTCTTGGGGATTCTAGAATAAAGGGAAGGCCTATCAAATGCAGGATGCCTGACCAGAACGGTGCTTCTGCTGCGTGATACGTCTCCCAAGTTGGAGGAATCCACTGCCCCGCCCCACCCATCCCCCGGAAAAGTACTGTTAAAGTACTTGTTTAAGTACTTTAAACAGGGCTTTCCTGTTAAAGCCCTGCCTGGAAGCAGCAGGGCGCTGGAGAGGGTGAAGCAGAGAAAGGAAAGGCGTGGGCAGGGGGTCGCATCCTTTTAGGCCACCAGTCAGGGCAAGTTGCCCCAAGGGCCCAGCACCCCCCAGGACCCCTGCATGGTACACTCGGGGTGGGAGACCTGAACAGAGGGAGCCCCTCCCCATGGCCCTGCCCAACAGAAAACAGCTCGCCCTTCTTTACCCAGGGGCTGGAAGAGATGTGGGCCTCCAGTGCCTCCTCTGCAGTCTGTCCCTTTTCGCTCCTAGGAGAAAGGACACAAAAGAGGGCAGAATGGGAGGAGGGATCTGCTATCCCAGCCTCTCAGAAACAAATCATCAGCCTGTGCAGGCCTCAAAGCCTTTCAACCCTCCCCCTTAGGGAGGCTGCCACAACATCTTCACCCTCCGAGGTGCTGCCTACCTCGATGGATTGGGACGTGTTTCCCACTGCACGTCCCCCAGGCTGCCGGTCTTGCCTGAGGGCAGGGGTTCTTCTGAGGACTCCTAAAATGACAACCCAAATGTTCTTCAACTGAATACAGGGCTAAAGGGGGTTAGTCCCCGCTTGGGAAAATAAGAGAGGATTTGGGGTTCTCAGTTTCAGTTCGTCGAATGAGGGCTGGCCATCTTGACTAAGGGAGGCAACTCAAGGTCAGGGGCATCTGGCAACCGGTTTGGAAAGAAGATTGCACCAATTGGCAGATCCAACTGTCCTCGCTTTACCCACATGAAGTTTTCAGTAGAAAAAGGAGCAGCGAGGACACTTTCTTTGCCAACAGCTTTTCCAAACCCCTCCGTGAGCTCAATCCCAGCCCTGCAGAGTTCCCCATCTATCTTGACTGGTTGGAACGGCCAGGTATCTGGCAGCACTGGGCGATGCAAAGCAGCAGAGGGAGGTTGAAGGAGAAACGGAGGGAGCAGGAGCACGCTTCTGATGGGTAGCCTGTCCTTGCAGAGCGTGTCCATAAATAGCACCTCGGCCTCCAGCGCCGTTCCATCTGCTGACCTATCTTCAAACCCGCAGAGACAGGGCTTCTGCCGTTGCAAGGGTGAGGAGCTGGTCAGAACTTACTGATGGGGTGGAGACCTCCTCCATCATGTAGAGCCCCTGCCTCTTCTGCTCCGGTTCGTCATCACTGGGGAGAGATTGAAGGGCCCAGAGATCAGAACTAGCTGTGGGCCCTCTTTCAAGAGCGGCCACATGGATGCTCTAAGGAGCCTGTCGGCTGGCCTGCCAAGGGGGTTGACCTGAGTCCTCCTTCCTTTTATCAGAAGCAGATGCTGAGAAGGAAAGGAGGTGAACCTCCCTTATGTGGCAGCTCAAACAGGCTTTGGCCCCTCCCCATTCAGCCAAGCAGAAGCCCTTGCAACCGGCTGTGCCAGAGGGTGGGATGGGAGGGTCCTTGTTTTCCTTTTCCTTTTCCCACCCCTCCCTTTTCCTTTTGTGCTGTGTCATTTAAAGTTAGGCTTTGGACAATCAGAAGCTTGCTTACTTTACTATGCTTTAAGCATGCGTTCCCTGCCCAGGCACCTTCATCGTCTGGTCCCCCCTTGGCCCCAAATGGTCCCTCATCCCATTGATTAGGAGAGAAGAGAAAGGCTTCCTGTCCAGGGGGTTGAGCGTGCATCCCATAGAAATTTATCCCTCCCCTCAGCAGACATTTCTCATAGCCTTTTTTCTTTGGGACAGAACTGCAAGGGGCTTCAGAATCAGCTGAGAGCAGGTACCTTGCTGAATCGGATACAGAGTCCATATCTTCCAGGCTGTGGGTCCTGGAGGCCCCCTGGACTTCCATCGAATCCTGGAAATGACGTTTGTTTGTATTAAGGCATAATCAAAGACCCTTCCACCATTTGGAAGTCACATCCCTCTCTCCTTTCGCCTCGGAGGGGGTCAGGAAAAGGGGGATGCTTAGACACTCAGCGCCTTCCTCGATCACCATTTTGTCACTGGATGTCTCCAACAGCCATGACCTGACATCTGGCAGCTACTTTACAAACCACCCATCTGGAATCTTGCACCAGGGGTGGGGAGAAGCCAGGCACGGTGGGTGGAGTAGAGGCAGATGGGTCTGCTGCCAGTCCCTGCCCTCGGATGCCCTTTGCACATGGCGGGGACAATGGAGGAGGAAGAAGCGGGACTGTTGAGGAAGAGGCTCCTCAACCCAGGAGGGGGAGAGCGTCAGGAGGAGGTTCAGAGCAGCTGCGCCTCAATTGCGCTGGGGAGAATTTCGCGAGTGGGGCGGGAGGATTGCCTGGAAAGGCTCCCCAAAGGTTGTTCCCTTGCCCTCCAAGCCGTAAAGGTTTTTCCAGGAATCCAAGGGTCTGTTGTCCTCGAGTTTGCCAGCCTGGCTGGGCTGCCCAGGCAGGAATTCCTCCCTCCCCACATACTCGAGGCATGAACTCCCACCGGCCACATTGCCAAACCCTCCTTACCCCTGAGGTGGAAGCGGTGACCCTATCATGAGAGCTTTCCCGCTCGATTCGTCTCCGTGCCATTTGGGTCCTGACCGGAGGAAGAAAGTCAGACGTGAAGGAACATCCAGCTAGCTCAGCCTCCCCTTTCCAAGACCGGCCAGTCAGTCAGTTGGCCCTTTTTTCCCCTGCAAGCCCCTTGTGGACAGGAAGCGGACTTGGGCTCCTGCAGACTCTTGTGGCCTGTCAATGGTGCCCCACGAAGTCTGGGTTTTGGGAGAAGACATGGTACCTGGCAACAGCACAGGAAGGTCTTCCACCCTGGTGCCCACTGACCTAGGCACTTTATAGGCAGGCTTGGAGCCTCGTTCTCTCCGCCCCCAGGGAAACATCGCCAAGGCCCACTTTTTGAACCTACACAAGGATGGCGGCTCTCTCGGAGCCAGGAGTGGCCGGGCAGCCCAGTGGCTGACTCTCTTGGTGGCCTTTGGCCTCTGCCTTTCGTGTGGCAAGCTGTCTGTTCGTGAGCAGCATAAAAGCACAATCATGCATGGCACAAAACACAGAGAGGGGCCAGAGATGCCGCCTTGCTTCTCTGCTGGGCCTCTTGGGCAATCTGACCTTCCTTTCCCCTTCAGGCCAGCACAGCCTGGTATCTCTTGCCCACCTCTTAGCAGGGGCTGGGGAGAATTTCCCTTGTTTATCCCAATGTGGGGGTCCAGGGTCCGAAAGTAGTGACAGAGATTGGGGGAGGCATACAAGAGGGCTGGGGCAGCCTCTCATTCAAAGCCACCTCCCCTCTGGCTTCCACGTGGGGACTACAGCAAAGTAAGACATCTCTGAGCAAGCAGAGACGGCGTTCCAGCACAGACCGGTGGCCCAGCGACAAGTCCAGGTCAGCAGAGCCTCTCTGTATATGGAGTGACTGAACGATTGCCCACCTGCATTCTGTATGGCTGCTCCACATGAGGAGACCACAGGAATTGGTGATCCTTGTGGTCGACTCAGGAGTGAAGCAGCTGGGAGACAAGGAAGAGAAATCTACCTCACAGCCACAGTAGAGCCTTTAAGGGCACTGGGTTAGACGAAAACCTCACTTTCAAAACACATTTGGGTATAATAATTTTAAAGAGAGATCTTCAGACAAGCAGGAGAAAAAAAAACACCACTCAGTGAGTCACCCTTCATTCCAGATTCATCAGCCTGTGCAGGCCCCAAACCCTTTGAACCCTTCCTCTTGGGGAAGCTGCCACAACATCTTCACCCTCCGAGGTGCTGCCTACCTTGATGGATTAGGACGCCTTTCCCACTTCACGTCCCCCAGGCTGCTGGTCTTCCTTGAGGGCAGCGGTTCTTCTGATGAATCCTAAAATGACAACCCAAATCTTCTTCAACTGAATACAGGGCTAAAGGGGGTTAGTCCCCGCTTGGGAAAATAAGAGAGGATTTGGGGTTCTCAGTTTCAGTTTGTCGAGCGAGGGCTGGCCATGTTGACTAAGGGAGGCAACTCAAGGTCAGGGGCATCTGGCAACCATATTGGAAAAAATATTGTACCAATTGGAAGAAGCAACATGTCCTCGGTTTACCCGTGTGAAGTTTTCGGTAGAAAAAGGAGCACCAAGGACACTTTGCCCTTTCTTTGCTGACCCCTTTTCCAAACCCCTCCGTGAGCTAAATCTCAGCCTTGCAGAGTTCCCCCTCTGTCTTGACTGGTTGGAACCGCCAGGTATCTGGCAGCACTGGGCGATGCAAAGCAGCAGAGGGAGGTTGAAGGAGAAAAAGAGGGAGCAGGAGCACGCTTCTGATGGGTAGCCTGTCCTTGCCAGAGCGTGTCCATAAATAGCACCTCGGCCTCCAGCACCGTTCCATCTGCTGACCTATCTTCAAACCCGCAGAGACAGGGCTTCTGCCGTTGCAAGGGTGAGGAGCTGGTCACAACTTACTGATGGGGTGGAGACCTCCTCTATTGTGTAGAGCCCCTGCCTCTTCTGCTCCGGTTCATCATCACTGGGGAGAGATTGAAGGGCCCAGAGATCAGAACTAGCTGTGGGCCCTCTTTCAAGAGCGGCCACATGGATGCTCTAAGGAGCCTGTCGGCTGGCTTGCCAAGGGGGTTGACCTGAGTCCTTCTTTCCTTTATCAGAAGCAGATGCTGAGAAGGAAAGGAGGTGAACCTCCCTTATGTGGCAGCTCAAACAGGCTTTGGGCCCTCCCCAGTCAGCCAAGCAGCAGCCCTTGCGACCGGCTGGGCCAGAGGGTGGGATGGGAGGGTCCTTGTTTTCCTTTCCCCACCCCTCCCTTTTCTTTTTGTGCTGTCGCCTGTAACGTTAGGCTTTGGACAATCAGAAGCTTGCTTACTTTACTGTGCTTTAAGCATGCACTCCCTGCCCAGGTGCCTTCATCGTCTGGTCCCCCTTTTGCCCCAAATGGCCCCCCATCCCATTAAGGAGAGAAGAGAAAGGCTTCCTGTCCAGGGGGTTGAGCGTGCATCCCATAGAAATCTATCCCTCCCCTCAGCAGACATTTCTCATAGCCTTTTTTCTGTGGGACGGTACTGCAGCCTCTTCTTGGGGGCCTCAGAATCAGCTGAGAGCAGGTACCTTGCCAAATCGGAGACGGAGTCCAAATCTTCCAGGCTCTGGGTCCTTGAGGCCCACTGGACTTCCATTGAATCCTGCAAATGACATTTATTTGTATTAAGGCATAATCAAAGACTGTTCCACCATTTGGAAGTCGCATCCCTCTCTCCTTCGCCTTGGAGGGCATCAAGAAAAGGGGGATGCTTATGCACTCAGCCCCTTCCTTGATCACCATTTTCTCAATGGAAGTCCTTCAACCAGCTGTGACCTGACATCTTGAAGCTACTTTACAAACCACCCATCTGGAAACTTGCACTGAGGGCGGGAAGAAGCCAAGCACAGAGGTCGAAGTAGAAGCAGATGGGCCCACTGCCGGACCCTGCCCTCAGATGCCTTTTCCAGATGGCGAGGAAAATGGAGGAAGAAGCAGGACCATTGAGGAAGAGGCTCCTCAACTCAGGCAGGGGGGTATGTATCAGGAGGAGGTTCAGAGCAGCTGTGCCTTCATTGCACCAGGGAGAATTACGTGAGTAGGGCAGGAGGATTGTTTGGAAAGGCCCTCCAAAGGTTGTTCCTTTGCCCTCCAAGCCGTAAAGGTCTTTCCAGGAATCCAAGGGTCTGTTGTCCTTGAGTTTGCCAGCCTGGCCAGGCTGCCCAGGCAGGAATTCCTCCCCGGCCCCCAAGACGAACTCCCACCAGCCATCTTGCCAAACTCTCCTTACCCCTGAGGTAGAAGCAGTGACCCCATCGTGAGAGCTTTCCTGCTCCTTGACCATTCTCTGTGTCTCTTGGGACCTGACCGGAGGAAGAAGTGAGACATGAAAGAACATCCAGCTAGCTCTCCCTCCCCGTTCCAAGACCAGCCAGTCAGTCAGTTGGCCTTTTTTCCCCCTGCAAGCCCCTTGTGGGCAGGCAGCGGTCTTGGGCTCCTGCAGACTCTTGTGGCCTGTCAATGGTGCCCCGCCGAGTCTGGGTTTTGGGAGAAGGACTTGGTCTTCTTGGGGCTTCAGAATCAGCTGAGAGCAGGTACCTTGCCAAGTTGAGAATGGACTCCACATCCTCCAGGCTCTGGTTCCTGGAGGCCCCCTGGACTTCCATCGAATCCTGTAAATGACATTTGTTCTTATTGAGGCATAAATCCAAAGCTCTCTGTATCCCAATTGGATGGCTAAAGCCTAGGGTGCAATTTCAGCCCCCTAGGAAGAGGTCTTCAGAGGCCTTAGGTTAAGAGGATGTTGCTTCCAGAATAAGGACCAGCTGTTCTCCAAACAGGCTATACGCATGGCTGGGCATTTGGCAACTGTTCACAAAGTCTTTGACACTGTTTGGAAGATGCATCCCTCTCTCCTTTTGCCTCAGAGGGGGTAAGGAAAAGGGCGATGCTTAGGCACTCAGCCCCTTCCTCGTTCACCATTTTGTCACTGGATGTCCCTCCACCAGCTGTGACCTGACATCTGGCAGCTACTTTACAAACCACCCATCTGGAATCTTGCACCGGGGGCAGGGAGAAGCCAGGCACGGAGGGCAGAGTAGAGGCAGATGGGTCCACTGCCGGTCCCTGCCCTCGGATGCCTTTTCCAGGTGGCGGGGACAATAGAGGAGGAAGAAGCAGGACCATTGAGGAAGAGGCTCCTCAACCCAGGAAGGGGGGTAAGTATCAGGAGGAGGTTCAGAGCAGCTGTGCCTTCATTGCACCAGGGAGAATTTCGCGAGTGGGGCGGGAGGATTGCTTGGAAAGGCTCTCCAAAGGTTGCTCCCTTGCCCTCCAAGCCGTAAAGGTTTTTCCAGGAATCCAAGGGTCTGTTGTCCTCGAGTTTGCCAGCCTGGCTGGGCTGCCCAGGCAGGAATTCCTCCTGCCCCCCAAGACTTGAGGCATGAACTCCCACCGGCCACGTTGCCAAACCCTCCTTACCCCTGAGGTGGAAGCGGTGACCCTATCATGAGAGCTTTCCCGCTGGATTCGTCTCCGTGCCATTTGGGACCTGACCGGAGGAAGAAAGTCAGGCGTGAAGGAACATCCAGCTAGCTCAGCCTCCCCTTTCCAAGACCAGCCAGTCAGTCAGTCGGCCTTTTTTTCCCCTGCAAGCCCCTTGTGGGCAGGCAGCGGTCTTGGGCTCCTGCAGACTCTTGTGGCCCGTCAATGGTGCCCCGCTGAGTCTGGGTTTTGGGAGAAGGACTCGGTACCTGGCAGGTGGCACAGGGAGGTCTTCCACCGTGTTCCTCGCACAACATGAAAACGGACAGCTTTTCAAGATGTTCTGTATGGAGAGGGGAGCAGAGAAAGAGACTTGAGCCAGGGGGAGAGGTTCGAGGCCCGTGACTTTCTCCCCCTTTCCAGTTTCTTGGGGGCCCTGCAGGCCTCGCTTACTCTGAATAGCCTCCGTAGCGCCATAGCAGAGGCTGGATGGCTCTGCAGGGAAAGAGATTCGTGGTGCAACGATTGGCAACCAGCAAGCGAGGTCCAGAGTAGTGTCTGCCAGCTGGCAGGCAAAGCCACAATGGGAATGAGCAGCCTGGGGGTTGGCCTGTGGCTTTAAAGGTTTGCTGAGTCTTGTTCCCTTGGCAACCGGGAAAACATCCCCATTGGCCACCTTTTGTACCTACCCAAGAATGGCTGCTGTCTCGTGGCCAGGAGTGGCCGGGCAGCCCAGTGGCTGACTCTCTTGGTGGCCTTTGGCCTCTGCCTTTCGTGTGGCAAGCTGTCTGTTCGTGTGCAGCGCAAAAGCACAATCACGCGTGGCACAAAGCACAGAGAGGGGCCAGAGATGCCGCCTTGCTTCTCTGCTGGGCCTCTTGGGCAATCTGACCTTCCTTTCCCCTTCTGGCCAGCACAGCCTGCTATCTCTTGCCCACCACTTAGTGGGGTCCGAGTCCTGTCTGCTCAGGGGAGAATTCTCTTCTTTTTCCCTGCGCGGGGGCCTGGGGTTGAACAGTTTGGGGGGGCATACAAGAGGAACAGGGCGGCCTCTCTCATGTCATTCAAAGCCACCTCCCCTCTCCGCCAGCCAGCCTGGATGTTGGTGGTGATGTAAGAAGCCCAAGAAGGCCACCAGTCGCTCATCAGAGATGCAGAGTAATGACAAAAGCTGCCATCCTTTCTCTTCCATGACTCAAAGCCTGCTGCATCCGCCTGCTCTGGCCTGTCTGCCTCTCCTTTCAAAAGAAGCCTAACAAGAAATAAAAATAAACAACCAGGAGGTTTCCCCATTTGAGGTGAGAGATTTACAGTATACATTTGAAACTAATAAGTCCTTGGCCAGCAGGGTTGCCCCTGTTCTGGTCCTACCAGAGGTCATCCACTAGTTCAATCAATGCTGCCTCAGCACTATAGCTGGGCCTGAATGCTAGCCAAAAAGGGCCCAGATAATCCAATGCTCCCGGGGCCTTTTGGAATGCAGGCCCACCACCTTCTCCACCATCTTATCAAAATGGAAAGGTTGGAGATAGATTGGATGTTATCCAACAGTGTTAATCTAGCTGTGGCTTCTTGAGGACAGGACGCAAGACAGTGGGACCACCCAGTTAGTCAAGGATGAATTTGCCACAGCTTAGACAACTCCAGGTCATGTGCTTGGTCAAGGTTTCTCAACCAGGTTCTGTGGAACCCTAGGGTTCCACAAGAGGTCCCTAGGAGTTCCCTGGGAGATCAGGATTTATTTAAAAAATTATTTCATATTCGGGCAACTTCACATTAAAAAGGCAAGTTTCATTCTTTATTTTTAGTTGAAGAACATAGTTAGTGCATATATACAGGACTATACATGATACGAATATAACAACTTTGTAACGTCTGGCCTATATTTGAGCCTGAATGTGCAGGGGTTCCCTGAGGCCTGAAAATTATTTCAAGGGTTCCTCCAGCATCAAAAGGTTGAGAAAGGTTGTACTAGATGTAGATACTGACATCAATTATTTATTTATTTATTTATTTATTTTTCAAATTTGTGTTACACCCATATCTCCCAAAAGGGGGACTCTTGAATTTGTCCAGTTCAATAGCCCACTTTATCTCAAGCAAAATCAGAGGGTGTCTGCTTTGTTTGTGGCCTAGTTGTAAAGATTATTACCTCCCTTTCAGTGGCATGGAAAAAAAAATCTACTAAAGGGGATGAAGTTTGCAAGCACAGCAGAGACTTCTGAGGAGATGGACCATTCGGTGGGAGAGAAATGGGTGCAGGAGGTATAGCCAAGCTCTCGAATGCTTTTGTTTAAGTGTCTGAAACTAACGCTCTCATATCTGGGTTGCAAAAATCCACGCAACTGCTAGATGGCACAAGGAGTTCATTCTTAGGTTCTGTGATCATCTGGATTTCTGCTGCTTGGATACAGTATTTACAGAATGAGAGATGATTTGCATAGATAGTAGCTCCTATTTTTGAGAAAAATACTTGCCCAGTTTGAAACAAATGGAATTTTTTGTTTAAAGGGAGTTTTTACAACTTGGGAGTAATAATGATGAACCACCTCCTCTTTGCTGCTTAGTGACTACTCAATGAAAATTTTAAATACACCCTCTGACAAGAAACCTGCCACATTTCATCCCAGTAAAGGGAGGGACTTCATTGTTTTTAGTTACTTCTGGTGACATTTGCTAATAAGACATTGAAATACATATAGTGAGTTGAGTATACTATAGTTCCTAAATATATTAAAAATAAAATTTAGGGATGGTCCATGAACTTCCTTATTGCCATTTGGTTATGATTTCATGTATGGTATGATTCCATACAGCCATTTAGAATGAGCCAATGCTTTGCAATGGGCATTCTGGGTCATAATACAACTTCATTTGATGCAGATGAAGGGCTTGGGTCCTTTCGAATTTCTGATACCTAACTATATTAGAAAGCTCTTGATGAACTATCCTCCACAATAAAAGGTGGACCTGGCATTCTACAGTATCGAGAAGCCAAAACAACGTAAAAGGTTTTACAGATATCAGCCCCTGCTTTTTGTAGCACTTTGAACATCAGAATCACTCACCAGGTTGAAGTCACCAGGTTCAGTTTGAGTTTCTTTGTAGAGATCCTGCTTTACCACATGCAGTTGCAGTTCTGCTATGAAATTGAACCATTTAATGTGAAATGTGGATGACTGTGATACATATCCCTTGTGTCAATAACAGTTTGTTGACCAAGTCTTAGTCAATCTTGCAAACAGTATTTTCTTTCTTTGGCCAGTTCCTGGTTTGCTCTTCTTTCGGCAACTACTACATGCCTGAGAAGCAGAAAAAGGCTGTTTGTCTGTGAATATACAGGATGTGTTTTGCTGTTGTTTTGTTTTTGTGCTACAGATTTTTTCGTGTTTGTACTTTTAATGGGATATGTGGTATGGAAAAAGTTTTTGGGAGGGTGCGTATTTTCCATGGGAGTTGCATTTGTGGATTTGTGGGTCTTGTGTTTTGTGGGTCTTGTGTTGGTGGAGTTGTTTGGAAGTGGTTTGGGGCTTTTTATGTATTTCATTTGCATGCATTTTCCATGTACCCACAAAATTGGTCAGGAATTCCCCCCTGCTGAGACAAAGGGAGAGATCCTCAACTCTCAGCCCAGGCCAGGGTAACCAGGGCTGATCTAGAAAGTTAAAGAAGGTTGGCCATGGTTGGTGCGGGGGGACGTCTGGAAAGTCCAGGGCTGTTGGCTGGACTGAAAAGTTGAAAAAAATCCCAGAAGAAGACTTCAGAAATTGAACTTGACAAAAAGACATGGGTTTTTTTGCAAACAAGATTTCATAGAAATATAATTAGGTGCTTTTACTTACATGAGAATATTTGTCAACAGATTAAGATATTGAATTTACCAATAGTCCATAGGGATTTTGCAACAATTCACAACTGAATACTATTTATAAATCAGCTGCTCTGTGATAGGAATATGTTGGAAAACAGCCTGCAAAGGTCTGGGGCAGATGGGGATTTGGGAGGGAGGGGCTTTGCTTGTGACCATCTGCTTCTTTCCAAAGATTCTTCTCCCATGACAGATGGGCATCTGGCACATGGGTCTTTGTTTTATACATGATTACGGCAGCAAGACTTTTATGTGCACAAAGATGGAAAGATCCACAAATTCCTATAGTGGAGGAATAGAGGATTAAATTGGTGGAACTGGCCCAAATGGCCAAGTGAACAGCGTTGATAAGAGAAAATACCGTGTCTGGATTTGCCTCTGTTTGGCAACCACTTTTACGCTACTTGCTTGTGTCAGAAAGTTTTGATTTTGGGTGCTGATGATTAAATGGTTTGATTTGATAGAAGTAATGTTACTAAGGTTTAACTAATGGTAACAAATTATATTTGTAAATGCATTTATGTCTGTATTGGAGAAGGTCAGAAGTCACTTTCTGTTTCTGTTTTCTCCCTATCTTTGTACTTTTATAGGTTTTCTTTTTTTCTTTAATTCTGTACTCTTAATCTTTTAACCATACTCTGAAAATTAATAAAGTTCTTTTTTAAAAAATTAAAAAAAAGAAAGATGGGCATCTGGCTAAGGGAAGAGTTCCTGGGCATTTTGATGGAGGACACTCACAGCCCAGTTCTAGGAAGAAGAAAGGTGCTTTGTAATTCCTTGCCCATAGCCCAGAATATAACAAAAGCTCAACAAACAATTGAACAAAATCCCAATAACTGTATGTTAGAAACCTTTCATGAGAAATTATTTTTAAAAACAATACAGCCAAATGTCCAGATATAAAAATGAGTTTATTTGGAAATGGAGGGGAGACAGGAAGATTAAGGAGGACAACAAACACACAAGATTCCATATGAAATCAGTAAAATCAGCTAGTTACATGTTACCAGGGCGAGTTGGATCTTAGCTTTCTAAGCATTACAGAGATGCTGGTCTGAAAACAAAAGCCAGCCAGCCTCCAGGTTAGATGTCATTGGGAAGGCCGAGAATCCCACTGTTTATGCCCCTCTGAGATCAGCAAATGCCAGTCTTTTAGCGAAAACTGGAAGGGGATTTTTTATGGAAGATACCTTCCATTTCTGTATCTTAGAGGTCCAGTCACCATTACCTAGAGGCTGGACATATACCTGAATGATAAAATGACTTCTAACTTGATGTTGTACAGGAGAGTTTTGAATGCATATTAGAGAAGGAAACATGAGGTCTGGATCATTCACACTTCCTCACATGTTACCAATTTCCCAAGCACTAGAGGGTGAAGAGCACAGTTTATCAGAATGTGGGGGTTTGTTCCCGGATGATAATGGATGTAATAATTCGGATATTTGTTTATTTATTTACTTCATAGCTTTCGGTAAGTTGGCTTAATTCTGGTTGAACCTTTCTATTATTGATCAGCAATTTTTGTCAATTTTCAGGATGGGCCGAGAGAATAGGGCATGCAAATCCTGTGGAGCATTCTCAATAATATTTCTTTGCAGGCTGGAAGGCTGTGTTGAGAGAGAGTTGCTTCCTGTTCATTTAAGGCCAAAGCTTGGGCTGCTGAAGACCCTCCTTGGATGATTTCTCAGACCAGCCCTAGCAGGCCATTCCATGCAAAAGCCTCATGCTCCAAGGACTTGCATGCAGATTGGCTGCACCTGTAAATGCTTAGAACATTTAAAAAAATAATTGCATCTGAAATAAGGTCCACTTTAGAGTATGTACTCTTGTTTTTGATGCTTTCTTTTTTCCAACTCCCTTAGACACTGGCTTAGGCCCCAAGGGACCTACATGTTCATACTGTGAATTAACCAATTCTCCCAGGGCCAAAACAGAGCCACCCGTTCACATGAAGAGAGTCTCATGATGCCAGACAACAGTGGCCAAATGCAGAAAATGATAAAGGACTCAAGGGGAAGCATCCTCCCAGTAGCCCTGCAAAAACAGTCTCACTGGGCACAAAACACTGACTTTTTTGCAGGGGAAAAAAATCCAAGAGGCAGGCAGTGCATCCTTAAGAAGGAGATGAGACTAGCACTTGGGCTGGAATTCTGAACAGAATTCTGTGCTCCCTGTTGGAAGAATTCATTTCAGGTGCCACTTTTCCACTGCCCTCCTTTTATATTGCATTGATGCTCTTTACAGAAAGTGCCTGTGTTTGTAAGCAAAATGGTAACAATTTGGCACAATTTGGGAACATCTCAAGATATGAAAAAAATTCCGTTCAGGAAAGGGGAAAAAGTGGGAAGAAATGCCCCCAATAGAGCTCGCTTAGTGGACCCAGAACGCTGCCTGACTGTTAGGGGACAACCAGAAACGAGATGGAGGACGGAGTATTTGGAATCCCGATCAGAAGTCCTCTGCAGCGTAGCAGTTTACCATTTGCATTTGTTCTGTCCAGTTCCAAACTCAGGTTGTTGACTCCTCCACTCTAAAGAAAATTGGGTAACAAAAATAAAAACCAAGGGTTGGTTCCTCAGTACTAGGGAAATTTCCAAGAAATGTGGAGATTTTTAAATTTGCACACACACACATACACGCATCCCAGAATGGCATACAGATACAGTTTATCTCATTGTGAAGATATGAGTGATGGACTAAAAGGAATGCTTGTATTTGGCAAGTCTGAGGGAGGTAAAGCAAGGAAAACAACAAATATGATGAACAGATGTGATTCAAGAGAAACGAATATCCTTGGGAGAGCTCAGTCAAGATGGCAAGTGTTCGTGCAACTACCAGAAAACAACCTGAGTTTATGATTCCTAATCATAGTAGGGAGAGGGAATGTTTGACCATCAAAGTTATTCATATGAAGGTTTTTCTTAGGTGAAGATGTGCTGTAAATTCTTGCATTTTTCACATCAACCTTTGTCCTGAGGAAAGGCAGTAAAGGGCCTAGAGGAATCAGGAACTTGGCAGACTGAAGCAACACAGGCAATCAATTCAACAAAAAGTAGTATTTGGTATCTCACTGGTGCTGATACATCTTTTCAGGAAAACATTGGTAGATTCAGATAATTGTTGGGGATGTGGTGCTCAAAATGCAACGTTAATACGATTTTGTCTTCTGCTATTTTGTCTTCTGTTAATATGATTTGGCCTTCTGCCCTTTTAAAGAAAAGTTATTTCCTATATTGCTTTTCTTTCTGAGCATTCATGATTTTTGTAGATGCTCATGTTCTCTTGAATTATATTGGATTATACTGGAAATTAACAGAGGGACAATACAGTTGGATATTGCATAGTTTTATGATTGCAGTTAAATCATTTTAAAAGTGCAACATTGGAAGGATACCCATTCTCTGTCAATTCCTATAATCTCATGTCATGCTGAAGTCATTACATGGCTTACTCTTACTTAATAGAAAATAAAGAGAGAAGTAAAACATAAACAGAGACAGTCCAAATTTTTAAAAATAGTTTTCCATTTTTGACTTCTGGCAGTAAAATGCTTGTTCAGAGATTGAGGACAGTTAAGTTCTTCGGACTGCTGTACAATGAGAATGGGTATCCTTATGGCTTGTCAACAAGGGCTGGTCTACAACGCTGTGATGTGTGACGTGACATCCCAGTGTAGGAGAGAGTTTGGGTTGTGATGCATGTCATGTCTTCGCCCCCTCTCGGGGCTTGTCATACACATTCCTGCTGGCCTTTTCCACGTGTTCAGTATACACAGATAATCTGAAGACCTGAACTGGATTTATGAAAGTATGAGTTTAATCTATGGTTGCAAAATGCTGGGACACAGAATGTCAGAGCCTCATAGAAGAAAGGGGAGGACAGGGACATGACGATAGAATTTTAAGGATGGAACGAAAAGTAGCAATTATTTTTTTAAGGAAGGAAGTGGAGAGCAGGAAAACAGAAGAAACTGCAAAGGAACTGGTCTGCTGGAGCCCTGGTAGCACTGGTAGGAATTAGGGCTGGAAGATGTTTGCCATGAACTTAAAAAAAATCCCCTTTCCCTCTGCTACGTGGGGATCTTTTCAAAAGAAAGCAAAAAGAAGCTATCCATTTGCCCATTTTTCTGAGCTGCTCCTACATCACTATATAGCAATATATAGGTTTAGGACTATATTTAGGTTTAGGACTGCCAGCCAGCCTTAAACCTGCTTACAGCAAGACGTACTGTAGAGCAGCAGGGAAAGGCCTGTGGTAGGGATGGACAAAGTGTCCCTCTCCATCCCTTGCAGAACTACCTTTGCGGCATCCCTAATGATTGACAAGGTTAGCGAGGTTTGCTGGAGTTCTTCAGCAAGATCTAGGCTTGAAGACAGAAAGGAAAGAAGTGTAATTGTGCCCCCCCACCCCCTGAGTTCTTAGTTTCCTGCCCTGAGTGGAATCCTGAACAATAGCAATCCTAAACAGTTGGCATACATTGCAACACTTTTGTTTACAAAGACCACTTATGAGTTGAATAATTATGCTACTAAGGTGTTTTGAGAAGACTCTGCCCCTAATTTACGCTTCTGATACCTGGATATCTAATATACAGTAACAAGGCTTTGTATGTTTGAAAGGTTGTGTCTGTGCAGGCAGACATTTCAGGAGGTCTGGTTAAATAATCCAACAAATCAGGGAGGAGCCTTACAATTCAGTCTTCAGTTGTGAGCTTTGCGTTCAGCGTTTAAGCCCTGCGGAGTCAATGAAACGGCTCTCCCTCCACCCAGGCCAGTGTTTCTCGACCTTGGCAGCTTTAGGACACGCGGACTTCAACTCCCAGCATGGCTGGCTGGGGAATTCTAGCCCTGGAAGCCCACGCGTCTTAAAGATGCCAAGGTTGAGAAACTCTGACCGAGAGTTTAGTAGCCCGGTTGAGCCCTGTGAGTTTCTGAAGTGTCATGTGTTTCTATCTGCCCCCCAGAGCTGAGTCGCATACTCCTTGATACTTGTAGTTCTTTCAGGTAGCCTCCTGACTGGACTTAACTCTCACAGAGGGACCTTCCTTGTCACAGAAGCTGCAGTGGCTGCCTCACCTGCTGCCTTATTGAAACCTTTCCCCTGCGCGCACGACAGGAGAGGGGAACACCTTCTGTTGGTCACGTTTGCGTCTGAAGGGGAGCCAGCTGAATGAATGACAATGGATTGGGACTGCGTAGAGCTGAGCAGTTGCAGACCTCTGCACACTTGTGTGGGAATAGAACACAGGCAAAAGAGAAAGACGACAACAGGCGGCGGTTCTCTGGAAATCCCTGCTGCTGCTGTTAGTGCACCGAGGTAAGAAAAACGCAGTAATAAAAGAACTGTCTTTTGCACAAGACAATTATCAGTGATGAGCATTTCTGCATTTGCACTGTTTGGGAGATGGGAGTGGTGGATGAAACGTCATTTCCCTCCACACGTTGATTCAGTCTTGATTGTCACCTGCGCAGGGCTAAAAGACAAGGATATGGAAAATATTGGTTGGCTTCCATGCAGGTTCAGGGAAAGGTTACCTGAGATGCTCCTAAAAGTTGGAAGAAATGTACACAACACTCACAAAAGTAATGGATTCTATTGGTCACATCTCATTTCCTGAGATGTCATCTTTTATTTTCTTTGTTTATTCTAACCTTTTCCTAATCAAGCCACCTTAAAAGTAATTAACGTATGTGTCTCAATAAATCAACTTCAGATAGAACTGGTTTAATTTTATTTTGCAAAATCCTGCAAGCAAGTATCAACAAAAGAGCACTTAGGTTGGAGGTGTATGGAATAGCAAAGGGATTTTTATCCACATCTCTCCAAAGGATACAATTCAGCACAGCTATTTGATCTCCTCCTGAAATTTAGAGGGCTTTATCAATGATTAAAGCCTGTTAAATAACTGAGAGTAATATTGCCTTTCCAGAGAATTAACAAGGACCAAGCAGTAAAACAAGAACAAAAGATCTAGGAGAGACTTCAAATGTGTTTGTATTTCTGTTTCACAAAACAGGGCCAAATTAGCCGTTATGTGAATGCCATTAATGCAAATAATGTGCCCTTCATAGTAGCATCAACCAAGTAAGAGCTGGAGCATCCTTGAAGCAGCTGTTACTTCTGTACTCCTGAAAATGGAAGTAATGTAAGAGTTGGGATTTTTCTTGGGATTATGATAGGGAGAAGAGAATTAAGCAAATCCCAAAGCTGTTCAAGCAGCCCCTTGCTCTGTATACAACATCCAGCCCAGTTCTGGTATTCTGAATGGTTTTAACAGAAAGATTCCAACTTTGTCACCTGCGAGTATCATAAGGGCTCTTGCAGTTGTCCACAACGACCAACATTAATTCTGCTTTCACAAATTGCTCTAGGAGTGTCTACAGCACTCACACAATATCCATCGTGGAACTAAGCGCCTTCTGTTATCTGTTGGGATTAACTCTTCAAAATGTCTACATAGACATAAAAGGTGCCCAGGGACTGCATTTGTGCCACTGTGTTATGGGCTGGCATGACCTACAGAGACCTATCAAACAGCCAATGCTACATACTGTATAAATATGGTATAAAAATGTATGTAATGAAAAATTAGCTCCTCTTTTTAGCTAAATAGCTAAGTCAGCATGTCCCCAGCTAAACACCGGGTCTTTCCTTTTTATGCCTGCCTCAAAACTCTAGATACCTAGTTTATTTCCTTCTCTACATCAGTCTGTGCTGAATAATCCTTTCATTTGTATAGCTACCTTCAGCACTAAAAGAACTAGTATTCTTTTGCTAAAGATAGAAAGGGAGATAAATCAGAAGAGACTGATTGTACAGGACATATATACAGTGCCTTCTAAATCTTAATCAGTTGTTTATTGGTTGGCAAACAAATTTCACTGTTACAACAAATATTAGTAATGAGGTCATTCAACTGGGTGACCATACAAAATGCATCATAAATTAAAAAAAAGAGTAAAATCTGTGCTGCTAATTTACCTCATGGGAAGGTCTACATTACTTTAAATCTTGTCAAATAAATACATTTCCTGTTAGGAAAAATAATGGAAGGGTTTGTATATTTTTTACCACTTCAAAATAGGCTTTTAAAAAAATCTTTGCTATGAAGCAGTCAGTTTTTCAAACCATCGCAGTGAAAGTTCCTAGCCTGAGGTTAGATTTTGTCTCCTGTAAAGGCATTATGTTCATCTGCAGAAGTCCCATTATGAAATCCCGACTACTGGAGGAGGACATAATGCCTTGGGGAAGGGGCTGATGGCCACAAAGGCTGCTGCATCTCATCAGTTGTGCCCTGGAAACATACAGGTCAAGCTTCTAATCTGAAAAAGAAACTGTTGGCAAATTTGTAGATAGAAGAAAGAGTATATTTTGTGTGTGTGTGTATGTGCATTTATATATGTTGCACACACACACACATACACACATATACACAAAGCGTGATATCACATAACCAATAATTAAAGAATCATTACTTTGTTTACTCAGTGACTTTTTAAATGAGAGAGAAAAAAAGGCCAAATAAAGGATATGTGAAAAAAAAATGTTTTCTACTGGTAGACAAACTTGCAAGACCAGCACAACAGAAAAAGTTTTTTTTTCCACCACATTAACAGGGACGCAAGTTCTGGCGGAACAAAGAGTAGACTATATGTGCAATGCTAGTATCTGTACATTACATAGGAATTGTTCCATTTTTTCTGCCATTAGAATTATCATCAGTTAATACAGAAAACATAAAAATATACCATGTAGCATACAATTACCAACTTTCTATTTCATTAGATTTTGTTTGCTCCACAGTTCAGTGAGCTTTGGCTAAATTAAGTGGTGAGAGACACACACACAAAAATAAACCCAAACCAAAAACAAAAAAAAAAGAAAAAGAAAAATCCCAAACTATTATGTGATACAGATTCAGAATAAACAGTTTTGCTATTTTTGCTTCTGTTTTGTGCAGCACTCCAATCTAGATGCATCATTGCTAGTAGTTTCAAATGCATGTTTGGCCTTTTATAAATCAGGTCCTTGGTACTAAGAAGACAGCACCCAAAGATGCTTAAACAAATATAGTATAATGTGAGAAGGCCACACAGTGGACCATTTCCTGTTGTATCCCTTTCATTAGCATATGGTCTCTCTGATGTGAAGCCAGTGTATGTGTTGGGTGAGGGGGAACAACAGGCAGTTAGCCTTTTTCCTGGGTGGGCCTATAAATTCCATTAAAAAGTTATGAAAACTGTTGGTTGTTTAGAACAATATGGAGTAGGAGAACACACAATATTACCACTGCTTTGATTTAAATCCAGACAATAATCCAGATGTTGTACAGGGAGCATTTGTTTTATTAAAATGTTTACTTAGTGTTCTATAGACTAGTGACCAAGTGAGCTGGTCCTTTCAAGGTTTCTTCTGTCAGGGTCCCATCCTTGTTTGGTGGAACTATAAATCCATCACTACTGCCCCGCCCCAACTGATAATAAGTGTGTAGCTGTTGGATGTGGTTCCTGGAGCCCAGGTTTGGCATACTCTTGTAGTACACATCATCGCCATCGCCACCTTTAGTTGATGGGGGATCGGTCTGAGTGCTGGTGGTGACACTTTCTGAGCCTGGCATGCTGGCCAGAGCAGGCATACTAGTGTAAAGAGAATCCCTATTCGGTGACTGGAGATCTTCTGTGTGCTCATTGGTTAGCAAGGGAAAAAAACTTTCACTGTTGTCTTGTGGAATCCGTCTTTTGCTATAATGGTGAGGCTGGTGGTTCTCTGCAGAATATGCCCTTGGGGGTAACAGTGGGGCATCTGATTCCTCATGAATGAGTTCTAAGCCCAGGTTCTCTTCCTGGTTAAACAAGGTGACGTCATCGAGAACAATGGCATCATCGTCACTCCCACTGCCAAGATTATTGACAAATTTGTTCATCAGATTCCTACTTTGTTCATTAGAACACTCGTGTTTGTTCAGGTAGGAAGGTATATAGTTGGAAGTGAGTTCTTTCAGAATCTTTTTCTCTAAGGCAGTCTCGCTGTGGTTATAGCTATGGTCAATTATTTGCACACAGTTGCTCAAGTACTCACTGCTAGCAATGCTGTAGCTATTGCCGTGGTTACCATTCAGTGGTAGAGTATCCATGACACTTGTATCCCTGGCATTGTTCAGAAGCCCCTCTGAAAAATATCACACAAGAAAATTTGATTTGTACCAAAAAGTATTTATATGTAATCTGGATCTGCATGGCTACTGTCCTAAGAAACAATAATATACTGTTCATTGCAATATACAGTAACTGTGTAAAAGAGGGAATATAGAGAAAGGAAATTGAAAGAAATGATATGGGGTTTCAAGACATGGAAAAATGTAGATTCAAATCTTATCCATTCATTATTATTTCAATTTATAAATTGTCTTTCTACCCATGGTACACTCAAGATGGCTAATAAGTCAACATGTAAAGTACAAACAGTTGAAATCCAATTGTTGGATTGGAAACCTAAATTATTACTACCTGAACTCAAAAGGCCTGGCCGAAGAGAAAGAGCTTGACTCCTTTCTTGTAGGCTAAAGGAGTGGAAGCTAAAAGCAATTCCTAAAGGAGTCTGGGATTGACACAAGGAAAGATATTTTGCTGTATGCTGAACAAATGGGGCTTTGAAAACAGTGGTCTTCCTTGCTGACACCAATGTCTGGACAGTTTCATGCTGAGAAAGACAGTCCTTCAGATAGTCTTGCCCTAAGCTCTTTAGAGATAAAACCAACCATTTTAACTGTGCTTAGAAAACAACTGGCAACTACAGGTCTTTCAAGATAGGCCTAATTCTAGGGCTCTGCATGCTTTGAAATAAACAGGACCATAAGTCTAGCACTGCTTTAAGGCTTCTGTGCAGATCTGCAGAATGCAACTCATTAAAGCAGCTATATCAATTTCCAGTTGTGCTGAAGTCTGAAAAAAAGATAAAGCTGCTTTAAAGAGGTGAGCTTGTGTTCCTGCGTGTTCCAAAGCCTCTGTTCCATATTTTAAAGCATACATGGTGTTATTGTATACCAGTTATCTTAACTGTTGCAGTTACAACAGCTGAAGTGTGTTATACTCTTCAAAATTAGTTCCATATAGATTACACTGAAGTAGTCTAACTATGACAGAACCAAGGCTTGAGTAAATATGGACTCATCTAACTGGTTCAGGAATGGTGCAGGAGACAAATTATAGAAATGCATTACTTGCCACCATTACCATCTGGAGATCCAGAAACAACTGAGACTCAAGAAGCATTCCCAGGCTGTGGAGCTATTCTTTCAGGCTGGACTCCAATCTCAGAACTTAATTTCTTACTGATTAGCAGCAACTGCATGTTGTACAGATTTAATTGCAACTTATTCATCTTATATATGTTATTCTAAACTGAAAATAAAACCTTAGATATTATGGGAATTGCAATCCAACATCTGGAGGGTCATAAGTTTTTCCACCTTGTTCTAAATGAGCTAAGCATTGACAGTGTAGATGTATCTAATTATTACTGCTATGCACATCAAATATAATCAAAGAAGGAGTAAGGCAGTGATGGGCAAACTTCAGCTCATTTCCCCCCCTAGAATTTTGAGATACTGAATCTGAGCTTGTTGTAAATGATATAACAAATAATGAGTACAGAAATTTGCTCTGAGTACCAGAAGTGAACAGGGCTCACAAATCTTCCATACTAAAATCCTATCCTAGTTAGCACAAATGTTTTCATACCAGCTATATTATTTGAGCAGGGATGGGGAGGGAGGAATAATTTTGTTACTGCTACTGTTGAATTATTAAATGTTTGACACCCCAGCAAATCAACCAGAGATCTATCAGAAGATCCAGATTTACTTTCTGCCCATTCACAAATTAAGGCATACAAAATTCCTAAGTATTATGAACTATCAGGTGTTTATTGCATTCCCTTAAATGCCAAACAGGAAAAATGCCAAAAAACCTGTTGCTGGATGCTCCACTCTTTTTGTTTTAGAACAGAGCAGGGATGTGCCAATGAGTGAGAGAGAGAATGATACTTGGGAGGTAGCACTGGGAGGAGTGATTTTAATTCTTCCTCTCATGTTATTTTTCTGAATGAAATCATACTGCCCCTAACTAATTTATATCCTGGAATTAATAGCTTCTTATGTCTTCCCTTTAAAGACTTATGTGTACTACTTTAATTTTGAGGAACACAGAGAATGTTTTCCCACTGTCCCTCTCACCATATTCCATACTTTGCTCTTGCTACAATCTTGACATTTTACCGAATACAACAAAACCTACCTATACAGCTTTATCACGCAGATGAAAAATTAAAATAATAATAAAATGAGCATCTGTGACCATATCAACAGGCTGAAATACTTGGCTGGTATAGTCACGATGATAATTCAAATCATCCCCAGCTAAGCTGTTCCTTTAATTTACACCTGCACTCCAAATCAGCTCAGAATGATTCATCTTCAATTAATTGCCCATTTCAATCATGCTCCTAAATAACAGCCTTTCGATCCATTATTTCATTTGTATTTACCAATCAGTAGAATGCACCAAAATTTGGCTGGATGGCCAATTCTATCTGATAAAGTAGTCAAGGCAATCTTCGTTTAATGTAAAGGCACTGGAGAAGACATCCAGTGCCCAGCAGATTCCTTCCCAACAGCAGTGGTCTGAAACAGCTTACCATCTTTAGAGCCGTTTGAGATGTGAGGAAAATCCTCTACTTTTCCTGCTACTGGTGGTCCTTATTCTCCCTCCTAGGCAAATTTCCCAGTGGTTAGTCCTCTAGCTATTGTTTGGAAGGGTCCCCAGATCAGACCAGCGTGAGATGCCACGGGGATATGCTTCCCAGGACAATGATTATAATGAGGACGTCAAGGCAGGGAGGCAAGCCTTTTACCCCTGACCTTTGGCCAGCTATTCTAGTCAGCTCTCCGAAGTGGCTGCTTTATTTCACCAAGCTATAGGGCTGGGCCTGCCTTCCAAAATACCCTGGGTGTGAAAAAAGGCTCTTGGGTGCATGCAGTTCCATATCCAGGCTGTTTCGGAAAGAAAGGCTTCCAGGCCCTTCTTAGTAAACACGCAGTGGATTAGATGGTCCTAAATCCAGCCAGTGGCAGCCTGTGGCTGATCTGGTCTGGGCTTAGAAGCTATGCAAGGCTAGCCCAGTTAGTAGTTGGAGGGGAAGCTATGAGGAGGGAACACCAGGGCTAGATAGGGAAATCCAAAAACACCCAGAAGGCGGCAACGGCAAGCCATTTCGGTATCATTGCTAAGACAGCTACATGGATAATTCCATGTAGCAATTTAGAGTCAAGCTCAAAGTGAGTGTACTTTGGTAGGTCGTCCTCAGGTTACAATGGCAATTGGGACTGGGCTTGCTGTTGCTAAGCGATACAGTCATAAAGCGCGACATCACATGAACACATCGCTTAGTGACGGCAATCCCGGCAGTCCCAGTTACCTTTGTAACCCCAGGACCGCATATGTTAACCAAGGACCTCATGTGATGACGTGGGAAGAGGTGGAAGTCTTAGGCAAGCAGGCGAGAGCTGCGGGTGGGTGCTGCAGGCAGGTGCTATGGAACGTGGGCGAGCGTGCAGGTGCCAACTGTTGGACGGTGCTATGGAGTGCAGGCAGGTGTGTGGGTGCTCTGGGCAGGTAGGCAAGAAAGCAGCCGGAGCAACTTGTGACCTCCTGCTAGCCTCCCCACTGACTTTGTGGAAAACTGGCAGGGAAAGTTGCAAATGGGGATTACGTGACTGCAGGACACTGTAACCATCATAATTGCAAGCCAGTTGCCAAGTGCCCAAATCACCATCATGTGACCACAGGGATGCTGCAACACTGCAACTTAGTGGACAGGTCATAAGTCCCCCTTGTTCAGCGTTATTGTAAATGGTCGCTGAATGAGAGGTTGTAACCTGAGGACTACCTGTAGTCCTTGTGTTTGATCATAAAAAACATTCTGGAAGAAGGCAGTGGGCAACTACTTCTACAACACTGCCAAAAAAACTGCATGGAAGTGTCTCTGAAGGACTTGAACTTGACTTGAGGAAGTTTTCATTTTTCTGTTTTTGTGCTCAGCTGGTGGCACTGAGAAACCAGTCAACACAATTGCAGGATATTTCCAGGAGGGATTCCAGGGATATGTGCAAGATGCCATCACTTGGAGGTAAGTCTCAATGGACTCAACAGAATATGCATACATAAAATTTCCCCAAAACTATTCTTGCAGCACTTTTGATTGGTTCAGTCTCCTACTCTGCGGCTCCCTTCTCTGAAGACCACAACTTGGGCTTTCAGGTGCAGCCTGGGGCCATTCTGTGTCTTGCTCTCTGTGGCTGAGAAGTGTGAGGTGAGTTAAGGCCCAGCATTTCAGTGCTGCTGCCAGAAATTCTTGTGCAGCCATACTCCTTCTGTGGCCAGAGACCTATTTTTTTAATAATTTCTTAGCAGCAGCAGCAGCTGCTGCTGCTGGGCTGGGGGTGGGATAGGAAGTGGAATGCTAGTCTCATAACATTATGCAAGTGAGCAGAATTGTTAGTTTCAGGACACTGGGGGAATAATGGGAATCCTGTTCCAGTGGTATGATTCTGGGGTCCTCAAAGGCAGTGGAACACCTTGCCTCCTGAAGATGTGGTTACTCCATCACAGGCAATTTTCAAGAAAAGCTTGGACAGTCATTTGTCCAGAATGGTCTGAGGATTCCTGCACTGGGCAAGGGGTTGGACTAGAACTCCAAGCTCCCTTCCAGCCCTATGATTCTAAGATCACAAAGAGGGCCTTAAGCTGCATGTGGTCAGGTGCCATAGGCTGCCCACCCAAACGCATCTGGAAACCCTCAGTCCAGACAGAGAGTTCCAGGAGGTAAACTGCTAAGGTTGGTCCTTGCCATCTCCTCTAGTGTCCTTGGTTCTTCCCTGCAATACTTGCAATACTGAGCTGCAATCCACCACACTGGGAAGCCAGATGTAGAGAAAAAGAATTACATGGAATCATGGGGAAAATCCTGTGCCCTTCCCCAGTAAAATGATTCTGGAAACAGGAATGTTCAGAGGGCATTCTGACAGCATGCTGGCTGAACTATCTTTAAGACAAAATGAAAAGTCCACCATCCAATTTGGTTTGTATTGGCAAGGGCTATAAAAATGGCCAGCAATTCAACTGAGACCCAATGGGATTGGGCATCCCATGAAGTTCTATTAGCTTTGTTAGTCTGAAAATATACAAAGATGTTTGCTACTGAAAATTGGGTAGGCACAGGTGTAATCATGCCTTTAAAAAGAGCTTGTATTGGGAAAAAATTGAAGTAAAAAATTAGCCCTGAGAAAATGTATGTGACAAAGCAGAATAATCTGCACTTTAAAAAGGGCTTTCAGATAATTTACATTACTTTCCTTACATACCTTTAGGAAAGATGTACATAAAGGTTGTCTACATTAGGCACAATTGCAAACATAAATATTTCAATTTGTCTTCAAGGTTTTTTTTTAATTAAAAAAAAACTATTCAATTGAAATACTACTTTTGGACAGTAAACCAGATGGGATTTCAGCCTACTTCCCGCTCTTGAATTGTCCCTTGAGGTTCAAAGTCTGTGACACCCAAAACACAAGTTCTGAAATAACTGCTCCAGGTCCCTGGCTAACTATTTGATCAGTAAGGTATGGTATAGTATGTCTTTCCCCATGGAGCAGACAGCAAACTGGGGAAGCAGAATCATTTAGGGAGAAAAGGTGGGGGGGAGGGGAGAGGTTAATTACGACTCTATTCCTAGTCAGAGGTTTTACCTTAACAGTACACATTTGAAGAAACTCCTGATAGATCTCTTTTCATTTTGTTTTTAAAGAAGCAAGCAGCATTTACTGGTACAATGCAGCATATTGCAAACTAAGTGACGTTTGCTTAATACTTTGCAATACTGCGATACTTTAATACTGACTCAATATCAAATCTAGTAGCGGATGTTATTTCTAAGTCTGCATAGGATCCCAATAGTGGAATACATTCCTGAGTACATTTATCTTAGATCAAGCAGGAAAGCTGGACTTTCAAAAAGTCCTGCACCAAAATCTCCTGAATAGCAAACTCAGAAGCCATTGGATAAAAGGAAAGATCTCTGGGTAAAAAACAGGAAGTGAAGAGCAGGAATGTCTAGTGGCAACACAGAAACCATTGTATTTCGAGGACTTTGACATATTTTGATTTTTCTCCTTCACATAAAGAAGAGTTTATTTTGAGTTATACTAATGTTTAGCTGGCTGTTTTTTATTTCTGTTTGAAATGGGGTAGGGGGGAGAAAACCCCAAGAATGTTTTTGTTAAGCACTAGCTTATCTGTATAGCTTCCCAGGCTCTTGGATGATAAACGGGTGCTCCAGACCCTGGGAGCTCTCTAGTCAAGGTCGGATCCTGCAGCCTCAGTACCATGGAAACAGGGTCACGAGGTTTTAAGGCCAGACTTTGCTAAAAACCGTAGGATTGCCTTGTGGGTTTGGGAGCTCCTGCACAGAGCTGAGAGCTGGGTGCTGTGGAAATGGAGCCGCCCTGGGGTACCTCTGCTGTCCTTGTTAAGGGGCTCTTGACAGGGAGATTGGGTATCATCTTGCTTGCTATGTTACGATTTTTCTTTCTTTAAGCTATGCTGTTTATGCTTTATCTGCCTAAACTGTTTCTGTTTAAATCTGTTTGCTTAAGTTAATAATAAAGCTTAAAATCTCTTTATTCACTTGATTGTCTCTGGATCTAAAAGATCCAATCGTCTGGGCACCTGATCACTGCTTGGACACTTGGCAGAACAGAATGGAGTGACAATTTTCAGAATAGATGGGAGAGGAATACAATGTGGAGTCTCCCTTGAATTTATACTGGGACTGATGCTTTTTAACATTTATAAACAATTTGGAATGATATTCAGAGGGATATCATCAAAAAGGTATTGCTTTTAAAATGGCAAATGCAATTCCATGAAAGCAACAACGAAATGATACACACTGAAGAAAAATATCACATATATATTAACAGGGCCTGAATTGACATGATGGATTAGGAAAGGGAGCTGTGATAGATAACTCCATGGAAGTGTCAATCTCACATACGACAGCTGTAAAAAGGATGAACTCCATGCTAGAAAGCATTAGGAAAGGGATCAGAAATAAAACTAATTATGTTTTAATTAGCAATATTGTTTCTATTCTACTTTTTTTTCTGAGAGCTCAAGAGTCTCCCCAGTTTTATTCCCATAAAAATTCTGAGAGGTAGATCGGACTGAGAGAGTGGGACGGGCTCTCCATGATTAAATGGCAAAAATGTTATGCTTTAGTGGCTCTTTTATTAGAAAGTGAAGTCGTCTCCTGAAATTAAGTGCCAAAGGATGCAAATCTGATAAAAGGAGCTACACCACATCAGATAATGAGGGCAGGGCCATTAATGACTTCTAGCATTGATGACTGGGTAATATCTCCAACATAGAAGACCTATATGCCTTAAATGTACTGTAGGTGACTAGTATGCAAGAGAGAAAGAGGGCCATCCCTCTGGTGTTCTCCTGGTGGGCTTCTAGAATGCATCTGGTTAGCTACTGTTTGATACAGACTTAGCTAGGCTCAATTGGAATATTATCCTCTGTGGTTCACTGAACTAGAAATAGTCAACATGATTTTTACATTCAGTGAACTCTGAGGATTTTATTCACAAACATATTTATGATTATGTTGCAAAGAAATGGCCAACTTCTCCAACCAAAAGATTTAAAAAATATGGTCACCTGGAGTGCAACAAAGCTAGCACTAGCAGTGGTTAACTAGCTAATTCCTGCTGTTAGGGAAGTTTTGATGTTGCTTTTATAGTTGATACGTGCAAATTAAATAAATTCCGTTCTCAGATTTAGCTTTTCTGAATCAGATTAATGATTTTTTAAAAAGGGAAGTTATATCATTTTAAAAAATCAGTTTCCATTTGTAACATTAATTCCCAAAATTGCCTTTTGGCAATGAGCTTGCATAATCAAACTATGCATAACAAAGTATAAAGTCTCCTTCAAGTCACACTCAGCTGTTGATGACTTCAGGGACATGTAGTTTTCTTGGAATGACACGGAAGTAGCTTGTCACTGCTTTCTTCCACAAGGCTTTTCAACTTCTGAATCTAGTCCATAGTCCTGGTATTCCAGTTTTAGAATCCCTCTGAGGGTGTTCTACAGTCATGCAAATAAATATTCATCTCCATACCTAGAGCGGGACCTGTGAAAGTCTTTCATGGATTCAGTCTTTCTGCCACTATAGCTGTCCCAAGAGTGATAGGGTGACCAGTGGTTAGGGCAAAAGGGGAGCATGCTGGGGAATTCTGAGGTAAGATTAATGGTGGCTTAAGATCCACAGACTACTCCTTCCCAAACATACTCTACACTGCCTTTGTTATTTTCTCCTTATTGAAGCCAATGGGAGCAAAAAATAAAACAACTCTAAGACCCACAAAAGTAAGTAAAGGAAGAATAAAACCCCAAACCACTCACCTTCTACTGTGGCTGACACATGCCCAGCAGGGCTCTTGAACTGTTCTACCCATTACTTTAACTTGGTTGTGATTGCTGTCTATAGAGTTCTGATAATCATCATATCTACAATTATACCCTTTTTGGAAAAAAAGAACTTTTGCTGCCGCATTTTAGAAGAATGCAATAAAATGGTGATGCCTTTTATCTTATTTTGGAAGATATAAGCATGTCCAAACACCGCATTTCCATTTCCATGCAATAAATAAGACATGCCTAGTGCTTAGAAATAAGAATATGTTGTTTGGTATGATTAGTTATATAATTTTTGATTATATATCGTGTTGGCACAATTATGCATTTTTAAAAAATGTTTATCAAAAATTTATTAATAAAAATTATTTTAGTATAGGCAGCTAGTAAGCCTGCCTCTGAGCCTCTTTCTCAAAGTTATTAATTGTTAATGGTGGACAAGAATGTGAAGGAGAAGCAGTTATAGCATCAATGAGTGTTTAGATCAGGGTCCCCCAAACTCTTCAGCTCATCGACCCCTTCATGAAGTTTCAGATTGTTTATTGACCCCTAAACATTTATTATATGAAAACAATACCACTATAATAGTACTACAAATAACAACATCAAGCCCTTGGATAGTCCCATCAACCCTTGGAGGTCGATATTGACCACGTTGGGGAAACCTGGTTTAGATTGATGTATATTTTCAGTTAAAAAAATTCTTGGGAAAACTATTTTTCCAGCTTTAATGTTCACTGTAGAAGACTACACTGTTGCATGCTGGCTGGGGAATTCTGGGAGTTGAAGTACACATATCTTAGTGTTGCCAAGGTTGAGAAACACTGATCTAGACTACATACTCCATGCTGGACCTTTATGCTGCCTGGCTTCTGACAGATGTCAGACAACTATAAGACATCCAGATTTATTAAGGTAGAAATTTTTTGTTCTTTGCTTTACCCACAAATGTTTACTAATGACTGAGATTTGAACAATTGCTAGCCTTGGTCTTCTAAAAGGGAGCATGGGCATTGCAGCCCAGCTGCATCTTCACACTGTTCTAGTGGATGCAAAGTAAATGAGTTCCTAGATGTGGACATCTTTCGATAGGAACATACTGCAGACAGGCTGGTGTCATACAACACAAACAACATGCTTTTCTTCTTTTTAACATTTGGGCAAGCTCTATGAAACTCAAAAACTAGCTCCTTTCTTTAGCTGATCCTATTAAAGCTATTGTGATATTGTTCCTGTTTGGTTCTGTCAGTCATGAGAATCAACACACATCTTGAATGGTTGGAGTTGGAAGTACCAAAAAAGTATCTCACTGCAGCTTCTGGGTGAAAGGCCTTACAGAAAATAACTAACAGTCTTCAGGTGCTCATGATCCACCTGGGTATCTCTAATATTATAATCTTTAAAATACATGCAAAAGATGAGAGACATGCGAAGGCTTCACATTTTTCTGTTAATTCAGATGCTATTGCCAGAAAGAGCAGACAAGGCTAAACCAGCACTGTTTTGTTGAAGAAGTAAATTGTTGACCATTTGTTGGCCATTCATTGGAAGAAGAAGAAAAACCTTTTGAAAACAATGAATTCAGTCTGCATCCGTGAAGTGCTATGGGCTGGGAAGTGTCACTGCAAGCAGACCTTGCTGTTTTTCTGGACTTAAATATCCCCAAGTTTCCAGGCTTATTTTAATAATACTGAAATTTGCTTGTCATAAAGATAATCTCTGTTTGTTATAGGCAGAAAAAAGTATGGGTGAAAAATAGCCATTACAGATGCAGAACAAAATCATTCATTACTGTAGTTTAAATTTGTACTAACAATCCACATAGTAGGAGGTTGCAAAGGTTAGTGGATCAGACTGGTTATGCCTACCCATTAAGGCATTGCTCCTTCCTCTTTCTGCAAAAGCATACAATTATTAGCTGGAAGTTATCAATTTTTATATATTTGAGGAAAATAAAAGATTGCCTTGCATTGAAAATGAAGAACAGCTTTCATGAAATGTGCCACAGCAAGAAAACAGTATGACTTTGCAGACAAAAATATTCTTAATTAAAAAGAAATGTCATTCTCATATACAATTACACAAAACTAAAACATAATGAAAGACAAAATGAAACAGACACAACATATCTATTATCTATATATATATTTATCAAATATAGCTTATTATTCTTGATTCTGTATTGTGAGAGATGAATTGTTTTAAATATGTACATCACTGATATATGATGCATTAAGAAGTGAACTAAAAAAATTACATTTGATATGCAATGTTTAGCTTTACTCCCATACTTGTCTCTCTGTAGGGCTCTAAACGACAGCATGAAGGAAAGGAAAGAAAAAACAACAAGTAAGCTTACAGTGACAATAGAAGAAATATGAGTCAAACGCAAATTGATGATATGCAGAAAAAAGTATTAACAGAAACTGTTTCAACTCCCTGAAGCAAATGAAATTATTTCCATGGCTTGTTTCTGCTTTGAGTATTAGTCACACATTTATAGTAATAAATGAAGTTGTTTTCATCCCATCATCAGCTCTTTCAAAGAAAAATTCAAAATCAGAAATTGAAATTGAAAGTATCATGGTATATATCTGTCAGTATCCACAGTTTTTCAGAATGTTTATTATACTGGTGAATACTTTTATTTATTGTTAGTTACATCATCTGGTACATAAATATTGAAATCCAATTCAGTATTAACATGGTTGTTTCTCTTCGTGGATGCCATGTGAGCTTTTTTCAACCATAACATTCAGTGTACTCTTAAACAAACACTGTTGTTTTGAGAAACATTACAGGAACAATGTTAAGCATTCCTACAGTAGATTCTAGTGCAGAGCGCAATGCAATTGGTAAAATACTCTTTGAATCCAAGAACACTCTTGAGTCTAATAGGAAAGCTTCAACGAAAACTGTTCTTAATCAGTGTAAATGGTTGGAATAACCTTCAACATGTTGAAAATCCAATCTCATTTTACTGTAGGTTATTTTCCTTGGATTTCCACACTGTTAGGTCTCACTCCACTTACCCAACTTATGTATAGGACCTTCCTATAACTAATGCAGAAGCTAACAAGAAACATGGTAGAGATCTCACAGAATTGTACACAAAACTTTATAAAAACTGAATGCTCCGCTATGTAAAAAAAAAAAAAAATTGCAGCTCCCTTGGGAGACATTTTGTCTAGTTTTGATGAAAGATGGGAATATTAATTGTAGCCATATTAAAGTGTATGATTTACACTTTACCCTGCATGTCTACTATGCCAGGTGATGTGAGTCTTGTTGGATTATTCAAAAACGTTTCTCATATGGAATAGCATTGGCGTTTTTTTGTTTTCATACCAAAGTAATGCTATCAGGATCTGAGAGAAGAGCAGCTAAATGAGACAAGCTAAATTAGCAGAAACCTGATACTTTCTCATAACTGTTTTCCTGCCTGGAAGAGCAAGTACACCTCCACTACAGTAGTTACATTCCTGTCTAAGTTTTTTTGGGAAAAAACACTTTGCAGATGCTTTAAAGGAAAGATAATGATCTGAAAGCAGATTAAATGAAAGAAAACTCACACAGGGGCAACTGCCCCCTTCAGCTCCTATATCACCTCAACAACCCTTCTGGAAGGTTCCTTTATCTGCTCTTGTGCTATTCTGCCCCTTTTCTTGCACACTTCCTGTCCATTGCACTGTCCTACCAACATTGGCACCAGGAAGAAGCTGATAAGAAGTGGAATACAGATTGTCCTCGCTTAACAACACTAAACTGACTTTGCTTCTTGGAAGCTGGTACGGAAGGTTACAAATCGTGATCACATGACTACAGGGACGCTTTGACGGCCATAAGTACGAGGACTGGTTGCAACCACTCATTCAGCGCTGTAGTAGGTTTGAATGGTCGCTGAATGAGTGGTCGTTAAACAAGGACACCTGTAGATGTGAAAACTCCCTTGTCTGGCCTTCCTTCTACTCAAATTGTAGTTACATACACACGGGCATCTTACTTACTACCAAATAATCACTATATACATAGTGACACTCCTTTCCTTGTACCTTTGAGTCAGTACTGACTTCTGGCGACTGCCTGGACAAGTCCCTGTGGTTTTCTTGGCAAGATTTTGGAAGCGGTTTGCCCTGGCCTGCTTCCTAGGGCTGAAAGAGAGGGACTGGCCCAAGGTCACCCTGCTGGTTTCGTGCCTAAGACAGGACTTGAACTCATGGTCTCCTTGTTTCTAGCTGAGTGCCTTTAACTATTACACCAAACTGGCTCTCAGTGATACCTACAAGATTTAGAAATTTACCATAGAACTAGGACTGTGTGTAATATTTTAACATCCTACTTTTAATTTCAGATATTATAGGTGAACAGAAGGTGACTAAGGGAAAAAGAACAGCACTTGTACAGACTAATATGTGGAGTTCAAACTGATTTTTATAAATGGAGCATTGCCTGCCAGTCTTAGCAAATGAGGAGAAGTACAGAGGTCTTCCATCAGTTGGGAGAATGCATGAGAGCCAGTTTGGTCTAACGGTTAAGGCAACCGGCTAGAAACTAGAAGGCTGTGAGTTCTAGTCCTGCCTCAGGCACGAAAGCCAGCTGGGTGACCTTGGGCCAGTCACTCTCTCTCAGCCCAACCCACCTCACAGGGTGGTTGTTGTGGGGAAAATAAGAGGAGGAAGGAGTATTAGGTATGTTCTCCGCCTTGAGTTATTTATAAAAATAATAAAGGCGGGATAAAAAAATCTAAAAAAAAAAATGGAGAACAGTAAGTTGTCTTCCCTCTTTTCACCTTCCTTCATGCCAGAGCACAGGAAAGTCATCTTACCACAGTCTTTTGTTGGCTGTACATACAAGCAGTAAAACAAGCTTGCTTACTGCTCCTTTTCAATAAATAGTGATCACTTGAACCTGCACGGCCAGGTGATCATTCCTTACTAAAAAGAAAATATGCAAGCTCTTTGTGAAGAAAAAAAAGAGGAAAAAATATATTACAAAAATACATGACTTCCCCTTCCCTCACCCTTCGTATTCCACTCATAACTGGAATCAAAACCCATTCATGAATGGGAACAATTTTTCAGCATTTCATTAATTTCTCTATTGCTTGATAATAAGTGGTGAGCTATAGTTCATCAAGGAGTTCAAATTTATCACCTGGGATTATAAGAAGAGTTTTTCCAATCAAATAATATGTTAATCACCAAAGCAGTGAAAAGATTGCTGAGTTATTATTCAAGAATCTGGGAATGACACCATTAATAAAAAATATTATAATCTTTGTAGTTTGGGCATTTCATTTCTTTTTGATGTGACTGTTTAGGATTCTCATGCCCAGCTATAAGTACGTTACAGTGGGCACTGACTTTGGTTGAGCCTGGATGAAGAGGCTGAGAGACTTCTGCTTCTCCAGGGAGGAATCAGTCAGAATCCACTCTGTTCTAATCTCACTCTCTTTCTCCTGAACTGCAGAGTGCTGGAAAGTGTTTCAGTCAAGCAGCAGTGAACAAACAAAATGACCCTTTCATCATTTGTGTAAAATGTCATGATTTGGAGGGGAACTGGTCTGTCCAAAAATGCTAGTGATCCTTGCAAGCTCACTCACTCACAGCTTTTGGGTTGTAAAGACTATAGTGGTAGAGGAAGAGAGATCCTTAATTTTACTATTTGCTTCATGATGAGGCTCCCATCCAGAGTAGCTATGTGAGTTAGATGATCAAAAAACTAATTTCCTTTGAGGGGAAAAAAGGTGACTTCATCTCTCATACTACTGCCTCAAACCCCAGCAAGCATAATCAGAAAGGGGGGTTGTTGCTTCTTATAAATATTTCTTTCCTTTGTACAAAACGCCCTCAACCAATCCGTCTGAACTTGCCATGGAAGTTATTCAGCATGAGGGGTATTTTTGCTTTAAACAGCTTTAGATGTTGTCCCCAAATGATGATCTTAGAGGGATTTTTCAAAGGTATAATACCACCCTGTACTAATTTCTATGGAATGTGGCCTGTTTTGTTACATCATTTTGTTTTTGCTGAAGAGACTAACATAGTTAAGATAGTCCAACTTATAATTCTGATAACTACTTATGCAAGCTAATGCAAACTATTACTTTATAAGTAGGCCATCAATAGTAAATTGAAATTCACTTGAAAATCACAAATGATGGAGAGCATCTTAAGTACCAGATTCATTAAATGCCAAGTATCTGTGTGGCTAAGGGCTATTCAGTTGTTCAAGCAATGTTTTTCATTGCTTTACATGACCACACAAATTGTATTTAGAGTACATACTGAAATATCAAGGTGTAGTAGCTAAGGATACAAAACCTGAAGAGCTGAGTACAGATTTTCTTTTCCATAGGTTGTCTTTAATTATTATACTAACCTGAGTACAATGGTTAATAGAGGGCTGAAAGCAGACAGACAGACATTGAAACCAAAGTGACAAATAGGTGAGCTTTCACCCACCTTCACTGATGAATGGTGGCAGAGAAGACACTGTGAGTTTGGCTCCTGCAAGCTTCAGAGCAGGCACGCTGGAGGAAAATGAAAGATCACCATATCCCTTTTGAACTGATGACAAGAATGTCAATGGGAATATCTGGATGCTTATATATTACTAGCTGCTAGTACTAACTAGTTTGGCTGGAAAAAAAATGCAAGAGGAGAAAAGAGGGCATGTGAAACATCACTTCAACTGGTGCGGAATGCAGCTGCATGGGTAGCAAATGGTGTTGGATGTTCGACACACGTAACACCATTACTTTGTGAGCTGCATTGGTTGCCAGTGTGTTTCCAGGTGCAATTCAAGGTGTTGGTTGTCACCTGTAAAGCCCTGCATGGCTTGGGACTGGGTTATCTGAGGGACTGTCTTCTCCCAGTTGTTTCTACCTGTCCAATTCAGTCCGGCAGGAATGTTGGCTGGCAGGGACTACGCAGTGTGCCTTCTCTGCCATAGCCCCTGCCCTCTGTGTCATTCTCCCTTCAGAGATTAGGATGGCCCTGATCCTGTTGGCCTTTACGCCCTGGCTGTGTGCCCAAGCCTGGGATCCTAAGTGTGTTAAGGGCCTCATTTCCTGGTTATATTAACATCTATGATTATGATTTTTCTTGGCTGCCATATATATTTATTTTTTGAATTGTGTTTGTATTTGGTTTTAATTGATTTTATGATTGTTCGCCACCTACAGTCACTTGTTTGAGATAGGTGGCCATAGAAATTCAATAAATAAAGGAATTGAATAAATACTGTAAATAACCAGAAAGAAGGGAAATCAGTTAAACTTAGAGAGCCTATCATCTATCCATCCATCCATCCATCCATCCATCCATCTCTGATATATATTAATTTTAGATCTACTTTCTGAATTTCTGATTTATGGATGATACTGAGTAAAATTATATCCATATTGCAAAAAAGACCCTATGATGGAAAACCTCTTTAGTAAATGTTAACCTCTTTGGAAACTGTAAAATAAAACTGCTTCAAGCTGTAGGAATTAAGATATGGAGTAATAATGGAAAGATACAGGCTCTCAGGAAACAAGGATGGGAACTTTTTACAGATAGTCAAAAGAGTCATGTGTTTTTCTTCAAGCTGTACAGGTAGTCCTCCCTTAACAATGTAAATGGCCCTAGCTGACCTTTGTTGGCTTCTTGCTCCCACTGCTGATGAGGTATGCCTGGCCTGGCTGCTGGGCTTCAGCTGTGGGGGGGAAAAAAGCCCAAAGCAGCCCCTTGGCAAAGAGCTGCTGGGCAGGGCTGAGCTAGCTTCGCATCCCCAAAAGGAAAAAAAATGGTAAAGGCAGCTGCTTTGCAAAGAGCTCTTGAGTGGGGCTGAGCTAGGTTTTTTTTTTTTTTAGCAAACCTAGCTCAGACCCGCCCAGCAGCTCTTTGCAAACCAGCTGCCTTCAGCTTTTTTCCCCCTTTTTCTGCAGCCCCGGCCCAGCAGGCTGGACACACCTTGTCAGCAGCCAGAGCAAGAAGATGGCAAGGTCAGCTGGGGAGGCGGGGTGGCAGGGGACCGAAAGAGCATAGATGGAGGGGGAGATAGACGGGTGGAGTTGCAGCGCCCCTGTGGTCGTGTGGGCAGGCTGCCAAGTGCCCGAATTTTGATCAGGTGACTGCAGGGGTGCTATGACAGGCACCGGTTGTAAATCCATTTTTTCAGTGCCATTGTAATTTCAAATGGTCACTGAACGAATGGTCGTTAAGCGAGGACTACCTGTATTATATTCTATAATAGTTGTGCTACTAATGTGGTTTTGCATTAATATGTATGTCACTCAAGGGGCTCCAATAAAGTTGGAGAAATTAGTGAGGTCAAGGCAAATAGGTAGAGGTCTCCTGAGAAGACAGGATATCACTTGGGTGCTAGAAATCTGGGTGCTGGAGATTGGAAAGAGAATGGAAAGGAAAACAGAAGGAAATAGGAGAGAAGATCAGGGAATGAGATAAGGGGTTTCTGAGCAGACCAAACGGAGTCTGCAAAGACAGCCAAATTGGGGGCTTTCTGAAGGGAGGGGAAGGTTATCCCCCATGCCGGCTGGGGAATTCTGAGAGATGAAGTCCACACATTTTAAAATGGCCAAGGGTGAGAAATACTGCCCTAAAGAGGTGGGAAGAAGGAAAGCCTAGAAAAGCAAGCAAACCTAGGGCACGGGCAGACTTAGGAACTCAGCTTGAGGCAGAGAGACCAAGCTTGGAAGAAATGAAAGAGAAGCAGCTGACCTAGGAAGGCAGCCTAAGTAAACAGAGAGGACCCAGAAAAGAAGTCTTAATGTGAGGGAAAGATTACTCATGAGTCAGCAGTGAGACACAGTAGACAGCAAGATTATTCAGAATGAGAGGGAAAGGGAGGAGCCCAATTTTTTTCTCCCTGCTCTGCGTGTCCCCTGCTGGTTTGCCTGCCTGCAGCTTGGGCTTATGGGGGGTGGATCAGCCACCAGTGAAGGGGGTCAGTGGGATTAACCAAGGAGAGAAGGCAGGAGAACAAGGAGCATCCGTGTGTGAAGGCCGAGGGAACAGATTGGGACCGACAGGGACTAGGAAAGGGACTAGGAGCTGCTGGACTTCAGTTGGGGGCCAGCAAGAAGAAGGTCCAAGAGCGTTCCAGCCACCAGAAGGGAGGCTTGTTTGCAAGACAGCTATGACTGAACATCTTTGCCAAGGAAAGGGTTGGACAGTACTGGTTTGGTACTAAATGTTTGTGTATGTATTGTATTGTGTGGTTAAAAATGCACTGTCCTTTTAAGAAAACTGTTGGGGTGGGGGAGTAAGCCCCTGGACACTGAGTACAGTAGTTACTGTTAGGTACATTGGGTGGTAGATTTGTATGGTTTTTGCTTAGTGCAAGTAGTAAAATAGAGCTGTTTCAACTGTGGTTTTGAATAAAAATAACAAAGTAAAGTGTTGTCTGTTGGTAACTTGAAGCATCATGTGACTGACTGGATGGGGTGAAGGGAAATGCCCCTTAGAGCCCCCTACTGATTGAAAGCTTTAATAGCGGACTTGGTGAGAATAAATTTTGTAGGAGCTTCTCCCTGGAAAATCTCTGTGGGAGAACAACTCTTGAACCCAGGAGGGGCTCCAGCTGGGGCTACACTGATTTCAACAGATAGAATAGTTCCAAAATCTTACTGAGTCCTTGACATTTTGGCTGATGCTAAGGTTCTGATAAAATTGTGAGGAGGAGGAGATCATTTGTATAAGTGCCTTTTCCATAGCAGTCCCTGCCCTGTGGAACACCCTTCCCCTGGAGATCCAGCAGGCTCCCACCCTCATAACCTTCTTGAAGGCCGTAAAGGGCTGGGTGTTCCTCCAGGCTCTGGGATAGTAAGGTTGGAACATGAGGACTGCATAGAGCAGCGTTTCTCAACCTCAGCATCTGTAACCCATGCTGGTTGGGGAATTCTGGGAGTTGAAGTCCACACATCTTAAAGTTGCTGAAGTGGAGAAACACTGGCATAGATGAATGGATGGATATGATGCATTAGTTGCTTGGTTTTCCTTGTTTGTGATTTTATTGTTGTTGTGAGCTGCCCAAAGTTGTGTTTTGCAAGATGGGTGGCCATATAAATCTCTTAAATAATAAATAAATAATGAAATAATAGGTAAAAGATTAAATATTACTGGAATACTTGGAAGAATTGTACTGAATATATTAAAATAAAAACATCCCAATATCTGGCTAGCAGGTATTGATTACATTCTCCTACTTACCTTTGACCTGCATTTATGTCTATTTGCATTGTTATATGTAAAAGTAACATTAAAAAATATCTGATCCTATACGGGGTAACCCAAATATATCTGAGGTTATTGTTATAATTGTTACTGCTTCTGTTGCTTCTGCTTCTATTGTTTTCTTTTTGATGTTTTCCATTCAATTTCCTTATCAGTTACAACTTGTTACGCTTTTCACTTTATAACCATAACTAGGCCATTTTTAATTAACAAAGATAACTTTGTTGATAGTAATAATTTCAGATATTTTATACCAGTTGGGTTATTTAATTAAAATCCTGAGTATTTCTGATATTGGTCATGCTCTTTCATGCAATCATTGACAGATGTGAAGTTTGAAGGTTAAAGTTCTTTGAAACGGATTTTTTTAGTTGAGAATTTGATTTTTTATGTTTAAATCATCTTCCCTGTGTTAGCACAATTGCAGAAAAATAAGAAAGTTGTTGGGATTCAGAATGTCCTTTGATATCATAATTCAGTTAAACGTGACCCTGAGGAATGAAGAAGAAGGTGACAGATAACAAGGCCCATACTTGCATTTCAAGAAGTGAGAATAAGGGTCATCTTATCATAGTATTAGGAGGAATGCCTATCTTTTGGTTTAAGTAATGTACAGTAAATCGGGGTGACGGCAAGATTAAGGTACCAGCCTCCAGGTTAGCTCTGGTTGACTGCCCAATGGCTGACTCTATGGAGTTGGGGGCTTTTCCTGTCTCTGTAATGTAATTGATGCTTCATGACTGATGATGCACCATTTCTCTCCTTTGCCCACCTCTTGCCAGGGCTCTGGGTCAATTTGGCGGGGAGCCCAGTGGTCACTATTAGAGGGTAGTTTAAAAAAGACATTTTGTTTAAGACCTTCATTGCTTTGGTTCTAGTGGATGTCTATTCTTCCACAACACAGACATTGTTACCTAAGTGACTAAACTGTCCTTATAGGGCAGTTTGGCAATAAAGAAAAGTTCTCTTTTCTAACAAAGGAATGCAGACCAGAGACTTTTCCACGTAATCAATTTGTATACAGAAAATAAGTCTCAGCACTGCAGAGAATACTACAGGTAGTCCTTGACTTACAACCATTTGTTCAGTGACTGTTCAAAGGAACACACTGAAAAAAGTGACTTACAACTAGTGTTCGAAGTTACAGCCATTGCAGTGCCCCTGCAGTCATGTGATCAAAATTCAGGCGCTTAGCAGCCCGCCCACACTCAGAACTGCAGGGGTGGTTCAACTTTCCCCACCCACCTACCTACCTACCTATCTCTCCCCCATCTATGCCCTTTTGGCCCCCTACTGCCCTGCTCTCTGCCACCCTAGCTGACCTTGCTGTCTTCTTGCTCCCAGTGCTGACTAAGTGTGCCTGGACTGGCTGCTGGGCCTGGCTGGGGCTGGCTTTGTGTTGCAAAAAAGAAAAAAGAAAAGAAAAGAAAGAAAAAAAGAAAGAAAGAGCCCAAGCAGTCCCTTTGCAAAGAGCTGCTGGGCAGGGCTGAGCTAGCTTCCTGTTCCAAAAAGGAAAAAAAAAAAGGCAAAATAAATGACGAAGTAACAATGAGCTAATGAATTGCAACTGAATTCTCAAAGTTTATCACAACGAATGAAGCCTCAAATAATTTCTTACATAGGTAAAAATCTATCGTGCTATTATTCCCTTTTGGAGAAAACAATGTTCTGCAAAGTGCAGAAAAGAGCTAAGAAATAAGCCAAAGAAATAAGGCACAAGGTAAGAAAAAGGAATGGAAATAGAATTAATTTACACTAGCACCATTCACCATACCTCTACATGTGTTTTGATCCTTGCAAACCATCCTTGCTTCCACCACATTCATACAACTGCTTTGTAAACTGCCTTTTGCTTTTTAAACACATGAACTCATTCAACCGTGACTTTCCTTAGTCTTCGTCTTCCATTCACGCTGCTTTAATACATCCGTTTGAGGATTCAGGCTTCACAGACCCTCCCTCTATCACCAGAGCACCTCTGTGTACTTCTTTCGTGTTAGTCGCTCACTCTTGCATTAGATCCCCATTGATTCAGCACCTATTCACTCTTGGCCCTCTTTTCTTGTTTTAGCCTATGTATTGTTTTACCCTATATTCTTGCTTTCCCACTGCATTCAACTTTTAGGCTTCTCCAGCTCTCACTTCCAGACAACCAAGTGGGCAGAAGCACTTTCTTATGCAAAACCATTTTCGTTTCTTTTGACAAACGTTCATTGCAGTATACCCACATACGATTCACTAGCATTCTGCTAAGGTACTTTAATTCATCTACATGTCTTTGTCTTTTTCGCTGCTCAGTATTAAATCGTTTGCTAAGCATTCAATTTATTCTCACTCATGCTTTACTTCCATCATATATTGCTCTTTTTACATTCTTCTGAGAACTTTCAGCTCCATATTTGCGCAAAATATCTTGTAAGTCATCGCTATCATTTTTTCCTATGCTTTCTCTATATCAACAAGCATAATTCTCACATCCACACCTTTCTCTACTGCGAAGCAAAAATCTGACCAGCTCACTCTACCTGACATAAAGTCATACTACACTTCCCAAATTTTGATCATTGTCATCTCGTCCCATTCCACCAAGCACATTTAGCATACTGATCCCCCTGTAGTTTTGCATTCACTCTTGCTATGTTGCCCTTTGGAGCAGGAGAACAATCGGGCACACATGCCGTCCTCACACAAGCATTAAACAAGATGCACAACCACTTCCTAAACAAACCACCTCCACAGTTTAACACATCTCCCACTGTACTGTTCCTCCTGTAGCCTTAGTGTTTTTCAGCATTCTCACAGCCTTGAAATCTTTTCATCTATCTTTTCCTTGGGCAATGAAATTTATAGCACGTGTTTCAGTTTGACTCCTTGACATATCATCATTCTCATAAAAATCTCCAAAATACTCCTTTCAGTGTTCTGCTTCTTCAATTTCATCCCAAATTGTTTTTAATTCCATTCATTCTGCTGAAGGCTAATTGTTTGCTCTTCTTCATCGCTTCCAAAACTATTAGAACTAAACATTGCTCTGTATTTTTCTGTCCCTTTTAATCATAATTGTTACTTCTCGGCCTTTTGGCTAAGATCAAGTGTAGTTACTTGTTCTCTTTGACTCCAATTTCTGCAACCACCTTCGTTCTCTTTATACATCTTTCTCTCATTCTTATTTTTGAAGCATGCAATTTTTTCTTATCCACAGCCTCTTTCCGTTCATCGTTCCGTGAAGTCTTTTTTTCCTTATGCTTTCCCGATTAGGGGAACTGCACATGCTTTGAAGCTGCTCTGTAACGTAATTCTTTTCACCATGTTCCAACCTCTTCTTTTCTTGCATTCACCTTCCATCCATTCTATTGGGACATTAATCAGCTGCATTCAGTTTTCACTCATCTTGTTGAGAGATTAATTATATTCTAATCTATACTGATTTAATCTACATACAGGCCTCTTAAATCCTCTTACTACATTTCTAATTTCACTCTAGGTTCTTTCACAGCTTTCCATTTTTTCCCTGTCCATTTTCCTAAGATCTACTCTTGATACCATGAAATAGCTCCCACATTCAGAAACTCTCATCATTCTTGTATCCTTCACTACTACCTCTCTAAATCTTTCATTATAAACTATCAAATCAATCTCATTTTAATCATTCTTTTTCATCTCGGTGCATGAAGAAACCATTTATTCAGAACAAATAAACATCTTTCTATATTCCACATGGCATTCTCATTCATTCTTGGTTTTCCCAAATGGTCCAATAACTTGTTCTGTACTCTTTTTTTCTCTCAGAATATTTCCCCTGTTTCTCATTTATTCAGAATGTTTCATAGTTTTCTCCAAAACTCCTCTATGGATCTTCCACTGTCACAATTTACTGAAACATAAAATACAACTACTGTATTAGCAATCATGGATTCCTACTTTCATTTGCAATGTAGAATAATATAGATGATACCAATTCATCCTTCCTGACATAAGATTCAACCCTTTCATTCATACTTAAACCTATACCTTCACTTTCATGCATGTCTACAGAGTCTCCACTCCACAAGAGCAGGTCACCTTCATTCAGATTATTACATCCTTTTCCTTTCTCTTAGTTTCATAGACACACACCTTTTCTTTCCTTTCCTCATGTCATTTGTAAATCTATGCACTTTACCATACTTGTATAACAGCAAGGCATCCTCGCGGGCATTTTCCTTCCCACTAACCAGATACCTGCCACCCACTACCTCCACCTCCCAGTTTGCGTTTGAAGTCAGTTCAGCCTGGGGTGCTGACACTTAACCATGGCGACCTTTTATAGGCTTATCATTGGCTAATAACTTCATGAACAGATCCTTCCTTGCAACCACACTATACGACACTAAGCTCTAGAGTTACAGGGCTTGCTGATATGCCACCAGTGTGGGACAAAGGCATGTTAGGCTTCCCTGCATTTGTTAAGAGGAATGCAACTGCTATGCTATGCTATGCTATGCTAGGAAATTGTTTATGCAGCTGCCCTCCTTACATTGAAGTAGTAATGCAGTGAAAGGGGCAACTAGCTGCTGCAGTATGGAATCATGTATACAACCACCCGTCCTGACTCTGAACATTCACGCAGGGAGAGGCATGCAAGTGGTATGACAGAGAAGGGATCATGAAACTGTTTCCTTGCTTCATGCAAAGGAAAGGAAAATGAAGCTGTGATGCAGGGGGTGTTGCGTGCAACTGAGCTGCTTGCATATTTCAGAGTAGTAACTCCACTCCTTTTCTTATAGGCAGTTTAAGGGTGTTGCAATGCTTCTTGTTAGCTAAGGGGCAGACTGGGCCAATGGGATTCTTCTAAGCAGGACTTTACTGCATAGTGAGTAGTGCTGTTCCCGGATCATTTTGTCAGTGCAGTTTCATTACCTTTTAAAGCAAATGGTCCCTGCCTGTTCCTCCTCCATCCCATTTGGTGGAAATCCATTTACAGTGTTAATCAAAGACAGGGTGCGAGAGAGCTTCTAGATCTGGCCGTGCATTGGGCACTCAAATGCCTTAAACTGGTCCTGTCCTTATCTGTGGAAAGACTCTTTAGACATAAAAGAGTACACTAGAAAATACATAACCAGCCATTGACTTTAGCCATGATTAAAAGAATCAATGGCTTCTTTTGAGATAGATAGTAAGGGGTACTGGATATCATCAGCATATTTTTATTTTATTTATTTTCTATCCCACCTTTATTATTTTTATAAATAACTCAAGGTGGGGAACACACCTATTACTCCTTCCTCCTATTTTCCCCACAACAACCACCCTGTGAGGTGAGTTGGGCTGAGAAAGAATGACTGGCCCAAGATCACCCAGCCAGCTTTCATGCCTAAGGCGGCACTAGAACTCACAGCCTCCTGGTTCCTTGCTCGTTGCCTTAATCACTAGACCAAACTGGCTCAAAATAAACTCTATTATAAATTAAGGAGCAGAGTGGCAATATGGTGGCAATATACTTCAAAGGTATGCATGACCCCTGCTGGGAGTTTTATGTAATGGAACTTGGTGGGATACCACAACCTAGATATCAAATAGTAATCCACACTAAACACGGCCTGACAGAAAGGTTGAAATCTACTGCTATAAGTATTCACAAGGACCAACCCTGCAAGGTGGTCCTGAAAGAAATTATGGGACAACATTAGTAAGAGGTCAAGGGGAACTAATAGAAAATCACCACCTTCCCCAGCTCCTTGGTACTCCAAGGCAGCTAAAGTAATCATGCTCACATATCCTGGCTAAAAGCACAAATAAAGTGGGTCGAGAAAACAGCACCCCCCAGATGCTGTTTTTCGTCATAGCTAGAAATGGTGCATTTGAGGCCAATCACTTCCCCAAGGAAAATTTCTTTACTGCCACCTCCTTGAAACAAATGAGAACTCACTTGATTGTTAAAAGTTATGGTGTGTTTTCCCTCTGTTCTGCTGAAGCCACATTATTTAACTCCGTTGAAATGAAAGGCAGACCTTATGCCTCTGAATGAGGGCATGGATGCAAATTTGACTTTTCCATGTTTAATAAACAAGAACTCAGTGTGAGCATTTAAAGGGCATGCTGAATGTTAATGTACTTCTTAATTATGTCAAACATCTAACATGAAATATATTATGAATAGCAACACCACCATCAATTCTAATGATTATATTAGAATACAATTTCAAAATAAGAAATTCTCTTTTTTCTAATTCCACATTAAATATGTATATTATTTTACCGTCTCTTTTTTTCTCACTCCTTGCAAATGAAATGTTTTATTCCCTCATTAATGTATACTGAGCCAGGCTTCTCTATTCTTTCCTCATAAGATTTTTATTACCACAGCTATAGCACAGCATTTCTCACTATAGTTTATGGAGGAAAACAAAGCCATTAATATTCATGGAATCATAGAATTGGAAGAGGCTATTTAACAATAGAGTCAAATTCCTTGCTCAAAGGAAAAATCTAAATGAAAATCATGTCCAACAGATGGCTGTCCAACCACTATTTGAAAATAGTCAGTGAATGGAAGTTCACCATTTCGCTAGGAAATTGTAATTAAACATCAAGCTGCTTTTATGACTAGGTTTCCCCCCCTCTTTTCTAGAATCTGACTTCCTGTGCTTTAAAGCCATTATGCTGTGTTCTGTGTTTAGAGACAACAGAGAAGTTGCAGCTCTTACAGAGATTGAGAATACTAACATATCCTCAGATGTGTCAGTTTTTCTCTGTCGGACTTTGTTTCTAGTCACTGCCCTTCTCCAAAACTGTTCCAGTTTGTCTGGATTCTTCTTACACAGTGGCACACAAGACTAGTGGATTGAATTTGACCAATGCAGAAGAAAACAGAAGTATTATTTCCTGTGCTTTAAAAGCTAGACATCTGTTGATGCAGTCTAAAATTGCATTTGCTTTTCTTTTGTAGGCACATAACACTGATGACTCATGTTTAGTTTGTAATTAACTTCTGTCCCAAGAGCTTTTTCACCAGCACTGTTGCCGAGCCAGATATCCTCCATTCTAAGCCTCTGAATATGATTTGTTTTCTAGAGCGCATACACTTTCCATTTATCTCTCTTACATTTACTCTGTTATTTTCAGCCCATTTCCCTAATCTATCAAACTCGTTTTTCACTTTATTTCTGCCTTCTAGGTTATTAACATTCCTTTCCAATTGTATGCCATCTGCAAACCTGTAAAGCTGTCTTTCCATTTTCCTCTCGAAATCATTCATAACATTGCTAAAGGGTACAGGCTCTAGGAGTGAACTCCCTCCCCCCAATATGATGAGTGGAATGGTGGATTCTTTGACAGTGATTCTCAAGCACATTTTGCCATCCCACTCTTAACTAGTTATCAAAATGGATTTGCTGAAATAAAAATAAATATATCTACAGCATTACCCAAAGGGGTAATCATTGCCTGAGGATAGATCTACATAACCTGCCATTCTACACTGACACATCCTGCCACTGACCATTTCATCTTGCACACCCTGCAAGGAATTGGCCACCCGTTCTTCCATACTGAGGGTGTCTACATCACTTGGAGTTCCTCTGCATGACCCACCAACCACACATGGGCAATAGTTCACACCCGTGATTTTTGGCTATTGTAGATTAATACTGCTCCCCTTCTACAATGTTATCTTAGGTGTGTATCCTTTACAGAAATATCCACAAAATGAGGTACTGTATCTTATTGCGTATATATATATATATATATATATATATATATATATATATATATATATTAAAAAGGTATTTATACATGGAATTCTAAAATAGAAGTCTGTTTACAGAACCCATACCTAGGCAATGTTAAAAACTCTTGATGCTTTGCAGGTAATCTTTTCTGTGATCTTGGATGGTGGTAGTAATAGACTACAGTATTATTAGATAATACTACTAGACAACTAGTAGTTAGACAACTCATGATTCATTGGGTCATTGTTTCAGAAATATTTCCTTACCTAAACAGAGAAACAAAATGACCATGGGTGGATTGCTCTTGGTTTGGCTTGAAAATTAAGGAAGAAAACATCAGTTTATTAAAGAAGAAAGATGTATACCAAGAGAAATATTTTTGTTTAACAAAGGATGCTTTTGATGACAACATTTCTGGTTGATCTGCCATCCTTTAAGAATACTCTAACATTTTTACTTCTTTTTCCCTGGCTTAAAGCGCCAGAACAGAGGATGAGTTCAACTAGCCCCAGACGTGATGACGCAGCTAGCTTAAAGCCGAAAGGACGGCTAGCAGCCAATGGTGCTGGTGGTGAACAGCGAATCCGATGTTCTAAGGATCAACACACCATTGGAACCTGGAATGTAAGATCTATGAGCCAGGGCAAATTGGATGTGGTTATTGCTGAGATGTCAAGATTAAAGATAGACATTCTGGGCGTCAGTGAACTGAAATGGACTGGAATGGGCCACTTCACATCAAATGACCACCAGATCTACTACTGTGGACAAGAGGACCACAGAAGAAATGGAGTAGCCTTCATAATTAATAGTAAAGTGGCTAAAGCAGTGCTTGGATACAATCCAAAAAAACGATAGAATGATCTCAATTCGAATTCAGGGCAAGCCATCTAACATCACAGTGATCCAAATATACGCCCCAACCACAAATGCTGAAGAAGCTGAAGTAAAGCAGTTCTATGAGGATCTGCAGCACCTACTGGACCACACGCCTAAAAGAGATGTTATTTTCATCACGGGAGACTGGAATGCTAAGGTGGGCAGTCAAATGACACCTGGAATTACAGGTAAGCATGGCCTGGGAGAACAAAATGAAGCAGGACATAGGCTGAAAGAATTTTGCCAAGACAACTCACTCTGCATAACAAACACTCTCTTCCAACAACTGAAGAGATGGCTTTATACATGGACTTCACCAGATGGACAACACTGAAATCAGATTGACTACATCCTTTGCAGCCAAAGGTGGCGGACATCTATACAGTCGATAAAAACAAGACCTGGAGCTGACTGTAGTTCAGATCACAAACTTCTTATTGCACAATTTAGGATCAGACTAAAGAGATTAGGGAAGACCCACAGATCAGCTAGATATGATCTCACTAATATTCCTAAGGAATATGCAGTGGAGGTGAAGAATAGATTTAAGGGACTGGACTTAGTAGATAGGGTCCCGGAAGAACTATGGACAGGAGTTCGCAACATTGTTCAGGAGGCGGCAACAAAATACATCCCAAAGAAAGAGAAAACCAGGAAGGCAAAATGGCTGTCTGCTGAGACACTAGAAGTAGCCCAAGAAAGAAGGAAAGCAAAAGGCAACAGTGATAGGGGGAGATATGCCCAATTAAATGCAAAATTCCAGAGGTTAGCCAGAAGAGATAAGGAATTATTTTTAAACAAGCAATGCGTGGAAGTGGAAGAAGACAATAGAATAGGATGGACAAGAGACCTCTTCCAGAAAATTAGAAACATCAGAGGTAAATTCCAGGCCAAAATGTTTATGATCCAAAACAAAGATGGCAAGGACCTAACAGAAGAAGAAGAGATCAAGAAAAGGTGGCAAGAATATACAGAAGACCTGTATAGGAAGGATAACAATATCGGGGATAGCTTTGACGGTGTGGTCAGTGAGCTAGAGCCAGACATCCTGAAGAGTGAGGTTGAATGGGCCTTAAGAAGCATTGCTAATAACAAGGCAGCAGGAGACGACGGCATCCCAGCTGAACTGTTCAAAATCTTGCAAGATGATGCTGTCAAAGTAATGCATGCTATATGCCAGCAAATTTGGAAAACACAAGAATGGCCATCAGATGGGAAAAAATCAACTTATATCCCCATACCAAAAAAGGGGAACACTAAAGAATGTTCAAACTATCGAACAGTGGCACTCATTTCACATGCCAGTAAGGTAATGCTCAAGATCCTGCAAGGTGGACTTCAGCAATTTATGGAGCGAGAATTATCAGATGTACAAGCTGGGTTTAGAAAAGGCAGAGGAACTAGGGACCAAATTGCCAATATCCACTGGATAATGGAAAAAGCCAGGGAGTTTCAGAAAAACATCTATTTCTGTTTTATTGACTATTCTAAAGCCTTTGGCTGTGTGGACCATAACAAATTGTGGCAAGTTCTTAGTGGTATGGGGATACCAAGTCATCTTGTCTGCCTCCTGAAGAATCTGCATAACGACCAAGTAGCAACAGTAAGAACAGACCACGGAACAACGGACTGGTTTAAGATTGGGAAAGGAGAATGGCAGGGCTGTATACCCTACCTATTCAACTTGTATGCAGAACACATCATGCGACATGCTGGGCTTGAGGAATCCAAGGCTGGAGTTAAAATAGCTGGAAGAAACATTAACAGTCTCAGATATGCAGATGATACCACTTAGATGGCTGAAAGTGAAGAGGAACTGAGGAGCCTTATGATGAAGGTGAAAGAAGAAAGTGCAAAAGCTGGCTTGCAGCTAAACCTCAAAAAAACCAAGATTATGGCAACCAGCTTGATTGATAACTGGCAAATAGAGGGAGAAAATGTAGAAGCAGTGAAAGACTTTGTATTTCTAGGTGTGAAGATTACTGCAGATGCTGACTGCAGTCAGGAAATCAGAAGATGCTTAATCCTTGGGAGAAGAGCAATGACAAATCTCGATAAAATAGCTAAGAGCAGAGACATCACACTGACAACAAAGGTCCGCATAGTTAAAGCAATGGTGTTCCCTGTAGTAACATATGGCTGCGAGAGCTGGATCATAAGGAAGGCTGAGAGAAGGAAGATAGATGCTTTTGAACTGTGGTGTTGGAGGAAAATTCTGAGAGTGCCTTGGACTGCAAGAAGATCAAACCAGTCCATCCTCCAGGAAATAAAGCCAGACTGCTCACCTGAGGGAATGATAGTAAAGGCAAAACTGAAATACTTTGGCCACATAATGAGAAGACAGGACACCCTGGAGAAGGTGCTGATGCTAGGGAGAGTGGAAGGCAAAAGGAAGACGGGCCGACCAAGGGCAAGATGGATAGATGATATTCTAGAGATGACAGACTCATCCCTGGGGGATCTGGGGGTATTGATGACCGACAGGAAGCTCTGGTGTGGGCTGGTCCATGAAGTCACGAAGTTTCAGAAGCGACTAAACGAATAAACAACAACAACAAAAGCGCCATACAGCTGACCATGCTGGAATACCGGTTTCTCCAGATAAATTCTTCATGGTTTGTCCTCGTGCTTTATGTATTTCTCATGGTTCATTATTTGATACACATTGTAACACTTTGCCGTTAGTTTCTTGTTGTTCGTCATTTAGTGCTGATGATGCCAGCCATCATCTCCAAGTGGAAAGAAAAGTATGTAATGAAAGATATCATAGGAGCGATGAGACTGAAATTATTTGCAAACCACCTCTTTGTTCTTTCAACATAATATGCTATGATCTTGCTTCAGGTTTGGTGTTGTTTGGTATAATTACAGCAACTTTGTTGGCAATTTGTGCATTAAATCTTCTCTCATGGTCATTCTAGAGATGACAGACTCATCCCTGGGGGATCTGGGGGTATTGATGACCGACAGGAAGCTCTGGTGTGGGCTGTCTCCAATGCCAGTCTCCAATTAGGACCAATGACAATGGACACTTCTGGCATGTCTCGAATTTGTTCTTTTGCAAGTCGAAGGGACACAGTGTATGGGTTTTGTTGTCATAGTAGGTTCTCCAATAATTCAACAATCTCACATTGAATTCCGTCATTGTGAAGTACACCCATTCTCAATTCTACACTGTCTTGAGGATCCATGAAATAAATTTGAAGAAATTTGGCTGGCTGGTTGGGGTCTGGCATTAAATGTCCAGTGTAATGATGCATTTGCCCTTGAATAATCATAGAAAGATTCCATCCATTCTTCATTGGAAGGACTTCTTTGTCATCAAAGGATGTCTTTTGGAAGAGGCAGTTGTATTGTCTGTTGTTCTTCTTGAACTTGTTTGCAATAGGTTCATCATTGCTGTATAAATTGAGGAGTTCATTAGCTAGAGGTTGCAAATTGCCTATCCTGACCTTCATATAGGCAGTTTCTCCAGGGAATAGGAAGGCACGACAGTGAGGGCAGACTTTGGCCATTGCATCAACATCAGCAGAAATATTAAACCATGTAAGGTGTGCATTTTCCTTTGCTCTTTCTCTGTTGAGGTCTTGTCATCGAAGGCAGGTATTGTTGTGTTGAGGAACTCTTGCAGTAATTACTGTTTGCCACATATTCTTGAGTTGATCTTCCCTTTCCTCTTCCCTTTCTTCTTCTATAGCTTTTGTTGTCATTCTGGAGACGTGCAGCCCTTTCATTCATTTGTTCATATCTTTTGCTATTTGTTCTTTGTCTCTGATCCTAGAGACATGTATTTCTCTGCTCCTTTGTGTCTTCCTCTCTTTTCTTTCTGTGCCTCTGGTTGTCATTCTGGAGGCTTGCATGCCTCTTCTCCTCTGTCTCTCCTTCTATCATGTTATTTGTCCTGACAGTTTGATCCTAGAGTCATGTGGCCCTGGCTTCATCCAATTCTTGTTCTTTCCTCCTCCTTGCTGCTTCCCAATATTTGGTGTCATCTGTTGACCATGTCATCTGTTGACTCTCTCTTTCCACATGGCATAATTAGGCTGACAATATTTTATTTTATTTTATAGTTTACCACAATGCTGTATGGTATCATCATCACCTCAGAAGAGTTCACACTTTTTGCCAGCTTCCCCACTGACTTGTGGGAAGCTGGCAGGGAACACTGGAAATGATGATTACATAACCGTGGCTCTGTGGCAATGCGGTGGTGTGATGGCACAGTGGTGCTGAAGTGGCCACAACTTTTCCAAATTTCAATCCTGCAGGAGTAATGAGTCCCAGATTTTGGATGCATTCTTTAAGTTAGCCCATTTGAGATACGTTGATTCAAAAAAATTTGCCCTATGATGCACTGTTTTGCCCAATTGAAGGTTACAGACAGACAAACAGGAGAGTTTTATTAGTATATAGATGGATTAACTCTAAAAATCTTAGAATCACATTTGGTAAGGAATTCTAGCAACACTAACATTAATTTTCTAAATATGGTAATCAAGGCAGGAGGGAGGTTATGTAAGACAGCATGCAAAAGAATGACAGAGTATAATAATTTATACTTTCGAAGCTTACATACCAGACACTTGAAACAAAATAGCCCAGTGAGTCAGTTTTTGAGAATATCCAGGAATTGTGTCAGAAAAGAAGACCAAAAAACAAAAACAAAAACTAAAAATTGAAGGAAGAATTTTTAGAGAGAGACTATGCAACAGAAATAATTAAATTATCATTAATTCCTTGCCATAAAAAATTGAGACCTAAGAGCACTGCAGCACAAAACAAGGTTAGCAACTAGAAGGTTGATAGTCTAATGTACAACAAAGCTAGGATGAGCATCAAAAAGAGCTTATCAAAAAAACTGGCATATATTAAAAGGAAGTAAGGGTATGCAAGCTGCTTCAAAAAGTTTTGAGTGTATAAAATTTTGTGAAAAGTCCAAAAAGTGTGAAACTGAGAAACATCCCATTTTAAAGATTCTGGTAGTGTTCTGTGTCCTTCAAGCTCAGAACATACTTCCAATAGACTCAGATCCTTTCAAAATGAAATGTATTGCATTCTGCTAGAAGGTACATCTGTCTCAAAGTGACCTTTACATATAAGAAGATATGGAATGCCAAGGACACAGCTGTGAACACTTTCTGGGGAGCAGCTCTATACCTTCCCTGGGGTCACTGCGCTTACTGAACATACATAGATGGCCAAGATTTAGCATCTGTCAACATCAAACATTGATGACAGTACTTACTGTGGTGCTTTACAACATGCACAAGTTCAAATGCTGTTTATGTAATAACATGTCCTTGTGATTTAATGTATGTGGGCATGACATCTGGGAAACTAAAAATTAGAAGAGGAGAACATTACAACTTAAAACGAAGAAGGAAAACAGAACATTTAGAAAAATATATATAATATGGACTTGAAGCAGAGAATATGGAGTTCTGGGTTGCTGAACTGGTAATTTCTATTAGGGAAATTGACTTTTTAAGAAAAAAATTACTTAGGAAAGAGACAGGAATTTGGTTCTCTAGTTCTGCTTACAGTCTTGCTCTCAAGTTCTCAAGGAAAGGACCATTTCTGACAATGGAAGTATTCTCAATGACAAGAAAGAACATTGAATTTGGAGATATTAACATTTTTATTCTTCCCTTAAAAATTCATATGAAGGAAGCATCAGCTAAAAGATAACATTATATATTCACTGATTGTGAGACTTCCTCTGGGGAATGTGTTTGTTGCAGGGGATCTTAATGCCAGAATATGATTACTAAATAACACATATTAAAAGTCATATTTCTAATACTAAGAGAACTTAAAAGAGCACTGACCCCTTTTGGGAAATAAAAATATTAATTTTTCTATTTGTACAATATGGTCTGATTCAGTTGCAGTTAAGAGTGGATTGCCAAATACAAAAATATGCACTGTGCAAGCCTACTCACTTGAATGAAGAGGAACTCAATCTTCAGCATAAACACTGACCTGAGAAAGCAGAATATGTCTCTAAATGAACATTATAATCAAATGTTTTTGGAGGATAGAATCAGAATGATAAACCCATCCAAACAATGTTCTTGTAATTAAGCTGATACCTGGTCCAATAACTTTACTGTCCTATTATACTGTCTGAAAATGTTCTTTCTAATATTATTAGCCAGTTTTAGACAGCATGAACAAAAGTCTAGTTCCCAAATCTCAGGAAATAACTCTACTTTGTTTCACACTGGTCAGATCCCAATATAGCTTTTCTTGAGAGTTATCTTTTGTTATTGTAGCATGGCAAGTTTTTTATTCATAAAGATTCTACTGGAAGCCCTTGAGGAAGGACTATGGATCTAGATATACAGTATTTGTTGTGAAATCACAGGAACCTTGTTAATGCTTTCTCCTGCATGTCTGAGCCATAAAACAGTTGGATTATAACTTTCTCCAGATAGGTTTTGAGTATAAAGTCTACCAACTGGCTAACTGTGAAGAGAAAAAATAATCCAAGTATTTGTTCTAATTATCACCTTGTGAGTACTTCCTACTAATTGTTCACTGAAGTATATATCCAGATATTTAAAGTGATTATTAATTTCTCTTTTTTGCAAAAATTGCTACCAGCCTATTATATTTAGGGAACAAAGAATCATACCATCAGAAGACATATTTGCTGGACGACAGTAAAAGCTTAAATAATTAAGTAATGAAGAATAATTTAGACTCCCCAGACATCCTGTCCTAGCTGGGTACAACAAATTAAGATTATGAAACAACCAAAGAATAATCCTTTAGGCCATGCTTCTTGAAGGCACAGTCCTTCTCTCCTGCTTGGAACATAGGAAGAATCTGAGTAACTATTAAAGCAGTTTCATTACTATTTCTATGGACTTAATTCTATGGACAAGATTGAAAACAAGGCAATATGTAAAGAACATGATGCAATCAGATAAAAATAACTAGTATTGGCTAACTCAATTATCTATCTAGATTTTACTCTATTCTGAAATCTAGAACAGCCCTTCAGTATCAGAAAGAAAGAAAAAACCTTTAACCTTGTTTTCTTACTCCACCCCAGATTCCACTGCTTTATTCTGAAAGGGGGAAAACAGAGGCCAGCAGCCGATCATCAATTATTGTGCTGTCAAACTGAGGGCTATCCCCACAACCACTATAAGTGCAGTTAATTATGGAAAATAGATAAATAAATTATGTTAATTGAGACAAAATTCACCCCACACAGAACCATAGAGCAGGCTAAAAGTTTTCAGAATTAAGGTGTTGTGTTCCATCACTCCATCTATATTATGCCTACCTGAAAGCTGAAGATACTCAATATATTTTATTACACTTTCTCTTTGCACATTTCAATTATCAAAATGTTCAATGCTAAGATATCCCTGCAACTTCTTAATAGAGCTGCTATCTGGATTAAAAGAGGAACCTTGGAATAAATTTTGCCGAGGTCTGTTTCCATTAAGCCATTCTTTATATCAAAAGTATTTTAATAAACTGGATAGATTCCTGGGATGCGACAGCTTAGCTGGCAGTGATAAAATTATGGCTTATGAACTCTATATATTCACAATGTGTGCAGTGCTACTATACTTTTCTTGCATGAACTCTTTTGCTCAAAGAGTTAGCTACACTGGATGCAGTATTCGTAACCATTTTTTCTCTAATTAGGTTTTACATCATGATAAATTGATAAACTTGTTTACCTTATTCCTCTATAATTTACTAGTTTTATTTATTAGTTTTATATTTCATATTTCCTCCAGAAGTTCAAATCAGCTACATGGGGATCCTTCTTCATTTTCTCCTTCCAACAACATTGTGAGATAGGTTGGATTGAAAGTGAATGACTGGTCCAAAGTCACATAGCAAGCTTCCATGGCTGATGGTAGACACGAACCCAGATCTCCCCACCCTGGTCCAACATCTTAAGCCTATGAATGTTTTTTCCAGTTACCTTTCCGATCTAGCTAGACTTTGCCTAGCTTTTTCTCTGGTCTGATTTAATACTTTATTTCCACTAATACTCTGGGAGAAATATAAAGGCTTTGGTTTTGTCTGAGTTTAACAATGAAGAAATGGAGATGTGTCCTTTCCTTTTCTAATGTTTATGTTGCCGTAAGTACTAGATGCTTCTATTTTCCATTTTTGAAGACAGCAAGCAGATTCCTGATTTATTCATTACTTTATCTTAAGTCTACCCCATTGTCCTAAAAATGTTATGTGTTCTTGTCTCTTCTACCAGAATTCCTACACCACTTTAAATTAAAAGGTGTACTATGTAAATTAGCATATTAAAAAGCAGCATGCAAGGCTCTAGCATATTCTTTTTCCCAACAATGCCTTCTTTTCTAAGAATAAGCATTCTTAAAAAAACAAGCATTGTGCAATGCCATGCTTTGTTTGGAAGTATGTCCCCCAAAGACAAAGGTTACTTGGGATGGTATAGAAGTAACCAATGTGACTAGAAACAGCCTCATAAGCTTGGTTTCTGATAATTAGTTTTTCTTTCTTTTTTGCATGGCCTTGTGTTTTGTTACCTTTCCTTTCTTTGCATGATCACAGGATCTTTCTAAGAAATACAAAGAACCTGGTGCTGTTACAAGGACATCAGGCTTTTACGTCTCCATCAGGTGTTTGACCTCTCCAACTGTAATGCTGAGAATTACTTCAGACTTTTCAAAGATTAAACAAAGCTGGAAGAACTTTGTTTAGTTCTTCTCGCAAACAAATTTCTAAAAGGAAGCTTTGTTGTTATCTCTGCACGCTCATGCTTAAAGTTGGGAATAAATTATAGTTATTTATAATCAAGTTCTAGAGATCAACTTCTAATATTTATTTATCTATCCCATTTATATAGCTGCCCATCTCATGTAGTGACTCTGAGCAGTGATCCTTCCCCAATTAAATTGTTTCTATATAGTGCATTTACTACTCATATAAATCAATTATTAGGGAACATTTTCATGTTGGCAACAAAGTAATTCATCACTAAAGTTTTAATTATAACATCTGTAAAAAGCATGAAATAAGATGAACTAATTGTCTATAGGCATGGATGGTGCCCTTTCTGGATTCAGGTTTTTCAAAGTTGTAGTATTATAAATAAGGATTACTGATTAGAGTAAGGATTGTTCTGACAAATGACTTATTTAATTGAAATCTGTATGTAAATTTCAGTTCCTATGATTAAAAATGCAATCATTCAATGGTATGTTTCATTAATGGATTGCAACCAAATAGAAGAGAGTTCTTTTAAGTGTGATGGATTAAAAGATGGAACATAAAATGACTAGTGATCTTTGACTCTATATGTAGTGCTGACAATCTCTATTTTACAGGATTTTAAAAAATGTTTTCAAAACATTTGGGATAAATTAGTTGCTGCATTTTTTAATTCATATTGTTGTACAATAGTTTGGGATATTTTTTCATGAAGTATGATTAACAAATATTTTAAGTAAGCTAACACAATGGCTGTAAAAACCTAAGAAAAAAAATAGCAGAGTTCACCCATCTCCAACTATTTATCAATAATTAATAGATTACAAAATATATCTAATTAAAAAGACGATGTTGCAAGATTTATTGTTTTAGAGCAAGGGTAGGTTGATAGGGATATAGAGCCAGACAGAAAATACTGATTTATTTGACAGAAAACTGGTAAGATTACTCAGTGCAACCCTTTCCGTTGCTCAATTTGCATCCATCCCAAGTTAAATAACTGTTTTTCTCCACAGATGGCATACTTCCAAGAAAGCATTGGTCTGCAGTTATTTATCATTTCCATTGGAAAAGAATGTGGGCAAGATGCTTTCTTGTAAATAAGGGTATTAGGGGTTAGAATATTACATGGTGGTAGCTTCATAGGTATAATTTTAAAAAAACAAAACCCAAGGGGCGTGGGATGCCTGGTGCTTCTAAGAGACATGGCCATAGGTCCCTGGGCACCACCTTGGCTACTTCTGCTTTAGATAGATTCCTAAGGACTTGTTTAATTGGATTACTTTGTAATACAAATTATCAGAAAAAGATGATGCAGACTGTTGACAGACTGAAGGAATTAGGAATATTTGGCCTTGAGAATGTTGAAGAGGAATTAGAAGTAGATTGATTTTGTATATGGTAACTGCAGCAAGATTATCGTATGCACAACGATGGCAGAATAATGAAATCCCCACAGTGGAGGAATGGATTGTGAAAATGTCAGAATTTGCAGAAATGGGAAAACTGACCTGTTTGGTCAGAGAAAAAACAAAAACTCTTGAAAGACTGGAAATCTTACATGGACTTTTTGCTGAAAGAAGAAAGAAATGACATGATGATTTATGGATTTGAAGATTAAGAAAGATGTGGATTAAATGAGGGGTTGAAGGGACTTGTATAACACCTAAGAGGGAGGAAGGACAGTAAGACTGTAACTGTCTGTTTAAAAAGAGGTCAGAAATCACCTATACATTTCTTAACTTTAGTTTCTTTTTCTTTTTTTCTTTTTTAGTTTCTTTTTTCGATTTCTCTTTTATTCTATGGAAAAAATTCTTACTAAACATAAAGAAATAAATAAGAGAAAGTTGAGGGGGCAGTGAATAGGAGCACATTCTTCAAAAACCTGAAAGTATCTTACATAGACTCTACTCTTCGTAGCTGCAGGGTGCAAGATATCAAACAAATGAATTTAAGTTACAGGAAAGCAAATTCCAGCTGAATATTAGGAAAAACTCTTTAACAGGTTGAGTAGTTCTATAGTGGAACTAATTGCTCAAAGAGGTAATAGGCTCCCCTTCACTGGGTGGGTTCAGGCAGAGGCTAGACAACCAATAAGAACTACCCTGAAATCTTCCACTGAAGAGGGGATTAGACTCATAACCTAAATGGCTCATTTCAACTCTATGCTTCTGTGGTTCTAAATAAGCTTTTGGATGTTGGCAGCATGTGAAAATTAACAAATCCTATCTGAAGATATATTTATCTTTTATTGGCTTGGTATTATGCTACATTTTGAATTAAGCAACAAGCTGTTCACTGACAGGTAGGTAGAATTTGTAGATAGATAAAGCCACTGGGCTAACATTAATGCTACATTTGCTTTGAACTGTTTACATTTTTTCATGGCATTTGTAGTTGCCTGAAGAAATGTTATATATGAAATCTTTAAAATGTATAAACAAATTAAGGAAACTTATGTTTATAAACAAATTTAAGAGGTGTTTTAAAAGATGAAAACAGCAACATAATACATAGAAATGCTCTGTTCTCTAAGGTAAATTAAACAAGTTGGGGAAACAAAAAGTGTCATGAATATGTGTATAGCTTCTCTAAGTCTATTTTTGCTCCTTAATTGCTGTGCAGGCAGATACGTATAATGTGATTCTGTATGTTACCAGGGTGAAAGGTATGGATGGAACAATAAGAAGGAAAGAAAATACTAGTTATAATTAGAAGATAATCTTTGAATATGAGTTAACATGCTTTTGATTTTTTGATGTGATATTTTGGGATATTTCAAAATGGCTGTTCAGCTGCTCACAATTAAGAGATTCTCAAGTGTCAATTTGGGATAAACAGAGAGACCTATCCCTATTGCAAATTAGGATTGTATCATGGGATGGGCTTATATGATCATTTTTGCATTAATCCATGTAATTTATGTAAACATTTTTTTTTTAAAAAAGGCAGTTTGGTCTAGTGGTTAAGGTGCTGGGCTAGAAACCAGGAGTCTGTGAGTTCTAGTCCTGCCTTAGGCATGAAAGCCGGCTGGGTGACCTTGGGCCAGGCACTCTCTCTCAGCCCAACTCACCTCACAGGGTTGCTGTTGTGGGGAAAACAGGAGGAGGAAGGAGCATTAGGTATGTTTGCCGCCTTGAGTTATTTATAAAAATAATAAAGGTGGGATAAAAATTAAATAAATAAAAATAAATAAAAAATTAAAATAATAATCAGGAAAACTTGCAGACAATAAATTAGAAAATAGTTAGAGATGTGTGGAATTCCTATATACATATCCAGAAAACATTTTCAAATACTCAGTGTACTTATTCATTCATTTCTACGGAGTTCTTTAATTCTAAAGACATCTTTGAAAAAGTTGCAACTGTCAGTCAAAGATGCAGGTTTCAGTTTTGTTAAAGTTCAGTTTTCCGTTTTCTACCGCTATTGACTAATACCAGATTTTGGATTTTAATTTAGCAGAAGTTCTCTGGGCCCTTTTGGAATATTTGTACATAACACCTTTAGTTAATGGGATTGTCTGGGATTCAAAATAAAATAGATTTGCTATATCTCCTGTTACTATTGATTCAAATGCACTTTGATCCTTTTTCTCATGCTAAATTGATACTATGGGGTAATCCAGATTTTTAAATTTTAAATTGATTTAAAAATGCCCTTATGGAAAATCTGGATGGGCACTAGGGTCTCTACTTTACATCAACTACTAGATGATAACAATACATCTTTATCATTTTCTATGTTAAAAAAATAAACATTTGTCAGTTGCCACCTCCTGGCAGTATGTACAGTTAAACCATTTATTGATATCTTGACTTGGACCAGTGGCATTTTCAGCCTCAAAGGCACTAAAGTAATTAGAAAAGATTATCAAATTCAATGAGACCCCAAAGTCCACAATTTGTCTTTATAAATATTTATAAATATTTATAAATCAATTCAAGATGCAAACTTGAAAGACTAATGTCATAAGGAACTAGAGACCCCCATTTTGCCTAGACAGTGGGAAAATGCTTTAACTTCAATGCTGAAAACTTCATTTGATCTTAGATTATGGCTTATACAACAAAAAATAATACTATGGACTTCGTGGAGCTCATTCTGTTTGTACAGAAAAAGACTGAGTAAATCACTGTGCTGTTGGAGATGGACCAAATTTACATGAAATCATTACAACCTATGTTTTGCAATGTCCTAAATAATAATTTTCTGGGAAAAAGTAATTACATATATTAATTTGAAACAAAGTTTAATACTTTCTGATGCACACATTCTTTGGAATCTCATACCTACTGCATGGAAACTGACAGCTGGACAATGGAAACGGATTCTCTGTGCCCTTACTGTTGCCAAGAGATCAGTTCTTCAACACTGAAAAGACGCATTTATGGCCCCAATTACCCAGGGAATTGAAGAGTGGATTTTACTTGCATCTTATGAATGAACTGCCTATAAACATTGCAGGGGCAACTGCAATGAAATGTGGTTATCTTTTATTGGAACTGTTATATTAAAAAATCATATACATTCATCTATCTATGCAAGATAATCATGCAGTTTATCTTGTTGTAATTGTATTGTTTCTTCTTTCTGTGTTTTGTGTTTATTTCTCTTATTTTTTCTGTTCTCAGTTATTAAAGAAAGAAAAAAAGAAAAAGAAAAAAGAAAATAGAGCTTTGGTGCTAGTCTTGGGTGCAGTTTAACGTATCCATAAATCTAATACAATTGATCATTTTACTAGCTTCAGCTGAAAAGGATGTGAAACTGCAATGAACAATTTGATTCCTATAAAAACAGACTGCTTAAAGAACTTTGTCTGGATTGCCTTATTAACAGTGAGTTAGCACCAGGCTTTCAATCTGTCAGATCTCTTCTATACCCCTTATTTCCCAACACTAAAAAAATTAATCTATATAGCTCCAGACATTTCTCTCACTGAGGGACTCATTTATTTTCATAGAAGTCTAACAAGGCTAAAAATCCAGCCTTTAAGAATTATAAACTTCCTGGTCACTCAAGGTTCAAAACTAATTAAGTGACTAGGATTCTTCCTCAGCCTGCTGTTTGGTATAAGTGAGTTACCACTCAGTGGTAACTTGTTAAGTTTTTCTTCCAGGTGTAACAAATGAAAACTATTTCTATTGATTTGCCATTATGGTATAAACCTCAGTCAGAACTGGAAGGGTATATATTTTTGCACAGACAGAATCCCTGCCCGTTTACCATAACCCCTCACCCAGTTCATGGTCCTTGCAATAGTGGACAGCATGATGGAAAGTTCCTGCTTTCCTCTGCTATAGTTCTTCCTTTTAATCAGCTTTGTTATGTTAACTTGCTTCAGAATTAATTGGCTGATGCACATTAGCAAATGTGTTTTGGTGGATACATGAATAACTCCATTGGAATTAACACCAATGAGAGAGAGAACCATAGAGTTTTAGAGTTAGAAGGGACCACAAGGTCCATCTAATTCAACCCTCTCCAGTGTGCAAGCAAACCAGTTAAACAACCTTGAAAGGTGGTTATCCATCTCTTCTTAAAAATCTCCAGAGGTGGACAACCCCTTATATTATACTTGACTTCATGCCTTATCATATCTAGCTCACCTTGCTTGTTATTCATACTTTGTGTATTAGTGTAGCATAAAGAAATCCAGCCTTGGAAAAGGAAGATAGCAATGGACAATTAAGGGAGGGAAAAAGATGACTTAGTTCTGGGAAAGTGGGAAGTATAATAATACAGAACATTCCTGGAATTCCTTCTGCATCTGTTTCTTGACCATGGTTACCTCACAGGGCTGACATGTAGAGTTGTTATGTTAAATGGGTTGGATTTCCTGTATTCAGTCTCTCCTTTTCTTTACGCCTGGGTTTTCTTAGCTTCTTCGTTTAAGTAATATTTTCCAAAAGACTTTGCTTTACTGCTGTATGTAACTTATTACGTGTCAATTTGTTACTCATCTATGGTTCTTGTAACTCCTGCCACCTTCAATTCTAGTTTAAAGCCCTCCTGACCAAATTACCTAGCTGCCACCCAAAGATGTATGGACTTTCCCTCCTTAAGAAGATGAATTCCATCCCTCTAGAGCAGCCACATACCCTTGAGGTTTTTACCATTGTTGAGAAATGAAAACCACTTTTGCTTGCACCAACTTTGCAACCAGTTCACTTGAATCTTTTCCCTTTTTCTTGATAGGTTTTTGCCTTCAAAGGGAAGTACCAATTGAGAACATCGCCAGAGCCCCAAGATCCTTCACTCTCCTTCTCAAAGCTGTGAAGTCGTTCTTGCTATACTGGAGTCCTGCATTGCAATATCATTTGTAGTCATATGGATGAGTAGAAAGGGTCTGTGATCAGCAGGTCCAATGAGTTTTGTCAGTCTTTCCACCATAACTTGGATTTGGGCTGCTGGGAGACAGAATATATGTTGAAATGAAAAGTCTGGATGAGAATTGGGAACTTCTGTTGCTCTCATGAGGGAATCATCTACAAATAGAACCTTCTTTTTGGTGGTTGGTGATGGATCATTTTCACTGTGAAAAGGTGACAAAGTTTTAACTTTGGAGGACTTGGAATTCACTCATATTTGCAGAAGCTTCTATGGATGGTGGAGATTGGAATTGGTTGGTAAGTTCTACAGGAATGGTCTGCTTTGTGATTATTTTGCTTTTGAAGATGACACATGGCCAGATGCTTTGGTGAAGTTGTATGCTCTCCTGCTTGTAGTGAGCAGTGTCATCCACACTGCTATTCATCTTGACAAATAAGGTGTAGGGATGATGCTCTGGCCTCTAATCCACCAATTTTTGCTTTCAGAACTTCCATCAATTGCCTCCAGATGAAGTCCACTTTATTTTGGGGAGAAGAAGAAACATGGCACATTTGTTGCGGGTGACTGCCGGAATTTTTGGCCATGATGCCACTTATACGTTTTCCTGAGGTAAGGTTAAATGACTCATATCTCCCTGTCTCACTCATTCTAGATGACCCCTGATGTAATTCTCTCCATTTTCCTAGAATTCTTTATTTTCCTTTGATGTTTGCTCTTCGTCAGGCCTGGATAGAAACAGCCAAGGCTCAGGCTCAGTTTTCTTTCACTGGATCTGATTTTTTCTTTAATTAAGTCTTGATTATTTCACCAGCAATTTCCACAGATCTAAGGCTACTGGAGGTTAGATACGCTAAGGGGAAAAACCAATAATACTTTGGAAACTTATGGAAGTTTGAGGGCTTTTGAGGAAGAAACTGCAACCCATTGCACTTTGGGTCTGTGTTAGAAAACATGGACTTGAAGTGTGAAATGTTATATAGATAGGCCTCCAGGCTTTCCAGCTGAGCGGTTTTTGGGAAGTACTGGCCAAAAGATACCATTGTCCTAAGCAAAGGAAAATATCTATGCAATAGGATATGCTTGTACCACACACAAATAGAATGGGAGCCCTAACTCCCTCAAAGGCTTTTCTAGATTTATTTATTTTACTAGGCCTATGAGCTGTTTCAATCATGTTTGACTCTGAATGATTTATACTCCAGAAAAGTAGATTAAACGCTAAGCATGACAACAGAAACACAACAAAATAACAAAATCTACACAATAACATCCCAAGTGCTAAGGAACAACCATAACACATGCACCCTCCAGGAGAGACTAAGGCCACCCCCTCAGCCCCTGAATGCCTGCTCACACATTTATGTCTTAAGGGATTGACAAAAGACTGGCCAACTTGGGCTGGTATGACATCAGGAGGAAAGCTGTTCCAGAAAAAGGGGTCTTGACCCTCCACTCACAGCCCTCTTGAACCCCGCCACAGGGAAGACCCTCCATGGGAAATCTCTTGCCACCCACTTTATTCCAGAGAAGGCCTCTTATTGCAATGGTCTACTCAAGGGAAGGCAAGTAGCAAACCTGCTTTTTTCTCACTAGCTTAGCCAGGCAGCAGGCATGTGCTGTGGGCTAAATTGCTTGCCAGAATGAGACTTAGTGGTTCATTTAGAATTCAAGTTTTATCAGGTAAATAAAGGTTAAAGAACTGGACCAGAGCTGAAGACAAAAGGAGAAAAGAAAACAGTAAGAAAAAACAATGTCTTCCACAGAATTTACTTACCGGTCAGGAATACACAGACAGAATGAAGGCAGAGTAAGTAGAACAAAGTATAACCAGTACATAGCTCAAATGATTTTCATTAAATAAAATCCAAAACTCTAATAAGAGCCCAACATCACTATTCCCTATATTGAATTTTTTTTTTCCAGGCTGTCCAGTCTCAGATTCTAAGGACTGGGGGCTTTGATTTAGCAGGAGCCAGCACGGGTGGAGATGTTTTAGCTCCTCCTGTGGGAGAAAAGGCAGAACAGGGGAGAAAAAAAAAAGGAGCTGCCCCTTCCTTTTCTGAAAAGGTTTTCTGATTGGCTCTTCAGCATTTGATTTTCCCAGAGTTTGTGTCAGCCCACTATCTAGACTGACAGGTTATTGTCGGATTGGCAGAAAAGATTTCTGAGGCATCTGGGGTTCATGACAAGGGTTCAGCGCCCAGACATAAATCATACAGGTAGTCCTCGTTTAGCGATTGCCTTATTTAGCAACTGTTTGCAGTTATGACGGTGATGAAAAAGTAACTTTGTAACCAATCCTCGCATTAACAACCCTTGTTGGTCTGTAAAGCAAAGGAAAGCTGAAGTAAAGATCATAACCACAGTTGCCACTTCACTTCACTGCTTTGCTTAATGACTGAGTTGCCAGTCCCAGTTGTGATCATTAAAGTAGGATTACCTGTACTGTTTTATTGTTGTTTTAAATTTTATTAACTGGGATGGTAAGGTGGTTCACTAAACATGCCAAATTTTGAGATGTTCTACATCAAGCTTTAATTCTCTGGCTATGCGTTTGTATGCGACATGGTATCTTTTTGCTGTGTGAGCCAGGTATCCTGCAGCTTTTAATTAGAGGCAAGAAAACCGACCACGGTAGATTTTCTACTCTAAGTTCCATATTCGTATTAGTGGTTGTTTGGAAAGCACATTTGCAACAATCAACCCCCCCCCCCCCCGGACTTGATCTGAGGGCATCTACCTGTCCCACCAGAGGCTCCTGCCTATCAATTGATGTCATTGATACATCTAGGACCTAGGAGGTGTGCCTTCTTTGTAGTGGTGCCTGTCCTATGGAATACTCTCCCCACTAGCATCCAGAGGGACCCAACCCTCCTGGACTTCTAAGAGGCCTGAAGACATTGCATGTCCCCCAGGCACTGGGCCAGGATGTGAGTTGAGCCCAACACATGTACAGTTGGGGTAAGGTTATTATGGTGCCTGCTTAGAGTGTGATGTTATTTATTTATTTATTTAATTTTAATCCCGCCTTTATTATTTTTATAAATAACTCAAGGTGGCGAACATACCTAATACTCCTTCCTCCTCCTATTTTCCCCACAACAGCAACCCTGTGAGGTGAGTTGGGCTGAGAGAGAGTGACTGGCCCAAGGTCACCCAGCCGGCTTTCACGCCTAAGGCGGGACTAGAACTCACAGACTTACTAACTTGGAGGAGGGTTAGGGTTCTTCTTACTAAATTATATGAGTTTGATTGATGTTAGCTGCTCAGGATTATATTGTGATGAGTGCCCATATACACCTTTTAGATAGGCAGACAGACAGAGAGACAATTGCCCATACTTGATATTTCTCTTACTGAGGGATGGGATTATCATTTACTTCTAAAAATAGGGAACAGAGGCTTAGTGTCTATCAAAGAACAGACTATTTAAAAATTCTGCTGGAATTTTCACACTTAAAATCACTCAATGAGTTTCTATGGCTAATTTAATTTGGGTTATTTTGGAGGTAGCCCAATTTGACCCAGTGCTTTCATTCAGACCAAGCTTCAGATAAATGGAGTTCCATTTCTCCAAAGTCTAGTATGGGGCAATACTCAAATGGTTGTAATTTTTTTGGTCAGAATGTGATGAAATCTACAGGCAATTTGGATCATTATGAAAGGAAGAAACATGCCAAGTTTTATAAAAATTGTGCATGGTTTTCAAGCTATGCATGTTTAAAAAACAATATTTAAAAAGGGCCTATAACTGAGTTTCTTTTGGGCTGAATGCATAGAAATTTGCCCTGAAAATTGTCTCTCTAGGGAAGAATATCCATGCCAAATTTCAGACAGATACCCTGAGGACTTTTTGTTTAAAAAGAAGGTAGTTTTGCAAGGAATGATGATGTCCCTTCCTAAATGAGGTGCAGTTGGTTGTTGGAGCTGAGGTGGAAGTATAAGAGATGAACTTGCTGGTCTTTCCCATGATGTTGGTCATTAGGCAAGGCCAGCTTGCTAATGCAGCTAACATAAAAACTCACACAATTAATCAGGATAAATAATTTTAATTATTGTGCTAGGGATTTCTTTCTACCCCCACAATATCTCTGCTTTCTAGGGAACTATGTCAGGGCTAATCAACGGTCATGATTATGACTCTGATTTGAGGGCAAATCAGTCAGTTGCTGAATTCAATATTCTCCCTCCCTTTCACATCATGGAATTTTACATAAATGACAAAAATATTTGTCTTGTGTATGTGTGTCTGTGGGCACATAACTCTGCCACTTTTGCTCCATAGAAATACTATATGTTGGGATCAGAGTTTTTGTAACTTCAGAATCAGTTGTAGAGGACTTTATAGGAGTTCACAGATACGAATTGATCCTGAAAACGAATTTGAAGAGTAGAATGAATCCAGAGAAAAACTCCAAGATTCCACAATCTACTATGGTCTGAACATGGGGACTTCAACATATTGGTGATCTGTTGAAATCTCTCTATCTAATGAAACACCTGCATATCAGGAGAGCATTTACCAAGAAACTCAGATTTAAAGTATGAGCAAGATAAATCCTGTGATCACATTTGGCCAAACAATATTTTCTTAAATTGCATATAAATTCATGTGAAACAATGTTAAACAAAAATAACTTTGGGTAAAGAGTATGCAAACTTAATACATAATTAAATGAACCATTCTGCCATTCAGTTTGCTCCCAGGGACCATATGTTTCTTTTTTTCACAATTAAATCTCCAGCTGAAAATATAGACTATAACTTTAACAGAATAAGGTAAAAATCAGAATATAGACATGTGGCACAGATGAACACATTTGAATTGTAATGTTGCAGTCCTGTATATGCTTATTTGGGAGTAAATCTCTTAAAATTCATTGGGACTTCTTAGTAGACGTATGTAAGATTCTACGAGGGAGAAATGTAGTCCAGAACTGATTTATCTGGCTTAATAATTATGTAGTTGTAGCATCTTATAATGATCACATAATATTTGCAAGGAAAAATGCTTAATCATTTCTTTTGCACAGCTTTATGGTAAATATAAAATATAATGATCACATTGTTCTTGGATATGAGTTAATTTTTGAAAATAAAATAGTCACATGCTTAATATTATAGTTACTTAATAGTAGCTTTTGAATGCAATTAAATTAACTTCAAAACATAACATATATTTTATCTCTCTGGATGAAAGAGAAAGCATTGTTTACCTATTTCAGGATCTTTGAGGTGACTGCTGTGGCCTAAATTTCAGGCAACCTTACAAGGTATGAAACAACCTTGACTGTAATTAATAACATCTCTGCATTCTTCTGCAGGATAATGAGATCAATCTGGGTCACATGGAATGATATACTGCACTAATCAGCTACAGCTTTTGAACTGGAATATCCGGCTCTACTGATTTCAGTGGAATGTAAAGACAGTCAAATTCAATTTATTACTGTGAAATTTTTTGAGGGCAACACGTCTGAATTATATTGTCCTCCTTTAATTATGCTTTGAATTTTGAAAACCAACAGTAAAAGGCGGTTTCAACATCACTTACCTTGGCAGTGCTCCTGTTTCTCAAATGAACAATTGACAAATAAGTATGCAAGAGATTAAATGGATAGAACTGATCAAATGGAAGACTAAATAAAACTGAAAATATTAAAATTAAAAAATACATAATGTGAATAAGTAGGATGAAAAAGTATCTTCCAAAATTAATTTGGATATTTTGTCAAAAAGCCTGGAAAAAATGGAAGGAGTTTGTGAAATGCATGGGGAAATATTTGTGTTCAATAACAAATAAAGAAAAAAAAACAGAAAAGAAAGAAAAACTGTCCATAAAGCACATCATGGGACTCTCATTAAAACAATGAGGGAAACTCCACCACACCTGGTGTGTTGTACATGCTGACAGAAGGGTTGTTATAGACGGCCGATTCCCCGAGCAAAGTGTTATAAGGGTTGTTAGTGCCATGAGGACGAAGGAGAGCATTGGTTATAAGATGGTTAGCCATGGCTCCTGGAGCAGCCAAGAGAAAGACAAAACAAAACAACAAAAAAGCAAAAAAAAGTCAATCAGGCAAATTTGAATTAAAAAAAAAGAAAAGAAAATATTCAGACTGACAACAATTTAAACAGTCCTGATTAAAAGCAGCCAGTTAGTTCAAGCGGCAAACTAAATGCCACCAAAGCAGACACTGCTGACAATGAAGACAGAAATGGATTGCGGTGATGCAAAACCAACTTTTGGGAATGTAAGTTGAAGAGGTACTTTGCATGCTTGCCACATTCAACCCCTGGTGAGAAACTCGGTAGGAAAAGCCAAACAAATATAAAGAAGACAGCCAAAACAAAATGGCATAATTAACACCATCAGGTTAGTCACAGTTTTTCTTCAGATTTCTCTAGATTCTGGGCAAAACGATTTAGGACATTTAATTAATACCAGAAAAGGTAACAAAGACTGCTTAGAGTAATAATGCTATAACATTTATATCATAGAACTCCAGTGTACTTTTCTAACAGGACCTCCCCTAGATCAGGATGTACCTCTGGGGAATACTTTGTGATGACTGAGAAGTGTGATACAGAAGCCTGTTATACCACATTCAGATATTATGGTTTCCCATTCCATATTTATAGTTCTGTTTTTTTTTTTACAGGGAGCTAACTCTCAGACTGGTAAGTAGCCAAAAATGGCAAATTTTCCAGATTGAACAATTGGTTATGCGCCATCAAGTTGTTGTCTACTCTTAGCGACCCTGTAGATAGATTTTCTTCATGATGATCTGTCCCTAACCTGGTCCTTCAACTCTTCCAATGGTGCACTCCACAAGGCCCAATTTGAATCAAGGGTTACCTTGTCCCTTGAGTTAAATTAATCCACCCATCACAGAAATTATTTCCCTTTTTTATAATTCAGTGATCCCAGATATGAAAACCCTTATCTATAGACATTAGATTCCAGAGAAATTTCATATGGGCAATTAAAAAATCAACCAGCCCAAGAATGTCATTAAAAGGTAACTGTAGGCCCTATCACATTGGAAAAACCCAAGAGAAGAGTATCAGGCTAATTGGGACTACAGATAGAAAATAAATCCTGAAATATGTCGTGGATATTAAAAAAAACAAACGCCATATATGCCAGGGCAGGAAGAAATGCCATGAACACCATTTCAGAAAATGTAGTGTAATTAAAAAAAACAACAACTGTTTTTGCCCAGCATGACAGTAAAGTGGCAAGTTCCAGAGCCTGCCTAAAGAAACAGTCTAATTAAAAATTACTGTCTTGCTGTGACACTTTCCTTCATTTTAACAGATTTGGCATGGTAAGTGCCAAACATTTCAAGAATTGCTGTTTTAAAAAAAATGATCACCTTCTGCCAATGATTGGCACAAGGTGAGATTCTGATGTAAGTCCAGAATGCTGGCCTTGTGCAAGAAATAATCCTGCAGTGCTTTGGGGCCAGAGAAGTGATTGGTGGGTGGGTGTTCTGATGGCACACTGTCCAGTTGACTATCAAATGCTATAGGAACTATGGGAGAGAAAAGAATGGTGACAATAATGATACACAAGCATCCTTTAACCTGATGAAATTAACCTGGAGAAATGCTCAGTATCTTGGAAAACAGGGAGTGAAGGCGTCCTTGGTGCTCCGATTGGGGGCCTAGAAAAGCTTGGCATCAGTGAAAAGGGGCATGTCATTATTAATTTTTGGAAAACTAGACTTCCCCCTACCAAATTAAAGCCAAGCAAATGGAAATCACTTCAGGTATGGAATTTTCTTATTGGAAATATCATCTACAGGAAACCCAGTGCCTTTCAGTCCAAAATAATTGTAGATGATTCACTTGCATATCCCTGCTAAGTTAACCCATTTGCAGATTATGATGTTGAATTAAATCTTTGAAAGCCCATGTTTCTGTTTTTTTCCAACATCAAAGGCATCTTACAATAATCTACAGTATAAATCTACACATACAGAGTACAACAAAATTAATGCAATTAAAATTAATACCAAAATTAAAATCAATCAGTGATATGCTTTTACCATCTTCCTAAATCATTGAAGAGGGGAGCAAACGACCTGCTTAGGGAGTGTGTTCCAGAGCCTGGGAGCCACAAAGGAGAAGGGTTCCCTTTCCTGCAGACCTGAACATCAGACCTCTGACGATGGGGGCATCTTCAAAAGCCTCTCCTGCTGACTGAAGTAACCTTTCCCCCAATTGCTGAAAGTGGCATACAGAAGGCTCCCTGATGCAATTTGATATTCCTAGCAACAAGCTTGTGAGACAGTGGCTACCCTGAAATCACCCAATGAGTTTCCATGGCTGAAGACTGATTTGAACCCAAGGCTCTCTGGTCTTCACCACTATACCACATGGAAAGTGGAATGGATGTTTTTTAAAATATTGACAAAAATTGTACAGTTTAAAAACTGCAAGTTTGAAACTCTACAACTGTACATTTTAAAATAAAAATAACTGCACTCTGGTGTTGTATTTTGAAATTAATATCCTTATTTCAGAATTAAAATTTGAGCTTTGTTGCCAAGATCTGTATGCCATATCCCAGGGTGATGCAAATCATATGGTTACCAAGTTACATTTTATAAATCTACACATACTCACTTCCCACCCTTCTTTAGTTTATAGTGAACAATGACTTAGGGCAGACTCCCCAACCTGTTCTCCTTCCAATGGATTACAACTCCCATCACCCTTAGCCAGCATAGCTATCCAAGTTCAGCAGGTTGGGGAAAGGTGACTTACAGTGACAATATGCATGAAGTGTGATGGAACTCGTTTGAATGCATACTCATTGCTCTGAGAATAAAAACTCATAATTGAGTTCCAAATCTTCAAACCATTTCTGCTTCAGAATGAAGAGAGTGTCAAAGAGTATTAAAAATGATTTCAATACACATTTTGTGTACTGAAAACAAGTGTAGCAAATTCTGGGTAAAAGCAACTACATGACATTTGAGAAGCTGATCTGTTTTACTTATTATTGTAAGACTTCCTAGATATGTTTATAGTGATTAAAAGAAAACATGAAACTAAAATGCATGGGGCATGAGAAAGAAGTCTGAGCAATAGGAAGAAAAAAACTCAACCTGTAGTATGTTCTCCATATTTTAGCAGCTGTGCTATCAACTTTAATGAACAAAATAATTGTTCAAGGGCTGTTCCTGGACCATTTGTGGTATCACATGGAACTACCTTCTACCACCAAAAAACAATGATTCATGCCATTTTTTAGATTGCCAGAGACAATTTTCTGTTAAGAGAAGCTTTCTTCATGCCTGCTTCCTCAGGCCTTTTGTTGAAAAGGATGAAAGGAAAATGGCATTTCTGCCATAACTGTCACTTTTTTGGAACTCTAGGATATGAATTAGTACAACTTATAGTCTTAATTCATCAGGTCAAGGGTTTGAGCCTGAGATCTTGCTGTTTATCACTTAAGCACAGTCGGGGTTTCACTTAGAGACTGCTTCACTTAATGACCAAGTTGCCAGTCCCAATTGTGGTCATTAAATGAGGACTATCTGTAATTGGCAGTATGATTTGTTACCATGAAAGACTTCCTTCTAAGCTTGGGATGGTGCACAGACAGTTTGGTTCACATTATAATATTAACCTACCTAGTTAATTAATTAAATAATTAAGTTAATTAATTAAACTATTACATCATTACCCTTCAATTTCCACATTTTTCCCTAATCAAAAAATGGTGCAGAAGGAGAGCTGAAGGGGGCCACTTAGTCCATCAAGCCCAACTCCCTGCTCAGTGGAGGAATCCAAATTAAAACTTCCTTTCCAGTCTTTGCTTGAGCACATCTTGTGAAGGAGAAATCACTACTGTCCTTGGTAACTGGTTAGGACACTTTTCCTAAAATTGGAAAAAGCGCAGTCTACCTTTTTGTAACATAAGAGCATTATTCTGCATTCTGTACTCTGGAAAGAGCCTTGATCTTTTTTCTGTATGACACCAGACTTGAAAATTTCTATCACCTCTCCTCTCTGTTGATTATCCTCAAGAGTAAATATGCCTTGTTCTCTTACTCTCTCTTCGTACGGCTTAGTTTACAGTCCCTGATCATCCTCTTTGTTTTTCTTTGCACTTTGCTCTCTGACTGTTTCTTAAAATGTGGCGCCCAGAACTGGAAGCTGTATCCAAGAGGGGCCTTTAATCACTTCTGAAGGGAGTGGAAATATTTCCCTTTGATTTGGAAACTATACTTTCACTGATGCAGTCCTGCACTTGTTTATCCCTTTTTAGCAGCCATGTCTGCTGACTCATTAATTACTTTCAGATCAAATACAAGGCCCAAATACATTTCACATGCACAGTTACCGTCATCCCCATCCTATATTTGCTTTCTTTTTTGTAAGTGAAAACCTTTGCTTTTGCCTTTGTAATAATTCATTCTGTTATTTCTAGTCAACTTCTCTAACCTATCAAAATATTTTTTGTTCTGGTTTCCTTGGGTATTAGCTATCTAATCCAGTTTTGTGTTAACAGCAAATTTGATAAGGATTTCCTCCACATCTTCATCCAAGGCATTAGTAAAAATGAATGGTGCCACTGTTAAACCTGAGGTGTATTTCTTAGACCCCCAACCCCTGCTTGAAGCAGAACCACTGATGATAGCTTTTGAAGTACAGTTTCAAACCAACTATGGAGCCAGCTAATGGACAAATCAGGCACACACATAACTAGTTTGCTCATAAAAAGGTCAATGGCCACTTTTCAAATGCTGTGCTGCTATACTGAAATTAGTCAGCTGAAAAATGAAACAAGATTCTTTTTCAAAATCTTATAAACAAGAGAAAACTGCACAGAGAAGGGGTAAGGATTTGAACGAAAGATATATACAGGGAAAAAATGCACCTAATTTATGAATTTATATATAATTCTTAAAAAGCGCTAAGCAAAAAACCTGTGAGTTCTGCTGCAATATATGATTGAGATGAGCAAATAGAAAAGGAAGAACTGCAGTTGGAAGTTAACAGACAGCTGATCAAGGACTACCTGTTTACCATGAATGAACTCAAATCTCCAGGAATTGATGAACTGCATTCTTGAGTATTGAAGGAATTTGCTGAAACTGTGTCCAGATCTCATAACTTTGGGAAATTTTGGAGGAAGGGTGAAATGTCAGGTGTATGGAAGAAAGGAAATGGTTCTGTATCTTCAAATGAGTTTTTTTTTAAAGGACCTAAGGAATTATAGACCATTTCTCTTGAGAACCATACTCATCAAATTGCATCTAACCAGATGGTGATATCAGGTTTGGTACTACAGTTGAAGGTGTGGTCCTAGGCTCAGTAGTTTTCAACAATTTATTAACAACATGCATTATTTATTTATTTATTTATTTAAATTTATTGGCTGCCCAACTCCAGCAGACTCTGGGTGGCATATAAAACTAAAAAAAAATCACATAAAAACAATGAGAAACATTAAATCAACATTATAAAGTGGAAGAGATATATACCAAATTGCAGATGACACAAAAATTTGAATGGGATAGCTAGTAAGTTAGAAATAAAAAAGTGATCTTGACAAGGCAGAAATAATAGAATGAGATTTAATCGACATCTACTGTTAGGGAAGGTCTTCACTTAAAAATAAATAAAATGGAGTGGGAAGCCTAGCTTGGCAACAGTATTCGTGGGGAAACTATCCTGGAATAGAGATGTAGCTGTAAAAAAGGCAAACACAAACACATGTTTTTAGACTCTCGCTCTCCCTTGTCCCAATGATTACGTCTGTGGTCTTGCTGGGACACCTTATTCAATCACTGTTTCTAATCCTGCGCACCTTAAAAAGGATATAAACAGGAGTAAGAATAAAAAGACAATGATGCCAGTTAGGGGGTGTAACAGCCTTTGGAAAAGATGCCTGAAGGAGAAAATGACTACATTCTTCAAGTGCCTAACAATTCGTTCCCCATTTTCTCAGAGTGCAGGATATGGGATAATGGGAAGTGAATAGTGCTCCCTGCTCAGAAGAAACCAGTCAGTCATCTGCCAGGAACGCTTTGTATTGCTGCAGTGTGCACATAAGCCTTTAGGCATTTGTGAACACAAAAGGCTAAAAGATACATGAAACAGAATATGCAGAATTAGGAAGGAAATAGAAGCAGACATCTACTTACTGTTGAAGTGGAATATTTGGGTTAATGCTATTATTTATTTATTTGATTTACATTTCATCCTTAATGCTCTGATCATCTTAAATAATATTTAACATGTCACATTAAAATAAAGGCAAACAATACCAAATAAACGGACTTTTCTGACTATTAATGGATTCCTGAAATTAGCTGTTTTCTAGGCAATTCTGTCTCCTCTACACTTAGGAAGGAGCAGGACAATTTGATTAATTTATGCTGGCGTGGCAAGAAATGTGAAGGCACTTAAACTCATATGTTAACGGTCATGCTCTTCTTTATACCCCTTTTGGAGTAATGATATACAACACATTGACAGCATTATTGAGGAAACTCTGATATTTAAAGGCATGTATATCATACTGAATTATATACTGACTACTCGAAATTTAACATGTTCAGAACAAAGATGGGTTTTTCATATTCTGATAATAGTGAAAAGAATAATCCTTAGGAGAAGGAGAAATCCTATATTTCCAGATATAAAGGATTTGATTTCAGAGATGAGTGACTTAGCAATTTCTGAGAAAATTATATATGTGGTTAATCAGAAATGGTCACGTTATATTTCGCTTTGGAAAAACATCTTGGACTGGTTTGGTCAACATAGAAAGCTTAGTTTTTTTTAAAAAAAGACAAGATCTGTTGAACTCAGGATATAGTTATAATTACAGTTTTGTTTGTTCTTTTTATGAATTTTATTGTGTAATGTTTTTCTTTTTTTCTGTATATGGTAAATTGTTCATTTTTAGTTTAGTTTACATTATTTTATGTTTGCTTGTTTGAAAATGGACTAATAAAAACTCTCTGGTAAAAACAAAACAAAACAAGGAGCAGGACAGTTAACCAGTAACACTGACAATCTTTCTGTCTATGGCAGTACAGTCAAGCACTGTCAGTACTGTATCTTCATCACCATTCCAATAACCTTCAGGACTTCAACATCCTGTCCTTGGACTAAAGAGATGAGATACCAACTTTGGGTTTAAATAATACGGCTACAACAGGAAAGTTCAACTGAATGATGAAACCAGAATCCAATGTGCATGAGCATACTATAGCAAAAATTCTAAATATACAATGCAAAGTAAGACTAGGGATAGGTACCAGGTGATCAGGAATAGTTATTTATCTATGTCTCATCTTTGCTCCAGGAGCTGAAGGAGACGTACATAGAACTGTGTGTTGGTTGGGCTGAGAGATACTGAATGGCTGAAAGTCAGAAGACTCTTCTCCTTGGAGCTAAATTCCTATGCAATAAGTAATATAGCAAATTGAAGGATACAACTGTTGAAAAGAAGCATAGGGAGGAGAAATTGCACTGGAAGTTAAAAATATCCACATCTGCACAGAAATTCAAGAGAATTAACTTGCTTGCTCTTTCGAGAGCATTGCACTAAAATAAGTGGAAGAAGCAAATGCAAATGCAAAAGCAATATTGACATTGGTGTTTACTAATGACTATCCAAGAAAGAGGCAGATAATGCTTTTCAAAGGCAAACTGCACTCATTTGAAGGAAGACTGAAATAGTAATGGTGGTGGACTTTATTTAACCTGAGATTTGTTGAAGACAAAATAGGCCAAATACGATCATTCTAGGAAATTGTGGAGCTCTCTTGCTGACAAAGGAAGACAAAAAGGATTAGATATCCATGACTTGATTCTGAGAGAGAAGACTTCTTGGTGGAGTGCTTGATTTTACAGAAGATTAAAGGTGAGGTAATAAAACGCCTACTTTGAATTTTAAGAACACATTTTTTCAACAAATAAATGTCACAGCAAATAGCAGCTCCTAGACAACTAGTAAAAAAAAAAGCAAGATTAAGCTTGGTTAGTATTTGGGTGGAAGTGCATCTAGAAATCCCAGGGCCGTAGTCTACAATGCACAATGAGGAAAAAAAGCATCTCTGTAGAGGATTGTGACTATCCTGTTGCCAAGAAAACTACATGGATATGGACTATAGTAATCACAGCATATAGTGTCAAGAAGGGAAAAAAGGAAGTCAGCTGACTAAGTTGAAAATCTGAAAGTCAACTCAGACCCACACTGGACATGAAAACGGGAACATGAGACCTAAGAAGGGTTACTGCAATTATAGAGCTTGTATCAGGAAATGAAATGCACAGAATCAGCTAAGGTTATTGAGGGATGCTAACAGCAACAAAAATGGCTTATTCCAATATGTTCCAAATAAAATGTCAAAAGAAACAGTGGACCAGTAGCTCAGTGAAGATGTCAAATAGCAAATAATTAAAAAGAACTACTCTCTTCCTATTTTTGTTGAATCTAATCGGATAAGAGCTTGTATCTTCCTTCAGGCAACTCTGAAGTGTAGGTCCCAGAAGCAGGATTTTAGCTGGAGTCTGATAGAAACAGTTCCTGGAAAATGGATGAAGTGCCTGACTAGAGGACAGCAAACTGTCTGAACACATAGTTTCCCTCGTCACTTAAGTCAAATGTTTAATGTCACATTTGTCTTTGCTAAATGTTATTGTTATTTTCAGCCAGTTCCTCAAGATCATTTTGAAATATTGCCTTCCAGGTATTATCTACCCCACCCAGGTTTCTGTTGTCTGCAAATCTGATAAGCAGATCTGTCTGAAAATGTCAGATGAGTAATTTGTAGTTCCCCAAGTCTTACTATTCTCCCTTTTGGAAGATGGAAAAGTTTGCTCTCCTCCAGTCATCTGGCTCTTCATCCATTTCCCAAGTAATGCTCTATCCATTGATAATTAGTCCTTTTTGCTGCACCACGTGCAGACAAATAATTCTGCAAACAACAGTTGCAACCATATTACCATGATCTTTGAAGATCTGGGAGGAAGCTCAAGAATCTGGAAGCTCAGATGGTAGAAACAGGAAACCCTTCATACCAGCAAATTATCTATTCAGTATTACCTGTCCAACACACATAGAGCTCTGTTTTGGAGCACACTTTGTTTTTGGCAGAATTGCAGGGAAGGTATCACAGTATTCCTTTGCAGAGCAAACTTGCTCTTGTGTGCTGGAGGAACCTCAGACTTCAGCCCACACGTTCCTTCAATGTCCTTTCTACAGCAGCTTGAACTCTACTCATAACACTGCTTGCTAATGAAATTTCACCTGTTCTGAGGATTATTTTATTTGCTTAGTTTGTCATTGCTTTCAGCAGGAAAATAATTGTCCTAATTTTAGGATTTTATAATCCTAAAATTTATATGCTTTTTACGCTATTTTATGTTTTTCTGTCACATGACCACTATAAAGTTATACAAGACTATAAAGGGAAAAAAGAAGAATGTAAGTGAATAATTGAGTATGCACATAGTGTCAGGGGAGAGATTTGGTTTCTGTGATCATGGTTTGTGTTACCTGGATAAAGGGCAGCTGATTAGCAGGACTTACTGAATTGTGTATAGCCTACAGGTGAAAACCCTAAAGGAAGGGGCTCAAGGATTTATGCACTGTAGAAGGAAGTGGGTGTGTTGTTACAATGGGTCTTATTAAACACTCAGTGAAAATCAGAAACAATACTGGCTCATAAAGTTCACGGCTTTTGCTATGTTCACACTAATGCTAAAATTCTTAATATAAGAAGGCAAAGATTTAACAGGCATAACAGAGACCTGGTAGGATGACTCCCATGATTCAAATATAGCAAGTGAAGAATATCATTTATTCAAAAGGATCAGAAACAGAAAGGGAATGTACAGAAGGCTGAGTGCAGTCAAAAGTGTATTTTGGAAAATCTCAAAGTGTATTTTAATAAAGTCAGAGCAAGATAAGTAGGATTACATAGCAGAAGATGGAGTTTTTTTTTTTAAAGGATATACTAAAAACAAAATTGCAAACAATTCCAATTAGGAGAAATATGGAGGACAGGATAAGAAGTCAGTGTGGCTGCACAAAAACTTACTGAAGATCTGAAGGTAAAAAAGGACACAGACAGGAGATGGAAAGAGGGACAGATCACCAAGGAAGAGTACATATGCATAAGTTGTAGAGATGGTGTCAGAAAAAGTAAAGCTCAAATGAAGTGAAGGCGGTGCAGGATGCCAAACAGAACAGAAATTGCTTATTTAATTATATGGAAATAAAAAAGAAGACAAAAATGTAGTATTCCAGCTGTTTAATGAAGATGACAAAATGCTAAATTGTAACAAGAAAAAGACAGAGCTACCCAGCTTGTATTTTGGCCCTGTATTCTCCAAAGAGAGGCTATATATTCCACCAGGCAACTGTGCAGAGGAACATGAAGGGGCAGAAATGGAACTTGAAATTGACAGAACATTGTCAGGGAATTCTTTGAATGAGGGATAGATGAATTGCTTTCTAGGGTACAGAAGGACTTTGCTGATGGTCTGGCCGATCCTTAATGTCTGATCTTTCAAAATCCCAGAGAGTGGATGAAATGCCAGATGACTGGAGAAGAGCAACTGCAGTCCCTCTCTTCAAAAAGGAGTAAAAGCACGATCCAGGAACTTAGAGACCAGTCAGTCTGACATTGATAGCTGGGAGAAATTTAGAGAAAACCATAAAGAGACTGATTGGTAAGCAGCTTGAGAATAACACAGAAATTACCAGAGGTCAGCATGGATTTGTCAAGAAGAAATCCTTATTTTTTTGAATGGGTAATTTCCTTAGTGATGACTGGGGGAGGCACTAGCAAACCACCCCACTATAGTCTGCCAAGAGAACGTCGCAAAAGCGGTGTCCCCCCAAAGAGTCAGACATGACTCGGTGCTTGCACAGGGGACCTTTCACCTTTCGCAATTTCCTTAGTAGTTCGTGGGGATGCAGTAATCATTAAATATGTTAATTTCAGGAAATCTGATTAGGAAGCTAGTTAAGTATGGGTTGGATAGCATGTCTATTACGTGGATCCACAGCTGGTTGAAAATCATACTCAAAGAATGCTCATCAGTGGTTCCTCATCAAATTGGAGAGAGGTATCATGTGGGATGCCACAAGGATCAATCCTGGGTTCTCTACTCGTCAACAGTTTCATTAATGACTTGAATGAAGAGGTGGAGGAATGCTTATCAAATTTGCAGCTGACACAAAACTGGGTGGGATAGATAATACCCTAGAAGACAGAAATAAAATTCAACATTGATAGGTTAGACAATCTAGGTTGAAGTATCAGAATGAAATGTAATAGAACATGCAAAGTTCTACACTTAGGAAAAAGAAATCAAATATATAGGTGTAGGAAGGAGATACTTGTCTTGTACTTATAAAACAGACTGATGGCCTATTCCTCCAACTCAATTCTATAATCCTGTGAAAGATGTAGTCACAGTAAAACAGTTAATTCTGTATGCATATGTCAACTGCACAAAGAACTTGCACGTTAATTAACCCAAGAGAATCATATTTTAACAGTTAACAAAGATGCTTTAGTTTAGCTATTGGAATGTGAGATTAGAATCTGCATTCTTTTAAAGATATATTTTAACCTATTTAATTCTGCAAAAGTAATCACTAAGAGTACTAGAACTTTAATAATATGTTTTTCCTACATTTCTGGAAAAAAAGCCATTACTACTTTAAAAAAGGTAGATAATTTATATCCAGGCATTTGAATACTGAATCTTATTTACTTTGTAATCCTCTTTGCTGTATATTTAATGTTAGAATCTTATTTTAGACATGGAAATGCAGATTCAACCAGCCTGTAACGCTCATCTTCAGTATGAAATCAGGAGTATGATGCTGGAAAGTACCATAAAGAAAAGTGTATAAATTTAGCCTTAGGAAGAGAAGACCGAGGGGGATACAGTAGCAACTCAAATATGTAAAATCACAGAAAGGAGGAGGAGTACCCACAGAGACCGATTACTTTCACTTCTCCCCAAAATATTAACACTAGCCCACCATGTTGTATTATCTTATGAGGATCAGGACCAAGAGTGACAGGCATGATGCTAAACCACAGAACCTCTTACAGGGCTTCTGAGTCTTTTTATCTGAAATAGGATCAAAGAGGGGCACATCAGTTACAGCACAGACTAAACTGACACCTACTGTCAGGACTAATATAACAGATGGTAAAAAAGGTAGCAAAAGGAGGTTTGGAAATGATGCAATAGAAAGGTTTGGAGGTAAAATCAGAGATCTCTGTGCCCCTGACAAAAGGCATGTGTGCCTCTTTTTATTCTTCTCTGATTCAATGGATAGCTCCTTCTTCCCATTTTGTTTTTATCTCAGTAGGTTGAGGGATCAACCAGAGAACAGTGGATCAGTTGGAAACATTAGTGTTTAGGCACCTGGTCTTAGGACTGAAACTACAGAAGGGAGTCCAGGTACCATGGATAGTACTGATGGCTATTCCATGGGTGAGAATGAAGAGTGTAGACAAGTTGCCCAGGCTTGGATCTGTAGCTAAAAGCAATTTTCCCCAAAGGAGCACCCAAAGGTGAGCTTATGGCTTTTTTTTTTTTTTACATTCTGGCAGTGTGGGAAAGTATCTGCTGTCATCCAAGGCATAGCAAACAAAGACTGCCATGGGTGATAACCTGCTCTCACATTTCTGAGCATTTGGATGCTTCATTGCCATAAGCCAAAAGGCATAGCAGGGAAAGTCAGAGGTACTTCATATGAGAAAAGGAAAACAAGCAACAGGAGAATGAACTGGATAAGAAATAATCATATTTTCTTCACTTTTTCACAAAGGAAAGGTAGAGAAAGACCTAAGAACATTATTGCTGTGGCAGTAAAGCCACCACCACCACAAAATCTGAAGGGAGTGTGGGATGTGGCTCCTGCCAAACTTTTCCTCAGCTGCCTAACATTTCTTATGAAGTGTCTGTGCATTCTGGGGGGTGGGTGGGATTTTTGCTGGCTGAGCTGTGCTATACACCACTTACAGAAACCAGAGCTTAGCTACATTAACAGAAAAGGTGATGAGCAATTCAATTCTGAAAATACTTAGGTTTCATGAGATAGGAATCAGGTTATTAAAGTTTTGCATTTTAAGTGCCTTTCAGATTGAAGGTCTCCCTGTTTGAATATGAGATTAATTTTACTCAATTCATGAAGAAATATACAAGCAAGTTAAACTGGTTATTTCTAGCTATTGTTACATTCTTTTTTGCCATTTACATTTTACAGTATATTTTTCCACATCACATAGAATAAAGTCTTCAGATAGTAAGAGATGGAAAGAATATTTATTTACATATGTATATATATTCAAAATTACAAGTGCCTACATCTCTTAGAATATTTCTTAGAATAGTCTTTCTTAGAATAGTGAACAGGAACATTACCCAATTTTGACCTTTCTCTGTACCAGCAAAGCAGAAGGCGGAATGCCAAACTGCTGTTAGGTTTTTAGTCTAACATAATAGCCAAAAGTAAGGTAATGTTAGGTTTGGGTTTACGGTGAGACGGTAGGTGCAGTTGTGGCTGGTGCCCAGTGGGGCAGTGTGACAGGTGGTAGGCAGAGCCAGGGAGCTCACAAGCAAAGCCAAATGCTTTGGTTTATCTCCATCCTGCAGAGCCTGTGGAGAAAGAGGTTTTCAGAAGTTCTCTTACTGTGTTTATTGTGCACTGTTCGGAATACACAAAAGGGTAATCCTTCCACTCCTGGGCTTGCTATTGTAGTCCCAGCAGCTGTCATTCCACACTCTTGGTCCCTCCTTTCCACCCAAGCAGCTGTCATTCCCTTCATCTCCATTGCAAGAAGCAGTTGTGCTACACTGGTGGCAGCGGTCCTTCGCTTAATGTAGTTGGTCTCCGTGATCCACCCCTTTCCCCTGGTGGGCTCACAAGAAAAATCTATCCATCCATCCATCTGGTCTTGCTTCTCTTCTCAGCAGCCACCAAACAAAGATAGAATGATCAGACGGAGCATCTGTAGTGCGTCTCATTCCCTGCCTGGAGGCAGCTGCCACTCCTCGTGTTTCTGCCATTTCTAATACATACAGTACATATTTCTATAGCCCCAGTCGTGTGAACTGATACTGCTCTCTACTCCTGCCACTGTTTCCAACAGGTCAGCCGGTGCTGTAGCTCCAAAGCTCTGTTAGGGTTTTGCCTGCAATTCCTTTTTGTGCACACTGCCTCTCGATTGGAGTGTATGCTTCTTCCCATTGGGCTGGAGTAAAGGACTCGCTAAGACCATCCCTGCCCATCGCTCATGCCAAAAGGAAGCAGCAGGAAGAACATATCAAACAGGGAGGAAATGTGCCAGCCAGCGACTCAGGCACATCCACCTAAGTTTAACCCCGTCCCGTTTTGCCATCCCAATGTCCCGTTTTTGTCTCAAGGAAATATGGTCAGCCTACCCAATCCTCCATTTGCAAATGAGGAAATGCAGACTTACTTCGTGGGCTCTTTGGGGGAATTCAATTAATGGGAAGTTTGGATTACACAAAGAAAGCCACATGCACATTTAATTGGGTTGTGAGTGGGTGCCATAATCCCTGCTCCTGAACATTAACAGCATTGCTTGACCTTATTCTTGATGTCCATGTGGTCAGTTTGAATGCATAGACTTTCCTTGGACTTGGATCCTTGGTTGTATACAGTTCCTGATCCAGAGATCTCTGTCCGTAGGCAGGGATAGCTAATGAAATATAACTGCCTGCCTCAGGCAGAAGAAAATGCCTTGTTACCCAGCTCCTTTAACATGCACAAAGTTGATTTTTAAAGTACATTTAAACTCCTTAACTCTTTGGGTTAAATACAAAAACACTAGATCCTATGAAGAGGCTACACAAGAGATGAATACAGGCTGTTCCATATTTCAAGGAACTGTTTTTAGGATTAAAATGTACACATGGGCTAACAATCTATACAGAGCAGATCACTCTGAGTCATAAAACAAGCTAAGCTCTAGATAAAGTTAATTCATAGTAGTGAACTCGATTTTCACCCACCCCCATGTTTTTTAAACTTAATTTTTAAATTAAAACCGTTAAGTTAGTTTGAATCATTCATATAACTTTCTCATGGAGCAGCTGTGTCACAAGAGATTACCATAATTTTGGAAGAAGCAGCAAGTGGTAAGCTGTTTGGATCAACAGTTTTTGATCCAAACAGATTACCTCTTGCTTCTTCCAAAATAACCGGAACCCCAAATGTTAGCCTTGTTAGTCTACTAGGGCAGGGGAGTTTCTGCAGTTCGGAAATACTTTTCTTATGGCCAACCCAAATGCTACAATAGTAGGCAAACTATAATAGGTAAATTATTTTTTACTTCTTGAGGAAAAGAACCAGAATTTGCTTTCTTCTTCCCTCCATTACCATCACAACCTTCCATCCTTTTTGTTGTAATTCCACACCAATACACTTCTTATTTTCGCCTTTATTCACACACAACTTTCATTCATCCATCTGTATTCTTTCGCTCTCACTCACATTCTTATACAACTATCTCTGGGCATTTTATACAAATATAAAACCCCACACATAATGATTTAAGCATACTGAATGCACAAACCAAGAAAGAATTTCATTTTACAATAAAGATCGATTACAAAAATCAGATTGTCAGCAGCTGGCTAGATGATAGGGAGGGGAGCAGTGAATGAAAAACTAAATAAGAGATCAGACAGAATTCAGGCATTAAAGGGAAAGGGAGTCAGCTGGGTAGAGAAAAGGAGACAATGTGGGTGAAGAAAAGTAGGCAAGGAAGGAAATAGAGAGGGATAGTCATGCACTGCATACAATTTGCCATGCCTCAGGCTTGGCAGAGAATGGAAAAAACAAGAGGTGTCTGGGTGAATGTGCCTGAAATTTGCTCCCTGCTCCCTACCAGTAACTTTTCTGCCCTGAGGAATAATCCCCCTCCTTGCAATAAATGAGGGTGAGCGTGTACCCAACTCACCAGAATGATAAACTTACCTGATTCTAGGCTTTCTTTGGGATACTGAGGTTTCTCAGAAGCCACTAAAACCCCAAGCAGAAAGCCAAGACTGCAACTGCTCCTGATGTAACTTTCCTCCTGCCCTCCCCACCCACTGCTTCTTCCACATATTACCAATTACTATCCCTGATGGATCTGCAACAGAGCTGGACATTGCATGGGCTTCACCAGTTCAAATCTATGTTGATTATATGGAGGTTTGGGTCATGGGAAGACGATTGATCTTGGAAGCAGGTAAAATCACCCAGCCTTGCAGCTCTTTTAAAGATTCTTCACTTGAATTTCTCCTGTTTATTGTTCTGTTTGTTTTAATCTGGGCTGTCTGTTTAAATATGTTTTAACTGTTTTAATTCTCTTCGGGAGTTTGTAAGCCACCCAATGTCTAATGGAATGGCTGGCTGTAACAAATTTAATAATTGGAAAGAACTTGAAATGACTCAAGAAGGAGGGCAATATTTGAGATGTGTTAACATTTTAAAAAATGTAGTTTAAAGCTAGAAAACAAGTGAATTAGAAATCCAGAAGGCCCTGCATTTTATCTGTTTTTACAGAAGAGAGCAGCTGGATAGCTACTGACATCACAGATTTTACAATGTTTTAAGGTGGCAACCTAAGAAATATTTGTTTTCCTTGTTCCATATTTTCAGGATCAGAAACTGCTGCTATGCAGGCAGGTTCTCTTCTGCTGTTTGTCTGTCTCTTAAATGTGGTATCTTTTCCTTGTGGATAATAATTACTTAAAACCGTGAGTTGGGAGAAAGGCATATGGGGCCCCCAGCAAGACAAGTCAAGATGAGAATCTTGATGACCCAGTGGCTTATGAGTGCTTGGTCTCCACCCAGTTGGGAAGAAGGCTTTTTAAAGGCAGTAATATTGCCATCAATATTTATTTATTGCTGAATTTTTTTAAAAAATAAATTTACTTCTAACATATTTTGAAAAATAAATTATCTGTCTCTTCAGAGATTGAACAAAAGTCTTCATACTCTTTAGAGGTATTAAAGATATCCTTTATGGATTTTTTCCCCCAAGTGAAATGGTACATCAAAATGCAAAATGAACAGAAATGTTAGAATTTGTCTCAAAATATTTTTTGGCTAAAAAAACCTGTACCCAGCAGTGCATCTTTATTCAAAAGTTAAAGCATAACTTTAGAAATATTGCATGAAAAGGCATGTATTTGGCAGAGTTGCATACAAAAAACATGTATGAGAATTTGTTCCACACAGACTTGCATATATTACTGAAAGGGGCATATAAATGTGTATTTGAGGAAATATGTATAGAAAATCTCTGGGCTGAGGAAACTTAAACATGGTAGTTGCATTTTTGAGGGATTTTATTTTTGCATTTTTCTTTAAAAAAGAATTCCTAAAAAAAGGGATTTCTCACCTGAAGGGGGCAGCAGATTACAGCTTAACCGCAAGTAAGATTGTCAGGCTAAGTGGGAAACAGGTTTGTTTTTGATGCTGCTGGGTGTGTCTTGCAAGATGAGAGGGAGAAAATTGAAACCTCTTCTCAAAGTTGTGGATATAGCTGCAATTGGGCAGTAACATGATTAGCCAAAAAAAGGGGTGTGGGGCGGAGGGACTTTGCAATATTTTAAAGTCAGACATTACTTTTAAACATTGGTGATTCTTCTGAGTTTCTGAATAGTTAACTAGTTTTTCAAAGTTGTCCTACAAATTCACACAGGTGAATCCCTGCTCTCTTATGGCTGCCTTCTTATGGTTAGGATTGCAAAAAATGTTGCAAAAAGTTAGATGGTGATTGAGAGACTGTTAGTTATGCTCGTCCTGCTACTGTTATGCCCACGGGGGAAGGGGAAGTGATACTTTAAATTATAACCTGCAGTATAATTCAGGGTTGTTCTCCAATCTCTTGATGTTGTGGGTGTTTTTTTATAAAAATGCATCTCACCTATTGTGTCTGGGCTTGGAAACTGGGCTTGACTGAGCTGGTTAATACTTGGATGGGAGACTATCCAGGAATCCCTGGACTGTAGGCTAGACTGGGGAGTCAAAGAAACAACCCAGAGTGCTAAAGCAAGTCATTTTCACATTATCTTCAGGAAAATATATGCTGCTCTCCATGTATTTTATGGAGGAGGAGCTGAGGTTGGCTTGAGGATGTCTTTTTATTTTGTGTGTGTGTGTATGCCCGGTGTGGGGGAGGACAATGTGAGTTGATAATTTTAGGGAATATTTGTATATTGTGAAACAAGCTTTACATTTTTTTCCCTGTTTTCTCCCTAGATAAGTCTTCTCATTCTCTTATTGATCAGACTTTGGCACTTAGACAAGACGGCGTGCAGCTGCTCAGAAATTAGTGTTTTTCTTACCTTGGAAAGAACTACTGCGATGGTACCCAAGTCATATGTCTATTATTAGTGAGCAGCCTAGGTATGGGCTAGACCAAGTGCAATTATATAATTCAGCCTTCCTCAGTTGGGCACCCTCCTGAAATGTGGACTTTAATTCCTAGAGCTGAAAGCCAGGGTGGTGTTGGACTAGGAGTGGGGAGACCCACGTTCTAGTGTGCTGTTGGCCACAGAAAACACCACTGGGTGACTTTTGGCTAGTTTTCTCTCTTACACTGTAAGGAAAAATGGAGGAAGTGCTATGCGGGTCAATTTAAGCTCCTGAATGAAAGATATAAACTGATAGATTGTATAGATAGATAGACATGATAGATAGATAGATGTAGATAGATATAGATAGATGATAGAAAGATAATGATAGATATAGATCAACATCAGATTGGCTGCTGCTGAGAATTCTTGGGGTTAAAACTCTAGATATGTGGAGGATACCCAGGCTGGGGAAGGCTGACGTAGTTGAGAAAAGCTAAGGAAAGAAAATATTAATTTCAGTTGGTTAATTTACTTAAAAAGATTCTCACTTAGATTTCTCTGTGTTGAGAGCCCAGCTAGATAAGCTACTCTGGATGATCAGAAATGGGTTCCAGTAACAAACATACAGTTCCAGGAGCATTTATGTGGCTCATAACTTAAGTAATAGAAAAGTTATATTCTGTTAGCTGATGAAAAAGTGGCAGAGCAGAGACGGTGAATGCAAAGTGAACTCCAAATGCAGACACCTCCCTAACTCCCATGAAGCTAAGACTAGTTTTATTGAGAGTGGCTACAGCCTTCTTATGGAGTTGATTCCTGATCTGGTCTACCTGGTGGTGCTGAGAACACTCTTTCCAGTCTCATTGTGCTATACCTCCTTTCCTTCTTATGCTCATCTGAATTAGGGAGGAGTCTGTCTGAGCCTCCTCTGCATATTTTCTGCTTGTTTTGGACTTAAGATATGTTTTTCCCCTTGTTGCTTTGGTAACAGATCTCATCCATCTCCATCAAGGTCCTCTTTCTTACTCTTTGGAGTATCTTGAACTTCAAGAATTATTTTAATAAATTTACAGCAGTGGTGATTAGAATTTCATGGCAGAATAAGCTATCAAAGGAACTTAATTCCTATTTGGGTTCCGTCTTTTCCAATAAGGCAGCTTGTGGTCCCACTAGGCAATTAAAAAGAGCAAGATGAAGGGCTGTAGCTTGAAGTTAATACAAACATAACTAGGGAACATTTGCCAACTTTGAATGAGCTTCAGTCCAGAGGACAAATGAATTATATCCTAAGATACAGAAGGAACTTACTGATGGTCTGGCCAAATTGTTATCCATTACCTTTCAAAAGTCTTGGACAACAGGTGAAGAGCCAAATGTCTAAAGGAGGGCAAATATTATTCTCGCTTCAAAAAAGGCGAATGTGGGGAATTACGGATGAGAGTACAGCATCTTTACGTGGAAAAATTCTAGGGCAGACTATAATGCAATGAATCTATAAACCCTTTGGAAACAATGCAGTAATTATCAGAAGTCAGCATGGAATGGGGATACTTGGCCTGGGAGAAAAGATCATGAAATTTCAGTTATAACCAGTTGAATAAACAGTGTGACATCGCTGTATAAAAGGCAAATACAGGCTTTAATAAAGGGAAATAAAGTTTCTGAATCACAGGACTATTATTTCCTGTATTCTACTAAGCTCCTCACTTAAGATTTGAGTAGCGTTCTGGGCACTATGCTTAAGAAGAGTTCAGAAAAAAACAGAACAAAGTCACAGAAGGGCAGTGAGGAAGATCATTGGACTGACTGGAAAATACTTGGAAGAGAACTGTGTAAGTTCAGCCTTGAAAAGACAAGGAAGGAATTTACTGATGGTAAGGAAGGATATGGTAGTATCTCAAACATGAAACTTTATGGTAACCTAAGGGGTTTTTTTTCTGGCTGTAGTTTTAAGTTAGAGACCCACCTGTCCTCTGCTACAGCTATTGTAGCTAGTGTAGCACTGAGTGAAAATACCAGTCTTTTCATGGTCCCAGGAGACCATTCAGAAAACTGCCATTTCTTTCATTTCCCCCAAGAAAACTAACACCCATCACCTTGCTGTATCATGTTGGGATTTTCAGAGGAAAAAAATGGCAATTGCCAAGTGACATCCAATGGCCCTTGTTTTACCATTTTCCCCCCAATATGCTGTCTCTCTGTGGCCAAACCATGATGGGGGATTTCAGCTCTGTTTTTTAATACTTCACCTCAGCACTACTTTTACCCCCATCCTCCCACACATACACTTACCATCATTGCTGCTCCAATGAACATTCCCAGAACCTTTGAGAAAGTTGTTTTCCAGAGCTAGTGACCACTGATGGTGGTGGTGGTGGTGGTGGTGAAAAAGGCAAAACAAGTGGTGGGTGGGAGAAAGGAACATTTCCTGACAAGGATGTTTTTTCCTGTCCTCAGGACTCTGGCATGCCTTTTAATGGAGTTCAGAACATTGGCTTCTTTGATTTTAGAAAACTTAAGATCCAATTTTTAGACTGGCTGAAAACATTATCTTCATTACATTACTACATATACATGATATTAACATGGATTTCCCCATTGACCTCTGAAGACCTGAGGAAGGCTATGCTGGGAATATGGCATGACTCCACATTATGCAGCAAGTTTTCCCCATCGTGGAACCTTCCCCTGGACTTCAGTATTTAGCAGGTTATATCATGACCTTTCATGGATTGCAGTTAAACTCGACAGTTTCCAATACTTGTCTTGGCAGTAACACTAACATTAAGAAGACAGATATTTTTATTTGTGTTTAAGACCAGCAACCTGGCTTTAAAACTGTTCTGCCTCACTGCCCCAACTCCTTCTGCAACTGACTTTCACAACATTTGATATCCATGTTAAAGAACTGAGAGAAATTTAAAGGAAGTATTTTCTATTAATGAAATACAGTGCACAATGGATCTTTTATTCTGTGGTAAATTTTAATTCAAGGGAACAAGATGCTACATATTGCAAGGTTAACAAAGCATTGCTGTTTAGATTCTTCATAATTACAAAGGTCATATGTATTTGAAAAGTCCATAATTACCTCTGTTAAGTGATGCTGAACTGTTTATATCACCAGTGATGAAGGAGGATTCTGATTGCTTTCGAACAGTGTCATTCCACATCCTGCGAATTCGGCTCTGCAGAAGCACAAGAAGAAGGGGCAGAAGATGAACATCAAGCAGAGGATCCATAGGAAACAATGACCTGCTTCTTCCTTTCTGTGGCGATGGCTTCTGGCAGTGCAGGAAGTAAGCAAGGTGTTTTGATTTTCTCTCTGAAATCGTTCACACTGAGCAAAGAGCTCCTTGCATTTCCTAGAGCAAGGGCGGATAATCTGCAGCTCACATGTGTGCCCTCCAGAGCCGCCCAGAGTGGACAAGGTTGAAAGTCTTGGACTTTTTTTCTGACTTGGGGGAACCAAGTGGGTTAAACCTATGAGATGCACTCATAGTACCACTTAACACCTTCTATTCAAGAGGGTCACTTGTTCCTATCCAAGAGTGTTATGGGGTCAAACAGGTATCTTAAGGTTTAAGACACAATCTCCACTCCTTAAAATCCACCAAAAATGCCCCCCAAAGAAGAGTTTATTGTTTCAGCCCCACTCACTCTAACAACACAACTTTATGAACCCTGCTTCTTTGGCCCTTAAGCAAGGTAAAAAGTCATAAAGTAGACTCCAAGCCAGAAGGTTGCCCAATGCTGTGCTAAAGTGTAAATAAATCCAACTAATCCAGCATCCTCTTTCCAAATTGGAAACCTGCAAGCAGTACCAGTGCCAATGCAGGGGAGCATTAAGGTGTTGGATTAGGAGAAGATTCTGGGTTCTACTCTATCCTCAGCCACAGAAAATCCCTGTGTTGGTGCATCTCTCTCAACCCAACCTACCTCACTGGGACATCGTTGTGGGGAAAGATAACAGGGGGAGGAAGTGCTATTTATGGTGCCTTGAGCTCCTGAGTAAAAATCAGTAAATAAATAAAATCAGATGCATTCCCCACTCAGTTAATGTCATGAACACATAATACTCAGCCTCTCCAATGTTCAGGCTCTGTCACTAGGGAAGTTAAGTGATATTTGTTGTATACAAGTATCTGAGGGAACTGTATATAAATGTATGATAAATGTATAGCCCATTATATTCAATCTCCAATTCTAGAAATGTAATGAGGAGAAACATGCCATACGTGATGCTCTATGTCTAAGATATTCTGGCAGAAATTTAATGCTGCAATTTGGATTATATTTTTCGCTAGCTACATTACTATTTCACTTCCTGTAATAAGTCTCAACTTTTTTTGTATACCTCTTTTGGCACTAAGTTCTGTTAATGAAATATAATACGTGCATACATGTAAACACTTTCAGTGAAATCAAAAATTCTCAAGATGAACCCAAAGGACAACTTAATTTTGGTACTTTTTATTCCACCCTTCAAACAAAGGTAAGATGTATGCCTGGTGAGAAACTTGAATACTTGTAAATTTAAATCCCAGCTTTCCTCCAAGGTAATTATACTTTATGTGATCTATTCCTTAAAAAATAAGAGGGGAAAAACCCACAAAGCAATCACAAGTGGCCTGAAGACAAGCACCCCCATCTGATAGTGGCTCAACCACCACCCTGCCCCAAAGCCTAGGAGAGCCATGTCTTTAATAGTTTCCTGAAAGTTATCAGGGTGCGTCATCTGGATCTTGGTACGTGTGTGTCTCATTCCAGAGGACAGGTGCCACCACAGAGAAAGCATGTTTCCGCGGTCCTGCTAGATGACATTGTTTAATCAACAGGACCCAAAACATGTCTGCTTTGCCAGATCTCATTGGACAGACAGAAACAACTGAAGGCAGGCAGTCCTTCAAGGAAGGGCTTTATAGGTGATAATCAACATTTTCAATTGTACCAGGAAGAAAATTGATAACCAGTTAATCTTGTGGAACATTTTGGTACTTTTTATTCCACCCTTCAAACAAAGGTAAGATATATGCCTGGGCAGCATAATGAAGCCTGCCCATCACTGCCTGTGCCACTGCATTCTGGCTAGCTGTAGCTTCCAGGTAATCTTCAAGGGTAGCCCATTGTAGAGTGCATTACAGTAATCCATTCATGAGTGGCTAAGGCATGATGGGCCTTCCAGGCCAGGAAAGGGCGTGACTGCTACACTAGATATACCTGCACAAACACCCTCTGGGCCACAGCTACCATCTGCTCCAAGCATGAGCTGTGAGTCCAAGACAACCCCCAGATTGCCCACCATTCTTGGATGAGGAAGTGCAACCCATTCAAGACCAAAGATGGAAGATCTCCAGACCCAGGGAGCCCAAATATCTGCAGCCACTCATTCTTGTTAAGACTGAGCTTGAGTCTGTTCCTCCCCATCCAGACCTGGATGGCCTCCAGACTTTGGGACAAGACCTTGACAGCATCCCTTGGTTGGCCAAGGACCCAGATGTATAATTGTTTATCATCAGTATAGTGATGTTATCCAACCTCAAGCTATCCACAAAGAAAGGATTCACTACCCTGGCCCCGGCTCTGCCATAGGTCATCAACAAGCACAACTAATGCTGTTGAAACATGCCAATGTGAGTAGATTAATAAGTACCGCTTCGGCGGGCAGGTAACGGCGTTCCGTGTAGTCATGCTGGCCACATGACCACGGAAGTGTCTTCAGACAACGCCGGCTCTTCGGCTTTGAAACGGAGATGAGCACCGCCCCCTAGAGTCGGACACGACTGGACTTAATGTCAGGGGAAACCTTTACCTTTACCTTTTTAAGATATTGGAGCTAGGATTAGAACTGGTTAAACTTGGAGGAATAGAATAGGAAGGACAAGAGACCTCTTCCAGAAAATTAGAAACATTGGAGGTAAATTCCAGGCAAAAATGGGTATGATCAAAAACAAAGATGGCAAGGACCTAACAGAAGAAGAAGAGATCAAGAAACGGTGGCAAGAATATACAGAAGACCTGTATAGGAAGGATAACAATATCGGGGATAGCTTTGACGGTGTGGTCAGTGAGCTAGAGCCAGACATCCTGAAGCTTGAGTGGGCCTTAAGAAACATTGCTAATAACAAGGCAGCAGGAGACGACGGCATCCCAGCTGAACTGTTCAAAATCTTGCAAGATGATGCTGTCAAGGTAATGCATGCTATATGCCAGCAAATTTGGAAAACACAAGAATGGCCATCAGATTGGAAAAAATCAACTTATATCCCCATACCAAAAAAGGGAAACACTAAAGAATGTTCAAACTATCGAACAGTGGCACTCATTTCACATGCCAGTAAGGTAATGCTCAAGATCCTGCAAGGTAGACTTCAGCAGTTCATGGAGCGAGAATTGCCAGATGTACAAGCTTGGTTTAGAAAAGGCAGAGGAACTAGGGACCAAATTGCCAATATCCGCTGGATAATGGAAAAAGCCAGGGAGTTTCAGAAAAACATCTATTTCTGTTTTATTGACTATTCTAAAGCCTTTGACTGTGTGGACCATAACAAATTGTGGCAAGTTCTTAGTGGTATGGGGATACCAAGTCATCTTGTATGCCTCCTGAAGAATCTGTATAACGACCAAGTAGCAACAGTAAGAACAGACCACGGAACAACGGACTGGTTTAAGACTGGGAAAGGAGTACGGCAGGGCTGTATACTCTCACCCTACCTATTCAACTTGTATGCAGTACACATCATGCGACAAGCTGGCCTTGAGGAATCCAAGGCTGGAGTTAAAATCTCTGGAAGAAACATTAACAATCTCAGATATGCAGATGATACCACTTTGATGGCTAAAAGCGAAGAGGAACTGAGGAGCCTTATGATGAAGGTGAAAGAAGGAAGTGCAAAAGCTGGCTTGCAGCTAAACCTCAAAAAAACCAAGATTATGGCAACCAGCTTGATTGATAACTGGCAAATAGAGGGAGAAAATGTAGAAGCAGTGAAAGACTTTGTATTCCTAGGTGCAAAGATTACTGCAGATGCTGACTGCAGTCAGGAAATCAGAAGACACTTAATCCTTGGGAGAAGAGCAATGACAAATCTAGATAAAATAGTTAAGAGCAGAGACATCACACTGACAACAAAGGCCCGCATAGTTAAAGCAATGGTGTTCCCTGTAGTAACATATGGCTGCGAGAGCTGGACCATAAGGAAGGCTGAGCGAAGGAAGATAGATGCTTTTGAACTGTGGTGTTGGAGGAAAATTCTGAGAGTGCCCTGGACTGCAAGAAGATCAAACCAGTCCATCCTCCAGGAAATAAAGCCAGACTGCTCACTTGAGGGAATGGTATTAAAGGCAAAACTGAAATACTTTGGCCACATAATGGGAAGACAGGACACCCTGGAGAAGATGCTGATGCTAGGGAGAGTGGAGGGCAAAAGGAAGAGGGGCCGACCAAGGGCAAGGTGGATGGATGATATTCTAGAGGTGACGGACTCGTCCCTGGGGGAGCTGGGGGTGTTGACGACCGACAGGAAGCTCTGGCGTGGGCTGGTCCATGAAGTCACGAAGAGTCGGAAGCGACTAAACGAATAAACAACAACAAAACTTGGAGGAGAACCATTAAAAAAATTAAGTGACATTTGCTTAAAGATGCTTTATTATCAGTCTCCAATAAAATAAATTAACAGATTTTTTTAAACCAGTCAACTGGAAATCCACCAGACTGTGAGCCTTTTCCAAATTAGTAGATTTAATACTGAAATTTCTCTATGGAGAGGCATTCATTCCTAATTCTGATGACACCAAAATGATGAAAGCTGCAATGGGGTTTCATGATGTAAGTTCAGCACTTTCAGACTTCGGAACGTCATATGTAAGTACGTAAGGGGAGAGTTTGGTTGTCATGCATGTTTCATTATTTACTCCCCTTGCCCCTTCCCTGCAGATACCGATAGCTCTCTGTCAGCCAAGGGGATGGCTCACTGGTTTTAAAAAAGGCCATAAAACACACTTTTTAAAATGGGCTTTTAACTGATTGTTTTCAATTGTTGATTTTAATTAACTGGTTTTAATTTTGAGACTTTGACAGCAGCAAAACCAGTTTAATAAATATCATTCATGCATAGAAAGGTAAAATTAGATCAGCATTACTGCTAAAAAACTATTATATATAATTTAGTAAAATATCAGTGTCAGAAGTTATTTCTTTATGAAGATATTATTTCTTCATGAAGATAATAGTTTTGCAGGAATAAATTATAGAAATAATGATTATTTATAATTATAATCTCTACATATATGCAGTTAGCTTTTTACATTAGGAATAGACAATAATGTAATTTCAGTCATCCAGGAATGTGAAGATGGAGGACTATTCCAGGGTAAAAAAAAACTTTGATTCAAGTTACCTGCCATATGGTCAACCTATATATGTTATATGATATATGAAGAACCAGTGTGGTGTGGTGTTTAAAGTACTGGCCTAGGACCCAGGTTCATGTGCACCCTTAGCCATGGAAGTTCACTGGGTTCGGATCAACTGCTGTATCTCAGCTCAACCTACCCAACATGGTGGTTGCAGGAAGAGATGTCATGTTTACTGCCTAAAACTCCTGGAGAAAATGATGTAAATTACACAAATGGGTCTATAATAACCCTGCATGCCATAACTAACTGTTGCAAACCATTTCATTAATCTGTGCAGGAAACAAATGTCAATTATAGCCTAGAGATAAAATGTTGCTGTAGTACTCCAACACAAAGCTCATTTTTTCCTCTGCAGAAATTTCAAACCAAATTAAGAATATAATTTTTCATTGCTACAGAAACTTGTAAAGTTGCCAAACAGTTCTGGTGTCAAGATAAAAAATAACATGCAGTAAATAAAATATTACAGGTTCCTTCTTGACAGATGCCTGGGCCTTGAAAATTCTCAACACTTCTCTGCTACCTCCTTAGTGTAATCTAGAAAAATCATGATGAGATTCATTCACACCCCACATGAGCACCTTTCTATCACAGGTGGACTTCAAGAAACTCTTTTTCACTGTAAATTTGATAAACTTTACAAGGAAAGGGGTGGAACACAGAGAACACCTTTGATAAGATAGTATGTCACACAGCATTTTTTATATACAAGAGTCTAGATGGCTTTGTCTAACCTTCCAAATTTGCAATCTGAAATGACAAAGATGAGGTTCCAATGTAGTATTTTTAGCCTCCAAATTCTGATTAAGCTCTTCTAATTTTGCTACGTACGTGTCAGCACAAACACCCCTCCCATTCTTCCACTTGTGAAATCCTTGGCCAAAAGTCCTTTCACAAGATATAAATGACCTTTAAATTATTTTATGGTTATGAATAACATTCGCTCTTTTCAACTGCTTTATCTGTTCTTAGTATTTTTAAAAGGAGTGTTTTTTATGTATTTGTCACTATTGTCCACTCTGCATTTTTAACAATAAGGTAAGGGACATCCATTTAATTAATAAACAATTAATTCAGATTAATAAGTAATCTGAATAAGAAACTTTACAAAACAGGTAAAAGCCAATCACATATGCAGGGGTACAAATTACTTAGATAAAGGCCTTGGAAAATTTAAAAGAAAAAGAACAATGTCTGAGGAGTACCGATATTGGTGCTTTACAAACCTATCAGTATCAGAGTTGAATTTGACTTGAAGGCAGCTTTGGCTTTTTTTAATTGCCACTGAAAGTATGTTCTCCAGGGTCTTCCCTAGCAGTCCCTGGTATCCAGGGCATTGGGTGGACAGCCAGCAGACCAAATCTTTAAGTAGTGGGACCCATCTGGAAGAAGATGCTCTTTAAAGCATCCTGAGCTGTTAGGATTTCATGCATCACAACCAACACTTTAAATCTTGCTCAGAAATCTGCTATTAATCAGTGGAACCAGTATTATGTGATACTATTTCACAGAAGTCCATTAAAGGCCAAAACAACAAAATGTGCATCGTGACATAACAACACAACTCTGCCCTTTAATACCTGTGTCATGATGTCACATGCATGTACAGTATGTAATTTGTGTTGCTTTGCTGCAAAGCATGTTTTATCACTTGCTCCCCCCTGAAGATGCCTTTGCATTGTTTCCTAAGTAAAGATGAAGAAAGAAAATTCCCTATGCATTTTAATTCAAAAGTAAATTGGCAAACCACTTTCTTGAATCTGTTTCTGTACTTTACCAACTAAAAACCTGAATATTGAATGATAAGTGCCAGGACAGTGGAGAGATGGGTCTCCAGGGTGGTGCCCATGAGCCAGGGCCACAACTAGGGGGGGCAAGTAGGGCATGTGCTCCGGGTGCCGTGCTAGTGGGGCGCCAAAATGAGCACTGGGAGGGGCGCCAAAATGAGTGTTGGGGGGTGCCAAAATGGGCATGGAATCCATGTTTGCCCCGGGTGACACATCCTAGTTGCGGCCCTGCCATGAGCACAAGTCCTTCTTTGTGAGAATATGAGATCAGGAAAGTAGCTAGCATGAAGCTTCTCTCAGCACTCTGCACCAAGGTTCTTGCGGGCGAAGGCTGACAAAAGCTTTAATATACCCCTTCCCCCTTCTGCAATTGGAAGACTGTATAAAGAAATAGCCCCTGTTTGCAGGAGAAGAGGAGAGACGAGCAAGCCAGAGAGGCAGTGGCAGAGCAAATGTTAGCAAAACAGCAGAAGGTAAGCACTGTAGGTTCAGTTTGGGGATGGGGGAGGGAAGGCAATTCCTGTAAGCAGGCTTTTTTATTACAAAAAGTTTTGCACAACTGAATGTTCAATCTTGTTTGTTCTTAAACATTTTTCCTAAAGTTGCTTAACTTACCCATGTATTCTACTCTACTTCTATACCACTAGTCTTATTGCTTATAATCCAATGTCCTATTTTACTTCCTAACCAATAACTTACATCTTACACTGTGCTTTCTGTCCTATACTTATTGCAGCCTATCTTTTTTTCACAGCCAAAACCTGCTTCAAGGCCACACAGTGTGGACAAGCTAGAATGTGCTATGCAGTGCTTGGTCCTGGGGTCAGGTAGGATTTGGGGGATTTTCACAGACTCTCTTTTGCTGCTTACATCTGCTCTAGGCCTGAGGCTGTGTCCTTAGATACCTTCTTGAAATCTCAAAGGAGTGGCTAGTCTTTGGGTTGCTGTTCAACTTCAGTGCAGTGAGCTGTTTTCTGGAGCACTGCCAGTGCTCTAAGCTTAATACTCCGGAGAAACTGCCAGTGACTGAACTTCCGTTGAAAGCTCACGGTCCTCCGATGTTCTTGGGCCACTGCTGCCATTCTGGTGTCGCTCTCTCTCCTTCATTGCCGCTTCTGCTCTCCTCTGGTTCTTCAGGGCTTCAGCTCTCCACGTTTCCTTCTTTCTCTCTTCAGCTCACTTCCTTCCCAATAGCACAACATATTCTGGTGCAGTTGAGCCTTTTTTAAAGGGCAAGCTCAGAATTGCAAAATGCACCAGTGTTCTGTCTTTTTTTTTCTTTTTAAAAATATGTTGTGACTATATTAGCCTCTTCTGGAAGGACATTATATAAGAGATGGACAAGTTAAATCTGAGGTAGCTCTTGATGATTAATAACAGGAACAGAGAAAGAAATGAGGAACATGCCTCCTTTGAAAGGAACATAAAGAAGTTTGAATAGTTTCATGATATCCATCGTGAGGCAAGTTGGGAGAACAGTGGGCAAGAATCTGAGATCAGCACCTTGAAAGGCACAGCGAACTGTGAATAAGTTCAGGGGTATGCTATGAAAAAGGGACTGCAGCACTGGAAGTTGGACTATAGAATAACAGAAAAGCAACTGCTGTGGGAAGGCATCCTATTCAACTCTCCAAGCAGAAACACCAAAAAGGGAAGATTTCTAGCAGAGAGAGAACGAAAAGACGAAAGAGTCACTTTCCTATTTACAACCAATTTTCCCCTTTCTCTAACACTTGACCATTCATCTAGGCCATTATGGACACTTTCAGATGACAGACTGTTCCATTATCCTTTTTTAAAAAAATTTCAGAATTAGAATGAGCCAGAGCTGTTCTCACCATCTCACTCACCAGGTCACTAGAAGCATTTCTATTATGGCTAAACTGATCAGATCTGATAGCTGATCATAAAGTCCCATTCCTGCCCAATAAGGTAAGCAGACACGTCTCAGCTATTCAGTGCTCCCCTACTGGCCAGGAATGGAGTACCTCATCTTCTCCGTTTTATGCTGATAAACAAATCCCTTCCCTGAAAAAGAAAGTAAATTGAGTATCTCATCTTTCTATAATGGTGGCATATCTCCTAACACAGCAATCCTGTATTTTTTTACCCAGCCCTACTGCCCTGCCTAAGGAACTGTGGTGGTCCCAGTACTGTGTGTTCTATTATTACACACACACACACACACACACACACATGTGCGCGCGCACAGACACTACACAACCTTTGACTGTGGGCCTCCTCAATTTGTCTGCCTCTGTGTATCTGAATACATTAAAAAGAGTTTTCATACTATGTAGAAAAACATATGCAAATGATAGAACTGAGGATCAGATAATTAGGGATCCTCAATAGCATTAATTATTCAACATTAACAGTGATTGAACTATGCTATAATTTACAATTTCATCATGATTTTGAAGACATCACATTAAAAAAATCATGCAGATCATTATTTTTGTGCTGTTACTTGAAAGTACAATATCTATGATTTTTAGTTTGGTTCATGGACAATTGTGTTCTGTACTTTCATAGTTCTATCTTTTGTATGAGTTTGAGGATTTTCTCATAATAAAAAAATGAAATCATACTAATTTGAAATCATGTTTAAACCCAACTTGTATTTTTCCATGTCCATATAATGGGCTTCTTCATCTTTGGAATAGGTTGGCTGTGTTCAGAACTAATAGTAGCTAGTTTTTTCCCCATGCATACTGCAAACTTTGTTTTTCTAATTTGTTATATACAATATACTAGACAACCTGTGACCTGTTGGGTCATTGTTTCAGAGATATTTCCTTACCAGATTCCTCAATGCCTTCAACAATGGCAGAGCTTTTAATGTATAGTACTACCTTTACTGGAACAGTTCTTAAAAATTCAGGGAGATATTCAGAGATGCATCTGGCTTCAAAATAGCCCATGTCATTCATATTGAAGTGTATAGCCCAGTCAAACATCAGGAGTTGACCACAGGAAATGTTTTATGACATTTTTTATTGTCATAGAATGTTTATGATAATTTTATGTCATAATTTTTTTAAAAAAATTGCCAAATTTCAATTCCATGGGAGTCATGGATCCCAGATTTTGGACGCATTCTGTAAGTTACCCTATTTGAGGTACCTTGGTTCAAAAACTGTTGCCCTACAATGCACCATTTCACCCAATTAAGGTTACACACAGACAAACAGGACAGTTTTAGCAGTATGTAGATACACACACTGACACACACATATATATTTATCAGTTAAAAAAAACACTGAAAAGTTGAAAAAACATACATTAAAAGTAATGCTCAAATTAATTAACATCTTGCTTTCTTAATTTAATTTCTGGATGGCAGATTGGGATTTATTGGGATGAGAAAATAGCAAGAGGTTTACTTGTAAGGGACAGACAAGTTCATGGCTGTAAGACGTAGACTGGAGATGGTGAAGTATACTTTTTGTCTCTTGATAATTTGGTCCTATTTTTTTCTATATATTGCTGTATTAGGGTAGTGAGGAAATTGGGGTGTGTGTATGTTTATAACTTGTTCTGGTTTTTTTTTGTATTAAACATGTATTTTACTGCCAATGTTGCTGTTAACTACAACTGACAAAATACTTTGTTTTACAGGTAGTCCTTGCTTAACGACCACAATTGGGACTGGCAACTCCATCGCTAAGTGAGACATCATGTGACAAATTGACTGACTTATGACCTCACTTCCACCACAGTCATTAAGCAAATCACCCATGGTTGTTAAGCAAGACATCATGTGACTCTGACTTGCAATTTTACTGCTGGCTTCTCCATTGACTCTGCTTGTCAGAGGCTGGCTGTGAAGCGCACAAATGGTGACCATGTGACACTGCAACAGTTGTAAGCACCCTCAGGATGCAAAGTGCCCGAATCTTGATCATGTGACTGCAGGGATGCTGTGATGGTTGTAAGTGCAAGATTGGTTGTAAAGTTAATTTTTCAGCACCGTTATAAGTTTTGATGATTGCTAAACAGGGCAGTCATTAAGCAATGACAAACTGTATTTGGCATATTTGATACACCTTTTTTTAACCTGCCTCCTTTTCACTTCGGCTAGAAAGAGAAACTAGCAGAACCCTTTTTGGTTCACCATTATTTTAAAGTTCAACCATTTTACTGGTTTACCGGTGGACCTCTTAAAAAAAACCCAGCTCTAGTGTTTTACCAATCCACTGATTTCAGGGTCTGTGTGTGTGTGTGTGTGTGTGTGTGTGTGTGTGGGTAAAGTTCAGTCCTCTCTGACCATCTATCACTTGGCTTAACCACTGGTATACCTGCTGTACATGCAGAATAGGTGAACCAGTCACGTATTGAAGATCTCCATGGAACCCATGTAATTTTTGAGTTCTGCCTTACGAAGTACTGTGGGGGTCAGGCTTTATGTGAGTTTGTCCCTCTCCTTGTACACAGACACCCCAAAAATGGTTGTGGAGGCTGTGACCAGCGAGCAGAAAGGCATGTGTGTGCCAGGAACTCCACAAATGACCAAGAGGAAGACAAACTGCCTCAGTAAAATTAAGTGCAGATGTAAGTTGGAAAACATTACATTTGAAGCAGATGAGGTAAGGAAACTCAATTGCAAGCTGCCTCCATGCTGGGACAGGATGAGATAAAGCTGATGTGATCTGTTCAAGCCCTCTCAGTGAGACTGCCTGTGGTTAACTGTGTAGAAGAGCCCAAAATCACACTGATCTTATTTTATTAATTAATTATTATTTTTTACATGGCCTGATTCCCAGTGACTGTAGGCGGGTGATCTTGAACAAGCATGAGCCAAAGTATGATAAGCCCTAGAGACTTTCTGAGACATGGTGGAATTTTTGAGTGCCAGAGCAATAGTGGAGGGCCTCCTGTACCTTTGCAATCTGTGGCTTTCATGGCTTATATTCAGTGATTTGCTTTCAACCGTGATGAGCAATTGCAGTAAGCCTTTTTGGTAAAAGCCTAATAGTGTTTGAAGATCCTATCCATGGACTCAGACAGATTACCCAAGCTTTGTCTTGAAGAGCAGATGCATAATATGCCTTCTCATGCTTGGGTTGCCTGACTTATCAATACCATTTCACAATATGGATTTTCAATTCATTTTCCAGTCCAATCAGATTTGAAGGCCAAGAAAAGCTTCAGACAAAGGGTTTTGGATGTGGCTGCCCAAGAGGATATAGCATCCCTAAAACTTGTCAAGTCCTTGAAGTGGCTGGCCCAACACAAATCAGTCCTACAATTAGAAAAGTATTTAACAATTTTTTTGCCCCAATATCTCAGAAGAGCTTTTACTAGAGCTTGTTTCGACCAATTAGACTCAATGGTATGATTTGGGAGGTTCCAAGGAGTTCCATACAAAGAAAGATTATGTATTTGTGGTGCCCCAGCTGTTGAAGATACCACCCATATCTTATTTGACTGCAAATTATACTCTTTAGAAAGGACTGACCACTTAGATTTATATTTAAAAAACAAAAAATACTGGTGCAGCCAGCAGAAACTTCCTTATTTTTTTCAGGGTAAGAACCAGCTCCTTACCAGCAAGACTGCACTCTTCATATCAAAGGCAGTCTTAAAGAGGACAGATTACTCAGATCAGATTGGAGTTGACTGTAGGGGTGATGGATCGATATGAATTTGTATTACACTTCTATTTGCATCTACTCGTTTTTACATGTATGTTTATAATGGCTTTTATTTTATTTTATTTCATATTTGATATGTTCAAAAGACTAAATCAATAAAGTATCTATCTATCTAATAGTGTTTGCAGATACCCATCATGTGTCCTTCCCCAAGACACCTAAGACAACACTGCAATCACATGAAGGAAAAGGTTAGTACTGCAGATCAGGACCTTCAGGGTCATAAGAGCAAGACTAAGGGAGACCCAGCTACAGGGACTCATTGTTAACTGCATCTTGCTTATTCTTGTTCTCTTCTCCTTCCAAGTATTTGTTAATATTTCTAGTTATGTAGGAGAAAAAGATAGTTGTATATCATCAAAAGTGCTAAGATGTGGCCATCAAAGAGAAATGGAGGGGATTAATGGGATCCGTGTCTAGGCATGCATGATAGGCACAAATAATGGGACTCCTGGCCAAAATCGATGAGCTTTTGAAAGTTCTGAACAGGCCATGATGACAAACTATGCTTTTAAGGCTGTATTTTTATAATATTTTCTGTATATTTTTTTCTGTTAGCCATGTTGAACACTTTTTTTCAGAGCTAACAATGGAATGCAACTCCAATTAATAACAATGGGCAAGTAATTTTTCCCAATATAGAAATTTGGGGCAGAATCTGACATGCAGAGATGTCATCAAGTGAAAATCTCATATTTCATAAATACCATCCAGCCCATCTTCCTTTGTCAATTATTGCGCAGATATAACCAAACTGCTATAGAAACTGAACTGAAAAGAACTATGATAATTATGACTGAATAGTTAATTATTTGGGCAAGGTAACAAATTGTTCAACTTAAAAATATTTTTTACCTGTGACCCTGTGGAGTATCGTCCAGGAGTTCGTGACCCAGAAGTTTTTCCTGAGCCGATGGAGTTTTCTGTACTTTTTCCACTACAACAATGTGTACGCAGGCATTTCCCATATTCTTTACGTACCTAACAAATTAAATTGTGATATTTATTAGCAGGAAACCCATTCTTCAATTTTGAAAACTGATTTTGTGTGTGCATATATTGGGAAATTGGTTAAACTATAACTGTTTCTAAATATCTATTAGACCTGCTAATGTTATATTTTAAAAGATATAGTAATTGCTATGAAGATATTCAATAAAAAATTCAGACTTATCAAGGAGTAATGAGAAATAAGATTAGGGTGGGAGTTTTTTTGTTTTTTGTTTTGTTACTGGGGATACAAAAGGGAAGTCTATCCACCTAATTCAGAAATTTCCATTTTCCTCTGCCTGTATGCTCTCCACCTTTGCATTTTTGGTACATTCATTTAAAATAATATCACCTTTTAACACAAATAGGTCCAAGATGACTGAATTTTTTAAAACTTTAAAATGTAAATCAGCTAAGATAAGAGCATGAGAAAACAAAAAGCAGAGCAAATCTATTTAAAACCTCTTCAAAATGGAGTAGAATAGAATAGTATACCCTATCCAGGGCTATATAGATCAGAAAAAAATGTAATCAGTATCAGTGTCACCTGTATTTCCTGGAAACTCTATTTCATTCAATTTCTCAGCAATTTTTTTTAATATAGACACTAAAATCTGCAATTGCTGATTTTACATTTTTAATCAATTTACATGAAAAACCTCTATATTCTATTAATTGTTAAGTCAGTATTTATTTGCTTTTAGCCAGAGTCCACTAAAATATAAATATATAAATACAGGAAGAAAACCAGAGTATAAATTGCACAATAAAGAAAAAAAAAACCCTTAAATACATTTTTCTATTATAATTTTAGTATTTGTTTTAATTTTTGAACATTGTCTTTTAGTTGCTCTTTGAATTTTCAATATCAATAGAAAAGTGGGATATAAATTCAACCAATCAATCCTTAATAAATAAATCAATTGTAGTCCCAGACCAAAAAGAAAAAAAACTTTCTGGCTACCACATTAAAGCAAACTGTACAAAATGATTCTCATCCACTTTTAACTCAAGTTCCATGCCATGGGGCCATTTCACTGGTGACGAAAGTGTGACGAGAAATTTATTTTTGGATTGAGATAGATGATAGATAGACAGACAGACAGATAATAGATAAGAAATAACACAAAATTGCTTTAAATGCAGTTGTGATCAGTCAAAGACAGATTAAGGATCCCACATCTACAAGTGCAGAAGCATTAGGGTTAAGGTTAAGATTTAGGGCTTAGTTGGCCTAAGAATGATAATGGGCTTGATTAAAAGAGTTTCAGCTGAATTTTGTGCTGGTTGGAGATAGTAACTCAGAAGGACAATGTAAGGACTTTATTTATTGGTTTATTAGTACCCTGCCTTTCTTTTGCTGTAATATGCAAGGCAATTTATGATAAACAACTTGTGCCCAGTATGAGGGTGTGACAGAGTAGCTCAGTTAAAAAAACCAGGAAGTCTATCACCCAGGAATTTCATTACTTTCATTCTCTATATTCCAATGATCAGGTTATGATTATACCTATCAACTGAGACCTAATAAGAAATCCATAACTGAAATACAGCAATGAAAAGGCAGAATTTCTTCAAAAAGAACATGAACAATAGAAAGGGAGGAGGAGTTGCACTGATTATTAAGAAATATCCTCAGCTTCTTAGAATTGCAGACCAAGAGAAGATGGGTAGCTAGATACTGATGGCATAATCAGATGCTTACAAGAACTCAAAGAAGCAACTACTGACAGCCATTCCTGGCAAAATAATGTCCATGAGATAACAAAGAGTCAGAAGCAGCTATATATTGCTATTAAGCTAAATATACTAATCATTTTTAATTCACCGTATTCCTAGAGAATGTGCTTGCTTGTCTAAGATTGGAAGGCTCCTTCTTCCCACTCAGATCAAGGATCCATACTGTATAATGCTCTCTCTTCAGTGGTGGCAAGACACCTTCTCCCAGAAAGCCTGTATACCTATTTACTCACTTTCCAAAGTATAATGCTTCAGATTCTGGAGGTACTATTTACCTATTTTGCATTAATTTTCTTAATTGGACTTTAAAGATTATTGAAGAGGGAAATATTTAGCTGGCCTATATTGTATGTTGGCATCTGAATCCCATCTAGAATGTGCCCTCTGTGTCATTTGATGTATTTTATTGGTAGATTTTTTAAGGATGCCTGAAGGATTTAATTGGCCCCTTCTAAAAAGGTTAGATTTGTGCCAAGTGTAACAGCAAATTCCAAACAAATGTTCTACCTGGAAGTGTTCCAATTGTGTCCCAATCATTTCAGAAAGGTGCCCAAAGTGAAATGCCTAATTTTTGAGCCCAAAATAGAACAGTTTTGAATTTGAGTTTCTAGAATAGCATAGGAACATCTTCACTAAGGTCAAAACAACTGTCCTTGAACTAGCCTTCAGATCCTGTATTTTGCCATCAACACAAATTCTGCACAGAATAATTGGCTGGTTAAACTATTTTATTCTCATGCATAGTTTCTAATTTCTAGCATGAATGTGTGGATTTAATTTGGAAGCTGGCAATGATTAAACCTTGGTTTAGAATTCCTGTTATTATCCTTTCCCCAATACAGTATTTCTGGACCTGCTCAAGCAGATGATATCTCATAGTCTTCAATAGCTATAGGAAGCTGCTAGGGAATTCATTCAGAACTCTGAGATACAGCATGAGGACTATATTCACTTCTATTAGTTACTGGTAAGAACATAATTGGATCAGGGAGAACTTGCTGAAATTTAATCCAGACAAGTCAGAAGAGTAGGGTTATAGATCCTATGGTAAGATTACATTTCCTGAAGTCCACTTAATGAATCAGGTCTACAATCTAGATTAGATCCAAAACTGTTCCTAGAGCCCAGAGATGCTGGATATGATCATGAATGCCATTTCACAGCTTCAGGTTGTCTATCAAATGCACTTGAGGTTTACAAGATGGTACAACACTTTGTTCATATTCAATCCAAATGGACAAATTATTTCAGAACAAAGATGATTGGACAGATTTATCTAACACATATGGGTGGCAGCACACTTAAGGAAATCAGAAGAAATGGGGAAGAGACTGTCTAGGATATTTAAGGGGCACTTGCCATTGATAGCCTTATTCTCCATGGATTTGTTTAATTCCCTTTTAAAACTCTCTAAGTTGGTGGCTGTCACTCCATCTTCTGACAGTGAATTCCATGGGTTAACTATACACTATATAAAAATGACTTTTTTCCTTCATTCTGAACCTCCCATGTTCCACGTTCACTAATCATTTGTAAGTTCTACGACAGAGGAAAGGTTTCTGAACACTGCACGTAATTTTATACTCTCCCATCCCTTTTTCTAAGCAAAAAAGGGTCCAAGGTGATAAAAAGTTCAGAACTTATTTACACTTCTTTGTAAAATGAGGTGAACTCACTTTACTCCATATATACAGTAAGCTAATGGATCAGAGATGTCTGCAGGATATGGTAAAAATTGTCAAGATGGCAGCTATGATGGTGTAACGGAAGCTCTGCTCATTTTTTTAAAGTGCATTGCACACGTGACACGTGTGCAAGCAGGTGGAGCTTTGATCGCAACACTGCGACCACCATCTTGACTTTTTTTTAGCACATCATGTGCCTTGAAGACACCCTCATGGATTACATGAATATAATTAAGTACTTTTTAACATCCCCATCTTGGATTTTATATTTATATTTATATTTATATTTATATTTATATTTATATTTATATTTATATTTATATTTATATTTATATTTATATTTATATTGTTATTTAAGATTACTGTTTTTATTGTATTTTAACTTGTATTTGTTTTAGTCTTACTGTAAACCGCCCAGAGTCATGCTCGAGTGAGATGGGCAGTGACGAAATTTGACATATAAATAAGTAAGTAAGTAAGTAAGTAAGTAAAATATCCTTGACACATCAGCTTATATTTGGAGTAAGAAGAAAGAGTCTGTTGGCTGTGGTTTGGTGAGGTTCCTTTCTGAATTTGAGATAATAGCTTTACAAGACACCTACTTAGCAGGAGAGGATGGCCCAGTACAACTCCCTGGTTTTCAATGCTGGTACATCCCTGTCTCAGGGGGCTTATACATTCTTACTAAGGCAGAACTGCAACGACAGCATGAGAAATATAATGGGGAAAATCTGCCTCATATACTGGCCATGAAATTCAGATATAAAGATTTTGAGCTTGTACTGGTAAATGTTTATACTCCACCAAATACATCCTTTATTATAATTTTAACTATTGGATGTCTAGAAACAATGCTGGAAGAAATAATTACTTTGCATCCGAAACCGTAATTATTTTACTTGTGATTCTAATGCTAAACTAAGCCAATCTCTTCATGATTTTGCTCAACGTAGTGGACTCCCAAATGAATTTTTTGATAATCATCCACATTGGTATTCAAGAGGTAACAGAAGTAATACTGCTGGTTTAAACTTGGTATAGCTGATTTTTAAATTTTGGGAGGCAAGGATAATAATTATGTATACCCATACACCTTCCACTCGAGCAGTTTGTTAGATTTCATTTGCGTATCAAAAAGTAAAGCTGACCTTCTCAGAGATCATTGTCTATCCAAGAGGAGAAAGCGATCATCAGCCAGCAAGTGTGAAATTCCTAGGCCGTTCAAACTTAAGCATATAACATGGATTATAACTAACTTGGAGGTGAGCCAGAATAAAATAAAAGGTTAACATGGGCCAAAGTAGATACCAAGACAATATTGAATAGCCTCAAACCAGAGACTCCGCAAAGGATCGTTACCTTGTCGTGGTGCTGGAGCTTGAGCACCTCAATGATGCCATGAGCTAAACCGTGAAGGGCCACCCAAGACGGGAAGGTCATGACAGAGAGGTCAGACTAAATGCGATCCCTGGGGAAGGTAATGGCAACCCACCCCAGTATTCTTGCCGTGAAAACTAAATGGATCAGTACAACCAGAGATATGTCGGTATACCATCGGAAGATGAGACCCCCAGGTCGGAAGATGGTCAAAATGCTACTGGGGAGGAACAGAGGATGAGCTCAACTAGCCCCAGTCGTGATGACGCAGCTAGCTCAAAGCCGAAAGGACGGTTAGCGGCCGACGGTGCTGGTGGTGAACGGCGAATCCGATGTTCTAAGGATCAACACACCATTGGAACCTGGAATGTAAGATCTATGAGCCAGGGCAAATTGGATGTAGTTATTGGTGAGATGTCAAGATTAAAGATAGACATTCTGGGCGTCGCTGAACTGAAATGGACTGGAATGGGCCACTTCACATCAAATGACCACCAGATCTACTACTGTGGACAAGAGGACCACAGAAGAAATGGAGTAGCCTTCATAATTAATAGTAAAGTGGCTAAAGCAGTGCTTGGATACAACCCCAAAAACGACAGAATGATCTCAATTCGAATTCAGGGCAAGCCATCTAACATCACAGTGATCCAAATATACGCCCCAACCACAAATGCTGAAGAAGCTGAAGTAGAGCAGTTCTATGAGGATCTGCAGCACCTACTGGACAACACGCCTAAAAGAGATGTTATTTTCATCACAGGAGACTGGAATGCTAAGGTGGGCAGTCAAATGACACCTGGAATTACAGGTAAGTATGGCCTGGGAGAACAAAACGAAGCAGGACATAGGCTGATAGAATTTTGCCAAGACAATTCACTCTGCATAACAAACACTCTCTTCCAACAACCTAAGAGACGGCTTTACACATGGACTTCACCAGATGGACAACACCGAAATCAGATTGATTACATCCTTTGCAGCCAAAGGTGGCGGACATCTGTACAGTCGGTAAAAACTAGGCCTGGAGCTGACTGTAGTTCAGACCATGAACTTCTTCTTGCACAATTTAGGATCAGACTAAAGAGATTAGGGAAGACCCACAGATCAGCTAGATATGAGCTCACGAATATTCCTCAGGAATATGCAGTGGAGGTGAAGAATAGATTTAAGGGACTGGACTTAGTAGATAGGGTCCCGGAAGAACTCTGGACAGAAGTTGGCAGCATTGTTCAGGAGGCGGCAACAAAATACATCCCAAAGAAAGAGAAAACCAAGAAGGCAAAATGGCTGTCTGCTGAGACACTAGAAGTAGCCCAAGAAAGAAGGAAAGCAAAAGGCAACAGCGATAGGGGGAGATATGCCCAATTAAATGCAAAATTCCAGAGGTTAGCCAGAAGAGATAAGGAATTATTTTTAAACAAGCAATGCGCGGAAGTGGAAGAAGACAATAGAATAGGAAGGACAAGAGACCTCTTCCAGAAAATTAGAAACATTGGAGGTAAATTCCAGGCAAAAATGGGTATGATCAAAAACAAAGATGGCAAGGACCTAACAGAAGAAGAAGAGATCAAGAAAAGGTGGCAAGAATATACAGAAGACCTGTATAGGAAGGATAACAATATCGGGGATAGCTTTGACGGTGTGGTCAGTGAGCTAGAGCCAGACATCCTGAAGAGTGAGGTTGAGTGGGCCTTAAGAAGCATTGCTAATAACAAGGCAGCAGGAGAAGACGGCATCCCAGCTGAACTGTTCAAAATCTTGCAAGATGATGCTGTCAAGGTAATGCATGCTATATGCCAGCAAATTTGGAAAACACAAGAATGGCCATCAGATTGGAAAAAATCAACTTATATCCCCATACCAAAAAAGGGAAACACTAAAGAATGTTCAAACTATCGAACAGTGGCACTCATTTCACATGCCAGTAAGGTAATGCTCAAGATCCTGCAAGGTAGACTTCAGCAGTTCATGGAGCGAGAATTGCCAGATGTACAGGCTGGGTTTAGAAAAGGCAGAGGAACTAGAGACCAAATTGCCAATATCCGCTGGATAATGGAAAAAGCCAGGGAGTTTCAGAAAAACATCTATTTCTGTTTTATTGACTATTCTAAAGCCTTTGACTGTGTGGACCATAACAAATTGTGGCAAGTTCTTAGTGGTATGGGGATACCAAGTCATCTTGTATGCCTCCTGAAGAATCTGTATAACGACCAAGTAGCAACAGTAAGAACAGACCACGGAACAACGGACTGGTTTAAGATTGGGAAAGGAGTACGGCAGGGCTGTATACTCTCACCCTACCTATTCAACTTGTATGCAGAACACATCATGCGACAAGCTGGTCTTGAGGAATCCAAGGCTGGAGTTAAAATCTCTGGAAGAAACATTAACAATCTCAGATATGCAGATGATACCACTTTGATGGCTGAAAGTGAAGAGGAACTGAGGAGCCTTATGATGAAGGTGAAAGAAGAAAGTGCAAAAGCTGGCTTGCAGCTAAACCTCAAAAAAACCAAGATTATGGCAACCAGCTTGATTGATAACTGGCAAATAGAGGGAGAAAATGTAGAAGCAGTGAAAGACTTTGTATTCCTAGGTGCAAAGATTACTGCAGATGCTGACTGCAGTCAGGAAATCAGAAGACGCTTAATCCTTGGGAGAAGAGCAATGACAAATCTCGATAAAATAGTTAAGAGCAGAGACATCACACTGACAACAAAGGCCCGCATAGTTAAAGCAATGGTGTTCCCTGTAGTAACATATGGCTGCGAGAGCTGGACCATAAGGAAGGCTGAGCGAAGGAAAATCGATGCTTTTGAACTGTGGTGTTGGAGGAAAATTCTGAGAGTGCCTTGGACTGCAAGAAGATCAAACCAGTCCATCCTCCAGGAAATAAAGCCAGACTGCTCACTTGAGGGAATGATATTAAAGGCAAAACTGAAATACTTTGGCCACATAATGAGAAGACAGGACACCCTGGAGAAGATGCTGATGCTAGGGAGAGTGGAAGGCAAAAGGAAGAGGGGCCGACCAAGGGCAAGATGGATGGATGATATTCTAGAGGTGACGGACTCGTCCCTGAGGGAGCTGGGGATGTTGACGACCGACAGGAAGCTCTGGCGTGGGCTGGTCCATGAAGTCACGAAGAGTCGGAAGCGACTAAACGAATAAACAACAACAACAAACCAGAGAATGCTATCAGTTGGGCCTTAACAATCCAGTCACCCATGGCTGACTGGCAGTCAGTCTCCAAGGCATTCACACATTTGTGCCACCTGTTGAGGAAAAACACCTAACAACCAAGTCGTCCTCCAAAAGTTTCCCTATAGATGGATCGCCCTGGTTTGACAGTGAATGTCGTTTGATGAAAAAGAAACTGAAGGCAGCTGGGACATCTGCTCAGAGGCATTCCTCTGTATATATACAAGCTAGGATGCTGTTTCTAAGAGAATATAAGAAACTCATTAAATCAAAGAAAAAAAGGTCATGCTGCTTCAAATTGGTCAGGACTTGAGCTGTCAGCAGAATTATAGTGTAATTCAGCTATATTTTGGCAGTCTGTAGCTGGAATCCTGAAAGAATGGAGATTCACATTTGATATAGCAATCTCAGCTGAGGATTGGGAAAATTATTATCGTTTGTTTGCTGTCTCAGAACCTGTTGAGAAATGGTTACTAAATAGCGATTTACCACCTATAGAAGCTACACCCCTCTGGCCACCAGTATTAGAAAACAAGATTAAATCTATTATAAAAGGCCTGAAGAGCAATAAATAAAGCCCCTGGTGAGGACTTTCTACCACCAAAGCTATTCAAAAAATACCCCAGACATGGGCCCCTCTCTTTGTGGGTTTATTCATGCATGTAAATAATACCTGCCATATCCCAGCTGGGTGGAAGGTGGCAATTGTAGTTCCTATATTCAAAAAAGGGAATAAAAAGGATCCTAGCAATTACAGGCCCATCTGTCTAATAGATACTGTGGTTAAAATATATGCCAGGTTCTTCTTGAGGAGAGTTGAGAGCTGGGTAGCTGAAAAGTGCATTCTTGCAAAAGAACAAGCTGGCTTCAGGTGAAGTCGATCCACTATCGACAATTGCTTTGTCCTGAACCATCTAATTACCAAATATGTCAACAGGGGAGACAACTGTTTGCTGCCTTTATAGTCTGTAGTGCAGTGTTTGACACAGTAAACAGGGAAATATTATGGGGGAAATTGAAATTGACTGTCCTCAATATGGAACCCAGCCTGCTTGCACCGATCAAAGCCCTTTACACAAATACTTGCTTGAGAGTGTGGCGTAGGGTCAATGGAGCCATGGCAAGCAGGAGGAGTAAGACAAAAGTGTAAGGTGTAAGACAAGGGTGCTGCTTGCACCACTGCTATTCAGTCTATGAATATGAATTATATGTTAATGACTTGCCAGGACTGATGAAGGATCCTGAAGTACACCTGCCTACGGTACTTGACACACATTGCAACACCTTGCTATATGTTGACAATATGCTTTTGCTATTATATTCACAAGTTGGGTTGTATAGGTTAAGAAGACTTGGCTACTATTGCCATAATAATTCTCTGATTATTAATAAATCAAAGTCAAAGACCATGGCTTTCAGAAAATGACATCACAGCCATAGATGGCTATTAGATGGTGAGTCAATAGAGCAGGTCAACCCCTTTCCTTATTTAGACGTAGTCTTCTCTGAGACTGGATCTTGGCTCCCTCATCTTCAAAGAAGCTCAGCCAGAGGTGGCATATACAAATTCATTGTTAAAATTAATAAATCACTGTTATCCAGGTTCTTTAGCCCCAAATATTAAAGTATACAAAGTCAATGTTATCCCTATGCTCTTATATGGAGCTGAAGTTTGGGGCTTAAAACACGTGCCATTACTAGAGCAAACACAATCACAGCGTCTGAGAAGTATTATGGGTGTGGATAAGAGGACCTCAGCTGCTGCAGTTAGAGCCAACTGGGAATTTATACATGTTGTTCTTTGTCTACAATCAGGGCATACAATTATCGGTGCAAAATCAATGCTATGGAAACTGACAGACTCCCAAAATTGTGTCTGAGAGAACAGACCAAATCCCAATTAGAAACCTCTTGGGTTGCACAACTGACAAATTATATCAGGAGCTGTGGCCTCCCTGTTTCTTGTCCAGCTCTCTCTGGAAAACAAGTTAAAAGTTTGCTGCACAAAGAATTTTGGGTGTAGAGGTTCAGAAAGATATAGCTACCCTCGGTAAGGCTGGCACATTGAAATGGATGAGCTGCTATAAATGCATCTTCCAAATTGCAAAATATTTAAACACAGAAATGCCCAAGCATCTTAGGAGAAGCATTACTCAGCAAGCTTGGAGCAGCTGGACACAATGGTTAAACATGGAAGGTTTAACCAAGTTCCTTATGATGAATGTACTTGCATTTGTGGACCTCCAGAGATAGAGGACACAGCACAAATATTATTTGAATGTCAACTATATAAGAAAGAAAAAGAAAGAAAGAAAGAGCAATATCTTGGACCGCACATTAAATGAACGGCCTCTTGGAATCCTTACATTAAAACAACATATTTCATGTGTGGTCAGAACCGCAAAATCACATATAATATGGCCCTTTATCTAAACAAAACAGTACAATTGACAACAACATATGTGGATCTGGTTGGGGTAAATTGTAGGGGTGACACAGAAATACAATTTGCATTTTCATTTAGTTATGCCCTTTACTCTATTTTGTAACACATGGTTTTATTATTATATATTCTATATTTTGTATTTTGATATGGCCTAATGGCTAATCAATAAATTATTATTATTAAATATAGAAAGTTCACTTCATTTTACAACTTGTAGTTTATATTAAACTACATTTGCCATTTAGCCATTCTTCAAATTAGGCAAGTTTTTTTAATCACATTTTTTTGTTTTAGCTGCCAACTGATTTGAGTTTGAACATTTCACTGTTGATTCCTTATTCAAAACAAACCAAAAAAGGTACCTGTTGTTGCTGTCATTTAGTATTAGCAGCAGCAGCAGCAGCGGCAATAAGAGTAGGTATAATTATGGTAGTAGTCCTTGGGACTAACAAGTGACTGAGAAGCCACTGGGCCTTTTCAGGGTGTCAGAATGCATCCATAAAGTATGTTGTTAAGACTAAACTTGCTACATCCACCCACCCTTTCCCAGCCACGGCATCAAACAGTGAGTGCTTATGTGCTCCTCCCTGAAGAGATGAACCATTTAACAGTGATACAAATCTTAATAGATTAATCAAGGTGTCTGTTAGGGTCAAGCTGGTCCCTGCCCATTGAGTCAAGTGGAAATGAACCAGATGAAAAGCAGCAGGAGCCAGGCCTGGCCATGCTTTCTGCTTGCTGACTGGCCTCTCCAGGGAGATGGTCATCCTTTATTTCTCATTTGTGCCACTCGGGGGTCAGTTTCTATTTACATAGTCTGTTGATGAAAAACAAGTTTCTATGCTAGTCTGTTGCAAAAGAATACACAGGTGGATACTAAAGGAATAACTCTGGATGTCAGAGAACGAGTGAATAAATATGACTAAATGTTTCTGGCTTGCTGGAAAGCCCCTCTTCAACCATCCTGTGTTTAACTACTCAACCTGTTAAGAGGTTGACATGACAAGAGCAAGCTCCACCGAATACACCAGTTTCTCCTCGCAATGGACATACTCTGTCTTTGGTTTTCCTTTTATTTCTGACATACCGTTTTTATTATTTCTGGCATCTCTCACAAGCCTCAGCTTATTCTGGGCTAGAGTTTTTCTGATAGACTACCTTGTAATCTTCCCACTTTCCATTGGCTAAACATGTCCTTTTTGCTTTCCAACATTTTAGAGAGTTCTGCATGTGTCCACACTGGGCTCTTTAGCTTTTGTCCCATTTTTTTCTTCTAATGGGGGTGTTTCTGATTGCTCCTTCAGTATCTCATTTTGTAGAATTTTCCATCTCCCATCCTTCTTGTACACTTTTCTTTTTTAGGATTTCAAGGCCTTGGATCTCACCCACATTTCCTCTGATCTCATCAGAATCTGATTTTTCCAGTTCCTCCTCCTCCTCTGGATATCACAACTCCAAGGGTAACACTATCACTTTTCCCAAGCTGCCAGTCACCTTCACTACTTCAACCAATTCCTCCCTGTTGGAGAAGATGGAGTCCAGGATAGTGGAGCCCCTTGTTCTTTCTTCCACCATCTCACAAATGAGGTTGGTAGCAAGAGATGACAAGAATTTATCTCTGGGTAGAGATAAATTCCCAGAAGTTGAGAAGATAATTGTAATCCTCCATTATCACTATTCTATGCCTCTTCGGAAGATTGGTCATCCATTGCTGAACTACCTCATCTGTATCTTTTGCCTGCCCAGGTAATTTTTTAATAAACCCCCACAAAGGTATCATGGTATCACTTTTGTTTCTTTCTACTTTTATTCTTGCTCAAATACTTTCAAGAAGATTACCATGCTCTGGTTTCTGAATTTCTCTGCAGATATATTTTTTCTTTACATGCAGTGCAACACTCCCACACTTTTTATTGAGTCTCCTTCTTTTAAATAAATTGTAACATTCCAGTGCTGTGTGCCTATCATGAGTACCCCTCCAAATTTCAATGATGCCTATCATATCGTATTTGTCTTCCTGAATTAGGATCTTTAGTTCTCACTGTATATTCCCCATACACTGTGCACTGGGGTAGAAACATTTGAGGTTTTGAGTGCCATCTCCTGGCATGTCTATTTTATTCTCTTTGTATTCTGTTTTCCTGGTTCCAATTTTTGGCTGCTTATTCAGTTTCAATTCAAAGTCCTTCATGAAGGTAGGATAGGCCACTGTCCCAGAATCCAACCCTTCTCAGCAATCCTATTTGCATAAACAGTTGTTGACTTGTAGGATCTAGTATTCTTTTCATGCACAATGACCCTCAACTGGAAAGACTGATAAAAAAGCTATCTGCACTCCCAGTTCCTTAACCTTCTTGCCCAAGGCCTCATAGCCTCCAGAGATTCTTTCAGTGTCTCCTCTGGGCATGTCATTTGTCCTCATGTGGATCAGAAAGAAAGGATAGTTGTCATTTGAATATTCTTGGTAACTTCCCCATTACATCCTGTATAGAAGTACTTGGAAGACAATGCACATCTGCAATATCATATTAAGTCTGCACACAGCATTGGTTCCCCTTAATAAGGAATCACTTGCCACCATGTGTAGAGGGCAGAGGAAATGGCCTTGAAGGACAGGAGGAAGAGCCACAACCAAGGTCAGATAAAAGAGGCCTGAGCCTGGACCAAGAATATAACATGAGTAAATGTTTCAGACAAGCCCCTCCTTAGTTCACATGAAGACAGAGGGAAGGAGAGGGGAAGCGCATTCAGACTTGCAAGATTCTGCTACTAAAATTTTACAATAGAAGTACTACTGACCTACATGGTATTGGTTTCCTAGTCAGGTCTACCTTCAAAGGTTAACACCATGAGATGCCTTTTCTTTCTCAATGAGCCTCTTGGATTTCTTTTATCCATGAAGGCCCAGGGACTTCTGAAATGCATTATGTCATACTTTCTTCAGGTGGCTGTTGATAATCCTTTAGGAGAACCTGGTACTGGTTTCTGAGTTCCACTGGCACAAATTGCATCCTGATCTTCTTGCTTCTTCCACATGCTTGTCTCTTCCATTGTTTTTTTTCCCCCCGGTAATATTTTCACCTCTCTGTCCTTTCTAGAGAACTTCAGCTGTCCTGTTCAGAAATCTCTTATTTTCTCTTATGCATATCAGTCTAGAAACATTTTCCTCAAGCCCTTTCACTTTCTCCTCCAAGCCAGTTCCTCTTCTTCCTCTACCTCCAATCCTGCAAAGGTAGTCCAGGCAAGAAGATATACATTCCACATATTTTGCAGGTCATTGTCCATGTTGCTTGGATCCTTCTCCTCAACCCCCCTAGCCAAACTCCCACAGAAATCTTCACTATTGGCTTGCTGTGGTATTGAGCTCCCAGAAACTCTGGATGAAGACTAGATTGGACTGAAAGAAGAAGACAGTTCAAAAGAAAAAGGAAAGGGCAAACACGTCAAAAGGGCCTCTGCCTTGACCTCCCTTGTTAATCTCCTTGCCAAACTCCTGTTTGCACTCGCAATTTGCTCACTCATGTCCACTCTATGTGTTTGTTTTTTCTTTTTTTCACTACCTGGAATGACCATCTGAACATGCATTATTCTGCAGTCATATTGCTATTCCAGGAAGCACTGAAGAAATGCTTCTAATCCTCTAAAGGTTCCACGCTGCTGTACTGTATGCATGCCAGGAATTTTAAGGCACTGGAAGGCATTTCATCACTTGCTGCTTGCTTACACTGATTTGCATTTGCCATTTTAAAGTCCCCTTTCCCAGTCTGGAAAGATTAATTTTGGAGATGTATGCCATCTTGCTCATCTGTAATTCCAGGTGGTTTATGAATATATTAAAAAGCAATTTCACTACAAATCCTTAGGAGACCTCACTTTGGATACTTCTACCTTATGACAATTATGCATTAATTCTTACTTTCTGCTCCCTGTTCTTTAATAAGTTACCAATCCATTAGAGGACTTTAATGAATCAAAGAGTTAGAAGGAACCCGTAAGTCACTGAGTCCAGTTCCTTGGAAGAATCAAATTAAACCTCTCCTTTTATCCCAATTATGTTAAATTTACTCTAGAGTCATAGTGAAAAACTTCATCAAAGACTTTTTTGAAACCTAAGCATTTGATTTGATTTGATTTTCTCCAGGTAGGTATTAAATGTGTGCAGGTTGGGTCAGAACCATTTCAAACTGTTAGGATGGATCCCTAAAAAGATTTAATTCAGATTTCAAATCAGTTCCCCAAGTCAAGCTAATCACAAAGTTGATCTGATTTGGGAAAAACAAAAGGCCACCAAATCACTGAAACAACTTGGAAACAACTGATTCAAATTCAAACTGATAAGTTAATCTATGTAGATCACACCCATTTATATGTCTGTTGACATTCAAAGCAGTTTTAAATGCTATGAGGCAAGATTAACATTAGAAAAACTCTCTTTGTTCTTTAGCAAGATTTGACCTTCTATATTCTTACTTTTGTTATTAATAAAAATTACTTCATTGCATTATGCCAATTTATCCAGGGCATGTTAAAACTGTCTGGCCTATAATTTTATGTTGGATATATACCTATACCTGGATAAGAGATGGACCTACAATTTTACAGAAAACTGCTACAGACTACTTAGTACAAACCAACCTTTATTCTTTTTGCATGTGTTTTTATGCTGATTAATGTGTGTATGTGTGTGTGTGTGTGTATATACACATACACACCCACACACATATAATTTCAAAACACATAGTTCAAAACACATTTTTCACCCCAAGTTCTATATTTGAACATACACCAATATTATGTTCAATGAAATGTATTATCTTTTGGCTTATCTTTGATAGAAATAAACTGAAACTGAAAATTATGCTCTTTGATGGATAACAAAATCCCCACCTGTACATTTATCTAGGTGGAGCAGATGAACCCAGCTTGTATTAATATCTGCCAAAAGCAAATTCCTCAAGAATCTTTACTACAAAAGCCAGATCAACACCCTGCCTCCTGAAAAGTCATGGATTTGAGTTAGTGCCACTCTGCTGCCAAGGTAAAATCAACCAGAATAGTAATATTCAGAAAGAAATTCAGAGGGATGATTTTTTTTAAAAAATGCCATATTCCTAAATCATATACAGTTCATGCACTACTCAATGCTCACTGATAGCTACTCATTTTTATCATAGGTCCAGATACATTCTGTTAATTATCAGGTAATCCAGTTCAAAACCAAGCCACAACAAATGCAAAATATAAGACACTGTATATAAAAAGTTGGTGTAATTATTAGGCTATTAAGCACCTGATTTGCCTCTCTTTACAATATCCATCACCACCACCACCACCACCACCACCACCATCAATATCAACATCTCATCATCCTTACCTTTTTTTGGAGAACACAATGGAAAATGAATATAAACATTCCCTGCAGAGAATTGAAAATGGTGAAGAGGTACGCCATGATCACCGTGCTTTCATTAATATACATAAGTCCAAAGGCCCAGGTGAGTCCCAATAGGCAGAGCAGAGCTATTGCACCTATAACCCATGACCTGTCAAGGAAAGAAGGAAGAAAGGAAGAAAGAAAGAAAAAAAAAGAAAGGACAGAAAAGAAGTGTATTTGACTGATAAAGAAAACAATTCAATGAACACAACAGTATTTTAGATTATTCTTTGATGAAAAGAAAGGCAGAACGCGAATATTTGTGAGAAATGAATTTCAGGAATTCAATGCAGTTTATTATCAAATTCATAATCTGAAGAAAATATATAGATGAAAATGTCATGAACATGAAAATGCCTCTCTAGAAAAACAAGCTTGTAGCAAATGTTTTTGAGTAGAGCAGTGCAGATGAAATAAAATATAGGGATATATGACACTGTAAAGGAAAATATAAAATATTTTAAATTTGCCTCCATCCCTTCCATGCCTAATTTTTAAAGCTTCATAATACTGATCCTATGTAAACCATTCTGGAAATAAAACAAAAAAACAAGGACAGTTAAGAGAACAATAGTCCTATTATTTTAAAAGAGTTGTTTATGGTGGAATACCAGCAGATGGCTTTATATATTTTGCATATTTTCTGCAATTACCTGGCTCCAAAATCTTTGTAAATTATATTTTCAAATCAATTGTATATTAAATCACCTGAACCAAAATTTAAATGCAATCTAGCCAGCTTTCAAAAGAAATTCTGTCCAATTGTTTTGTTGTATGCATGGCTTGTTTTTTAAAAGAAGAAATTCCAAAATAGTGTAACTATTAAAAACCAAGTATTGATTATGTAGATCCACTTCAGTCTGGGTTCTGGCCTAATTATAAGAGAATCTGCCTTGGCTGCCGTGATGGATGACTTTTCCATGAGAAGAACACAATCGGTATGGACATAGGTATCCATGGTCCCAAAATGACAAAACATGTGTCATGATGTTACAATATAACATCTGCCCTTTTGTTCTTGTGTCATGATGTTACATACCAGTGTAACCATACACACCAGTATGTAATGGGCAAAGTTTGCATTGTGATGTTGCGATGCAGGATTCATCCCTTATCACCACCCTTTTCCATTCTGAGAATGCTTTCAATCTGTTCTCTCATGGGATCTCTCTGCTACTTTCAATATCACTGACTTCAGTATCATGTACTGGCTCTGTGGATTAGGGACTGGGAGTGCTGTTACGTACTCCCAGCCCTGCACCTCTTCTGGAGCAAAGCACTGAGATGCAATACTGTAGTTTGGCCCCCTGACAGTCTTACTGCAGAATGCCTCAAGTTACCAAGTTGTCTACAGTGCCATCTATAATATCTATGAAGTTGCTTAATACAGTCATGAGAAGATTTGGGGTGAAGTGTCATCGCAGCTCTATATCTTGGTGAATTCAGAATCAGGACAGGCCATGCATGTCTTAAATTGCTGCTCGAATACAGTAGTGGAAAACAGATGAGGGCCAAGGAGCTGAAGCTGAATTCAATAGGACAAAAGCATTGTGGGCCTGTGGTTCCTGGGTATAGAAATTAAAGGCATTCCCTATTCTGGATGGAGTAGTAGTCCCCTGAAAGAACAGGTTTTTTTCTACAGGGCCTCCTAGATCTATCATTGCTGCTGGAGCAGGTGACTTCTGTGGAGTCCATTGCTGAATAAGGATAGCTTGGCTACATTGATTCAGGCATCAATAACTTCAAAACTGATTAGTACAATCTACTTTCTAGGGCTTCCCTTCATAGAATTCTGCAAGCTACAATAAAAGCTACAGAATGCCTCACTAGGGTCCTGACTAAGATACTTTATCATGCATGTATTAAATATCTGCACTGGTTGCCAGTCTGGCTCTCATTCAGAGAGCTGGTATTACTAAACTAGAACAGTTGTCTTCAATTAAATTTACCTCCCAGGTACCAACAATACAATCCTCCAGTGAAGTCCTGTCCTCCGCTCTGCAACCTGCAGCTTGACAGTTGGTGGAGATAAGGAGACAAGCTTTTCTGCATGGCACCTGCTCTCTGAAATGACTTTCCCTCCATGATGCTAGGCCCTGTGTTTAGGCATCTTTGAAACAGTTGGCTTTGTATGATTGCCTTCCATAGCCATTACCTCTACTAATATTTGGAGAGGGGCTGGATTGTCTTTATTCTATTTCTATTCTGCCTATGTCCTGTTGAACTGCATACTTGTCTATTTATTGTTAACACTTCGGGTTTTTAAAATAAACACATAAATAAACAAGCAATCAGTGTTTATCCTTACAAAAATCAAAGGAAGTATTTCTAGGGAGCTACTTAAAAGGCCTCCCAATATGTTTAGGAAGAATTTAGATAGATTGGGCCCCTAAGAGTGCACCCACTCCAGTTCTCTAGAAAATTTGTCTCTAAAGGGAGTGAAAAGGGTCAGAAAAGTAATGGTGACAGAAAAGTAGTAGTGGGAGATGAACTATCGTTCTCCGTGGTGGTGGAATCTTGGTTACAACATGTTATATGACTTGGCACATAGTACCTATTTTGGCCAGATTAATCTGATAATTTGCAAGAGTGTTTTACCACAGGGGGGTGCAGTATGCAAATGGTGAATTAGTCTGATCAAGGACTGTTCCATTCTGTGTGTAGGAGAATGCTTCAAGCCTACAGTAGGTCAACTGAGTGAGCATACAAAGCATTCCCGTATTAGCAGTAGGGGTATGGAGCCTAAAAGTAGTTAAACCACCAGAAATAGAGTGCTCCAGTCTCTACTTCACTGTGTTCCCAGGTGAATTAGTGTATTTAACACTCTATGGACCAAACTTTGGTATTTTCCTAAGAAACCTCAGAATAGCAGAGACCTGACTATAAAGTAACAATTGCTGTTCAACTTAAACACCTGAAATATGTTTCTTTATGACCAAAGTTTTATTCAACATTTTCATTGAATTAGAAAGGAAAACTACAGGAGCAATAGGACTGCAGAAGCAGGAAGGGCGATTTAAAATTTATACTGTTCATAGATAACAAAGTAACAGTGAGGGAATTCAGATACAAGAATCAGCAGCTACAGGATCTGTCATAGACACGTGCAGTTTGAAAATTACGTGGAACAATAATAGAACTAATAATATATTGAGGACTGCAAAAGTTTGGATGATCATTAGATGCCATCTGTGCTTATGTGCTGCCAACGAGTGATCGTTCAGATTTTTGCAGCCCATATATGAGAGCCTTATATATTTCTAAAATGCATTAAATGAATTAAGCCCTGCAGCAAAATAAAATGGAAGATAATTTCATTTTCTGTTTGGAGGTTGAGGACAAATATAAGGAGATTATCAAGGAATATTTGATTATTCAAGGAATAGTTATCCTGAAATACCATGGGAAGTAAAGAAAAAAAATCTGTATTTTTAGCATTATCCTAGGGGCTGCGGTGGCTCAGTGGTTAATACGCTGAGTCGGAGGACCATTAAGGTCGGCACCTTGGCAGTTCGAAACCCGAGAGTGCGAGCCGTGTGACGGAGTGAGCTCCCATCAACTTGTCCCAGCTCCTGCTAACCTAGCAGTTCAAAAGCATGCAGATGCAAGTAGATAATTAGGTACCACTTCAGTGGGAAAAATAACAGGGACATGAAAGGAGCTCCCTTGGGCATCCCCCAGGCAACAGTGATGTCACCAGCAAATCCTTTCAATACAGAAGTGCCTTGGTAGGTGCTTCTGACACACACACACACACACACACACACACAAAGCATTAGCCTGCTGTCTCAATAGTTTTCATGGGCCAGGAGAAGTTTTTCTAGTACTACAAACTGTAAGCCTGAGAATATTAATATGAAGATGGAATCGATCTCTAAATTTTCTCATAGGAAATCTAATGTCCTATTCTGCATATACCCTTCTCTCTCTGTGTGTGTGTGTGTGTGTGTGGTTGTGTTGAGATTATAACTCCTGGCTCTTCCCCAACTTCATGTCTGTAGTGAAATGAGATTCTAAGCAGTGAATATGCCAAACAGAGATAAGGAAATTATAAGGAAAGAAGGAACCCATTAAAAAGCAACAGCAGGAATGAAATTTCTACTAGAAAAATTGGCAAAGGACTATAAAGCCATGTACATACCTTAAATAAGCTAAGTTAGTGCTTCTTAATGGAATGTCTCAAGTCATTTTATTAAAAACTAATGGGTGTCAGAAAGTCTGAATCATCCAATAGCTTTGGAAATTTCTGTTTCTAAATCCTGCAGATCTGAGGCCTGATTGTAGAATTTCCCCCCCCAGAAGCTTTTGATTTTAGGAAACTTGTTGGAAAGCTCAGCTAGAAACAGAGGTTTTCCTGCTATAAAATTACTATAGGAAAGGAAAGGAAAATCCAGACACGTGCTTTCAGTTATACCATGGGGCCACAGACATTGCAATTTTTAAAAACCTTCCATCCATGTTGCTACTGCAAATAAGGGTAATTATATCTTTGTCTTCAGACAATGGGATGAGTATTTTGTGCCCAAGAAAAACTTGATCTGTGGGAGTTCTTGCTTTCATCAAAGAACAAAGAAGCCTGCAAAGAATTTTGAGGCCTATACAAGGTGGCCCTCTTAACAGATTGTTGCTTTGCAGCGGTAAAAGGGCTTGCACATCCAATGAGGCCATGAGCTATACTACTGGGACTGTATACTCCCAGAAGGCTTACTCATAACGGGCAAATCAGGCAAGGGATCAGAGTAAATATGATCCACTGGAAGAGGGAATAGTAATCCACTCTAGTAATCTGCCAAGAAAACAAACATATATTTGACAATCAGGTCAATGTCAACAAGATACTGGAAGAGGAATCCCCAAGGACAGAAAGTTTCCAGAGAGCTACTGGGAAAGAGGAGAGGGCAAGTATGAGAGTGGCATTGTTCCTTATGATGTGGCTGGATTAAACCTGAAAAGATACCTAGCTGCTGATGTGACCAAAGAAAAAGAAAATTCCAGTGCTGCAAAGTTATTTATACCATTGGTACATGGAATGTCAAAACCATGAATTGAGACAAACTTCAAGCTATTAAAGAAGAAATGCCAAAACTGAAGTTTGATATTTTGGGAATCAGTGAACTGAAATGTACTGGAACGAGTCACTTTCCATACGAAGTACATCAAATCTACCTCAGACAAGAAAATCATAGAAGAAATAAAACAGCCGTCATTATTTTAAAAAAGGGTGTCAAGTCAGTGCTTGGATACAACTCTGCAAAATGATAGAATGATCTCAGTTCAATTCAGTTCAAGCCAATCAGTATTACAGTGATCTAAATCTATGCTGTACCCACAGATACAGAGGAAGTGGAAGGTGAAGATTTCAACAGAACATAAAAAATTACAGGAGACTAGAATGCTAAAGTTGGAAATCAAATAATAAGTAAAATATTTGGCCATGGTGTACAAAATGAAGGAGGTATATTAATGGAATTCTGCCTAGAAAATACAGCATTATTATAACAAATGCCTTCTTCCAACAACCTAAAAGATGACGCTAAACATGGACATCACCATATGGACAACACCAAAATGAATTCATTATATGCACTGCAAATCAAGATCGAGAAACTGTACTAAGTTAGCAAACTGACTGCAGCTTGGATCATGAACTTCTTGCAGAATTGACATTAAACAAAAACCAAGTAATCAGACAAACCTAATATGACCTCAGGAGTATTTCATATGATTATATAGTAGATATGAATAGATTTATTTAATTTGATGAATAGGGTGCCTAAAAAACTCTGCTCTAAAATTCATGACATCGTTAAAGATAAAGCAAACAAAATATTCCAAAATAGAAAGGAAAAAAGAAGGTGAAACAGCTGTCAGCTGATCTTCTGAAAATAGCTGAAGAACAGGAGAAAGCAAAAGGCAACAAACAACAGGAAAATTTACCTGACTAAATGCAGAGTTTCTGAGAACAGCAAGATAAGGCAATAAATTATATATAAATCAGTAGGGCAAGGAAACTAAGGATAACAATTGAATGGGAAAGACAAGAGATTGATTTGTGTGAAGTACAGAAATGGAGGGTAACTTTTATCCAAAGATAGACACATTAAAAAACAAAGGCAAAGATCTACTGGAAAAAAAAGATTTAAAGAGGAAATGCTATAAAAATACAGAAGAACTATACAGAACAAATTTCCAAGTCAAGAATACATATGAAAGCATGATCACTGAACTAGACCCAGACACTCTAGAGGAAGACAGTCTAGAAAGTGAATTGAGCCTGAGAAAACATTGCTAACAAGACTGCAAGAACTGATGAAATATTAGCAGAACTTTGAAAAATCTTACAGTATGATGAAGTTGAAATTTTACTTGTGGTTTGTAGGCAGGTATGGAAAAGACAGAGGGACTTGGAAAGATCAATTTATATTCCAATACCAAAAAAAAGGGCGGTACTAAAGAATGCTCAAACTATCAAGCACTTATTGCACTTAGCTCACATGCTAGCAAGATAATGCTCAATATTTTTCAATCCAAATGTTATCAATATGTGGACTGAGAAATGATAGATGCACAAGCTGGATTCGGAAAAGGCAGAGACACTTGAGATCACATTGCTAGTATCTAATGGATAATGGAAAAGGCAAGGGTGTATTTTTTCAAGGTCATGTAGGAGCTGGACTAATAGTCATGGACACAATGTGCTCAAATTTAGAAATAGTGCCTTGCACATAGTGAAAAGTAAATGCAATCAATCAATATTTTATTGCGGTCTTAGACCAGTACAGAGAAGTAAATGATTCTCAATATTTTTATGGACTGGAATAATTCCAGCTATATGCAGATCTCAGGTCATTCATTCCCCTGATATAATTGCAAAGATTTGGACTAGTTACCAACAAGATGCTAGGGGCTTCTCCAGACTGTAAGATATAAACCTTCTATTGCATATTATCCATGGAAAACAGCTGTAGTAGCAGATATTTTCTCTTGATAATCAGTAACATTCTCTGATTCAGACTTAATTTGACTTTTAGAATAAATGAAGCAGAAGTGCCTGCCTCAAAGACTATTTCTGATCACTTTTTTTCAACATATTACTTCTGCTGACTCAGAGCCAAAGGCAATAGTAGACTTCATACAAGACAGCTGGTTACTACATTCGCACAGCATGCCCACTATATTTAACCCATTCTTTGCAGAGAGAGATGTACAATATTACAGATATTAATTCTTTATGTTGACAGAATTTGTCATGCTGTTGTGCTGCAATGTGGTATGAAGCACTCCCCTCCAAAAAAAAAAAGATGGTCAGAAACAGAATCACAGAGAAATGAAGTCAGATATCTTGATCTTATCAAAGCCCGAAGTGGCACAATTGCATGGAATATAAGACAGTTGCAGTTTGTTCTAGAGAAGTAGAAGCTCCCACATTCACAGAATTTTCAGAAACAGGATCAAGAAAGATAAGCGTGCTAACCAATCAGACTTCCTAGATCAGGTTAGTGCTACCAAATAATGAAAATATCCAACCATTCCTTCTCTTCAGTAATGGAGCTTAGGCAAAGTGATCCAGAGCTGCATTTTTCAGAGACTATTTTGTGTTGACAGAAGTTGTAACCATTTATTTGGACAGGATAAACCCAAGATGCTATTAGAGTTCTCTACTTTGCCATCTCATAATTAGGTTATGGAAATTTTTGATTTTGGTTTTATTTACCTTTTTTAAACCTTTCATGAATTTCATATATTTTTTGACTCAAAGGAAGAGAAATGTACTAAAATCTGATTATAACTGGTGAATAGGAAAAAGAGAAGCTCATGTCTTATATGGAGAAGAAAGAACAGAAATAGTAGTTATCTGATGTGTGAGGTTTCTAGTAGGAAAGAACAGACAAAGGACTGTACATTATGTAACGACTGTAAATTAATGCTTATTGTAAATGAAAGCTCAGACTATTTTATAAAGAAGAAACAGTATCTGCAAGAAGACCTACAGAAAATGTGAAACCTATATCCTGGAGGAAAAAGGTGTACTGACTGACTGTAGTCCTTTGTTGCAAACCTGAGAAATAGTGCAATGAAGCAGCAGCACCAGTCGTCCGACAGCATATGTATTTTACCCAGAATAATCATCTGTGCATAAGGGTTTAAATCTGAATAGATGATTTTGTTTGTTGGCTATTTGTGTTCCTGTTGTAACAAGTTTGGCTTTTTTCTTCTTCACAAAATCAGAATTGGAAGGGTCCATTTAGATAATCCAGTCCAGTGCAGGAATCCAGACTTAATCCCCTTCTGGCTAGGCTTCACTTAAACCAGCCTTTCTCAACTTTTTGACCCTGGAGGAACCCTTGAAATATTTTTCAGGCCAAGGGGAACCCCTGAAAATTCAGGCTCAAATATAGGCCACAAGTTACAAAATGATTATATTTGTTTCATGTATAGGCCTGTATATGCTGTATGCATTAACAGTGTTCTTAAACTAAAAATAAAGAATGAAATTTACCTCTTTAATGTGAAGTTGCCCGAATTTGAAATAAATAAATTGTGATCACCCAGGGAACCCCTAGTGACCTCTCCTGGTTGAGAAACCCTGACTCAAACCCATCTACTGATGGGGAACCTACCCACTCTCTGGGTAATTGGTTTCACTCTCAAGGCATATGGAGACAGCCAGTTTAACATGCTTTTCTTCAGTCCATGAGATGGTACAAAAATATACCAGCATCATTTGCCCTGTCCCAACAGTCTACATCTTTCTGCCTCTTTAGCTTTAACAGGAATAAATTAAGGAAAGTGATCAGTGGATTACCTGCTGGGGAGCGACATCACCAACTGCTTTCCCTAATGTGAACTGGGGTCAGCAGAGGATGTGAGTTTTGACAAATGGCTAGACCCAGAGGTTTGGCCATTTGTCAGAACCGCATCCATGGGATGGATGGAGGCTTCCTGCTTTCTCCAGCTTTGTTGGGAAGCCCCATTTACTGCACAGTTGATCTGCAGATTATCTCTTAGTTCAGCTATGGACTGGGGATGAGATGAAAGCTGTGTCACATGGACATGTCCTTAAAGAATGGTTAGTAAGGCATTTTCCAGCTGCAGTTAGAGGGGATATTTGAATGAACCTTCAAACTGGTTTCCCGTTAGAAGTTAGAAATCACTTCTATTATCTTATATTTTATCTCCTTGGTGACACATTGGATTGCATAAATGGTAATGTTTTGCTCCACTGTCAGTATGCATATTTTTTTTATCCTGCCTTTATTATTTTTTACAAATAACTCAAGGAGGGGAACATACGTAATACTCCTTCTTCCTCCTATTTTCCCCACAACAGCAACCCTGTGAGGTGAGTTGGGCTGAGGGAGAGTGACTGGCCCAAGGTCACTCAGCCGGCTTTCATGCCTAAGGCAGGACTAGAACTCTCAGTCTCCTGGTTTCTAGCCCAGCACCTTAACCACTAGACCAAACTGGCTCTAGTGGGGAAAAGGAGGAGGCAATCAGTGTGATACTTTTTGGTCATCACTACTACTTATTAACTACGAAATAATTGAGTTTTGCACAATGTAATACCCTGCAAACTACAGTCTCTGGAAGGGCAATTTCAGAAAAACTCATACAATGAATGCCTTTGTTACTGTAAGCCAGAAGCCATTGAAACACCTCATGCATCTGTGGTGCAAATTTCTTACACCTTTATTAACTTAGTACCCAGGCTGTACTGATTCTTTTTATATTAATTATCTTTTAGCTGACCAGAGTGATGCATTTTCTTATGATGTTGTCAACTTCTGTTTAGTGGCCAGCAAGATTTGGCAGGATCTCACTAGGAATATTTTGATTTGATTAAAATTGCTTAAAGTTTAATAATAACAATAACTGTTAACCCTATATCTGTTTCTAGCTATAATTTATGATGGTCTCTTGTAAAAGAACACAGAGCTGACCTTGTGGAAGATATGAAAGAGCCACTAAGGGGGGAAGGAAAAGGAAGCCATTATGGGAGGGACTTGGAGAAGAGATTATACAGTCTAGAGATAGAAGGAAGTATGAGAAAGAAACTCAAAAGAACTCTACCTTAGTTTGCTTAGTATAAGAAGGGACAGAGAGAAGCCTGGAGAGACTTTCAAGATTCTGTTGATATACCCCACAAAAATAATGTAACATTCTGGGAATCCATGTGGTGTCTGTTTCTTACCTGGCTGACCTCAAATGGTTGACATATCTTCACTGAAGATTTACTACTAATAACCTCAATGTTCTAAGTGGCTTATTTGAACTAAGAAAGTTTCACCTATTGTGGCTATGTTCAATTTATCTTTTGCTATTCCATTTATTTATCATATTTATCTTTTAATTTTATTTGATTTTGTTTCTATGCTTTATGTTATTTAAGGCTGGTCAATGACTGAAATAAAGTACTAATCTGATCTAGCTGAGTTTTAGGTAATACAAAACAACAAAATAATGTATATATTCTAAGGGTTAAGATGGCTGATCATTTAAAGTGATTTTGATATATTAGTAAAAAGGATAAATGCACAGGAAATTTAAAAAGAATGAACAAGTATAATAATTTATAGTGAACTAGAATGAATTAGGAGAGGCTATGTAGTGCATCGACATGGTGCTATAATAGTGAAGATTAATATTATTCAGAGTTTCCTTTAAAAAGGATACATGGAAAATAATGATACAATAAGACAACTCCTGTAATCTCATTTTGATTATTTTTCTAAACATTACAGTTTTTTTTTAAACTGTCAAACTTTATTTTAGGAGAGATAAGAATTATCTATAAAAATATAAAATCTTTTTTGAGTGAAGTCACTTTGGGTGACTTCATGAACATCTTCATGTAGTTTTCTTGGCTACAGTACAGAATTGCTTGACATTGCTTCTTCTTCTTCTTCTTCTTATTATTATTATTATTATTATTCTTATTATTATTATTAATTCTGAGAGACCTGGTTGTCTGTCCTCTAAGTACTAGCCAAATCCAACCTTGCATAGCTTTTTGAACTCAACCGAGGTCAGATAGGTCATATAGTACATTTGCTAAGAAAATGAATTGTGAATCAGGAAGTTTCTAGTGCATATCACAATCTTATTATGAATTCAGAAGTTGACTTGGGTCAAGACTCCATACATTTTTGTGTTGGTGGGAACATGTGGTACTTCGAGAGCATGTAATGGACCCTTTCACAGGAAGACTACAAGTTGGGCTTATCCATTCACAGAATGACTGCTAGAGTGGGCACAGCCATTTTCAAAGCATTTACACATCTAGAAGCTAAACTGGTGACAGTGCTACCCTCAGTCCTCATTTTTATTTTCTAATAAAGCCATATGGGTCCCAGAGACATTCTTTTGAAATAAAGATAATGTTGGAGATCTTTCCATAGGCTTTGTAAGCCAGTTTCCTGGCCAGACACTAAAACTACATATAAACAGTCAAATGGGGCAGAGTGTTTGGCAGGACCAAGAAATGTGTCCAGGGAACCACAATGAAGCTTCCAGGATTAGACAAGTACTTTCTTTCAGCCTTAGATTTTCCTCTACAATATAAGGGCAATAATGCAATAGAGCTATTATAAGAATTGTTAACTCAGTCTATATCTTAAGGATCTTGTCGCAACAATCCTATTGGAAGACAATCCTTGGCAGAGAAATGAGCACTTCCGAGGACTACCTAGATTAGCCAAGGTAGAAGATGAGGAAGTAGCACTTTCCTTTTGCTGCCCTTTCCCCATTCATTTTTTTTTTCATTTCCACTGACATAGTATCCATGGTTCTAACCTAAACATACTCCATTTAGTCAACTACCACTGGAATAATGGTAGTGGTTGAGGCTTGTGCTGGCATATTGAGGCAACCACCTCCAGAGAGGAAAATCTGCTGTTGGAATTAAGATCCACCAGAACTTCTAATAGTTTATCAATTCCTCCACTATCAAAAAGCACTATAAATGTTCAACAACTCTTATGAAGTTTTTTTCTTTGAGGCTGTTATTGTTCCTAAATATATATAATAGAAAATCTTCCTCTTAATCCAGGAAGGAAGGATGATTAATTTAGGAAGCATATAAGCAAATCAGTAACAGATGTACAGCAAGCAGGAAGTATGTTATAAAAGATTTTCTCCGTATTGTGTGTCTTTGTGTAAAACTGATGCATGCAAAAGGTGCAGCTGATAGTATTTTATTATAAAGTGGTACATTTTAACACTGGCTAACAATAATACATAATTATGATTTGGACTCTATGTAGTAATCACAACCCATTAAATAGATTGCATTTCATAATCTTGTAAAAGAATGACAAAGATGAGAATGAGACAAAATAAATGAACATAAACGACTCTTCACCAGAAGAACAAACTGAAAGTCCACTGTAAAGTAGCAGCACTTGCAATAATAATAGCACAGGATTTGGGGGGTGGGGGGAATGGTGCATTATCTAAGGCCCATAATTAATATTTTGCCGTTTCTCTTAACATTCAGCTGTTTTAAGCACAAGGGTATTATTGGAAATCTTCATTTTTCAAAAATGTAAATAAGGAATCTAAATACTTTTATTGTTTCATATATCCTCAAATTGTCAGTTCAGGATCCTTTTGTTATATTAAATAAAGAGCATTAGGACTCCTGCATTAAAAAAAAATCCTACCAATCAACTTCATCAGCCACTACAAACTAAACACATTATTATGCTCAGGATATAATGGAGAAGGTACCTCAAATAAATAGTACAGTATAAGATGTCCAAGTAATTGCCAATCAAGATAGATACAGCATAAAACTTTAGGCCTTACAGTTTTTCCCTCACAGTTTGCTCTTCTGCCTCTCAAAGGTGAATGACAGAAGCTGTAATGATTTTTAAATACTGATCTGGCAGCCAGTTCATGGGAACATGCTGATAAATAGAATTTATCAGTCATTCAGGTCATTCTTACTTGATGAAGGGTCTGTTATCCTCAAAGCTGAAGAATGCATAGACATAAAGACAAGAATGTCAGCATTAGAATATAATGACAAAAAGGTACCATGTAGGTCAGCAATCACACAAGTTCATCTCCAAGTCAAGTCACAGAAAGCTGGAGTAACAATTGGACTTAGCTCTCACTGAAGTAGTAAATCAGGCTAAAAACTAACCTCTTTAATGCCATTAAAAGATGTATTTGGTATCAAAAAGGTGGAACCACCAAGGACAAATCACCAATGTCGTTTAATTAACAATACATTTCTACAGCCTTTAATAATAAGCAATAATTTTTTCTTGCAGCTGTATTCTTTCTGACTAAGCATTGATTTTCATGCTGTGCTTTTGAAATTAATTAGTTATTTCAGAAACATACTGTAATGTGAAAATAACCATGCATGACAATTTCTCTTTTAAAAGATAACATGAAAAGTATGATCTGCATGAATTTTTGAAAGTTCCCTTTTCATAGGATAAAACTGTATTTCAAAATCCCATTTTCCTTCTCATATCTATTACTGCGGAATGTGTTTCTGGAAGTGTAGGTGTCTTTTCAGCAGGGTAGTTGGGTCTGTTACAGGAAAACTGACAAAGAATGATGAGGACTATAGTCCACTTCATCAGCTACATGGAACATTATTTTTTCCCAATCCCCAACAAACTATATATGTGTGTATACATTCCTATCGTAAGTTAATACTTTGCATCTGAATAAATGGAGCAACAATGTCTATAAACATTTATGTCATGATCAACGTATTATTTCAAGCATTTTTTTTGCTGAATCTGTTTCTCCATCAGCTGTCTTTGAGCGAGACTACACATTAGAACTGATTACGCTGAATGTAATCAGGCACTGACTGTTGAGAATTCTGATTAATGACACCCATTGGCATTTTTGAATTGTTTTACTGAGATTCCTTTCATTATTATCATTTAGCTAAATTGGGATGTAGGAAAGATTAGGTACGATTGCAGAGCTAAAAAGCCAGAAGCGTTTTCTTCCCTTTCAGTTGTTTGTTAAATTCATTCTTTATTTATTAGATTTGTATCTCGCCTTTTGTACAGGAGTTCAAGGTGTTGTACATTGTGTTCCCTCCTATTATTTCCCCATAACAACAACTCTGTGAAGTAGGTTTGGCTGAAAGAGAGTGACTGGCACAACATCACCCAGCCAGCTTCCATGGCTGAGGGTGGACTAAAACCTGGGACTCCCTACTCCTAGTCCAACATCTTAACCACTACACCGATATGGTACATAAATTGCTACTGGTACACTGGCTTGATATGGTACATAAATTCATACTGTCAATATGATAAATTATTAGTCTCAAAGGAAATGAATTCTCAACTTATCATAACTCTCTAATTTTTAAAAAAGTTGCACAGAGAAACATCAAAACAGAAAACCCAAAGAATTAAAAAGGAAGATAAAAACAGAAAGGAACAAAAAAAGTTCCATGTCTGTATATGTGTATGAATACATATGTGATCTCAAGGAAAAATACAAATGTTTTAAACACCCATATTCAGTAACTCTTAAAAATGTAACATTTGTGCAGAGAAACATCATAATCTGTTAAAAAAAACTGTAAGAAATCATGACCATATATGATTAAATCTATTCTTAACTGTAGAATTCTTCAAAGGCCTTTGTTAACATTGTATTAATTTCCACTGAAGCAACTTCCCACACTTTTAAATGCTACCAAACCAAAGAAAGATGAAAGACCTCCGCCATCCTTTCTTAACCCAAACATCTGTTTTTCTGGGGCTGCAAGGCTACCTTGTGAGACCAGAGAGAAGTGATGCTTTAAGGAACTGCTACAGTGAGTATGGAACAGCCTCATGTGGCGCAGAGTGGTAGGCGGCGGTATTGCAACCGAAACTCTCCCCACGACCTGAGTTCGATCCCAGCAGAAGCTGGACTCTCTCTCGGGTAGCTGGCTCAGGTCGACTCAGCCTTCCATCCTTCTGAGGTCAGTAAAATGAGTTCCCAGCTTGCTGGGGAAGGTGATGACTGGGGAAGGCAATGGCAAACCACCCCGCTATAGTCTGCCAAGAAAACGTTGCGAAAGCAGCATTCCCCCAAAGGGTCAGACATGACTCGGTGCTTGCACAGGGGACCTTTCTTTCACAGTGAGTATGACCACGCTAGATCTGAAGCACCCTTTCTATATTGGATCTTAATAGCTCCTGCAGTGTGTTTCACAAGCTTCAGCTGTTTGCCAACAGCAGCTATTTCTGACAGATATAGGTTAGTTTTAGCAGTTCCTCCTTTACCAATCTCCCTGCTTAATTATAATGAGTTATATTTTATAATTTCACTATTTTATTGTTATTATACTTTATTGTATTTTATTGCATTCCTATGTTATGACCTGTGGTTACAACAATAAACTTTACTTACTTATGAGGTGTGGCCCTTGAAAATGACGTGGAAGTCTCGATTAATTCACTATTTGGCATCTAGAATTCTCAATCGTGTTGCCATTTGAAGCTTTATTACCCAAAGTTTTAAAAAAGAATTACACTTACTGACTAATCACCTCTGAGAGTACATGTTGGTACTTACCACTGAAGGCCTGAAAGTCATAAGGGCCATCACAATGCATCCAATCCTGTCCAAGACTGCTGATTGGTGAGCTACAGTGTCTTTTCTGTATGATATTCCAATATAAGGCAGCCCCTCTTTGAAGTTTGACTGACAATGATACTATATTTTTAGTCAAAAGATGCTTTTTGTCCAGTGTTTTTATGGACTTGGAATCTCTTAGTTTTATTGTTTTGAATGCATCTCTCACACATACGCATATACACAAAAACTGAAAGGCAGTTAAAATAATTTCTTTAAATAGTTTCAAAACTACTGTTCTTAAGGATGGAAGGGTAGACTTTCTGTTTGCCTTAAAACAGGGCTTCCTAAAAGTTTTTGCCATCACACTTCCCTTTAGTGTAATCTTAATGGACACACCTCCCCTCAAAGTCCAAACACCAATGAACACAAATGAACAATGAAAATAATACAATGAAACTTTGAGAAAGGTGAATTTATTTTTAACAATGAAACTAAAAGGTTCTTCACACCTCCCCTGGACTGTCTGCACCTCTGTCTGGATTCTTTGGGCTTCATCCAAGTGTATACCTACAAGTACCAGCATTTCTCAAACTCAAAGTAAGGATCCTCAGAATACTCAAGAGCTCATGAAGCAGTAAGTTTGGTCTCAATAGCTACCTATTCAGTTCACCCAGAGTAAGAGAAAAGAGACAACAATGAGAGCAGTCGTGGAAGCTCTTTGCTTCACACCTTAGGTTCAGCAAAAAGATTGTTGTAAATACTGTTTCCCCACTGGAGATGTCAAACAAGTCCTTTCATCAACTCATCTCACTTTTATCCAATCCCTCAAGATATAATTAAGAGTCCTGAGGCGGGACTTCCAGTGGGGACATGGTGGACTGAACAGCTGTGCTCGCAGGCTCCGCAGGCAGAACTGACAACGTGGCAGGTTCTTTTGGGCTCAGGCAGGTTTTTCCTGAAGCCCAGGAGCGTTTTACTGGGAGAGGAAAATGGCTGGAATTTGCCCTCCAGGACGGTGGCTTGCAGCCAGAAGATTGTAAACAGGGTTCACTCTCGACTGGTAAGAGCTGCTGAGGCTGGGACGTCACCATTTTCCAAGCCACGCTGTAGCCTTAAAGGGACATTAAGACCAGCCACCCCATTTCTAAATCACCCAATTTATATTTCTTTAGGTATATATACTCTAAGAGAGGATTTCTACAACAAGGAGAGGTGGGTTCTCTTGGTGCTTATCATTATTTTTGGGATTAATTTTTAAAAAAATTCTTTTTAAGTTTTGGCTTGTTTTCCATCCAAATATTAAGGAAGACTGAGAGTAAATAATTGTCTCCCTTTATTATTTTTGTACTAAATTTGAAGCAATTAGCATTTTCTTACATGTTGAATTGTTTGTTTTAAACTTTCACTTTTCTGCTTCTACTTTCCCTGGGGAATTGTCTGCAATCTCACTCTTGCTTAAGTAAACATATTCCTTCATATCTTCGACTTTCGCTGGTTAGGCTCTTAGGGGGTGCCATAATCTACTGCATGAGACATGGAGAACCTCAAACAGACCTCCTCTGTCTTCCACTGAGACATCAAGCAGATTTTTTCTGATCTGTACCAGGTTTTTATGCAAGGCATTCAGGATATTGTGGAAAATATGAGCTTTAAGATGTCTCATCTGGTTGGGGATGTCCTGGACAAAATTGAGGAACTTAACAGCATCAGGAATGTCTCTTCAACTGCAGCTGAGAGGCTGGACGAAGATTGGATAGTTGAGCTGAAGAAATTAAAGTGAGAGACTGAGTTTCAAGCTATAAGTAAAACTGATCTTCTGATGGAATGCCTTGGAAAAGAAGGGGTTACTATGTATGGGAGGCTTCCTGAAGAGAAGTGGGAGTTTTTGAGGGGGGCAGTTAGGCTGTTTGATTTCCTTAAGAAAAAGGCTTTGTGTGTATTGTGGGGATATGTAAATGCTTTGGTTTATTTTGAAGTGGGATAAGGTTTAAGAATATTTATCTGGATTGCTTTTAGGGTTTAGCTGATTTCATTTATCTTTAATGATTTGGATTAAGATTACGAAGGTATAAAAGAATAATGTCTGGTTTTGCTCTGACATGACTAAGATTATTAAAATTGCTGTACTATCAAGTAAAATGGTAGTTTGATCTCTATTATAGTAGACAGGAATGCATAGAATAGTAGTAGGAAGGAAATAATTAAATAAATGTTATCTTTGGGGGGAAGTTGATTAGGAGGTACTATATAAGGGGAAGACATCCCTGGTGTTTGTTACTGGTGGCGTGTTCCAGCCCTCTGTGCTCTGACCCAGGCCCTGGTCAGCAGTTCCATAGGGGCCCTGGTCTCCGGCTGTTGCTTCTTAACGCCAGGTCAGTTAACAACAAAGCCCCCTTCATATGTGATTTGATCACAGAGGAGGGGGCAGACCTGGCATGTATTACCAAGACCTGGCTGGCCCTGAAGGGGGGGGTGCCCCTTTTGGAAATGTGCCCAGCTGAGTTTATGGTATGGTGCCAGCTGAAATCCCAGGGCAGGGGAGGAGGGGTGGCAGTTGTCATCCAAGAGTCTCTGGTGGCCTTCAGGGGCACTGCTCCACAAGTGGCCAGTTGTGAGACCCTGTTCTTCAAGTTGGGTTCCTGAGAACAGTTGGTAGTGTTGCTACTGTACCAGCCTCCCTGCTGCACAGCAACTTCCCTGCCTGACCTGCTTGAGGCTGTCTCGGGGCTGTCGGTGGAGTTCCCCAGGTTTATGGTTCTGGGGGACTTCAACCTACCATCCCTGGGGTGGGCATAGGAGGTGGCTCAGGAGTTCATGGCTACCATGGCAGCCATGGGCCTGTCCCAGATAATTCAGGACCCGACTTGAGACAGTGGCCTCACCCCGGACTTGGTTTTCTTGTTGGAGCAGTGGCAATGTGATCTGAGGGGAGAGTTACAGCTGTCCCCATTGTCATGGTCAGATCACGCCCTGGTGGCCCTGAGATTCTCTTACACCACCCCTCTCTGCAGGGAGGCAGGACCCATTTGATTGGTCCACCCCCAGTGACTGATGGACCCAGTAGGGTTTCAGAGGGAACTGGGGATTATACTCAGGGATCTGCTGCATGGTCCAGCGGAGGCCCTAGCTGCAGCCTGGAATAGGGAGGTGGCTGGGGCCTTGGACAGGATTACGCCTATGTGGCCCCTCTTGTCTCATCAAATCCGGCACTCCCCATGGTTTACGGAGGAGTTGAGGGTTCTGAGGAGGGTTAAGAGATGCCTAGAGTGCCGCTGGAAAAAGACAAAGACTGAATTAGACCGAACACAAGTTAGAGCCACTATTAAGGCCTACCTTGTGGCGATAAAGGTGGTGAAGTGTCAATACTTCTCCGCTCTTATTGCGTCCGCAGAATGCCGCCCAACGGCCCTGTTTAAGATCACTCGATCCCTTCTGGGGAAGATGGGCTCAGTGACCCATCCACAGGGCCGTGCAGAGGAATTTGCTGAGCAACTGCAGGACAAAATCGCTCAGATCTGCTCCAGGTTAGACTCCAGGTGTGAGGCATGGTCTGGAGAGATACCAGGGGAATGTGCTTACCCAGTTATCTGGGAACAGTTTGACCTGAGGAAGTGGACAGGATCCTATGGACTGTAAATGCCACCACATGCCATCTAGATCCATGCCCCTCCTGGCTGGTAAAAGCAGCCTGGGAGGTGACATGTGGTTGGGTCCAGGTGATGGTTAATACATCTTTGGGAGAAGGGGTGTTCCTGGCTGCCTTTAAAGAGGCGTTGGTGCACCCCCTCCTCAAGAAGCCATCACTGGACCCTACGGTTGTGGGCAATTTTTGTCCAGTCTCCCACCTCTCCTATTTGGGGAAAGTGGTTGAGAAAGTGGTGGCTTTGCAGCTCCAGAGGGTCCTGGAGGAAACAGATTATCTAGACCCCTTTCAGTCAGGTTTCAGGCCCAGTTATGGGACAGAAATGGATTATCACACTTATGGATTATCTCTGGCAGGAGTGGGATGGAGGCAGTGCATCCATCCTTGCTCTTCTTGATCTCTCAGCTGCTTTCAATACCATCCTTTGGAGGGGGTATCCTTTTCGGGGGGCTCAGGGAGTTGGGGGTGGGCGGCGTGGTTTTATGCTGGTTTGCCTCCTTCCTCCAGGGCCGGTCCCAATCAGTGGTGATTGGGAGTGAAAGATCCGACCCTTGGCCCCTCCTTTGTGGGGTGCTGCAGGGTTCAATACTCACTCTGCTCCTTTTCAACATCTACATGAATCCGCTGGGTGAGATTATCCATCACCACACGGTGAGGTATCATCAATATACGGATGATACTCAATTGTACATCTCCATCCTGGGTAAGTGATGTTGTGACTGCCCTCTCGCAGTGTCTGGGGGCTGTAGGGGTCTGGATGAGGAATAACAGGCTTCAACTGAACCCTGGTAAGATGAAGTGGCTGTGGGTTAATGGCTCTTTCGTATCTGGGACATTGTCATCTTTGGTTCTGGATGGGGTTGCACTGCCCCAGACAGACCCAGTGGGTAATCTGGGGGTCCTCCTGGACTCACGGCTCCCGCTTGAAGAACAGGTAGCAGCCATGGCCAGGAGAGCCTTTGCGCAGCTATGTGCTGTGCACCAGTTACCACCCTTCCTGGATCGGGAGGCCCTCTGAACAGTCACTCATGCCCTTGTTATCTCTCATATAGACTATTGCAATGCGCTCTACATGGGGCTACCCTTGAAAAGTATCCGGAAGCTTCAGCTGGTCCAGAATGCAGCCGCACGGGCTGTTTTTGGTGCCCCATGTAACACCGCTGCTGCGTGAGCTGCATTGGTTACCAGTTTGCTTCCGGGTCCAATTCAAGGTGTTGGTTATCATCTTTAAAGCCCTACATGGCATGGGGCCAGGTTACCTGAGGGACAGCCTCTTCCCTATTACATCAGCCCGTCCCACTCGATTGTGCAGAGAGGGCATGCTGCGGACCCCATCTGTAAGAGAACTTCATTTGGCAGGGTCCAGGAGGCGGGCCTTCTCTGCAGTAGTTCCCGCCCTGTGGAACATGCTGCCCCTGGAGGTGAGGTTGGCCCCATCGCTCCTGGCCTTCCGGAGGAGTCTGAAGACCTGGCTCTGTCGCCTCGCTTGGGGCAGAGAGGGGAATAGATCTACATGGGGATGGCTGCTATAGACCACTCCTCCCACATATGGACTGTTTTAGATTCTCCTGTCACTTGGACTTCTTTACTTTTTACTCCTATTTATATTTATTTATTAGAATAATTTTATATTTGTATATTTTATTTTATTATACGGTTGTTGTTTTAATCAATTATTGTAAACTACCCAGAGTCCCCCGATGGGAGGAGATGGGCGAGGACAAATTGAATAAATAAATTAAATAAATAAATAAAATAGACAGGAATGCATAGAATAGTAGTAGGAAGGAAATAATTAAATAAATGTTATCTTTGGGGGGGGGAGTTGATTAGGAGGTACTACACACACACACACACACACACTGTATATTCTTTTTTTTAATATAAGGGGAGGGAGCAACTATACATAGTAATTTTTATAATGTGCCAATGGTATGATTTATAGAAATAATGTGATCTTGGTCTAATATTGAGTAAGGGATTGATTATGGATTTGTTGTATATCTTTGCTGTTAAAAGTTGGAAGTCACCTCTTTTTGTAACTTATTTTTTAAATTTCTCTTGTGTTTCCACATTTTAGTTTTTTTTCTTTGTAGTTTTTTGTTTTTCTGTAGCTTTTATCTCTTTTGAAACTTAATAAAATTCTTATAAAAAAAGAATCCTGAGGTGGGTAGGAAAAGTGGCTACCATGACTACAGAGGCAATCATTCAAGGGTTGGGTCTAGTAGGTGCTCCTTGCTACAAGAAGGGACTTAATCCAATTTCCTAGGGCATGTTAGAGTTGACTAAGAATGAATTAATTAGTTGATTAAATCAGAATTAATCTTCCATTACCCTTGCAACTCATGCAATTTACCTCAGGGCAGCGGATTTCTCAGAAAGCCCTGCCTTAATTCAGAAGCAGAAGTAGATTCTGTCTCTAAGGTTGGGCATTATATACTGTATGTAGTGTGCATCTGGTCTGGAGCAAACAGGGTCTTAATGTGACTCAGGAATGCATGAGTTGGGTAAGCTTAAGCCTCCCCTAAAATATTGACTGGTATTAAAATACAATCATCTGTGAAGAATAAGAAAAAATGGACAATTTCCAGAAATAAATGCTAGTCTTTAGGATCACCATTTCTAGAAGTATGATACAAAAGAAGAGGAATGAGTTATGTTTGATAGTTAGGAATTAGTTTCCATCATGCAACACCTTTCTGCTATCATCTATCTTATAAATAGTCTGCAGAGGAGAGATAGCCTTGAAGAAAGTATGCAGCAGCCTTTACAAAAACATCCGCAGAGCTGAGAAAGACAGAAAGGAGTAAGGAAGAACCCTAAGATTGGCTCACCTTGACTCTGTTTGGTATCAGAGGGAGGGAAAGAGAAACTCTGTCAGGCTTTCAAATTTCTGTTATTATAGGCTGCATGAATAAAATAAAGTATTAGTATTTTTATGGTATCTGTTTCCTGAACTGGCCTATCTGGAAGGGCTGACGTAGTCAACAGCACAGAACATTTATTTTATGATATTGTAGACTGGACACCACTAGACAATCAACTATTCCAAGTAAATTATGATCTGTGCAAGATATATTTGTACTCTTTATGATATTTTGATAATAGTTGCAATGATCACTATAACATTTTGGTGTTTTAATACAGTGTCAAAAATACTTTAGATGGCATAATAATTAAATAAATGTAGTAGTAACATTCTATGCTCCCATCAGCACTGTTGGATTTGACTGGGGGAGATACGTTTTTGATCATACAATGCCGCGTTAGTGTCTTTAAAAATAGTGCGACAAAAGAGACGTGTGTAGGTGATTTATCAGTTATCATTTATATTTTCTCTATCTTTATGTTGTCTTTAGAGACAATATAAATAACATAAATAAATATTTATCATATATCACATATATAGATAACACATTTATCTATATCTAATCACAGTTAACACCGTATGTGAGGCACCTGGAAGCCTTCAATGTGATGCCAGTAATTTTACTCACTCACTCACTCACTCACTCACTCAATCATTCATTCATTCCATTTATTACTGCAATTTCATCCACTTTCGAAGAGGCTCTGTAATTTGTAATTTTTTTTAAAAAAGTACCTATTTTTGGCAATATTTTATTTATTTTTTTATTTTGGTCAAAAGATCTATTTCTTACCATCTGGTATAAACAAGTGAGCTAGCCACTATTGAGATAACGTCTCCTCCTTTGTCCACATTTACCAACACAGAACCGTCCAAGTCTTAAATGGGGCAGCTAATGCCATTTGGAGGGGATCAATCGATACATGATCGATCCCTGATAGTAAGCTAAAGAAAGGGAAGTTGGCCCATTGACTTATAGATGAGTAATGGTATGGCACAGATCCGCCAATGAGTTTGGGATATTTTATATTTTGCAAACCAACCAGGACAACATAAGAGCATACTAAATAGTAAATTAGTGATCCTTTACAGCAGTCAGTGTGATAGTGGTTTCATAGGAGGTTCCAGGCTATTTACTATATTTCAGGACACATAGCAAATTAATAACCATCTGGTACTATTTTTTCCAATGAAATACATCTGCTCACAGGGGGGAAAGAGTGTTTTATCAATATAATTCAACATAAATAACAAATGAGAGAAAAATCATATAAACTGTAAGAGGATGCTATTTAATGAATATTGAAGTAGCATGAAAAACAAGGTTATCCACATAGGACAATAATAGACTTTTTCCATCTAGCCTTTTGTAAAGTTAGGATAGATGTACAATAATATAAATAAAGGGAAGACCCTTCCATAAATATTTAAAGTTAGCTAGTCAAATATAATTTTTTCATGTGGAAATTCCAACTGATGAGGTCCTACATTCTCCGAAAGTTATAGAATTGTACTCCAGTTGGAGTTGCAGAAGATCATACGGTGAAATTTCCAAGATTCTATATGAAATGAAATTTGAATATAAAAGTGAATATGCTGTCAAATCCTATATTTTTTAGGTCTAGGAAGCCAATGCACACAACATTATGATTGTTAGTTTGTAATTAATTTATAGTGCTTTATTTGAGTTATATATACGTCTAGAAAGAAGACATATACATCTAAAAAGACCCCATATGAAAGTATATTTTTATATCTACAGTTATATATAATCCTTCAGTGCAAGAATTAAGTGTAAAAACTATTTTCTCTCTCCAGTTGAAGAAAAGCATAAGGTTGGAAAGGGGACACACTATGTCGCAGTGACAGAAGAGGCTTGATGACCCTCTTATCTAGGAGGAAATGAGAGAAAGCCATCATGTAAGTCAGTCCTTTGTTTTGAAGTGGTGGTACCTTGCAACTGCAGTACTTGAGACCTCTCCTACCTCATACATTTGCCTTGCTACTCTGTGCATGTTCATTTCTATCCCAAAAGTTGTCTGATTACAGGGCAGGGCATCCAAGAAGACTGCTCTATCTAGTTCCCCGCAGTGTTGCTGTGATTGGCTTGCAGGAACAAATCAGGACACAACTCTAATTTATGAATGGAGGGACTCAGAATAAAGCTCTGGGTCAACTGTACATTATTGCTTTAGTTATTTTGCCGCTCTACTTTTCCTCCAAAATAAAAGAAGAATGCGGTGGTGGGATGGTGAGGTGGGGTGGTACTGAAGACAGAAGAGCATCTGAGAGGCAATAGCAGTGATGCCGTGACTCCACAGAGAGCCAGCCATAGTTTTATTTTGTAGAGAGTTGTGTGAGTCCAATAAAAGAAAGAGAGAGAACAAGAAAGAATCCTACTGAATTCAAAGTATGTGTGGGTGAATTTCTAATAAAAGGAATTTAGGTGTGAGTTGAAAAGCATGGGCAGACTTAATTCTGCTTTCCAGTTTCTCTGTGAGCAGGTTACTTATGTTTGGCCTCAGTCTGCAGTAGTGGCAAAAGACCACAAGCTCAATAGAGCAGTCCTGTGTCCTAAAATGGTGAACAATATCTCCCTAGGCTCTACCTACTCTTAGATGCCCTACTCTCTGCCTCAGTTAGTTTGGTGGGAAGCCAGTGTCATCCGGGGATGAATACAATGGGCATATAATGTAGTCCAGTGTTTTTCAAACTTGGCAACTTTAAGATGTGTGGACTTCAACTCTCAGAATTGCATCACACATAAAAATGGGTGGAGCTTCTATTGCACTAGTCACAGCCACCATCCTGACTTTTTAACATGCTGTGCGGACACCACTGCTGCTATGTCTGTGCAGAAATCCAGATTCAAAGGGCAATATGTGCTTCAGGGAGCATGCAGGTATGCACACAGCACCTGACAAGATTATTTTAAACAACAGAGGTCTTTTCCCAGGATTGCATATCAGCTGTGAAGGAAGCTGTGAGGGCTCAGGAAACAACTGCTTTAAGATGTGCCCAAATTCCTTGGTAATCTTTTTCAGTGGTTTCACAGAGATGTGAAGAAACATAGGGAGCAAAATGAAAACCTGCAGAGTGAACAGAAATCTCATCATGTTAATTTCTGGAAATAAACCTTCAGTTAGATGCAATCCTTTAGGTATCACTGCGTCCCCAACCTACAAAGTAAATTCTGTATGATAACTAGGTTAATGGTATAAAAGCCATCAAGAGATCTAGGAGAATCGGCAAGGACACTTTCCTCTTGTTTCTCACACAAGATCATCCATCAGAGTGACCAAGGCCATTTCAGTTATATATTTTTCCTGAAGCCAGACTGAAATTATTCAATATCATGTAAGTATTGCGGGAGTTACCTAGCTACCAGCTTCAAGTTTAAACATGACCAAGTAAATATTAGGAAAACATTATGGGTCAGGAATCCAGAATTCTGAGAACCTTTTATAAACAGAGGATGTCTATGAAGATGTTGACATCTTTAAAGAAATTATTGGGGGGGGGGGTTGGGGGACGTAGAAGCTCCGAATGATTGCTTCCTATCATCTGGCATATCGGTATATTCTAAAAGTGGAAGTTCTATTTAGCTGGCATAGTAGCAATTGATAGAACAGTCATATTCATCTGTTTGACTAATCTCTTTTTAAAGGCATGAAACCTGTTAGCCATCACAGTACCTTGTGAACCACAAATTAATGCTACTTGATTATAGTGCAGATGAATGTTCATCTTTAACACATCTGTAAAAATACCTGTAAAAATTCAGTGTTAGTGCATTTGAACTGCTCTTGAAGATAACAAATAGTGTAAGTGACCATTAACCTGTGCATCAACTCAATATAGAACATACTTGCCACATCTAGGGGTTCAGGAGTCCAGAGGTCTCATAATAAAAGTGTACATACCACTATGAACCGACATGCTAATAAATGCACTAGCCTTGTTCTTAAACTGAGCTCTTTTTCATACTGTATCTTGGAGATTTGTAATTGTAATACATGGCCATCTATTTACAGTAGAAATTGGTGTGGGGTGTTTGGAAACTAGAGATTAGGCCCACTTTGCAAATTTTGGCTGTTTTTATTTTTTTCAATGATTTCAAACTCTCTGTACCTTATAAAGGACCCATATGCCATGTTTCCATGCAATTCCACAGTCAATTTTGCCATTCTGCAGTACCCAAGAACAGAATTTAAGAATTCTATTTCAAGACAGATTGAGTCCTTGTAACCTTAATATATTTTTGTGTATAATTTTCTTGCACTGTGATTACTATTCTGACTTAAGATATATAATTTATAATTTTTATTGTATTACCAAAATACTAAAATAAAAGCCTGATGTTCATCAGATAAAGGGGAAATGTAACTAAGCAAATGGCTATTTTTCATTATATGTTAAACATACAGTAACTCAATTCCTTGATTGTATTAATCAGTATAAATTGCATATTTACTCATGTTTGGTTAAGTATTTCATACTGGCTCATAATAAAGAACATTATTCAGTTATTGTTTTATGCATATCTGAACAAACACAGCCACAAGTGAGCCAGAAATGGAAGTTCCAATTAATATACTTCTTGCCCAGAGATGAACGTGTGAGTGTATTTTACTGCATTAATGATAACAGGCTTTTCCAAGGATGGAGAAAAATGTTAGGAGAATTCTTCCTTGACATCAAGGAACAATGATGCCAAAGACAACGAGTGCTCACTCTGTAATTTGCATTCATCTATTTATACATTAGAACTACTAGTATTTTTTGTTTTTTTATAAATTAGGGAGTGATTGGTCTTCAAAAACAATGAGCAATTCTCCCCCACTCCATAGGAAAAATAATATCAAGGCTGTCTATTTGGTCCCTTACTAACATCTCATATTTTAATAAACATTATTAAATACAGAAATTCATATTATTAACACTTATTTGAGAAAGTGTTTGCTCATAGTTATGTGTCTGATAATGGCAAAATGCTTTTCTCCAAAAATTGGAAAAAGAAGACCCAGGAAAAAAAGATCAGACCTGGGCAATTCTTAAGCAAATCATAAAGTGATCAGTCTGTAACGAACTTGAAAACCATGCAGTAATTTCCAGGATTCCACACGATTTTGTCAAGTCTAGCCTTATCTCTTCCTTGGTGGACCATGGGAATGATGGTGACATACATTCTGACTTGAGGAAAGCATTGGACAGAATCCTCCCTGACATTCTGATTCTGTAGTTAGGTAAGCACTGGCTGGATATGGTCATAACAATTAAGTTGATATGTTGATGGCTCTGACATTGCACCAAAATCAATCAGCTAACCAGTAGTTTCCTGTCAAACTGTAGTGGGGTACTGAGTGGAGTCCTATAAACTTCAGTCCCGGCCCTGCACTTTTCAACATTTTTATTATGCTGAAAGTAAAATATTATAGTTAATCTAAATTGTTATATCATTATAACATAATGATATGGAGAAGTGAAAGTTATCAAATTTGCAATTGTTACAAAATTGAGGGGAATAACTAATATCTTAGAAAAGAGGAATTCAGAAGAAGGTGCTGAAGGTGCTGAAAATAAAAGGATGAAATTTAACAAATGCAAAGTTATGCATTTAAGAAACAGAAATCCAATGTGCCAGTATAGTCTGAGTGATATCTCATTAGGTAAAAGTACTTGTGAAAAAGATCTCGGAATAGTAGTCGATTACTAACTGAATACGTGTCAGTGGTGTGATGTGGCTGCAAAAATGTTAAACTCATTTTTAGATTGCATCGAGAGAAGAATAGTTTTTCAAATCACAGGAAGTCATGGTTTCATTTTATTCTGCATTGGTCAGGCCGTACCTCAAGCCCTGGGTCCAGTTCTGGGCATCAGAAAATTCAAAGAAGCTGGGGCAGAAATCAAATCTTACAAAGAGAAGTTGCAGGAGCTGGGAATGGCTAGCCTTGAGAAAAAAGATGACAGGTGGAGAGGCTGTGTCAATACTATGCAAATATCTGGAAAGAGGTCATATAGAAGATTAGAGTTTAGAAAAATGTCCTAACACCAACAGGAGTTTGACAGTAGAGCCAATTACCCAATGAAGCTGCACATTCGTTTCAGGGGTGCTTTAATTTGGATTCCTGTACTGAGCAGGGCATTGGATACAGGGGAATGGTTTGCAATTGTGCTTTTAAAATGTCCTATTTAGGAAGTTCTACCCATTTTCAGTTCCTTATTTGCAGTTTCTACAATATATCCTATTTATCATGGCTATGCATTTATTAAAATTGGCTTTTTATACATCTAACCTACGCATATGATTACGCTGAACTTTAGTTGACTTTAATACCAATAATTACAAAGTTAAATGGTCACATTTGGGTAAATTAGTCACAATCCGGTCAAGAATAGTTAATCCCCAATGCTTTCCTCTGTCCCTTTGACGGAAAACAATGTCAGGAATGCCCTAAAAGGACCGTGTTTTGCAGCTCTTGTCTCCCAAGAGAAGTTGGCATAATTACTACATCTACCACATCACAATGCTTTGAAAGGTCTGCTTGATGCATCTAGGCAGTTGCTTTTTCATGTGCCTTCTGGGAAACAGCACACTGCCAAAGCCAGCAGATCTGGCCAGTGTATACTTTTTCTAGTTTCTGTTCCTCACAGTAGCAAGTCACAAATTCTTTTTGTCCTCTTGAAGGTACAGTTGAGTCCACTCTGTTCAGTTCTTGCCTCCTGTTCAGCGTAGTTTCCTATTCTTTCTCTGGAGAACCAGAACTTTTTCCTCTGTGAGGGCCTAAAAGTTATTTCTGAGTTCCAGTTGCACAGAAATGGTTTGATGTAATCACACTTTGCCTTTTCTTAAGAGCTGAAATATGGCCACTTACTGCTCCAAGTTCTCTTAACTTGTTCCGCAAAGCACGGCTACAACTTTGTACTTGCTGCAAATATTCAGCAAGTTCTTTTCCTGACTGCAGAGTTGTGTGTATTTATCTTAACTGCTTAAGACAGTATCAGTAGAAAAGCTTTTATTTCTTTTTATTCCATTCTCAGGCTCTCGAGAACTGTCTGTCGACTGGAAATGCATCCCTGTGAACAATGGTTGCACACAGCTTCTCTATCTGATTATTCTAGCTGAGGAAAAAGTAATACAGAAGCTTTGTTCTTTACAAGAGATCGCTGAATCCTCTAAGGAGAGATGGCACTCCTTTCCACCATACAAAGTAATCTTCAGAAACACATGCATGTGATTTCTTTTTTTTAAATCTCTGCAGGCCTAGCTGCTGCCTCAGCATTTGGTCAGCTAAACTAAGATTCAAGGCACGTGAAAGAAGGGCTTTGCTTTAGATTAAACCAATGTGATCTAATGTCCAGCCTTCTCACAATTTTCAGTTAATTGCCTCAGATCCTGAATGTAACGTATAATAATGTAACAAATAACAACAACAGTGGTGGTTAGTACTCTTATTTTCCAAGTTTTAACCAATTACCTTTTCAGACTTAATCTAGCAATGCTTTCCAGTAAAAATAAGTTATGTAAATTATTCGGGCTGTGCAGTACTTTGAATTTGAAGGCAAAAAGGTGCTTTGGACTGTGGAGGGCTGTGAATGTAATAGCACTTCTCTGCAACTCCTTCAACCAAACATGTTGCTTCCCAGGATCATACAGCAGCTGTGGAGGGCAGCAATGATGCTGGGAAGAGACACTGCTGCTTTAAGGTGATGCAGACAATTGCTGCATTTGCAACCAGCATGTTCTGAAGCTCCTTTTGATTCTTTTTGACTCCAAAGCGCTGTATCGCCCTATGAAATTTTTCTTGGTACAAATCAGCTTCAATGGATAACAGACAGAAACAGATGTAATTTCTCTTACACTGCACATAATTTTATAAATCTCCCTTTCCCTTTCGTCCGTTTGAATAAAAAGAAATGCCAAATCTTACAGCCTTCTTCGGAAAAAAATATTTTTTCCGCCCCTGATAATTATGGCTGGCATTTTGTTATACTTTTAATCTGTACAATGGTTCTTATAAGTAGTGATCAGAACTATCCTGGCTGTTTTCCAAGAAGGGATTATAAACAGGGTATTCTATTTGCAGTTGTCCTATCTTAGAGCAAAGAACCACGCTAAGATGGTGACTTGGTCTCTAGTGTTTATTGCCTTACTCTAGTAGACAGAAAATCCTGCCAAACTGAAGGACCGTGGGAAACCCACATAGATATACCTGAAACTCAAGGCGGGTCTGCTCTGAGTTTCTTTGAAGGAAAGTTAAAAGCCTTTAAACTATGCATTCATTTCCCCCCCCGCCCCTGATAGGGGCCCCTCCTGCTCACCATCAGTACTCATGACATCAGTTCCTAGCAGGAGCATTGCTGTTTTACAGTCCCTGGAAATTGGAGAGGTGTTTACATTAATTCTTAACCACAATGACTCATGATTATGGATCAACAAGATGCCTCTTGACCCTCAAGTGAGATGAGAGGACAACCAGTGTAGCAGCCTGCCAGTGGCATGCTCCCATTTTTATCTCTCTTCCCCAGAATAGGAGAAACCAGAAGACCACATTCCAGGAGAAGAGGAAAGGTCATCACCTTGCCCCCCAAATCTTACAAGCATCATTCTCTCTCTCAGGGATTGTATATGATATGGCGATAAGATATCAATCTGTCTATGATTTGTTCATATGCATCTATATAGCTACACCCCTACTTACTAAACTATTCTTATTGAGCCTATTCTTGTCAATTAAGAGTTATCACTAAGCCTATTTTTTTTATTCTGGAAATCTTAGGAATGCTGGAAAAGGAAATAGGCTAGACAGATGACACAAATTTTCCCAGCTGAGCATCAAGGATGGTAGCACATAAACTTACTGAATCAAGCTAAGAGGTTATTATTCAACTCAATTAAGCCTTAAGGCAGGAGATCCCAACTTATGGTCCACAAACGCATGGAGGTTCTGAAGGGTATTACAGATCAGTTATCCTCTTGAAGTTCTCTTCAAACACCCCCCGCCTGCCGCCAATGAAGACACAGGACAGACTAGGTTTGTCTATGCTCACTAACAAGAATGTAGAATTGATTCTTTTTCTGTTGTTTTTAAAAGAGAAATCCTTCAATAGACTGGGCAATTTCTCTTCAAAAAGCAAACACAGACCATCAATTGCCTTTAAATATGCCATTTAAAACATTATTTTTTTTCAAAACAGCCTCAGTGTGTGCTTCCAACAGTTTCCCATCTTCTTTCTTCCAACAGTAATCACCTGACATTTATGTATTCAAATAATCACTGTAAAAGGGAAAAAAGATGGATATATATATGTGTGTGTGCGCGCATGTAGTAATCTGCAAGAGCATTTGATGATAAGACAGTGGTCTGCATGAGGGAAAGGATGGAACAACCGCTTTACAGCATTAAGAGTAGCTAAAGATCTGAAGAACTTGCTCCATGCTTTTCCTTCTAAAGGCCATTTTGGAAGGCAGAGGAAGGATGCTGCAAAGGTGGTAAATCTCCTCATGGGAGGCAAGCAGGTACCTCACAAGTTCCTCTTGGTGATTATCTATGACATTCTGTGATTATCTGTGACATTCTTTCCAGCAAATGATACTGGTTCTGTAATATCTTTCTCAATACTAGTTTTAATAATATTATTTTTAAATAACGGGGCCGACTTTGCTCTCATATTGAAAAGACTTCTCTGTTTTCCAATTTGTACTTAATCCAAGATGCTGTTATTTAAAGTATTCATTTTTAAAGCTGTGCTCATGTTTTCTTTCTGTTTTTGTTTACTTAAACATGAACAACCAAGGCCCATATAATCAGTCCAACAGAGAAGTAGAAACAGACATTCAGTATATTACAGCATAGAAAAGTGGGCCAGACATTACTCTTGCTAACACCGAATCAAGCAAAAACCCACCCATGCATTCAAATTATAGTAAACAATATGAAATAATTCAACAGCATAAAATTATATCCTGTTTTTGCATTCATTGCTTCAATGTTCAGTACAAATTATATTGTTTTGTTGTAGAAGGATAAAAATGCCCATAATACCCCTAAATGGCACCCACATAACTCCCAAATTATATATGATTACATGGCCAAAGTCTCACAAGATTTCTGAATTCTTACACAAAACCTTGAGAAAGAGATTGCTAAAATGTCACCAAACTCACTAGGTACGTGAGATTTTTTCTTCCTTTAAAAATTATTTTGATACCTATGGCCACCATTTGAAAAGATTACTGGCCCTCCCCATGGCTCCATGGGATCTGTTCATGAAGTAGAGTTCCAATGTGCCTGAATATGACTTACCTGACCCCTCCCCCCCAAAGCAAGACATTAATGTGAAAAACTGAGTAACAAAATAGGGACACTATTGGGATGGTTTAAGTACACAGTAAATTAGCTGCAGTTGAGCATCCATTTAGTTCTCCCCAGCACCCTTGATTTCAGTGAGGACACAAATACAGCAATCTTGGTTTGGGACTCCATTGTGTAATCCACCTGGAAACAACAAAGAAAGGGGGAGGGTTTTACTTACTTGATATTGTCGAGACACCCTGATTCAGGTTTCAGAATGGCAGTATGATGAAACATTTTATAAAGAGCAATTCCAAGGAAGATTACATTGAGCTGAAATAAAATCAAATAAATAAAATGAAAAGGCAAGTTATAAGAAGAGGAAAAGGATTAATCTATTTTTCTTCGACATGATACAACTATTCATGGACTATAATAGCATAAAGCAAGCAGAGAGGCTCAAGACTGAATAGTTGTTCACATCACACAGTAAAGCGTCTTGATATTCTAAACAGTAGATGTCCGCCAGAAGATCTAGGAAGTTTTCTTTCTGGCAGTATATTTAAATAATTATTAATTTTATATGGATGAATTTCCTGTCCTGTGACCTTCTTCCTCCAGTCTGAAGTGGAATAACCTGGCATGATCTCCATGAGAAATATGCTCGAGTAAGCTTTTGCATTATCCACAGCAGATAAAGTCCAGTGAATACTGGACTTTATTAGTTTGCATGGCCAACAGAAAGCTGCTCATAGAAAAGAAGTTAATAAAATTCACAAAACTACCCCCCACCATAATGTCAAATAGATAGTCTTAATGGTTTTTTTTTTTAACAGTAAAAGAGAAATATGACACATTGGTTATCTGGGCCCCTGGAGTGTGTTTATCTTTATTCTTCAAGCACATTACTAAGATTGATATGTAAGACTCTCTAAGACTGAATGAAGACAGAATGAAGTAATACAGTATGTAGGACACTGCAAATTAAAAATCAGTACTGTGAGGATAGACAAAGTAGATTTCATTAGACAGTGTAGAGATACCCTCCCAACTGCAAAAGCTTTGTTTTTATAAATTGGCTCAAAAATTTATAAATTTATAAATTATGAAAACTAGGCAATTTCACTATACTCAACCACTAATTGGTGTAAGTCATTACAATCCTGGATTTTTTTTAAAATGTCACCTTTAAACTAGAATAAGGAACAAACCAGATTCAACCTCTGCTCAAAGTAACTTTTTAAAAAGAGGAAGTCTGAACAAAAATTCTCCAAAAGCTGTGATCCTTTTCAAGGGAGCCATTAATTCCTATACCAGAGAAATCCTACGTTGTTTCTTCCTTTGGGGCACCACTGTTATATCATAATCTAACACTGAATTAGGTAAAAATGATTTTAATCTGATGGCACTCAGAGTGGCTTTCTATCCTTTCTCCAAACTTGCTGCAGCAATTTTATGAGCAGCAAATCTTCTCTGAAGAATCTGGCTCCACTAGACACCAGAAATCCCAGTGAATTGAATGATTATCTTCCTTCACTTAAAGAGAAAGGCATTCAGGAGATATGAACCTTTAGGGGAAAAAATATCTCTACTGAGTCTCTTGATTTTATAAATCTTGGTTTTCATTATACAGATAACTAGTGAAAAAGTTAAAGCTGGAAAAACATACAGTAGATCTTGCTGATTTTCCAGTATATCAGTACATAAATTACGTTAACTGGAATGTGACTTGCCCTTTTAAATCTTAAATTCTCTTCTATTTCAGTTTTTTTTCCTATTTTCAAAACTCACAAACAATGTTGTTGTGACATGCTGGTTGTGATGTTGCAGTGCAGACTGTGATTGATGTCAGACAGCAAATAAACTAGCCCCAAAAGCCAGCCAGCCAGCCAGCCAGCTGATCTGTATGTCTGGATGTCAGTCTTTGGATGATCTTGACAGGAAACAGATGAAGTGAATGGCATGGGAAAAAATGCTTGTCGAAAAATGTTGATAGAATAGATTTGCACTGAATAATTTTCTTACATAGGAAGACACTTGTGAAAGAATACAGGTAAAATAATTAATATTGAAATGTATCAGAAACTTATTTTCAAGCAAGTAAGTGTGAGTTGTCAAAAAGTTCCTTCAATTTATTTTTAACTGAAAAATTTAATAAAAGAATGAATATTCCTGGAGAAGTTTTACAGAAAAGTTTGTCTTTTTAGGAAATACTGTATGAGTATTTATTTATTATTCAGTTTTGAGGCCATCCAACTCCTTAACAACTCTGGGAAGCTTATAAATAAAAAGGAAAAAACACTAAATATAAAAAGAGATCACAGCTGACTGGAAGAAAAATACAAGCAGCTATAAAACCAAACTTAACTAAAGGGGACCACTAAAGAGGGCAGGTGCTGCAACTGAGAAGCCAGACTTCCTGGCTCCTGTAAGATGACACTGTTTAATTGATTTGACCTGAAGCACATCCACCGTCCTTGATTGTACCAGATGGACAGAAACAATTGGAGGTAAGTAGTCCCCAGGCCCAATGCCATGAAGGGCTTTAAAGGTCATAATCAGCACCTTGAATTGCACCCAGAAGCCAATTGGTAACCAGTGCAGCTCCCAAAGCAGTGGGGTCATGTGAGCATAACACAATATCCGCATCACTGTCTATGCCTCCATATCCTGTACTAGCTGTAGCTTCTGGGTGGTCTTCAATGGCAACCTCATGTAGAATGCATTACAATCATCCAGTTATGAAGTGACCATGGCATGAATGACTGTCTGAAGGACCTCCCAATCCAGCAAAGGGCATAACTGGTACATTAAATGTACCTCTGCAAAGACCCACTGTCTGCCCTCTTTGAGCTATGACTGTGAGGCCAAGTCTGCTTCTTCCTATTCAGTCACAGTATCTTCAGGGATTTAAAGCAAAACATTTTTATAGGTGTTCTTCCATGGTAGAAAATACCACTCACAGGCTTCTGGCATCATCCTTTCCCAATCAAGTTACATTTGATGCAAGGCATGCAAGATCATAGAGATGCATTGAAATAGAGTTGCATTTCTAGAAAACATAGCTAATTAAGAATTCTTACCATAATGATCAAAGTTGCAGGTCCTATAAAGCTCCAAATGAAATAGGTGTCAAGTCGAAGCCAACATCTGTAATGATAATGCAGGAAAAAGATGGCATTCAGGGATAACACATGATGCATATATCAGGAGTAAGTGAATGACAGAGAGAAATGGGAGTTGTCTAATTAAGAGGCATGAAATGATACGCTGCTTCTTCAATGAAACTGGATCATATTCTTTAGGTTTGGTAATGCTATTGACACAGTCAGATATTAAACTCTGGAGGAAACAAGGGAAATAGTACAGGTTTTACTTGCTAAAGATGTTCACAATTAAAAATAATTATGAAAACAGCCATAAAATCTAGCTTACAGCCATTCTTTGCAGCCTATCAGCTTCACAGTAGGTGGCTTTTTTGCTTAAGAAAATCTTTAAAAATTAAGTGAAGAGAAAAATGTATCAGCAGGTCTGAAACTTAACCAGATTCAGAAGGTTCCTCCCTCGCTCATGAATATTTCTAGAAATGAACCTTAGGATTAAGCCAGGAGATTCATAACCTAAATTATTCATCACTTAATTTTGTCTATGTTTAATATCCCCAGTGCTTAATGATCTTGGAAATTACATTTCCATTTCTAGTTTGTGTAGTGACAAAATGAGTATCACTAGCTACAAGACAGATGGTTTTGTGAGATGGACAGCTATATAAATTAGACAAATAAATAAATAAATAAAATTTTAGAACTGGAAGGGACCATTAGGCCATTGTGTCCAGCCTCTGGTCAATGCAGAAATCCAAATTAAGCATCCCAAAGAGATGCCTGTCTAGTACCTAGCCTCCACTTGAGCATATCCACGGGGATAGGGAGCCCACTATTTCTCTGGCTGGATCTACTGTCACACTTCTATTAGAATCTACGTTCCTATAATCTGAATCCATTATTCAACATCCTGCATTCTGGAATGATAAAGAACAGGTCCTCGCCTCTTTTGGTTCGATAACTTTTCAAGTATCCTATCATCCTATCGTCTTTTTACTTCAAGGTTAACCATTCCAGGTGTCCTTAAATCTGTTTTCATAGGACTTACTTCTTGCCTCCAAATTATCTCTGTTGCCCTTTTCTGCATCTGTTCCAGTTGGTCTGAATCCTTCTTAATGAGTAATATCTAGAACTGGAAACAGTAATTCATCTGGAGTCTGACCAGTGCAAAATAAAGGGAGATTATTACTTTCTGTCATTTTCAAAACATCCTTCTGTTGATGTAGTCTCTTTGATAAACTGTTGATGAGCACTCTTTAATTAAGATTTTTGAATCAGTCATGTAGCCCCTTAATTTATGCCATCTAGCACACACTTAACTAGTTGTTGATCAGGTTATCTGGAAGTACTTTGTAAATGCTTTGTTGAAATCATCAGTGTCTACAGCATTCCCAACATCTGCTAAGGAAGTTACCTAATGAAAAAGTAAGATAAGGCGAGTGTAGAGTTTCTTTTAACAAATCCATGCTGACTTCTGGTAATTATTGAATTGTTTCAAGGTGCTGAATCATTTTATGATCTGCTCTAGAATCACCCCAAATAACAGCAGACTGACCGATCTACGGTACTTTGGATTTTGTTTTGGTACTGTCCTTTCCCCTCCCTTTCTCAAAGTATGGACAATATTTGCCCTCCTCCAGTTGTATGACACAGTCTGTCCTCCTTTAGCGACTACAATTTGTTCTGATGAAATGGCCACTAAGCGAACCACGAGAGAGAGAGAGAGGGAGAGAGATGCTGCAAAGATTGCTCTTGCTGCTCGTTAGATAAAGTTCTCTTGTGCAACAAGCGAATGTTGTTGCCAAGTGCAGAAATTTGGGTGTAAGTGCATGCGTTGGTCGGAAAATGATTTTTTTTACTTCTGTTTACTACTGTTGTATTTGCAAACTATCGCTAACTGAGGTAGTCCCTAAGCAAGTTCTGGCTGTATTTTACCAGTTCTCCAAGTTTTCTCAAAGATCGTGCTAAAAGAGATGAACGTCAGCAAATCTCTTCAGTACTCTATGATGTAATTCATCAAATTCTAGAGACTGAAACTCATTCCATAGAAATAGTTATTCTGTAAGCATGTTTACATCAAACTTCAATTGTGCTTATTCATCCTGCTCCTCAGAGTTGCCTGTCAGCAGAAGGGTTTGAATAAAGCAGACTGAATCAAGGCAAAATCTGTCAAGTTTTGTTTGGTTCAAAAATAAAACAGCCTGAGCAAATTCCTATACTTCTAAAGGTATCCTCTGCTAGATCAACAGGATAGATATGCTTAATTAACTCCACCTGATTGCTGAGTAATCACTAATTAGGTCTGTACTATGCATGAGCCTATATATACTGTATATATAGGAACTGTTGGAGTACTATTACTAGCATAGGGGCAGAATTTCATTTCCCACCTGCTCAAGAGGGCAAAATTCTATCTTGGGCTTGGGCTTTAGTGAGAAGAAGCCCACCATTCCATAATATATAGATATTTCCAGTTATGTCATGAGTTTGTGTAGGAAGAGGCAGGAACTGAATGCTCTTTGTCTCCTCCTTCAGGCAGTCCATGCAGGATGAAGAAGGGAGGCAATGGTCTTTGATTTACCCTGCAAAAAATACTTTTGTTCACCCAGGACCAAAGGAGGAAGGATATTTTCTTGCATGGACATTCATAATCCATACAAGTTGGAAGCCACTGCACTCTACCCTTTAGGGAGCAACTTCAACCATATCACACTTTTCCCCATTTGAGAAAATACCAGTTAGCCAAAACACAATTGACCTTGCAGGTATTCCAACTGATGGGCAGGGCTTTTTAGGAGGATGTGTCAGACACATGGCTAGCTAGATTAATCTTACAAGCCAGAGAGTCCTCCTCTCTTTTTAAAGCTAATATAAGCCTTTTAAGCAAATTAAGCTTTAATTTGCCCCATGGCTTCCGGTGGGAATGGTGAACGGCTGTGCCCACTGGCTCGGTGGGCAGAGCGGACAATGCAGCAACTTTTTTCGGGCTCAGGCAGGTTTTCCTGAAGCCCAGAAATGTTCTCTGGATTAAGGAGAATACTTGGAATTATCCCATTTGTCCTCTGAAATGGCAGCTTGCAGCCAGAAGATTGCATTTTGCTTTTGACTGGTAAGAGTACCCAGGAGGCGGAGATGTCACCATTTCCAAGCCGCACTGTAGCCTTAAAGGTCCACTAAGTCCGGCCACCCCATTTCTAAATCAGCAATTTGTGTGTGTGTGTTTTTAAGTATATGTACCCCAAGAGAGGCTTTTTATAGCAAGGAGAAGCCAGTCCTCTTGGTGCTTAATGTTATTTCTGGGATTACTTTTAGATTTTTTTTTTAAGTTTTGGATTTTGTTTTCCTTCCGAAGGAAATTTCAAAGATTGAGTAAATAATTGTCTTCCTGTTATTATTTCTGTATTAAATTTGAAAATATTAGCATTTTCCTATACGTTGAATCAGCTGATTTGAATCTTCAGCTTTCTGTCTTCACTGTCCCTTGAGAACAGTCTGCTATCTCACTCTCACTTTATGTAAACACATTCCGGAACTCTTCCATATCTTCAACTTTCACTGATTAAGTTCCTAGGGGGCGCCATAATCTACTGCATGAGACATGGAGGATTTCAAACAAATCTTTTCTGACCTTCACCAGGACTTCAAACAAATATCTTTTGACTTTTATCAAACCTTTATGCAAGATATCCAGGACATTGTGGTAAATATGAGAGCTAAAATGTGCCATCAGATTGGTGATGTGGTGGATGAAATTGAGGAATCCAAGAGCGATAGCAAGATTTCTTTTAAGACTGAGACTGGGATTTCTGTCAAGATGCTGGATGAAGACTGGATAGTGGAGTTGGAGAAATTTAAGGGAGAGAGTGATCTGCAAGCCATAAATAGAGTGAATCTCCTGATGGAATGCCATGAAAAGGAAGGGAATAATTAAACATGTTTTATCTTTTGGAGGGGAGAAAGATGTTCAGGAGGTTTATAATTTTTTTTCTTTATTTTAATATAAGGTGGAGGAGTAACTGTACTTGGTGATTTTTATTACGTGTTGAAGGAGAATGATTTATAGAAATAATGTGGTGTTTTGGTTTAGTATAGAGTAAGAGATTGATTATGGAAACTTTGTATATCCTTGCTGTTGAAAGTCAGAAGCCACATCCTCCTGTAAATTTTTTTTAAAAAAAATTCTTCTCTTGCATTTCTGCACTTTTTAAAGATATTTTTCTTCCTTTTTTATTGTAGTTTTTATTCTTTCTTTGAAACTCAATAAAAATTATTATTAAAAAAAGCTTTAGTTTGCCCCACCTTGATGTGAAACCCTGCTTATAGTTTTCTTTACCCCTTTCCAATGATATGTGATCATTCCACAAGACACACCTGTTTCAGGAGAGATCACGTTGTTTGCCAGACAATAATATGGTCATCACATCAGCAGTATCTCTTCTGAGATGTTGGAACTATGTGACCCTTGCACTTGGACCATTCCAGGAGAAAAGTGGCTTGCAGTCATCATTTATGGAACAATGGCCTCATGGTAAGGTAGGTGGTCACTGCCTTGTTTGGAAAGGAGTTGGTGCCACATGCCATGAGGCAGTGGTACAGCCTGTCTTGAAGAGGCTCTCCCTGGATCTTCCTATCATTGTGAAGCAGAATTCACCAAGCTGGACTGACATCTCAGCTCCAGGCCCGTAATGCAATGGAAGTGTTGACTTCGTGCCTGGATATTGTGAGGGTCTGGGTTTGGAGAAATAGACTGAAGCCAAATCCCAGAAAGACTGGTCACTGTTTGACTAGAAAACATCTGGCTATCTGAACGGGGTAGCCCTTTCTTTGAAGGAGCAGATACATGGTCTGAGGGGCTCTTCCTAGGATAAGAACCAGGTAGGGGATGGAGGCAATGGCTGGGGGATTTTGTTCAGCTTCAACTGGTATGCCAGTTGTAGCACTTTTTGAAGGAAGTGGCCCTGGCAACTGGGACTCACACCCTTGTCCTGGCTAAATTACTGCAGTGCTCTCTACATGGGGTTGCCTTTGAAGTTTACCTGGAAGTTGCAACTGACACAAAATACAGCAGCCTGTTTATTAGCAGATGAGAGTTGTTATTTGCACATAACCTGAATGCTGTCAGTCCTTCAAGGTAGGCCAGGTCAGGAAACAGACATCATAAGGAATGCTAGAACTCTAGCTAATTGATATAGGCTATAACAACACTATCTTTGGAGTCCATTGGAGTTCAGTGGCTAATAAATTCAAATAAATAAATGATAAAAAATAAATAAAATAAAATAAATGATAAATACATAAAAACCCTAATAGCATCCCCCCCTTATACCAAAAAGAGGCAATCTTGAGTTTCTTTCTCACACCTTCCTGTTTTCCCAGGCTAAACTCATGCTTTACGAACAGTCATCACATATGTTCTCCAAGGTCATCTCTGTACTCTTCTATAAGTGTTGCCATCTCTCTTCGGTTACCCATAACCTTCTGGCTAAAATTCCAAGTGGTTGGTTTTGATTTAAAAAGCCTTATATAGTTTGGCTTGGGTGCTTGTAGGACCACATAGTTCAGGTGGATCCTACTTGTCCAGCACATACTTTTTGGGTAGGGATGCCTTGGGATCACCATATAGGAATACTTTGGCATGTCCAGAAGCTGCCTTATTGGTAACTCCATGCAGGAGGGTTCTATAATGCTATGTGCTACTTTATTTTGGCTTTGCTTTTTTGGGGGGGGGGCTTAGTTTTTTCTGAAGTAAAGTAAGGGCATTAAGTCTAGTGAGGCTTAATATATATAGTATGCTTTACTTGGTGTTTTTGAACATTAATATGTAAAAAAGTGTGCTATATGTATTCCTGACTAATTTTGGCAAAATGAAGGGGGTGGGTGGGTGGCAGGAGCTAAAAAAAATGAGCTGGAGAGGCAAATGTAGCCTTTGAGCCATCCACCTGCATCTCATCGTTATACTTTGTAAGATATATGCTAATGGAATAATCATCAATTAAGATGATGAAATCCTTGTTTCCAGATGGTGTTAGTGTCTTCAGTGTTCTGCAGAAGTCTCTGTGGAATTTATCTCTTGGCTCTCTTTGGCTGCTTATGTATGATGAAGTGTGAATCAACTTGGCCTTTGTATGATGCAACTCAAAGGCATTTCTGCCTGAGGTGGATGCAATATCTTATACACGTATTCATCTGCAGATCCATTAACTAGAAATGTTTCCATTCTGAATGGTGCAGTCATTTCTGTGGAGATGTACTGATAGCTGTTACTGATTAGCCATCTCATATAGATAAGGCACATACCACAAAAAGTTCCTGCATTTGTCTTTGGATGGCATGGCCAGCTTAGAAATCGATGCCCCTCCTTCTATACTGATGCTCTTTCCCTTGATAAGGAAGACTTTCTCCCTTGTGTGTAGTCGATATCTGGTCTTGTGCTTGTTGCTGTCAAGGCAGTGCACCAAATAACTCTGCAGTATCTCACTCATTCTTTTCCTGATTTTTGGCCCATCTTTGGGCATTCTGGGTACCTGCCTGGATTAGTTCTCCAGATCAAGCAGTCCTTTGTTAGGAGCATTCAATACACTGTTTGTTTTGTCTGCATGGTAACTTCTCTAACCTTAGAAGGATTGCCTTTCATTTTCCCCTTAGTCCTCTGTTCTACTAGTTCCAGCAAGAAATACATATACTTGTGCATTTACTATCCTCTTGGCAGCTTCATCCCATAGGTTTGTGCAATACACGCACATACCTCTCACTGCAGCTTTCTTTCTGATGTAGATGATCTGTCCTTGAAGAATGAGAGGAGCACCTTCATGTTGAATTTCCACAGCTGGTAATTTCCATTGTTCAGTTTTACTATCCCCTGCTTTAAGTCTTCCCCAGAAGTCTTTTTTATTATATGACTTCTTCCTTTTTCTTATTAGAGTTGGTCACTAGCTACGGCAGCAGTGTCTCTGAGTTCATACATTTTTAGGAGAATTATCTGAATAAGCAAACTGAATCCACTGAGTTAAAAACTTGGCAGATTTTTAATAATTCAGAAGAAGAAAAGAATGGGCTGAATAAATCCGGTACAACAATTGTCAAAAATTGTTCTCGGGTGGAGCAGCCAAGTCAATCAGGATAAGCTTGAAAGAAAAAGCCCATCATGCTTTTCTCTTCTTGCATTAATTGGTGCAATTCTCCCAGTTTGCCCTCAATCCATCTAGTATTTGTTTATATACGAACACAGTATTTCACTTAAAATATGTCTTGTAGGCACCACTACAACTGCAAATTTGTAACGTTCTTTATCGCTATTCTTTCTTACCATACAGTGCCTAGATCTGCCTTCCACACTAAGACAATCTTCAGAAGTATGGACTTTACCTGTCTTTCACATATAGGTCACCCCTTTCCATTTGCATTTCCTTCTTCTTTCCATATATTCAATACAGAGTTTATAGCCTTGGGGCTAATACTAATGAATTATTTTCAAACTCATAATTTCTATATTTCATGTAAATTAAAGCTATATTAATATCTTCAGTGTCCAGTACTAATAAGTCTTTATATTGAAAACAGCATAAATTGCAGGATTTCCAGTTTCTTTTTCTTTAGCTCCCACTTCTGTTGTATCCTATTATTTTTTTTATTTCAAACTTTAATTCTTTTTAAATGCAATAAACCATTCATACTAAATATCCATTAGAGGCAGTTTTCATGGCATTCCATAAAACACAGGATTTAAATTCAGATCATTTACTTGAAAATGATTTTGTATATCCTCTGAATATAGTATTTAATCAAAATATTATATAATAGAAAAAAGATATGATCTCTATTTAAAACTGAAGTATGGTAGAGCCAAAATAGCATACAAATCAAATGGAACAGAATGGTAGATCGCAACTGTTGCAATTGTGTCTTTGCTAACTATATGAACCTAACTTAAATGAGATTTGGATACCATATATTCAGGAATAATTTAGGGGATTAATTGATATATAACCTCTAAGTAATAGGCTACTAGTCCTTCAAGCATCAAGAAGTTGATAAGCTTTGAGTAATTCCATGATTAAATAGTTCCATTGGACTGAGCATATTTTCCTTTAAAGTCACTGATATCTAAATACTCATTAAGAACCCATTTCTAATCCCCAGCTAATATAAATTCATCCTTTCAAACTTGTTCAGTCTTAAACAATTGATGATATATATGAATGTGTCATCTCCCCTTAAATTAGTTCTTAGGTTTTGAAATATTTAATTAAGGGTAGTATTAGATATTAGATAGAGGGGTCACTGCAAGTCAGTCAGTTAATATAAGGAAATTATGGAAGAAAAACAAATGCAAATATCTGCTAAATTCCTGAACATAATTGACCCATTTATACTGTACTTAACGACCATGCCATCAGATGATAGTGTTTCAGATTCTCCAAAATAATATGATTGGCAATGTAGGGGGGAAAAAGTTGATTTGAGTAATAAAATATGCTAAGACTAACTAAATGGATCTGGTAATTCTCCTATGCTTAGACAAAAAACATTTTAAAATTATGTTATTAGACAAGGCTTGCTAAAGAATTAATTGCTTAAATTTAACTGTGGGTCATCAGATACATATGGGAGATGTGCTATGCAGAGCCCACATCCTTAATTGCTATGGTAGAGATTTTTGGTGGGAAGGAGGCTTTTGGTGTCCCTTCAGTTTCTGAAGTCTGCTAAGCCATTCAATAAACATGCATCAGTGAGTGCTATAATCCCTTGGCATGGAGAGAGAAGTGAAATGAAATATGCATTGGCTCATCAGGTCAAGAAACTCAAGCATTTTAGCTCATAATTGCACTGAGTTGATGGCCTTTTTGCACACAGTACACGTAGATCAACTCAGAGGAAACACCTGCTATGGAACAGTGGCATGAAGTACAGTTAACTTCAGGTCAGGGTGTGCATCCTTCCTTGATCCTGAGAGGGGATATCAGACCTGTCAGACTTTTCTCAGCCAGCTAGGTGAGAAACTGCAAGAACTGACTTCCAAGGATACCAATGCTTTGATGAGTAGATTTATTGTAGCACATTCTCTCTCAGCCCAACTCACCTCACAGGGTTGTTGCTATGGGGAAAATAGGAGGAGGAAGGAGTATTAGGTATGTTCGCCACCTTGAGTTATTTATAGAAATACTAAAGGCAGGATAGAAAATAAATTAAATAAATAAACAAAGTTAATGAAGCCATTGGAAAATAATTCCAGTGACTGTTGAACATCAAATACAAGCCTTATTTATAATAAAAAGAAGGTTCACATCACTGCACCTCTTTGTCCTTCTCAAGCAAAGTAACAGACTAGAAGCCAGTCTTTTGGATGAGGGGGCCTTTTTTTTAACCTGATTCTTGCTTTTGCTAATGGACTGATTTGGCTGTTTGCTTTTGACTGTGTGACAACTTGCTATTGCATTGCCAGTTAGGCAGGTACAGGTAGAAGTTCTTGTATATCCGAAATAGTGTTTAAAATCAAGGTTATCTGGAGCCTCCACAGCTTTACCAATGTTAGAGTGAGAAGACTTAGCAAAATCTATTCAGCACTCTTGTAATTAGTGGGATGGAGGAAAATGCATATAGCAGTGGATCTTGGCATGAGAGGAGTAATCCCCCACTTTCTTGTCCTGTTCTATTGGCAAATGTGGCCCCCAAAACTTTGATTTCAGATGCAAAGAAGTCTACAGTAAGATTCTATCACTGGAAAAGGCACTTTGCTATTGATTGATTTAGCTTTCATTTATATGCTGCTGATATTGCTCTGCTCAGCAAGTCTGTTTATTCTTCCTCACTGAGACCAAATGGCATTTATATTAAAGGTTGACGAATATATTGAGGGTCCTCATTCCATCCCAGAGACTACAGGCAGCTTGCAGTTATAATCTCAGATCTCCTTCCTGTGATTTTCAAGAAACAGTGGAGAATGGGCATAGTGTCAAATTATTGGACATGGGAAAATGTTCAAAACTGGGAAAAATGAAGACACAGGCAATTACAGATTGGTCAGCGAGATATCAATACCAGGCAAAACTCTGAAACAGATTACTAAGCAGTTTGCTGATGAGCATTTTGCAAAGAATGCACTACTTGGCATGAGCTAACAAGGATTTATTAAGAATAAATCATGCCAAACTTTATCTGGTCACTTCATCTTTGAACGGCCAGTTTAGTTGAACACAGTTGAATATGGTGGACTTAGTGTACCTTGATTTCAGCAAAGCATTTAATAGTTTCCCATGATTTTCTAGTAGAGAATATGTCAAAATATGGGCTGGGTTATGCTTCTATTAGGTGGATATAGACCTGGTTGAATAAGCATATCCACTGAAATTACTCAAAGAAGTGGTGTGCCTATTCTATGTCTTGAGTTATTCAGCATATGACTTGAATGAGGTGAGGCCTTAGGAAGTATGATTATCAAATTTAAAGATGGCTAAAGATGGGGGTATACAAAACACATAGGAAGACAGTATCAATATTCAGGAGAATCTTGACTAGGTGGAACAAGCCTGGAAAAGAGAAGACTGCAGAGAAACATGTCTTCTAGTATTTAAAGAATTATTGTGAAGCAGATGGGGCAGAATTGTTCAGAATTGTTCCAGAAGACAAGAAACAATGGGTTTAAACTAGAGAGAAATAGATTTCAATTGGGCACAGGGAAAATTTCCTAACAGTAAGAGCTGTTCAGTAATGGACCAAGCTACTTCGCTGGACTCTTCTTCACTGGAGGTCTTCAAATAAACCCTGGATGGCCATCTGTCAGGGATCCTGTAGTAGTAGATTCCTGCACTGTAGATATTGACTGATGGTCTCCAGTTTTAGCTAAGCTTTTTTATATACATCCGTCTATATGGTAATTTCCTTTTAGAATGACTGCAAAGCATGGCTACACCAATATTTACAAAAATGTGAACCATCTAATCCTAGTAATTATCTATACCCCGTTGCAGCCTCTGAATGTTTACCTGGTATCTATTTCATCCATGTAGGAATGAAATATATATTATTTATGATAGGCTGGATTTAGAAAGAATAAAAGTAAAATGATCAGGTCTATGTTTTATTAAGGAGTCAACTTAGCATCCTACATCAGCTTTTAACTGTTTTTTCATCAGCTTTTCATTTACAAAATAGAATTTGTTAGTATCAGACACCGGTCATAACTAATAGAGATGAAATATGACTTGGATTTATCCAGATATTGCACTAACCTAATACTATACATAATTGGTATACAAAAGACCTTAACAGCCATCTATATTAGCTGAAGGGTAAAATAAGGATACATTCTGTCCCTGTTGCTGTTAAGGTGACCCCATACTGCCAGCTGTCATTCCTCAAAAGCAGTTTGAAAGCAATTTGTGATTTCCTTCACTTCGTGTCACTTGACTTGACATGGCAAGACCAAGGAGTGAAAAACCATTGCCACATTCTCTGCTGCCCCCTTCATCCCAATTCCACACAGAGAAAGAAAGAAACAGGGGGAACACCCTGGTAGTCTGTCTTTTGTGTGCTGGCACATACAAAACTGAAATAAAGGCGGAACAGGCGAAACCCTTGTCAATTTCACCCCTTCTTCCTTGGCTGAGCTGACCTGGCTGGATGGGGAGCTGCAAAGTGGTCAAGCTTGCATTTTCCTTATAGGACATGAAGCTAAGGAGTGGTGCAAAGCAAGCGTTCCCGCTAATGAAGAAGCAGAACAGCAGCACAAAACAAAACAAAACAAAACAGTTCATGCATGCCAGAGTTAAGCTCAGCCAGCTCTGTTCCTTAACACTGCCAAATGTATGGAAGCATAACAGTCTAGAACAGTTTCCAGATTGGCACCGAAGCCTTGTGCAGAAGTGCCATGAGTTGTGTATTTGCTCTTGCAGCCAGAATAGCTTTTCTCCTCTTCCTTTTTTTTAGGGGCATGAAAAATATTTTCAGTCTGAAACATCTCGAGCTTAAAATTAGAATGCCCTCAGTACTCTGGCAACTCTGGTAAGGACAGAATGGCTGCTTCAACTCAAATTGCTTTGAATTCAAAACGCTGGACACTACTACATTTATCTCTTAACTAAAACTGTATCAGCTGGGGACTATCTAAATTTGGCAACAGCCTCTATTCCCCACCCCCACCTCCCATGCACAGACAGGCGGTCTAGTGCACATTCCCTCCCCTACATCCCCCACTTAACTGTAAGATACACATAATTACTCCAAGCTGCAGAGGGTCCCAGCTTCCTCTCTGCAAGAAGTAGAAGAGGCCTGGGAGGCTCAGAGCTCAGGCTGCTCAGAGCAGGTTCACAGGCACAGTGCCAGGACTCAACATATCGCCCCTCTGAAAGAACCCAGGAAGAATGGGAAAATAATTGCAGCCTGTTCACACAAATCAGATCAAACCAGCTTGATAATATTCCTGGGTTTCACTGCTACCGATGAACTGATTTTTATTTCCTAAATAAAATCAGAGTATCCTGTCTTGAATTGAACATGTTTGTATGGCGGTACAATCATTCAAAGGCCCAATTTTTATCTTCAGATATAAATTCTGCATAGAAGTTTTTACTTGGTGGGATGTACAATAGATCCAGTCTTTTAAATATTGGGGATTATATTTTGACAAGAGACTTACATGGGGCCATTATTAGCTATCACTTAATGATTGATCTTTATGATTATTAGGTAGTTATAGAGAAGACTGTATGTTTGGGTATATACACATACACACTAGAGATGGCCAGCTGCTTTTAAGATTAGATAGACAGACAGACAGACAGATAGACAGGTAGATGTAAATTCCCTTCTCATCCCTGTGGGTGGTATGTGTCTTCCTCAACCTTGGGTCCTTTACCAGAGGCCTGGGAGTCTGAGGGTTCTGTGCAGGATCTTAGCTGTTCCTAGCACTTCACTCTTCTGGACAGAGAGCTCTGATGTTGCTCCTGGGATCTGTTGCAGCCACTCTCCCAGGTTAGGAGTCACAGCTCTGAGGGCTTCTACTACCACTAGGAGCACTTTGGCCTTTACTTTCTACATCCTCTCTAGTTCTTCCTTGAGGCCCTGGTACTTCTCCAACTTCTCATACTCCTTCTTCCTGATGTTGCTGTCACTTGGTACTGCTACATCTATCACTACTGCTGTCTTCTGTTCCTTGTCTACTTCCACAATGTCTGGTTGATTGGCCAGTACCTGCCTATCCATCTGGATCTGGAAGTCCCACAGGATCTTAGCCCTGTGGAATCTCCCATCTGGACTTGGGAGGGTCTAGCCCAGATGCTGTGCAGATGTTCCTGTATACAACACCAGCTGCTTGGTTGTGTCATTCAGTGTATGCTGTTCCTGCCTGCATCTTACATCCTGCCACTATGTGTTGGACTATCTCTGAGGCCACTCTGCACAGTCTGCACCTTGGGTCCTGTCTAGTGTGGTAGACCCCTGCTTCTACGGATCTGGTGCTTAGTGCCTGTTCTTGTGCTGCTATGATCAGTGCCTCAATGCTGTCTTTTAGTCCATCCCTTTCCAGCCACTAGTAGGATTTCCCAAGGTCAGCCACCTCAGCTATCTGTTGATGGTACATCCCATGCAGGGTCTTGTCTTGCCATGGCGCTTCCTCTGCTTGATCTTCCTTCCATGTTCACTGCTGCCTCAGCATTCTCTCAGCAGCTCATCTTTCGGTGTCATCTTACTGATGTACTCCTGGATGCTGTGGGTCTCATCCAGGACAGTGGCTTGGACACTCACCAGACCACACCCTCCCTTTTTCTGGCTGGTGTACAGTCTCTCTGAGTGTTGGACTTGGGGTGGAAACCTCCATACATTGTGAGGAGCTTCCGGGCCTTCACATTGGCAGCCTCCATGTACTCCTTTGGCCAGCTCACTATAATGGCAGGGTATTTGATGACTGGCAGGGCATATATGTTAATGGCATGGATCTTGTTCTTCCCATTGAGCTGGTTCTTCAGGACTTGTCTTATCCTTTGGTGGTACTTGGATGTTGCTGGCTTTCTTGCCTCCTCCTCATGGTTCCCATGTGACTGTGGGATACCAAGGTACTTGTAGCTGGTCTGTACGTCTACTATGTGGCTTGCTGGTAGTGTCACCTCATCAGTCTTGACTACCTTCCCTCTCTTTACTACCATCTGGCCACACTTCTCTAGTCCAAATGACATCCCAGTGTCCTCACTATAGATCCGTGTCAGATGGATCAGTGAGACAATGTCTCATTCACTCTTGGCATACAACTTGATGTCATCTGTTTAGAGGAGGTAGCTGATGGTAGTTCCACTCTTGAACTTGTATCCGTATCCAGTCCTTGTGATTATCTGGCTGAGGGAGTCAAGCTATGCAGAACAGCAGTGGGGACAGTGCATCACCTTGGTATATGCTGCACTTGATGGCCACTTGTGCAAGTTGTCTTGAGTTGACTTCCAGTGTTGTCTTCCACAGTGCCATTGAGTTTTTGAGGAAGGTCCTTAGTGTCCTGTTGACTCTGTATAATGTCAGACATTCACAGATCCATGTGTGTGGCATTGAGTCATAGGCTTTCCTGTAGTCAATCCAGGCTGTGCTCAGATTGGTCTGTCTAGACCTTGAGTCTTGGGCGACTGCTCTGTCTATGAGCAACTGGTGTTTGGAGCCTCTGGTGTTGTTCCCAATGCCCTTTTGAGCTGTGCTCATGTACTGGCCCATATAGTCCTGTAGCTTGGTGGTTATAATAGGACTGTCCATGTTGTGGGGAGGCAGGTTATTGGCTGGTACTTGGCCAGTGCTGTTCCTTTGTGGGGGTCTTTCATGAGCAGCACTGCCCTTCCTTGTGTTAGTCAGTCTGGGTGGGAGTCTGCTGCTAGTAGCTGGTTCATCTGTGCTGCTAGGCATTCATGCATTGCTGTTAGTTTCTTTAGCCAGTAGGTGTGGATCATGTCTGGGTCAGGTGCTGTCCAGCTCTTCATGTTCTTGACCTGCTGTTGGATGTCTGCTATTATATAGAGTCCCTTCTGGAAGATGGGCGGTGATAAATTTGATTAATAAATAAATAAATAAATAAAATAAGAAATTATGATGGTCACTGATTCATGTTCTGGGAGATTGCTGTGGTCTGCTCTCAGGTCCTGCAGCCACTTTGCACTGGTGTTATGTGTCTTCTCTTTCCCCCATATGTTCTTCCATTACTGTTCAGTTTCTGCTGTTGGTAGCTCTGCTGTTACTGTGTTGTTGTACTGCAGTTGGGAGTACACCTTGGATGGTTATTTAATTTATTTTCTTGGCCTCTGCTTCTCTAGGGTATCCCCTTAGCCTGGTGGCCAGCGCTGTGAGCCTTTGTTTAGCAGTCTCTAGGGCTTCAGATGGAGTCAGGCCCTTGTATTTTTTCAGTAGCTGAGTCTTATCCTTAATCTCCACACCCTTCTGTAGCTTTTTAGATAGATAGATAGATAGATAGATAGATAGATAGATAGATAGATAGATAGATAGATAGATGATAGATAGATCGATAGATATTGTTAACATTAAGGGCAAATCCTATACAGAAATTTGGGGATGACATCTATTAGATCTCAGGGGCTTGGCACTTCTTTCAGGTGTTTCCTTCTTCCTAGTAACACTTACTTACTCTATCTTCTTTATGGGCGCAGATTAAGCCATAGTCTTATTAAATGATATTGCCTTGAACAACTAAGAAAGGGAGACTGGATGCAGCAGTGTTGAAGTTGAAGTTTTGTGTAGAAGGGTTACAGTCTACTAAACCAAATGATCTAAAAATCATTTATTTTTATAATCATTAGGTTAGGATGGTTGTTAGTGGTTCCTATTTCTCAACTTGCCATTCTCGTCTCAAAACCACTAACTGAAGAGTATTCTCTCTTGAGATGTTGACCTTTCTTCAGAGTTAGAGGGCATTTACAGTCTTTAGATTTCTGTCAGAGCTCTTTGCTTGAGGCATGGTATTTAGAAATTCCAATGGCATATCATAGCTGAAACTTTGACTGAAGTGAAACCCAAGATCTTCTGCATTGCTGATTGTTTTGCCCTCTGTACTTAGTTCCCAGGGAAAAAAAAATTATTGTATGCCTTACATCTCTGTATAAACCACTTTACCCAAGGTGCTGTGATGGAAATATTGGATAACTAATTTTACATTACTTGCTCTAGGTTAGACTGGGAAGAAGAAAGATTCATCCTGGAAGAAGGCAATCAGGAATCACTTCTCTACCATTGCTAAGAAAATTACATGGAGTGAAGCCTGACTTGGAAGTGTTTTTAATATTCTACATGGTAGTAAGCAATTTAGCTATTTTATTTTTGATCATTTTAATTGTTTTATTCCCAAATGTATTCATACTCATATCTACTTATCTGAGGAGGAGAACAGGATGTGGAATTTGCTGAGTCTTGTCCTAAAGAACGAAGCCTCCTTCAGAGAACTTCCACCCATATGAAATTACACAATTCTCCAAGTCTTGGAGAGTGGTGGCTGCACCAAGTTGAGAGGACAGAGGCATAGAGGAGAATCAGAATTCAAGGAGTAATGGTTTATCTGGGGAGTCAAGAGCTCCTCCCAAGTAGACCACATCCTGCTTCAGGAGAATTAGTTCTGGTTGGGCTTCGATGAGGGCTTAGAAGCTTCCTTTATAAAAGTTTCTCCCTGAGATCAATTTGCTACTGAAACTACTACTACTACTTCATCATCATCATCATAATCATCATCATCTATTTGCTTACTGATTTAAAGTTATTGGCTGCTCATCTCCAGTGGACTCTCAACATCAATATCAACTATGTCTTATATATTTATTGTGGGGAAAATAGGAGGTGGAAGCATTAAGAATCGCCTTGAGTTGATCAAAAATAAAGGTGGGATAAAAATCAAATGAATAAATAGGTAATAAACAAACAAACAAACAAACAAACAAATGCTTTTCTATCACATACCTAAATAAATTAACTGGCTTTTTGAATAACTGACTTCTGCTAATATCTATATAACACCTTGCTGCTTAACTCTTGGAAGTCGTTACTTATATATCGGCTGTGTATCTTAACCTCTGGATTGTTGCTCAACCACATTTTTTCCTGCTAATTCTACTGTGAATAAACTTGGACAATTCAATCCCAGACTGTGTGTGTGCCTAAGCTTTAGCTTGGTAACTTGTTGCCAGATGTTTAAGTCAGCACAGTTCCATATTCTGATTTTATATATGTTTTGATTTTACTCAACCTTTCATTGAAGTGATATTTGATTTTATACAGTATGGATTGATTGATTGATTGATTGATAAAAACTTTATGATCACAGATCAAAATACAAGAGAGAAACTGAATGGCACATGTAATTTTCAATTTTAAAGGAAACTGAAAGATCCAGTATAAGCACAACCATATTCTACTCAGATGTAAATTGGCACCTAGACTTGTGGGCAGAGTAGTAAACCTTAAATATTTGAAGTGTGATGTCTGGGACTTGGTCTACCAGAATTTATTTAATAAAGAATTCATGAGGATATCCAGAAATGTTCCTAATCAGAAGCAATGCTATACTTTTATAACAATCTTTATGAAAAAGTACAATAAGTAGAATGTTCATGTTTCTCCTACTTTGTATGAACCACTAATAGGAAGCAGGGCTTCAGCTGATTCTATGAGCATACTAGTGGCAACCAGATCTTTGTTTTTATACACTCTTTGTCAAACCAGGGTATTCATTATAGAACCAGGGTGTGTCAGTCTTTGCAAATTGTCACAAGTGTGTGTATAGTTCTTGTAAGCACTGTGAGTGTCGTGGAGCTTTTAGTTTGTGGAAATGGATATGCAAAAGCTAAATTACAAGACTCTGTAAGGGAAAAATCTACTTTTATCAACCACTTGATATAAGAAGATCACATTTCTGCATTTAAATTTGGGTGGAACAGATTCTCCACAAATAACTCCCAAGTCAAAGGATGAATATTTATTCATTTTGAAGTTGTCCAAATGCTGTAGCAAGATGCAACTGATTATTGGACTATTGATGGTGCTCATAGTAGTTCCTGATCAATCCCCATTGATCATCACATTTAGATTTTTTAGATGTAAATTATGGAAAGATGGAGCCTGAAAGAAAGCTGCATGTGTTATTTGACTGGGAGGTTACAGTCAGGGTACCTTAGTTTTGTTGGGGCAGTGTGTGTTGGAATTGTTTAAAAACTGTATTTTATTATGCTAAACTAATCAAAATAAAGCAACAGGAACATACAGCAGCATTAAAGAATCAATACAACTTCAAAATTGATAAGCATAGCAATTTTTAAAACAGGAAAAAAGTCTGTGTAGGGGGAGGCCAAGAAATTATGTTATTAATGTAGGTTCAATATCAGCGGGCTTAGCAAGGCAAAATTCTATGTTTTGTCCCCCTTTAATATTGTATGCCACAAAGTTATTTGCTTCTTCCATTTCATTTTTTCTTACTTATTCACATGTGTACCCAACCAAGGATTGTAATATAGCAAATAAAGCAGATACATTTTATAGATTACAGGTTTTAAAGGATTAGTCAACTAGATCAGCTCAATAGGTTTTATATCTATACCTTTTAATGCTATTTTAAATTTACCTATTTATTCATTTACCTATATGTGCACAGATATTTGTTGTAGTTTCCCTCTCTCTTTTTGTACTGGTCACTGACCGTAATAACATTTGTTCAGTTTGTTCAGTAAGTTCAAATATAAGATAAAGGGCTATAGCAAGAACCTACCCTAGCATTAAAGTCACCTCCTATAGCTTTTAGCATTTCAGGGGAGTTGACTCTTAAATTTATTATCTAATTTATGGGCCTGCAGCATGTATCCTTGAATAGTAGATGGGTACAGGTAGCAGGAGGAATATACACAATTATTAGTAAAAGGCAGCAGAATCTAAATGTAAATCATGCAGTTATTTCACAGCCTAGATGGAGCTCTTTAGCATGTGACATTTAGGCTTGATGGAAATAAAAGTAGCAAATCTTTGTCTGGCACATCTCACACTTTCAGTTGGCTGGAAGAACATCCATCCATCTGCATTTTGCCTGGCAACCAGCCTCCTGGACAAAGAAGAACTCAAATTTGAGGACATAAAGAATCACGTCCGGGTTGCTGCATTTGGTCATCAGACCCACTGTGTTTCAGGAGACTAGCAGAAGCTTTCCTCTGAAAACCTCCATTCAAGAGTAGGGAACTGGCTTGCAGAATTTGAACACAAATGCTCAGTCAAGGAGAGCAATTACTGTACTGTACAATTGTTTGATCTGCTGCCGCAGGAAAATAGACTGCTATGGCCTGTGGCTCAGTGTATCAGGAATTCCATTCCTTGGTTTCAGAAGGTTAACCTCTCTCCTGCCTTAGAGGTTCCTACATTGTTTTCTCACAGCAATATTGATTTCTTTTCCTGGAATGAAATTTTGTCATAAGCCCTTGGCACTAGATAGATCTGATCTTCTCAAACTGGTCTTCGATTTCATTTACAGATTCGTGCTCAGGATCAGAATTAATGTTGAATGGAGACTTCTGCTGTGTTACTATCATCTTATGCTTTCATCTAGATTAATTTCCACTGGTGGGGGCAGTCTGAGGTCAAATGTGGAGGCCATTGCCCTATACTCCATGGCATTGATGAGGGACTTGTTTCTTGAATCAATGCTTTCTCTCTGCATTATTAAATTTGTTAGTAAATGTGCCAGTTCTGGAAAGTTTACAGATCTGAGTCAAAAAACCTTCCAGAACTCAGCAGATTACTCTGGAACAGAAGTTTCCCGGTAAATTCTTTCTGGTCTCCTGTCAGTTAGTGTATTTACCACTGAGGGCAATTTGCTTGTGGAACAGACTGCCAATACAGCATTTCTTACCTTCTCCAATTTATGCACAGTATTGACTTGTTTATGTGGTCACAAATGAGTTAACGAAACTTTCATCTTCTGCACTTCTGCAGAAGTGCATCCCTTATGGAGGAATGTTTCCTATATCTAGGTTCATGCCTAGTTGAGAGAACTTTTTCATTTTGCTTTACTTGCGCAGGGCTCTCAATGCATTTATGTTTGTTTTATTTATGTCTGCTACACTTCAACATTTGGCCTTGAAGGCTATCTTTGCAACAAAATTGGGGAATAACGGCTAGGATGGTAGGATTATCCTGAAGAACAAAGGATGATGCTATTTGAAATCTCCACAGACATTATTTCATTCTTAGAAACATCAGGGGGAAGGTGGGGTGTTTAAAGTCAAGCATGATTCTTTTCTTTTTCTTGAAATGGGAAAAAAGGTGTTTTGCTGATGTTATTTGCTATCCACTGAGTTGGAAAGAATCCACAAATTTCAGATTGATTACCTCTCTCTTTTTTCCTCTATTCACTTTTTTGCCAATGATTTTTCTTCTGCCCTTATATTATTTATAATATAAATACTTCTGCATACCTTCCAGACTGTTTGTTTGAAAGCTTTTGTGCAAACAAATGAAAACTTGTTTAATTCATCATACTTCAATAAGTTGTTCAGAAATGGAGATCTCTGTGACATCAACAGAGACAGTGATTTGTCGTGAAATATATTGGTAGAGCGTGGGGGTGGTTTAATCTTCGGATGGTATCTGGCATTCTTGTATTGGTTCTAGACTGATTAATATATCCTCTTTTTGTCCTTCCATATTCTTGTCAGATAAGGAAGTGAGCACATCACACTTATTAGAAGACAGAAAACCCTTTACACTTCCAATCACCAACCAAGTGTGAGCTGATTTGCCACTCTGGTGAAAACTTGTCCTGTTGTGCTTCTGGTTTTTATTTTTGCCTTCAATCACTCCAAACATGTCCTGTCTCCAAAGTCAGAGGGTTCAGGCTTATTGGTCACATTTCAGAGAGGGGAAGACAAAGGAAGGGCATGCAATTTCAATAATTGACACATGCTTGGCACCTAAGCTGATGGGTCAGTTTGTATACCTCAAAATGAATCTTCTGGGATTCTCCCCCTGACCATCACTGCTGAGTGAATCTTCATTTTGCTGTTGAATTTAGCTCCTTGATTTCTTTCCACTTGTTTATTACATTTTAATGTTCATTTGAAATAAGTCTGTCCTTGGCCAGTATTGCAACCTTGACCTTTAAAATTTTGTTGCTTCCAAATCTGATGGAACTGAGTCTGGCAAAAGTACATGTTTGCTGTATCTCATTTTTAATTCCTGATTTGTGCTGAGATGGTATAATAGGGCTTGATAATTACCTACTTCCATATGTTACTGCACTCAACCCCCCATTTCAGTACAGGATCTTAACTGTCCCCTTGGAATAAACACTCTGCTACAGTATACTGTCTCTCCAATGATTTTGTATGAAGTGGACCAATTTGTCCTTCAGGAGAATTGCTGTTTTTAAAGAAATCCTTGTGCACTGACCTCCTGCATACAACTTTGCATAAAAATTACTGTACAGATGTCAACTTATATGCACAGATAGTAATTTAGGCTGACTTTCACAGGTACAAACAAAATGGGGCCGTAGCTTAATTGTACAGGACTGGCTGTATGCAGATGTTCCCAGACCAGAACTCCAGCATCTCTACTTAGTGCTAGAAAAAAACTCTCTCAGATCATAATATAAGACAACAGTATTGGACCATTGGACCAGTGTTTAAATTAGTACAAAGCAACGTACTGGCTGGGTTTGCACCAAACACAAGACTAGGCTAAAATGGGGTTGGACTGTTTACAACCGGTAACTTCCAAAAGATTTTTCTGATCCCACTGTACACTCATCATCAACAGGAATAAATTGCTGCTTTTGGACATGTTAAGTCTTGTCCAGCAGAACTTTGCTCTCTCTTCTTCCCCAGGGTTGTTTTCTTCATCTCCATCAACTAGCTATTGGTTGTTCCTGCTAGAAGTCAGTACCGTTTATTGATCAACGCAATTGAGATTACAAATATTCTACAACTGGGAAGAAGGAAATTTACTCTGTACAGAACAGAGAAATTCAAGAAGGGTAGGTAGGTAAAATAACAAGGAATGAATCATCCAAAGGGCTTTCTAAAAAACCTGCTCTCTTTATAGATGGGAAATGTTATCTTAAAACAATTAAAAGCAACTGAAACATACTGTACACCTGCCTTTCATCAAGCCAAAGCTAAATTTGCTATAAAGCCTCTGCAAATTTCTATAATAATTAGCAATCAATGTTATAAAATATTTATAGACTATGAAGTGCTCCGTGATATTTCTGTCACATGGGAAGAATAAGTGAGATATACTAAATAACAAGTCAACGTAGGGTATATTAGTTAACAAAGTTCATGTTTATAGAAAGGTGAGGATTCCTTTAAATCACAGCCAAAATAACAAAATGGCTTTAAAAGAAAATTTGTTGGTGACATTCTTGACATAGAGAATTTATACTTCAACCAACTTGTGATAAAAAATAAAAATATACAAATCAAAATCTTTAGCAGTGATAAAAACGAAGCAAATTTGTTTCTACTTTTAACCATTTCTGGATGGAAAACCTTTGAGTTGCAACATTTTGCCAATCTTGTTGTTAGGGAACCCTGTCTATGAAACCTACTGTGTTGCATTAATAGCAAGTAATAATTTTGCTCAATTTATTGCTTGAATAATTTTACCAAAATTTGTATTTTTTTCATAAATATGGTGAAAGCAAGTTGAGATTATAGCACTCAAACTAAGTTGCTTAGTTGTTTTTTTGGTTTTAGATATTTTTATTATTAAGATAATGAAATAAAAAAGAAAAAAGAAAAATAGGATCAAACAAAAAGAAAGTACTATTAAGCATGAATAAAAATCATTGTGGGAAAACTTGCTAGTAACGTATTCTTCCCTTTCATTTGTATCCCCAAATGACTAACCATAATTTAGATAGTTACACTTGACACTGAACATTACACTGAACATTAAGGCTTTCTGTTTAAGTATTTTCATCTGTTCTTTTTAATTGATCTCATAACTTTTTTCGAGAAACCATATTCCAAATATTTAAATTTGCCTTGTTGTGTAATGTGTTGTATTTAAGGGAGCCATTCCTGCATAAATTTAGTTAAACAATTATGAATTGCCATTGCTGCAAATTTGGTCTCCCAATCTGATATTGTTGGCAAGGTTCCACTTTTCCAATGTTATTTTTAATTTGCTACTGGTGGTCCTCGCTTAACAACCACTTGTTCAGCGTCCAAACTTAAGATGGCACTGAATGAGTGGTATGATTGATCCTTGTACTTACAATGACCACAGCATCCTGTGGTCATGTGGTCACCATTTGCTTCTGACAAGCAAATGGTGACCACATTACATCTTTGCTTAATGACCTGTGGTGATTTGCTTAATGATGGCAACAGGAAGTGCTGGTATTTCTGTCATTAAGTGAGGACTACCTGTATAGTAAAAACAATCCCAAAATGTAGATTGTAATTTTGATTTCTTCTGAAAAATACAATTTTCTTCACAAATAGGATAAGAAAACCTTAAGACTTTTAAAAAAAGAATGTAGGAAAAACAAAATTGATGAAATTGTCTACCCTGTTTTTTTTCAATTTATTTTCATGGCAAAACCTATTCACTAGTATCAGACAGGCCAAGAATGTGGCAGCAGCTCTAAATCATATTCAAGTTTATAGACTTGTTCCTCACAAAATACCCACAAAGAACAGATTGGTTTCTGCCTAATTTCAAAAACAATCTCTCACCTTTTAAAGTAGTAACATATATTAATAATGATTTCAGAGCTGTGTTATATTTAAAATAAGAGTGATAGCAAGAAATTGGATGGATACATTGTTTATCACTGAGCACTATGTCACAAGTCATAAATATGCATATACATAGAGTTTGTGAAGGCCTGTTTAATCTGGTTATCAATCCAAAGTTTCATGCTGTAATCTTTCATCCATGTTCTGTTTGGGGCAGAGTGACTACTTCACAGTTTACGAGAATTGCAGAGCTTGTGACTGCTATGTGCTGAGAGAATGTGATAAAGAGGCTGAAGAAAGTAAAGTCTGAGAAGGCAGTTTCTAAGGGCAATGAGAATCAAAACGTTACAGATGCTGTGCAAGATCACTGGTTTCTATACACCCACTACTTTCTAGAACTGAGCTGGTTCCTAAGATAAGGAAGAGAAGCAGTGAAAAGTAACAGGGCTTGCATGAAACAAGGGCAATACATGCCTGAAAGTGGGATGTACCTTTCAGAAGACTGTAGATGGTAAGAAACCAGGAGCTTATAAAGCACCCACCTTTCAGCAGAATGGGAAAAAAATCCATCCACAATATCCACCTTGTCTAGACTGTGCAAATCTCCTCTTCTCCAGTCCAAGAACATTTCAACATAGTCCACCTCAGTCAACTGCTAATATAATAATACCTAAATGTGTTTATTCCTCAAACTTTTTTCCTTCTCTATTTTTGATTTGAAAAAGTTACATAAATAGTGATTTAACTAAATCCTCAAATTCCTTTTATACTGTATAGAACTCACACATGTTAAAATCAGAGCCACCCCACAGTTTTCTAGTTCACAGACAAAGTTCCGCTATCGGCCTGGTTTTTGCTATATGTGCAGAGTACAAACAGGGTTCATGTGACTCCTTCCCAACTAAACCCACAACTCCATTTCACGGAATTGGCCCATGGACAAAATAAGTACCTGACAGGGACACCAGAGGGGGTCAGCTGTACATCTGGATGAGCCATAAAGACTGAGATTCTCAACTTTAATTTAAGAAAGAGACCCAGAAGAGTCTATAACCTGACCTATGAGCCAAAAGTATAATCACTCTTCTGCTCATTTGGAAAGAAAGGCCGTTTCTGGATTTTCTGTGTTCTTAGTCAAATAATGAACAGTCTAGCAACGAATAACATACAAAATGCCTGGAGAAAGAAGAGTTTTTTTTAAAAAGGATATTCTGTAATGGATTGCTCCTCGTCAAAAATACTTAAGAAATCCAGGCTTTTGGTGTCCTTGTGATGGACATTAATGTATCTACCCCAAAACAAAAGGACAGGGATTTGTAATATACCTAGAAATGTACTTTAAAGATATCCTGCCAATGCATGCAGATAAAATCCATCATTAATAAACTCACGCTGCCAAAGGCAGGATGGTGGCTAAGATTCAGTACTGTTGTGCCCATTCTAAAGAGTGGGGAAAATGATGTTTGACCACTGTGATGAGCAGTCCAATGTTGGTTCTGGAGGCAGCAGTCTTTGGTATATGGATATCACACTTCTACAGCACTCAAATGATATTTTATTGCTTTCAAAACACAGGATACAATCTCTACCCCATTTAACACATTGGTAGCTTTGTGGAATGTAATTCACAGATGTCAAAATGATCTAATAAATGACTAATGATGAGGGATAAAACTTGCTACCAATTATTCACCATTTTTGGAAATCGGTACAAAGCTCTGTTGATTAAAAAAGTAAAACTAGTGTAGAGATTGAACCACACTATTCTCTTGGCACAATTTGTACTTAGTTTCATAATGTTTTGATGTTTGTGTGTTTCAACATCTCTTAAACTTGGGCACATTTTGATTGCTCTAAAATGGAAAATTTTAGTTTATCACACAGTTGATAAACTTACCTTTACTAGTATGCCCTTTGTATCTATTTATTTACATACAGCTGTATCTGTTCAGTCCATATTCACCGCTACTAGTTTTTCAGATTCCCCTCCCAAACCACAAATTGGACACAAAATGAAACTCACACTTTTCCAGTGCCATAACTTTTGTAGTCTACTACTGCCGAAACAGCTACAATTACAGCAGGCATGCCATAGCCAACCAAATAGAAGTATTTTCTACGTGAATGTTCGCTCTCGAAGACTTCCACCAACATTATGTAGAGCTGTACTCCTTCCAAAAACATCCAAGTGAAAGCAGAGAGGAAGAAGAAATGCAGGAGAGCAGCAAACACAGCACAGGCTATCTGGGAGAACAAAAAAGACAAAGTAGAACGGTAGTTACTTGTAGCCTCTGTGTCTGTGTATGTTGATTAAGGATGGGAGCAAATTGTGCAGATAGGTGAGCCTTCTACTATTTACAGATTAAAACTGGAGGTATAAAAGTATGGATGGATTTGTGATTTATTTATTATTTCAGGATTCAAGCATTTAATTATTATTATGAAGAAAAATTCTACCATACCATTATGATGCTTTACACACGTGTGTATGATTACAGTCACAGGCTATACCAATTTTTTTGTTTAGATGCATATGCCAACTCACATATTTACATGTGTTCAATTGTATTTTCGAATGAGTGATCTTTTTAAAGATCAGCATACATGCTGCAAAACCATGCACTGTGCTTTCAGTAATTTCTGAAGTAGAAAACATTGCTGAATATCAACTATAGAACGTTTCCACGTTTTTCCAGAAAAAAAGCAACTTGGTTAATATTTCTGTCCCCAAGCACATGGATAGGCATTGCCATTTCTAACAGTCTTAATATAGAGATAAAGGAAGATAGAGAATGAAGAAGTTTGCAAATAAAGAGTGGAAAGAAATCCTATAAAAACAGCAAAGCAGGCATTGCTATACATTAAAAGTTGAGTATTTGCGAGCCATAAAAAGAAGGTAGACAGTTTTAAAGAAGATAAAAAGATGGAACAGAGCATTAGCTAATGAGAATTAAAGGCGTAACTTCTGGACAGTAGGATGAATACCATAGGTTCAGACCTTCCCTTACATTCTCAACTTTGAATTAAATATCTCAAGAGACATATTTGAGAGAGTTTGGGGAGTTATAAATTATCTCCTTTACTACTACTACCACTGGCCTCAAACAGGCCTCATATAAAATATGTTTTACTGGGAATTCTCCACCCCCAGGAGAATTTTTTTTTTTGGTGCCTTCAAGTCAGTGTTGACTTCTGGCAACTGCCTGGACAAGTCTCTGCAGTTTCCCTGGTAAGATTTCAGAAGTGGTTTGCCTTTGCCTGCTGAGAGAGAGGGACTGGCCCAAGGTCACCCAGCTGGCTTTGTGCCTAAGGTGGGACTAGAACTCACGATCTCCCGGTTTCTAGCCTGCTGCCTTAACCACTACAAGAGAAGATTGACAGGCGAATCTATTATATAAAGAGGTTGCAAGCGCTTGTTCACTGGAAGTGCTGAAGTATAGCTGACCAGACATTGTTCAGGGTTGTTTTAATTTTGATTCCTGCACCAAACTGATGGCCTAATTGGCTCCTCCCAATCACATGATTTCATGATTCATAATATATCAGTAGTTACAAATACGATAAATGATCATGTTCACTGGTAGGTAAATCTAATCATATTTGAGTCATGTTTGGGTCTATGTAATTTTCATAACAACAATATAGCAGTGGTTTTAATGCTAAGAAGGAAATGGCAGTGATGTGCTGAAAGACAAAGGTGTGCATGCTATGAAGCCTGCTTTGAATCCCTTAAAACAGCTTGCTGCATTCAACTGCAGTTGAAGGTCTTATCCCCCTATCAGCACTGAAGCAAGTTTCAACTTCTAATCCAGTCAGCTTCTATACATGGAACAGGGAAGCAGGATTGTTTCCTTTCAGTGATTCAAATGGGTTCCCTTTTAGCCTATGGCTTTCCAGTACCACCTCTCCATTTGTCCAGTGGTCAGGAACTTCCCTGGCTTCTCATACTATTATTCAATCCCAAATAAAGGCATCTTGAGGGAGTTCTCCCAGTAATAGTGCTACTGTCATAATTAAGGAGGAATCCTGCCTTTGATAAATTTTTGGAGAATTTCTCCGTTCCCTGGGAAATTTGGAGAAATTGCAACTCAGTTTCTCAGTCTGCAAATTTGGCTGGACACTTTTGAAAAGAGATTTTTACCTAATCTTTAGTAAAACTAGAATTGAAAGTCTAGAATTCAGTTCAAAGTATCTTACTGACTTGTCTCATATCAGTAATTTTCCTCTTTAAAATGGGAAGGAATGTGTATGAAGAGCTGTTTGCACCTAACAAATGTCTGGGTTGGTCCTTTCTGAACTGCAGTATTTGTCAAGTGTAAAGTAGGATATTTAAAGATGAGTAAGCAACTGTAGATAAGAGTTTTTAATCACTGAACTATATTTCAACATTCCTCAACCGTGCTATAAGACAGCTGTTTTTCTAAATGTCATATATATGCAAATGCTTAATGAAATAGGGCACCTATTATATTATGTGTCTGAGATGCATTATAGTTACTTGCCTAACATAATATTTAGCATCCTGATTTTCTTAAGACTTGTGGACGCTGCGAGAGACTTGTTACAAAGGCTTGGTAGCTTTTAGCGGCCTGGGCAGGTTCTTGAGCCTGTATCTTCAGATGTACCCTGTATGTTCTGTCTAATACTGGCACTACTGCTATTGGCTACCTATCAGATGCCAACCAAAAGTACCTGGTGTTGTGTACCCTATTGTACCCAGATACTGAAGGTTGATAATTTTGTTGCCTTTGGTGGGAACTGACATAAATGAAACTGCAATGAAGTCCATGATGTACCTGGAAATGTGCCCAGATTTAGATAAATGTCATTCTGTTCTCTCAACAGGTGTATTAGGCTGAAAGGAGCCAGCTAATTCATATACAGTAGATGTCCTAACTGGAATCTAAGCTCTGATACCTCTGTTCATGGAAAACAAAAAAAGTCAGATTGACTGTTTTAGATAAGAACCTGGGGATGGGAGTGAGGGTAAAACAAAAACAAAACAAAACAAAACAAAAAAACAGGGACAGTTTCGATTTTGCTTTCCTGCCGTTATAGAAAACATACTATTATGAAGAGAAGGGTTTCTTTAAAGGTATGTAAGCAGGATTACATGAGTAAGGGTTTTTTTATGAAGATTATTCTTCAGTACATGTAGTCTTTTGCAGTGGCCTGACTTATTTGCTGTATTTATTATTACATTTATTCTTAATATAAAATAATTGAAATGAAGGGAAAGGGGCTGACAATTATACATTCAGTCTCGTAATATCTTTGGAGCAGGATCTCGGTTCCTAGAGGTATGTTTGTCATCCTGAATAAAATGATATCAAGACCTTGGAAGTCAGATCTTTAAAGTTTTAGGAGGCGTACTTAAACCAAATAAACTCTATTTAGAAGTGATTCTTTTCTATAACAGGTGCCTTGCTTGAAGCAGTATCATTTTGAGTAGGTTGACATCACCTGTTTTAGTTATGAGATGTCTTCTTTAGGTGAAAAAGGAAATCCCTTTATATTTCCCTTTTCGATTTGGGACTCTGCATAGCACCCAAGTCCAGTATACTATATGTATATACGTGAGATAATATAGGCCAAAATAAACCTAGCAAATAAACCAAATACAATTAATAAAAGTTTTTAAAAATCCTAATGCACTTGCTTTGTTCCACTGGAACATCCAAGCTGGATGTTAAACCACAGATAATAGGGATAAGATGGGTGTTAAGTTTGGAACTCTAAAGCACAGTTTGTAATAGTGATAAAATCGGTGAAGGAAGTATTAGACTACATTGCTACAACTTCAGGCTTCAACCCTGATTTAAAAAACACAGCTTCCTTTTTGAAACAGAGGTACACATGGTGATTTTTATGCTGGAGCCACAGCACGGTAGAGTTGGAAGGAAACTTCTAGGCCATCTCATATGATCTCCTACTTGAAACAGGAAATCCAGCATTACAGCACTGCCACCAAATGGCTCCATTGGCTTAAAGATCTCCAGTAAAGCAAACCTCATTTTGCCACATCATTGGCTCCATTGCTGAACTATTTTTCCTATTAAAAGTTTGTCCAAATGTTTGACTGAATCTTAGTTTTCTGTAACCTAAAACTGAAAGATTTTAAGTCCTGTCCTCCTCTGCCTTCAGCAGAGGGGAGGTTGAGAGGAAAGCAGCAGCTCCTGCTTGTTCTTGCTCTCTACAGGCTTCTTGCTTTGAGGAATTAAGACCCAAATTAGCAGCTTCTTTAGTACAGGTTGATAGTTTTATGTCCTCAGGCAGAAAGAAACATGACATGGAGCAGCAGTACTGCGTTCATCAGTGAAGAACAGGAAAGTCACTGGTCTGTTTCATTTAAATTCTTGTGAATTGATTTAATTATGATAAATTTAAATTCTTGTGAATTGATTTAATTATGATAAATTTAAATTCTTGTGAATTGATTTAATTATGATAAATTTAAGTTCTTGTGAATTGATAAATTGTGGGAATTTTAAGTATTTAAATATTATTTTATTTATTGTTTAATATTGATGAATTGATGGGATGGAATCAGGTTCTGGAACAATGCGTTGTTGTTGTTTACAACCCTTGCCCACTGTCATGAGTACTGATGGCGAGCAAGAGGGGGCCCCTATCCAGGGGGGAAAACGCATGCGTAGTACTGAGGAATTAAGCAGCCATTCAAAGAGACACAGATCAGGCCCGCCTTAGCTTTTGGGGTTTATCTGTCTGGGTTTTTCCCACGCTTCTTCAGTTTGTTAGGATTCTGTCTTATGTAGCAGCAATAAACACTAGAGACCTACTCCTCGTCTCAGCGTGGTTCCTGGCTGTTAGGACACCCAGTTCTTGAAGTATGGCCCAAAAGATATTACAAAATTTAAAAATAAAAAGTTCCCTAACCAGAACCAAAACACATCCCATCACCTAGTGCTATGGAGGCCTATAAGTCTTATCATCAGGTGAATAGAAGAACTTATTCCTCCAGTTTTGAGATACATTTTTCAGATGAACAGGACTAACCAAGCAATATTCTATACAATTATGCAGGGAAAGTAGAGTTAATTAGATCTGATTAAGGATGCCTGCAGAACGCTTTTCAGAAATTTGTGACACTGTTAAAGATGAAGCAAATAAAAATGTTCCCAAATGCAAAAGAAGGCGAAACAGGTCCCTGACAAATTGAAACAGCTGAAGAAAGAAAGCAAAAGACAACAGATTCAGAGGAAAATCTACCCAGGTAAAAGCTGATGATAAGAGATGAAGCTGTATCTAAATAAGCAATGCAAAGAAACTGAGGATAACAATTGAATGGAAAAGATAACACTTTTATCTGAGAAAATTACAGAAATCAAGGAGAACCTTTATGCTGAGCACAATAAGAACAAACAAGGCAAAGTTGTTTTGAAGAATGAAAATATAAAGAAGAAATTGTGACATACATGGCAGTATAATAAAAAAAGATCCCGAAATTGATGAAATATAATGGTCTGATCACTAAACTAAACACAGTCATTCTAGAGCCATACATGAAATAAGCACAAGAAAACATTGTTAACAACAAAGCTGCAGGATTAATGAAATATCAACAGAACTCTTTAAAACCTTGCACAATAATGCAGTTGGAGTGCTGCTTGCAGTTTGGAAAACTGGAAAAAATCAGTATATATTCCAATACCAAAAAAAGGGCAGTGCTAAAGAATGCTCAAACTATTAAGTAAATGCACTTATCTTTTATGCTACGAAGATAGTCTTCAATATTTTGCAATCCAGACTTGAACAATACAAAGAATGACAACTACCAGATATACAAGTTGGGTTCAGAAGAGGCAGAGGTACTTGAATGCATATTATTTCCATTTGCTGGATAATGAAACAGGCAACAGAGTTCAAGAAAGGCTTTTTTGTTTGTTTGTTTGTTTGTTTTACTGACTATACTTCTGACTATGTAGATCACCACAAATAGTGGATAGTCCTTAAAAATGTGGGTATACTGGATCACATCATCTGTTTATTGGAAGATGTATATGATGAACAGGAGCAATAATTAGAAGAGATGATGAAACAACTAAATAGTGCAGATTGGAAAAAAAGTTTGCCTATGGTGTACATTGTCACCTTATTTATTTAACTTAAATGCAGAATACATAATAATAAATGTTAGACCAGAAGAAATAGAAATTGGAATTAAAATTGCTTGGAGAAACCTCAGAAAGTTCAGAGATGCTAATGATACTATTTTGGTGGCTGGAAACATGGAAGACTTAAGGAATCTCTTGTTGAAAGTAAAAGGAGTGACTTGGAAAGCCACTCTGCTGCTCAGTATTAAAACAAAAATGATCTCAAGAGGCAATGCTGACACCATGCAAATGGCTGGAGGAAAAGTTTGCTTGTTGTTCATCAGATTTAGATCTTTAACTTAGATGCTCACATCAGCCTACATGGCTGTCCAGAACAACAACTCTGTGAGATAGTCTGCTTTGAGAGAAAGTGACTAGCCCAAAGTCACCCAGGGGGCTTCCATGGCTGAAAATGCACTAGAACCTGGGTCTCCCCCATTTCTAGTCCACACCTTAACCAACTAACAGATTTTATCTTCCTAGACTCAAAATGCATAGAGCTGTTGACTGTAGCAATGAAATAAAGATACATCTCATTCTTGGGAGGAGGACTATGATTGATCTATGAAAAATATTAAACATCACACTGACAACAAAGTTATATATTGTCAAGACAGGATCAGTCAGAAAGGGCAAACAGCAAAAAAAAAAAAAGGCAGTTGAATTGTGGTATTGGAGAATATTGTTGAGAAGATCTTGGACTGCAAGAAGAACAAATTATTCCATAGTAGATGAAGTAAACCTGACTGCAAACTTTAAAAAAGTTAAATATTTCAGCCACATAATCCAAGGGCAGCGGTCATTGGAGAAGACATTGATGCTTGGAAAATTCAATGGCAATCATAGAAGAGGTTGACAGAAAACAAAGATGTTAGATATTATCATTCATGAAATAAGCATAAGCTTATGAAAAACTCAGCCTGTGTGTTTTTGAAAACGCCAGTCAGCCAGAAAACAGATCATCTAGAAAAGGTATCATACAACTGAAGAAAACCTTTTTAAATGCTGAGGGGTACAGTAACTCTGATCTCCAATTCTACCCCTCACTATGTTTAAAATCCAGCATGAAAATGAATTTTTGTGAGTTTGAAAGCTTTCTCATGGTTTTGTGACATTTTATTTGAAAATGTATATGAAAATGGCTCCCCCCCCAATTCCAGCTGATTATTGTAACTAGCTACTTATAATTTTTATTTCACGGAGAAAAGGCCAGTGATATAATATTACTACACAGAGATAAGGAATAAGTTTCAGTTTGTCTCACTGGTTACTTACTGGTTGGTCTGCCCTATTGATTCCAATAAGGAAGAGAAGTTCTGCCACAAACAGGCTGATGCACAAGTTCTTATGGATAGTGTTTCTGTCACTTTGGAGTCCACGAAAGAAGCAGAAAGTAAAAATGCAGATCAGGAGACAGACAAGGGACAGAAGAATGCCGACCCAAGTAATGACATCCAGGATCAGGTCATGGACTGCATCTCCATGCTGCAAATAATAATAAAAAGAAACAATTATTCATCAATTGCATATCAACTCTCAAAATCTAGGAAAGCTGAGCTTATTTGAGATTCTTTGACAGTCTTCATCTACATGCTTTTCTCTCAGAAGTGTTTAGTGTACATATTAACATAATTGCAGACTGTTTGCTTGCATTTTTTTCATCTGTCTTGTTTAAAAAATAGCACGATGAGGGGCCAACAGAAATCACCCATGTTCTGATCTCAGCTACTCAAAGACAATGAACATAAATTACATGTATTATAGATTAATGGCATCAGTATTCTAGCACAGATTCGAGCTGCATGAGGCTTAAAGCAGGGCTGCTTTGCTTTTGCAAATTTTTGAATAAAACAACCCCACAAAGCTACTTCAGAAAACAAAGCAACATGTTGCTTCACCTCCGACTGCTTTGGACTCCCCTTAGACTCCTCCTACAGAGCTTGCACGATGGGAGAAAACTAAGTGAAGCCTTTTTCGGAAAGCAGTGTTGGAGAAGTCTGAGAGGAAACTTTGCTGAAGATTTCTGAGGGTGCAACTCCCTTGGTATGTCCTGAAGGTCTTCTAGGTGGACAGCTTTGGCCCATGCAGTCCTGAAGCTATCTGGCCTGGAATACTTTCAGCCAGTACTGCAGGAGAATGCTGAGAGGGTCCTTCTCCCACAGAACTGGCCTGAAGTTCTTAAGATTACCTTCAAAGGGGTAAACTACATGACATCTTCATTTCAGTAAAGAAAATTGCATCACCTCCAAGGCAAGAAGTGCTTAAATTAAATGAATCTAAATCATTTTGCACAGGCCTATTATAGATCAATATGATATTGGCCCTTAATTAGTTTTGTTTCATGGGTCCGTATGAGGTTTTTGATTATTCACTGATTTACTTTAATAAATTATATATTTTATTTTTTGCCTGTGATACTGATGGATCCCACCCAGAGACTGCCTGAATTGGAGTAGTAGGTTATAAATATGGTAAAAGAATGAATAAATGAAATCACATATTTAGAGAGTAATGATTGCATTTCTCATCCCTTCAAACTGGCAATGTTTTAAAAGTACTGTTGATTCATTTCAAGAACATAAAAGCCATCAATAATAAAGATCAAAATGAATTTCCACTTTTTAACTATTACAGTATTGGAAAATTAAGATGACAAAGTCTAGCAACTTTTTAAATTTAAGCTTTAACATAATTGTCACAGATATTTTGCATCTGATTTCCACCTGACTGGTCACATTATTTTTCTCTACAGTTGTATGTACTACAAATCAAGGTTATACATCTAATGAAGTTTCCAAGGATAGAAGGAAAACTTATTCACCTTTCTCTTTGCTTTACCAATTGCTGATAAATTCTTCAGCAGATACGGCTCAAAACTATTAATCTGAAAAGAACCTATACTTCAGGTTTCCAACAGAAGATCTCCATCACATGTTGAAATAGATTTTAAGAAATCTGTATCTTGAAAGTCTAACTTTATATATTTGGAAAGAGGATATAGCAGCCATATGTCCAATTCAGCTAGCTTCCCCTCAGCATGAAATCCCTCCACAAGTCTGAACTGAAGCAGATGTTGAATGGGTTCAATTAAATTAGCTACAGCGTTTTCCCTCTCTAGTATTCACAGCAGCCACTTGCCTCATCTGCAGGCGTAGATGCATTTTCATTCCAGCCATAATTTGGTGTTCATTGCTTTGATGCATCATTAGAACTTGAATTCAGCTTAATAAAACGTGTTTTTCCCTTTAATATGCACAACTTGCTGAAATTCCATAGTATGTAATGGTACTGTATGAGGAATTTCTTTAGAAGGGTCCTTCCCAGTGATGCTGGCACAATTATCTTATTATTCATCTTAGACAGAACAATTGATTTAATTGTCAGCTCAGTGACATGCCAGGGTGAATAGTTTTTTGTCTTTACTTCAGATACCTTCTGGATTTAACAGAGAAGCCTTGTTTTATATTCTAACCCGCAATTTGACTCTGACTTCCCCAAAATCTGTTGGTCTCTATGAATTAACGGGCTGCGTCAACATGTTGATGAATTCAGCAGTGGTAGAGACCAAAGATAGTGAACACTTTAGCTCATACAATTTAGAGATAATTTCTGTTTATTCTTTCGGTAGCAGAGCTTTATAGAAATTTAATTCATTTTTCTTCCTCTGTCTCTCTGTCATCTGTTTCTTCACTGTAATGAAATTTTGATTATTAAAGTTGCCCTTGAAGAAGTTGGGAAATATAGCAATAGCATTTTTTAATCATAGGTATCTGTAATATAATCAGTGCAATAGCCCATAACCTATCAGTGCCATCTCACTGGCACAAATCAGCAGATACAATCTGAGTATAGTATACATCAAAACTTTCCACCCAAGCAGAGGAGTGGAAAGCAGTGGAAATACATGACAACATGCATATGTGCATGCACTTCTCTGACTTGTGAGACTGATAAATAATCTTACTGCAAAAGCTCTCCCTATAGCCATCGGCCTTATCTTTGTTAGACATCATGCCCCTATCTGAGGTCAACATCCTTATATGTATAGGTCAAACATTTCCTTAGCCTTAGGAAATCCTGATAGCATCACTGATTCTAGGACAAATCCATAAGAGATCTTTTGCCCCAAGTAGATAATTATTCTTACGTGCTGAATGGCAGACCTATGGGAAGACAATCACCACCAGAGAAATTATATCCTTTCCTAATACTTCAGATAGGACGTACTTACATCCTTCTTAGAAAATACAATTCTTGAACTATGCCATTTCATCAGTGTTGAATGAAATAGCATCTATATTCTTCCCCCTTGTACACTGAGAAATACGGATCTTGAACAATGTAAAACTAATTTTAGAAAAAAAAAAGAAAGCCGGATAAAAGAAAGAATATTATGTGATGTAATTTAGTATCTAAACTGTACAAGGAAGGTTTACATCAAGTAGAATCTTACAAATCTTATAAACACAAAACCTGCACCTCATTTCTGGCAGACAGCAACTTTGTAATACTTGTGCACTATTTCACATTACTACTTTTGACTGAATGCTGGATTTAAATAACGCAGAATAACCATATAGTTATGTTCAAGATGGATGTATAACTAGACAACCCATGACCTGTTGGGTCATCCTTTCAGAGATATTTCCTTACCTAAACAGACAAATGGAATGGCCATGGGTGGGCAGAAAAGCAGTGGGAGCAGGACGGACTTCCAACTTCCTGCCGGCTTCCCCATTGACTTTGCTTGTGGGAAGCTTGCAGGGAACATTGGAAATCACTCCTCCTCCTGCTCCTTGGCTGACCCATGGAACTGCCTGCCTCTTTGCTGGGGGAAGGGGGAACAAAAGGAGTTGTGGACCATGAGGAAAACTGCACCCCTGCTCCCCATCCTAGTGTGTCCCCAAGGGCACAGCACCCCCCCACCACCACCCCAGCCAGCCCTACCTCACCAACAGGCACCCAGATTGCTCCCTTGTCCTTCCCTTGCTGCCCACCATCATTAAGAGATTTCAGATTTTGGCCTTGGTTCCAAGACATCCAATCGCTGCTCACCCATCATGCCTTGCCACTAGCCAATTGGGTGCAGAGGCCAGAGGGAGGTAGGAAAGAAGGCAGGAATATACCTCTCCCGTTTTCCCTTGTGCCATGCAACCTATGGGTCTCTGGGAGGTGTAGTTGGAAGGTGCAGTGGCACTGAAGCAGTCACAACTTTGCTAAATTTCAGTCCCACGGGAGTAATGGGTCCAGGAATTTGGACGCATTCTTTAAGTTAGCCCATTTGAGGTACCTTGCTTCAAAAACTGTTGCCCTATGATGCACTATTTCACCCAATTGAAGGTTACAAACAGACAAACAGACACAAGAGGAGTAGTAGCAGTAGTAGTAATATATATAGTTTTACTGCTGTATTCTATATGTGCCCAGTATTGAAAACTGAAAAAACACATAACTAGAAAATAGAAACATGGATGGAAATATCACGCTGACCAAATATTATGGTGGTAATGATGTCCAGATGCTGTGTGTGCATGAAGGGGATCAATGGACTCAAAACATCAGAAATGCTCCTCCAGCACACAGTTGCATCACCACATGCACAACATGCTAGCTGATATGCTAGGACTACCATTCATTCACTTCACCAGCTTAGGCAGCAATTATCCTATTACTGTAATTACTTTTGCTAGTAAAACAGCTCTTCCAGTGTAGCGCTCGGCTTTGTAATTGAGGTGTTGCTCCAGGATATATGTCATGACTGTGACACTGTGTTCCATTGGCACAGGAGGGCTTCCACCAAATCTTAAAGTGAAGTCCTTCCGGTGAATTTTGAGTATACCTTGCATTCTCCCCTTGAACATTTTAAAGTAAATATTAATTTAATTAAATATTGAATATTAAAAATTAAACTAACTCATGTTAAACATATTTCCCCTTCCAGGCAAACAATCTGTACAAATACACCCAGCATTAGACTAAAATGTGGCCTTCCCTATGGAATGCAAGTGTTACCTGTTAATCAAGAAACACAAACAAATCTGATAGCACCTTTTCAGACTAACACATTTTATTAAAAGGCACAAGCTTTTGGGAGCTACAGCTCTGAGCTCACGAGCTTATACCTTTTAATAAAATGCATTAGTCTGAAAATCTGCTATCAGACTCCTTATGATTTTTGACTACTATACATTAACATAGTTCTTCTCCTACAAAGTCTATTAATCATGAAAGAAAATGAAAAGGAGGGTTATCAACAGCATAGAGATGGATCAAATAGGAGAGGAAAGAAATCAACAAGGTAGAAGTTTTGTTAAAATGGGCTGCGATGTTACTGGCTACCACAGGAATGGCAGCCTGCACATCCAAAATCTGGTTTGGTTGCCTCCAAGATCTCCTTTGACTACACTGACAAATTTTGGTGGGGTTGCAGTCCACGTAATAAGGAAAGGCTGAAAGGAATTTTTTTAGAAATGTAACTTATATCCTTTTTCTTTCTTATTATTCCTATCACACACCAGGATATTATATCACTCGCCCAAAGTCCTGAGGTCCTGTTAATTCTCTTAAAAGTTTAATCTCATTTCCTGGCATTCTTCTCATGTTAACAATTATAGCCCTGACTTTGGTCTCTACCACAGTTGGCCCACATCAATTCATTCTATATGGACTGTGACTAGGAAGTGACTAAGAGAGGTTAAGTGGGAAGGCCCTAGCAAATTCTCCCCTTAAATCAATACTGTGTACTTTACTAATATGAGATCTTGAGAAAGGAATAAGAATAAATGATCACAGAGCAGATGGTTGGAGTTGATTACCCAAATATTCCCATTCAACTTTATAATTCTATGAAATAAGAAAACTTCTTACTGGGGGTAACTAAAGAGGCAGAATGAAGATGAATGAATAGGGCTCTGCAGATGTAACCTGCAATGTTTATGGCAAGTTTATATTCTGAAAATAATTTGGCATATGTTTAGAGCAAGTACAAATTTATAACACTGCTTCAAGAAAAGGTTTGTTCAGTTGCCTAAGATTATTTTAATCTGACCTTGATGTCATGGTCCTGACACAAGAGTCCCCTTCAGATAAGCAGACATTTCAAGAGCCAGTAGCAGTAGTTTCAGGCCCTAGTTCCCATACCGAGTCAACAACAACTCCATCATCTACTGTATACTCCAGACCCAGCACTCTGACAGAACACTTAAATACTGGCTGAGGATAGAAAAAAAAAACACAGAGAGGCAGAAGGGTGCTACTTAGAACACTGAACAATGCCCACTGCTGACTTAATTCCCCAGCTTCATGAGATGTGCTGAATTTATAAAGGCCTCCTGAAAACTGAGATGCTCATGGATCAATTTCAGGAAAGCATGACTAATGAGATTTTAGATGAACTAGCTCAAGTGGAAGAATGAAATACCTTCCAAAGTCTCATGCAGTTATGAGACTGTTGTATTAAAACATAAACCAAATGCATTCTACTTTTAAATAGTGGAATCACTAAAGAGTTAAATGAAGACATTCAATATTTACCTTTGATTTAAAACATGTCTCTCTTTAAGAATGTGGTCCTTGCAATGTGGAATACCTTTTCCCAATATAAATCACCATACTTGCTCTCAGTTTTGCATAGCACACCAGTTGACTACTTTATGGGCACTCCAAAAGCTAAAACAATTTTGTTTGACTTACTTTGTCTTTGTGAGAGTTTTTTCACTTCTATTTTCATTTACAGTGAAGGTAAATAGATATAACACGTTTTAAGAATGTTATGCTCCTTGTAGTTATTTAGTATGTTTGTCCTTATTATGACCATGTTCTTGTTTTTCATTATTAAACAAAACAGATACAAGAATGTTATTTTTTTAAAAAATGAAGTTATTTGACTAATTATTTGATTGTTCATATTTATAACTTGGGTCTTAATATATATAAGGTATGTGTATATGTGTATGTGTATACACACAAACACACACCCATGTGCTTAAAAGTTTCTGAACCCTTTTGAATTTTCAATATCTCTGCATACATATGACCTAAAATGAGTTCTCTACACAAGTCCTAAAACTAGATAAAGAGAAAAATGAATCAAAAACATTACCCTTGTTCATTTATTTAGTGAGGAAAATTATCCAAAGCTACATATTTGTGTGTGGCAAAAGTATGTAAACCTCTAGGATGATCAGTTCATTTGAAAGGGAAATTAGAGTCATTGTTTCAATCAATGGGATGATAATCAAGTGTGAGTGTGGGAGGTCCTGCCTTATTAAAAGAATAGAATTCTGGGTATTCACTATCAAAGTCTGATCTTCACAACACAGGTATGTGGGAGTGTGTCATAGCTCGAACAAAGGAGATTTCTGAGGACCTCCGAAAAACAGTTAATGCTCACCAGGCTGGAAAAAGTTACAAAACTATTTCCAAAGAATTTGGACTCCACCAGTCCACTGTCAGGTAGATCATGTACAAATGGAGACAATTCAACACCATTGTTACTCTCCCCAGGAGTGGGCAACCAACCAAGATCACACCAAGAACAAGGTGTGTAATACTCCAGGAGGTCTCAAAGAATCCAAGGGTAATGTCTAAGGAAATAAAGGCCTCTCCTGCATTGGTAAATGTCAGTGTTCACGAGACTACCATCAGGAGAACACTGAATAACAATGGTATGGATGGCAGGGTTGCAAGGAGAAAGCCACTACTGGTATTGGAGCAGCTGCTAGAGGTGGCATTATTACCGTGAATGTTTCTCGCTGAGTGGTAGGTACTTGAGTGTAAGATGGTTGTACAATAATAGATATAAATTTGGACTATCAAATGTAGCACAGAGGAAGATGAAAATCTTGGAGACATTTAGGAAAGCATTCCTCACTTTATCAATCAAATCTTCATTTTGGTCACAGACCAGCATAAAACACATTCAGGAAAAATTACACCCATTTCATCAGTAACACTGAAACTTGTAAGAGATAAAGGATAACTAGTATTACTAACAAAATACTACAATATTAAAACACTAAGTACTTCCTATAAAAATTCTTAATATTCATACAACACTATGGATTAAAGGGAGGGCCTCTGAAGGCCACAAAAAGAATGTAAGAACAGATAAAGATTAAAAGAATATATTAAAAATAAAAGAGGAATTCTCAGTAAGAGGAAAAAATAAAAGTAAAAGTAAGAAGAAAAAAGTAAAAGTAAAAAAGTAAAAGTAAGAGGAAAAAGTAAAAGAGGAATTCTCAGTAAGTTTACCCATGCTCAGTACCCTTAATTATATGTGAACTTTAACTGCTGCCAGGCAAAATCTAAGGACATTGTATGTAATAAATGGTTCATAGGAAAAAAATCAAGAAGAAAACTTATTATGACCTACAACAAGGGTCAATAAAGGAAGAAGGAATGATTCTTCACTACTTTGGTAAAAAACACAGTCTAAAAGCATGTGTGATGGTCTTGACAGCTACATGGACAGGTTCTCAAACACATGGGGACTTTGGTAAATCTCCCATTAAGAACTGAGGAGAGTAAAACATCAAGCCTGGTTCTGAGAAAGGTTCTTTACTATGCAGGGGAAGCTAAAGTAATTATCTGCCTGGTTCCCATCTGGAATAAGTTTTGAAAGCTTTATTGTGGGCAAGAGGATGGTATGATCATAGCAAAAGAGGTCATACCATCTACTGCATGAGAATAGCTACCTTGAATCCATGAGAGGAAGAGAGACATACTTAAGTTATCTAAGTAAGAGCTTAAGAAAAGGAAGGTGGACTGTATATACCATTCTAAAGATGGACTAAGTATAAGGTCAGTGAAAACCATATCCAAAATGCATGATCTTGGTATGCATCAGCAATGGGAATGACAAGACCTCTAGCACCTAAGAGAACCAAGGATGACATAATTTTCAAGTCCAAAATAGAGACAAGTCTATAATCTTGCTCTCCAAGGTAGAATTCAGTAATTGTAGTTCCTCTGCAGTTAAGGTTGTACAATCTCAGTTACATTTTCTACATGGGTCTGCTTTCAAGATAGTGTCATGTTCACCGTTTCAATGTGCTTGGTACATAGTAACGCTTCGCATGTCATTCGCCTGATATGTGTTTGCTCTAGGGAGTGGGGAAGATTCCTCATCAGGGAGGTGTTATCTGTTGGCCACTGGATTGGAATGTGTTTGGGTTATCTCATGTGTTCAAGGTTGCTTTCCCAGGATGTGTGGAAAACGGTTACCAGCACCTGGGAGGGGGGTGATTGCTATGGCTGGTAGTGGGGAGAGATCACGTTTGGAGCCGAGGGTTTTCAGTTTGTATTTGGCGCGCTTTTAGTCATTCTCAGCTTTCTCTGTATCTGCCATAATTTCTCTAATAAATCAGATTTCATTTAAGTAACCCCTTGTGAGTCTGAGTACTTGGGAAAGGCAACCATTACATAAAGCTGAGAATTCACAAACTTCAAATCCCGCTGGCCCCTATCCAGGACCGGTTCTTCTGATCCTGTGAGGGAGAGTGCTGGCGATGACCAATCCAGATGTGCTGCTCGTGGAGAGTGAGGGGTCGAGTGAAGGAGAGCCCGACTCGACAGTGATGCGCCCCGACAGAGCCCCCCTGGGAGAACTCTCAGCGATTCGGGAGGAGGCGAGTTCGGGGTCGGAAGGCGAAGCTACGGGCATGAAGACCGCGCCAGAGACAATGGTCACGACCCCGGGCAAACTGGTCACTTGGGACGACAGTCGGGGGGACTTCTCAGAGGCGAGGGGCTCATCCTGGAGGCAGAGATACCCGCTGTCCCCAACGGTGGTACAGGTGCTGCCGAGGGGGGACTCCCCCACTCCAGACCGAATTCGGGTGCTAGAGTCGAAGATGGACTCTCTGGAGCTCATTTTGCAGAAAATGAGCATGGACCTGAGTTCGCTGAAAGAGGTGCGGGAGGGGTCAAGCCAGCGGCATTCGACCCCTTCCTCCCAGGCACAGTCCCCGGAACGGAGAAGGGGAGCTTGCCCGAGAGAGGGGGACCGGGCTCCCAGGGTGGAACTAGCGTCGCCGCCCGTCCCTGAGCGGAGGTGGGCGGGAGCTGTCAGAGCAGCTGAACCGCCAGTGGGGGGGCGCAGCCCGCTGGGAGGAGGATGGAGGGACTTCTCTGTCAAGTTCGACGGAGACCCGACAAAACTCTCGTTCTTCCTGACGAATGCCAAGGCGTACATGGAAGAGTGGGGGTCGCTTTTTCGATCGGAAAAAGTGAAAATCATCACCATTGCCACCAAGCTTAAGGGGAGGGCAGCGGACTGGTATGTACAGATGTGCCAGTCGGAAGCCCCTGAACTGGAGAAGTTTGACGAATTCCTCTGGGCCCTACAGCACCACTTTGAAGATCCACTAGCTAAGGAGCGGGCGAAGCGTGCCTTGAAAGAGCTCAAGCAGGGATCGAGAACCGTGGCTGACTACACGCTGGAGTTTAAAGCGCTAGCGGGGAAGGTGGAAGATTGGTCGCAGGCAACTGTCATAGAGTTGTTCAAGGATGGTTTAAAGTGCTGCGCTGGTCGCTGGGGCGAGATGATCCTGACAACTTGTATGGGTGGATCCAGCTCGCTGGAAAGGCTGAGCATGCCCACGAGGTGTTTGCGCAGAGACGGGCGGTGAAGTCGGGGCGAGATGGGAAACCCACCCGCCCCTCGGGCTCCGTTGGAAGATCTGGACAACGTTCGTGGGAAGAGGAGAAGGAGCGCCGTTACGCCAAGGGGCAATGCCTGCGCTGCGGAAAGGAGGGGCACCGCGCGGCGGCGTGCCCGCGAGTGAAGGGCGAGGACCGGCAGGGAAAGTCGACTGCGAAGTCCCCCTCTCTGCCGAGGAAAATGAAAGCAGCAGTGGCTGACAGCGAGCTGGAAAGCGTGCCATTCTACGGGGTCGAGGGTGAACCAGACTTGCTGCAGCCGGCGGGAAACGGCAGCCACCTGCTCTAAAGGGCGCCCGCAGGGCAGGTGGTAGAGGAGGGGCGCAAACCTGTGTCGGTGAGTGGCAACTATCGCATTCTCACTGTGAAAGTAAAGTTGGGATCCCGCTCAAAGATGATAGAAGTGTGGGCGATGATCGATTCTGGGTGCTCACGGTGCTTAATGCATCCCGACGTGGTAGCTGCCTTGGAGTTGCCCACCTTTCTGTTGCAACGACCCATAGCTTTCACCCAATTGGACAGATCAATGGCAGGGGGCAAACCGGTCATGCATTTCACCGGTTTGGTAGCCTTGCAAATGGGTAGCCACCGGGAGGGGTTGTCATTTGTAGTGGCTCTGGTGGGGGGTCCTTTGGTGGTTTTGGGTGTCCCATGGTTGGTCCAACAAAATCCGCAGATAAATTGGGTCTATCGAACTGTAACCTTTAGGGACAGATTTTATCAAGCACCAGAGGGAAACGAAGCCCCAGAGGAGGTGGTGGGGGTAGCGGCAGCTGCGACTCCGCAGTACCCAACCCCTCCTCTTGAGGGTCTACCGGAGGAATACCAGGCATTTGCTGATGTGTTTGGGGAGAAAGAAGCAGATCAACTTCCCCCCATCGGAAAACTGACTGTGCCATTGAGCTGGTGCCTAACACCCAATTGCCTAAGCCAAAGATTTACTCAATGACTCAGAAGGAACTAGCTTTGTTACGGGAGTTTGTGGACAAAAACTTGGCAAGAGGGTTCATTGAACCAGCTAGCTCGCCAGTGGGGGTACCGGTTCTCTTCCGCCCGAAGAAAGATGGGACATTAAGACTCTGTACCGATTTCCGTGGGCTCAATGCAGTCTCAATATCCAATAAATATCCCTTGCCTTTGATAAAAGATATGTTATCACATCTGGCTAAGGGGAAAATCTTCTCAAAACTGAATTTAAGGGAAGCCTATTACCGTGTGAGAATCCGGGAGGGGGATGAATGGAAAATGGCATTCAATTGCCCGTTGGGAGCATTTCAATATAAGGTTTTACCATTTGGTTTGGCTGGGGCTCCTGGGGTGTTTATGCAATTGATCAATGAAGTTTTACATGAACATCTGTTTAAAGGGGTATTGGTCTACTTGGATGATGTATTGATTTATACTGAAACTCTGGAAGAACATGTACAGTTGGTTAAGCAGGTGCTTCGCAAGCTAAGGAAAGCTGAGTTGTATGCCAAACTGTCCAAATGTGCATTCCATCAAACACAAATTGATCATCTGGGGTACAGGATCTCAGATAAAGGCATAGAGATGGATCCTGCAAAAATCCAGGCCATCTTAGAATGGGAGAGACCCCGCACTCGCAGGCAACTTCAAAGTTTCCTGGGGTTCAGCAATTACTACAGGTTGTTCATAAAGGGATTCGCAGAAATAACTTTGCCCCTGACAGATTTGCTTCGGACGAAGGGGGTGGGAGAAACCCACCGGGTAAAAAACCCAGGCGCGCTGCTTAGATGGACGCCGGCTTGCCAGGCGGCGTTCGATAAGCTGAAGGAGTCTTTTACACAGGAGCCTATTTTACAACACCCTGACCCCTCTAAGCACTTTGTTGTTCAGGTGGATGCCTCTGATTATTCCATTGGAGCCCTGTTGTTGCAAGCCGATGGAGCGGGTTGTTTAAAGCCATGTGCCTACCTGTCCCGCAAATTCTCTGAGACGGAGAGACGTTGGCATGTGTGGGAAAAGGAGGCTTTTGCAGTTAAAGCGGCTTTGGACTCTTGGCGGCATTTGCTGGAAGGGGCTAATCATCCATTTGAGGTGTGGACTGACCATAAGAACTTGGAAGCCCTTAGTACCCCTCACAAGCTGAGCCCGAAACAAGTCTGCTGGGCTCAGTTCTTTAACCGGTTCAACTTCAAACTGAAGTTTATCCCAGGGAAAAAGAACTTTTTAGCAGACGCACTGTCCAGGCAACCCCAGGACTCTAGCTCAGCGCCAGAGGTGGTCAGCACGCTGTGGACACAGCCACAACTGGGAATGCCGGCTGTGACCCGCAGCCAAGCCCGTGCGCAGCAGCCTGCCAGCAGTGATTCTGCTCCGCAAGGCACCGTGTCCATTTCATCTCAATTGCAACAAAAGTTTCTAAAGGAGCAAAAAACTGACACTTGGTTGCTAGCGAATAGAGACAGTGTTACTTTTGACCGGGGATTCGCTTGGAAATCCAATCGTCTCTATGTCCCTGACAGTTTGCGAAAGGAGATTTTACTCCGTTCGCACGATAAGGTTGCTGGACATTTTGGCTTTGTAAAAACTTTGCACCTGGTTCGCAGACAGTTTTGGTGGCCCACATTGCGCAAAGATGTGAAGGAGTATGTGGCATCTTGTTCTGTTTGTGCTATGTCTAAACGTAAGGTGGGTAAGCCTCAAGGCTTGTTGCAGCCAGTGGCCAGTCCCACTTGCCCCTGGGAGGAGGTTTCCATGGATTTCATAGTGGAGTTGCCTCCCAGCCAACGAAAAACTGTGATTTGGGTAGTAAAAGACTATTTCTCCAAGCAAGCTCATTTTATCCCATGCGTTTCCATTCCTTCGGCACGACAATTGGCCCGCCTATTCCTTGTACACGTGTACAGGTTACATGGATGTCCCTCCCGCTTAATTTCTGACAGGGGCACACAATTCACCTCTCAATTTTGGTGGGCATTTTTGAAACTTTTGGGCATTAAACAGGCATTGTCCACGGCGTGGCATCCAGAGACTGACGGGGCCACAGAGGCGCTAAATTCCACACTGGAACAATATTTGCGTGCTTTCGTGAATTATCAACAAGATGACTGGGTTGACCTCCTTCCCTTTGCGGAGGTTGCCTACAACAACGCTGTTCATCAAAGCACCGGTCAAACCCTTTTCGCACCGTTCACGGCAGGGATTTTGTCCCAATCCCTGACTTGCCGCAGCCATCTATCCCTCCTGCTTCACCGTCTGAATGGGCAACCCAGCTGGCGGACTCTTGGCCGATCATCCAGCAGGCACTAGCTGACACACAGTCTGCTTACAAACAGCACGCTGATAAAAAGCGTGCCCCTCACCCTTCGTTCCAAGTGGGGGACATGGTGTACCTGTCTACCAAATTCATCAAGTCCTCTCAACCATCGAAAAAATTAGCTCCTAAATTTGTGGGTCCGTTTCCTATTGTGGCACAAATTAACCCAGTGACTTTTAAACTTGATTTGCCGCATAATTTGAAACGCTTACACCCTGTCTTTCATTGCAGTTTGCTCAAACCCCTTACTCGCTCTGACCGCTGGCATGATCAACCTCCGCCGCCTCCTCCCATCATGATTGACGGGCAACAACACTTTGAAATAAAAGAAATTCTTGACTCTCGCCGGCTTTGCAACACACTGCAGTACCTAGCTCGCTGGAAACATTTCCCCCACCCGGAATGGGTGGCCGCTCACGATGTCGCTTCCCCTATTCTTGTTCGTTGTTTTCATAACACTTACCCTTCCAAACCGGGTCCATAATTTTTTTTGGGGGGGGCAGTATGTCATGTTCACCGTTTCAATGTGCTTGGTACATCGTAACGCTTTGCATGTCATTCACCTGATACGTGTTTGCTCTAGGGAGTGGGGAAGATTCCTCATCAGGGAGGTGTTATCTGTTGGCCGCTGGATTGGAATGTGTTTGGGTTATCTCATGTGTTCAAGGTTGCTTTCCCAGGATGTGTGGAAAACGGTTACCAGCACCTGGGAGGGGGGTGGTTGCTATGGCTGGTAGGGGGGAGGGATCACGTTTGGAGCCGAGGGTTTTTAGTTTGTATTTGGCGCGCTTTTAGTCATTCTCAGCTTTCTCTGTATCTGCCATAATTTCTCTAATAAATCAGATTTCATTTAAGTAACCCCTTGTGAGTCTGAGTACTTGGGAAAGGCAACCATTACAGATAGTTTCTATATATCACTTTGGAGTTATCATGGTATTTATAGAATAAATTGATTACGATGAATTATAGTACCTACCCTAGTATGTCTGACTGACAAACTTGTTTTCTCCCTGCTTTACCTCTGTGTTCACCTCTTATGAATACAGGGACAAGAGATTAACAGTGCATCAGCAAGTTCCATTAATATGTGTTTATTAGACTAGAATGAAATTCATCTGGCCCTGAAGTTATGAATTCATTAATGCAACCACTTATTTATGTATTCATTAAAATAGTTCTAAAGCACTCTTCATCAAATGACTAGAAAGCAGTGTATAGAATGGGGCCCTCAAATGTTCAATCATAATGAAACAGAACAGAATACAATAATAAAACAACTTAAAAGACAGATTAACCAATTATCTTTAGCAGTTATATGACAAGCAGGTATAATGTTATCCTCTCCACGTTAGGAATAGCTGTATCTACATGATGAATTGGACCAGTAGAGAATTTGTTGAATGTTTTTTTTTACAGAACTTTTCAAAAGTCATGTGGGATAGAAGGAACATTAGATTGAAAAACAAGAAACTTGAATGGGGGTGGGGAGTGGGGGACAAATTCATATAACCTGTGAGGCTTTTCTCTCTTGCTCTCCTGACTTAACAGATACTTGGAAAGTCATGTGGTAGCCTTGAGTGATTGACATGTTTATCTTCATGGCATTTAATAGCCTGGGAAACACTGCTTCCTGCCCTGCCAACCTCAACCCTTTCACACCCCAATTCTTATGCCTGTTTTCACCTTTAGTTTTCCACAAGATTCTACTGATCAACTCTTCCCTGCTGGTTAGAGTCAAGTTAAGAATTTCTTCCCTTTCTTCAGTTTTGAAAAGAGTAAGTTATCCGTAAGGCTTATCCTTACAGTGGCTAGTAACTGGGGTAATGGGATGGGGGAAAAGGACACACAGATTGATTGTTAACTGACGATTGGGTCAAGAATGGCCATACCTTTTATTGTCTAACATTCACTTAGTAAAGTACACTGCATGGACACAATAACCAGGCAGCCCACATTCTGGGTCTGGCATTAAGAATGATGAACTTATATGGCCCTCACTGAGTAGGAGCCACTTGGGTGTGAGGATGATACACCAATCCCTGAACTGGGGTGGTACACTACACCTCATCTCAATATTGCTTAAACCATATTTCAATAAGTAGGAGAGCAGACTTTCAGTCACTACTTTCTTTTTTGTTCCTTTGAGTCAGTCTTGACTCCTGGAGACTGCCTGGACAAGTCCCTGTGGTTTTCTTGGCAAGATTTTGGATGTGGTTTGCCCTGGCCTGCTTCCTAGGGCTGAGAGAGAGTGGCTGGCCCAAGGTCACCCAGCTGGCTTTGTGCTTAAGGCAGGACTAGAACACATGGTCTCTCCATTTATAAGAGCCACACTGGCTCTTCTGTCTACCTACCTATCTACCTACCTACCTACCATATCTATTTTCTAGGCCACCCTCAGATTTTGATTCTCAGCCCTGTTAACTATCTCACCCTAAATATAATATGAATTCTCAGCCCTGTCAACTAGCAGCTAACATTTGCTTTAGTACTGATGGATAACAGAGAGCAACCCCTTCATTATAGGCAGGAAGGGTTGGAATGCTGTCACCAAAAAGTACTTTTCAAATTTCAGAGAACAAACCAAATAGTGGGATTGTCGTCACCTGGCCTTTTACTTCAGCCTAGAAAATCAACACATCTGCCAACTCTCTGGATCTCTGGGTATAACACTCAAGAAACAGTCAGCATTTTATATCATCCCATTCCAACAGGGTGACACAAATACTCTCCTCCAGTGATTTGGGGACCCATTCATATCATGAAGAATTTATCATTTGTAACTTTGTCTCCAGTAGACAACAGTGTATTTGGTCTCCCATTATTACTTTTTTTCTTATTGTAAAAGTGTCATTCACATCCATTCTAATTTTTTTCCATTTATTTTTATCTAGATAGGCAGACAAAATTATTTAAGATGATTCAAACAACTATGTTACCAAGAAGATTAAGAATTATCTTCCTGTTAGAATTAACCTTTACTTGATACCTTTGGAGACTGCAATATACATTCATTCATTCATTCATTCATTCAGAAAACATATATGACCACCTATTTTATGCATGATAATCCTAGGTGGCTCACAGCAACAATACATAAAACAAAAACAACCCACAAAACCACACAAACAACATATATCCCACCACAACCATATAACATCACAACTTCACATGTGCTAGGCTCACTTCCATCCTAGCCCAATGCCTTCACAAACCTCTGGAAGACTAACAGGGTTGGGGCCTCTGAATCTTAGGGAGGAGGCTGTTCCAAAGGGTCAGGGCAGCCATGGAGAAGGCATGCCTCCAAGTTCCCACCAGATAGCAACATTTAATGGAAGGAACCTGAAGCATGGCCACCCTATCTAACCTGGTTGGATGGGCAGAGACACTCAGGAGAAGGCAGTCCCACAAATAACTTGATTCTATGCTATGTAGGGCTTTAAAGGTGATAACCAGCATCTTGATTGTACCTGGAAAGCAACTGAAAGCCAGTGAAGCTTATGTAGCAGCAGTGTAACATGGGTGAAACACGAAACATACAACACACAGAACTGTGCATGCTGCTGCATGCTGCACCAGTTGTAACTTCTAGGAGGCCTTCAAGGGCAGCCCCATACAGAGCATGTTACAGTAATCAAGCTGAGAGGTGATTAAGATAGGAGTGAGCAAGGCCTCCTGCTCCAGGAAAGGGTGCAATTGACACACAAGATGAACTTGTGCAACATCCCCCCTAGTCACGACTGCCACCTGCTCCTTCAGCAGGAGCCATGAACCCAAGAGGACCCAAATTGCCTATCAGCTCTGTCTGTGGGAGTGCTACCCATCAAATATAACAAGTCACCAGACCTCAGGGGTGGGCAAAAGCCCAAAGCCATTCTGTCTTGCCAGGGTTGAGTTGAAGCCGGTTCCTCCCCATACAGGGCCCTTACAACCTTCAGGCATGGGGTAAACAACTGAATGGCATCACGTGCCCAGCACGGGGTGGAGATGTATAACTGAGTATCATCCACATACTGACAACACCATCCCCCATGATGTAAGCAGTTCCAATTATTAACATATTTATTTATCCATCATTATGTGCTGTCTTACCTTCACTTCCACATGGGCCATCAGAACAGCAAAGTTGGTTAAGTGATTACAGGAACATGTTGTGTGCGTCTTGTTTGTTGTGAGGAGCCGACAACCTTGAGTTGACCAGTATCCTGTCATCGTGCGTTTAGAATAACTCCAGAACGAACAGTTAGGGTTGAAATTTTCTTCTGATTGCTACAGGGAAGAAATAAATAGATGAAGAAGTGCTAAACTGAACCATTTCTGTTCTTCTAGTCATCAGCAGCAGAGGGTGAAAGATGCCACAGAAACATTGCTTTTCTCGCTTTTATAAACTATCCCCCCCCCCATTTAGTTGATTTGTTTAGAGCTAAAGTAAGCTCTGCAGAATTACTTCATCTCCACTACAAAATGATGATAAAAACCCAAGTGTTTTATGAAAATTATATATATTTTAATGTGAAGACAAGTTCCTTTGGGGGTGGTGGCTTTGCCTGAAAGGTGTTGTATATTTTGGGGGGGGGGGAGTGAACACTTTGTATGATGTTTTCAAGAACAGGGAAAAATAATCCACCCAGAAATGTGAGGTTTTCTGCAGGGGTAGTAAGTCCTCACCTTGATGTGTCTGACAGTGAACACAACAGGATCAGCCAGGTAAACCTTATTGCTGAACTCTTTGTTAATTGCTGCTGTGATGATGGGAGAGTTCACTATGACCGAATGATTAGTAGACATGGCTTCCATCCCTAGTTTCATGCTGGCATTCTCTGTGGACAGATAGGGGCCCAGGTTGTTGTATAGGACAAAGGCCACTCTGATTTCACCTGGAACAGAACATGTGGTAATTGATTAAATCAGTTCTCAGAATCTCCAATCCATAATCTTTTGCTCTATAGCAGAAAACGTTCTCTTAATGGAGTCAAAAAGTTGCAGAACTGGTGATGGTATTGGTGGTGAAGTAACCTACTAATGTGGGCAAAGTGATTAATTTAATTAATCAGTGTTGCTATATATATAATCACAATAAAGATAGTCCTAATACAGCTATAGATAAAGATACTGTATACTACTTTGTAACATTGCGGGCTCAGTGTGAGAGTTATTATGTGGTTCTTGGTACTAATTAAAATAGGAATTTGGTTACTTTTCCAGCACTGAAAGCAATTAGACATATAACAGATTTTACTGAATCTCAGCCTCAGCCATGAGTTAATCTGTGACTTGGACAAGGTTTTTGAGAGGCACATGCATGACACTTTGCAGCCCTCTGCCAATGTTATGAACATGCGCTCTTACTCAAATTATAATCCTTCCCTATTCCCCCAAAGGAGGTACTTGTAGCAAAACATGCACATCCTTTATGAACTTCAGCAGCAGTAGCAGTCACAAGCCCAGCTATGGTTTGAGCATTAGCAAACCACCACAGTCTCCTGCACCAGTCTAGAGGTGTTGGACCTTTCAGCTAGTGTAGGTCTAGGTGCCACCAACTACCACTCCCCTCCTGTAGTCCAGTCTTAGCTCAAAACCACAAGACTATGAAAATAAAGAAACAGGGTATAGGCCAGAGGAAAGGGCAGTCTGGAAGGGTTTCAGGATAGGAGGTGACTTAGGAGGGAATAGGTTGAATCCACTCTCTAATGTTTATGCCCCTAATGGGACTTGCAAACAGAAGAAAAGTGCTGTGATTTCAAAACAAAGTTGTAATTTGTAAGACTGGGGAAAATAATGCCAGTTCAATAACTTGGTCTTAATACTTTTCCTTTTTCTCTTCTCTTTATTTTTTTGCCAAAAATTCTACATGGAGATTTCAGTTCTAGTTGGTGTTTATCAGTTAATTAACCCTGGTCAGTGACTGTAATAAAGTTAACAATAACATACCAACAGCATTCAGGTAATGCGGGGGTAGGGGGGAGAGAAATATTGGGGGCTGGGAATGGAATAAAATCATCAAGTTCTCCTCCCAAAAGAGCCCCTTCATACCTATCCTAAACAACAAACTTTTAAAAAGTCTGTATGTTCCTGTTTTAACATCAAAGTAGCAGTCATGAAGTTAAACTCTGGACAGCCAGAATAGTCAGAAAATGGAATCCAAATCCTCACAGACCATAAATAACTAACTATGAAAAAGAAAGGATAAAGAAAATACAAAAGAATACAAAACACAATCCCTGAGTATGTTCTTTCAATTTCAAAGCAATAATAACAAGGCTCAGGTCTCGGGTTATTAAGCTCAGTCATAACAGATATATGGCCACATGGGAAGTGAATGTAAACTTCTTGTGGCCAGGTTTCTAGCACACAGAACTGCAAATGCATTGCTGTTTCTGTGCCAAAGACACACATAACACTGAAGGCTAAGCTGGTCATAATGATGTATATGAGAAGCTTTCTAACAGTGAAGATGGTATGGCCTTCTGGGCTACAGTTAGACAGTGGGGATCATACATGATTTAGGGAAGAGTTCCAGATATTCTGGGCAGGCTTTAATCAAATTACAGAAATGACTACCTCAGTGGGTAGGCAGGGTTTGGTTACACACAGTGTTATAAGCCTAAATCGAAGGCATCTGCACCATAACCCATATTGTACTCAGGAACTTCTTTAAAGCTGTATGCATTTCTGTGCATATTTCTTCTAATACATGTATTTTCAATGCAACTTCATCTAATATACGTATTTTGGCAAACAAACTTCTTTTGATAATAAATTTTTGTACTTTTATTTTCATCTATGTATATTTTTGTACACATTTTCCCTAATAATACATGCATTTTTTAATCAATTATTCTTAATTTGGGAACTGGGAGAGCCAATTTGGTCTAGTGGTTAAGGCAATGGGCTAGAAACCAGGAGTCTGTGAGTTCTAGTCCCACCTCAGGCATGAAAGCCGGCTGGGTGACCTTGGCCAGTCAGTCTCTCTCAGCCCAACTCACTTCACAGGGTGGTTGTTGTGGGGAAAACAGGAGGAGTCCAGAAAGGAGGCAAATGAGAAGGGATATGATTGAGGTATACAAAATTATGCACAGTGTGGATCAAGTGGACAAGGAGAACTATTTTCCCCTTCTAAAATACTAGAACCAGAGGTCACCCAATGACATTGAATCCTGGAAGAATCAGGACAGACAAAAGGATTTTTATTTTTATTTTTTTACAAAACACTTAATTAAACTTGGGAATTTGTTACCACAAGATGTAGTGCTGGCTACCAGCTTGGCTGGCTTCAAAAAAGGGCTAAATCAATTCATGGAAGTCATGGGGCTCAATGGCTATTAGCCTTGTTGGCAGTGTGACTACCGCTGAAGGCCATCTGCTGGGAAACTAGTGGGCTTCCTTGTGCAGTTGTTGGCCACTGTGAGAGTAGACTTCTGGACTAGATGGGCCGGGGGTCTGATCCAGCAGGGCACCATCTATGTTCTTATTTTCTTATGATATTCTTTTGGATCAGCTCAGGGGATTGGGAGCACGGTTTTAGGGCCCCCAGATATGCACCACCTCATCCTAGTCCCACAAAAGATCATCCATAATTGTGATCAATGGCATCTCAGTACTACATCTAGGTGTGAAACTGAAAAAGGTCCAGACAATCTGTTCCTGAAGTTGTAGTCTGATCACTTTCTCAACAAGATTCCTCAAAAAAGGGAATTGTCTCTACCATTCAGTGCAATGATGGCTTCTTGAGGAGGGGGTAGATCAATGCTTCTTTAAGGACAGATGGGACCACCTCCTTCAAGGATGAATTCAGCATGACCTGAACCCAACCACACATCATCTCCTTGAAGGCCTTGTCCAACCAGGAGAGACATGGATCTAATACACAGGTAACCATACTCACTGCTGCAAGGATTCTGTCTGTTTCCTTGGGACCAGCAGGCTCAAACTCTTCCCAGATAACCAAGTCAGACTAGTCTCAGTCAACTCCATAGGTCTGGTATAGCTGGAATCCAGCTCAGAGCAAATCCAAGCAACTTTATTTGACAGCTGCCTCAAATAGTTTGCCACTGACTCTTTCCTAGGGCTAAGAGAGAGCGACTGGCTCAAGATCACCCAGCTGGCTTTTGTGCCTAAGGCGGGACTAGAACTCATGGTCTCCCGGTTTCTAGCCTACTGCTTTAACCACTACACCAAAGTGGCTCTCAGAACGTGTAATTAGAATAGAAAAATAGCTGCTTTTGTTGCCACAAGGTAATCCTTAACGAAGAGTCTTACCCATGTTAGGTTGGGTTTGCTCTTTGTTCTCCTCCAGCTGCACACTGAACATATATTCTGCAGTTACATCTCCTGGTATTCCTCTGAAAACTAGAGGGAGCCCTGGGATCCATGAACAGGGAGAGGCTGTACAGGCACAATATGATCCAAGGCCATTGTCACTCTCTCATTCCAAGTGTTAACTAAAGCCTCAGTTGAACTCTGCATCAGAGCCTCAGAAACAACTCCAAGTTCCCTCTGAAATCCTACAGGATTCATCAGTTGCCTGGGAGAGACTAATGAAACACGTCTTGCCTTCTTGCAGCAGACTGCTGCTGTGGAGAACTCCATGGCAAACAAAGAGGGACTGATTTAACATTCCCCAGATTGAGATCACATTACCAGTACACTGAAACAAAAACCAGATCTAATGTGTGACTTCTGCGATTTGTCAGACCCTCACTGATGTGGATCAGGTCCAGGGTTGCCCTGGTGGTCTTGAACTCCTAGGCCATTTCTGATTCTGGATGCAAAGGAGGCAGACTGAAGTCACTGAGTACTATAAGCTGGAAAACTCAACTGTAAGTGTAGCAGCAGAGTCATGGAGTCCAGGTTGGGAGGCTGCTATGCACCAGGAGACCTGGTACAGCAACAGTAATTCCATCTGATCCCTACAGCCTACTGCACAAACAGGGTTTCATATCTGGTTATCTGTAGAGCAGTGTCTCTGAAAGCCACCAGAGTTTCTCAAATGACTACAGCCACTCACTGCCCCTGCCCTTGGGGTTTCAGCTGGGTAGTCAAGTTTCCAAGAGGGGACTGCCTTCCATGCTCAGGTTGATCTCAGTTATACATGACAGCTCAGCCCTCTCATTCAGAATAAGATCTTAGATGGGGAGGAACTTATTACAGGCTGACCTGGCATTTAGCAGCAGCAGCTAGAGATCAGAGCAACTGAGGATCCAGTGACCCTGTTCTGAAGATTCAGCCATTGTACATTGCCTGCTTGACTCCATAAAGCAGCTTGACTTGCAATATTAATGGGTTACAGCAAAAAAGAAAGTGAAACCCACATTAAAATGCTATGATTTAGACGTAATACACTGAAAAGAAAACATTCCTGCACCCTTAAAACCCACAGTGAAGAGCTGAGCTTACCATTCCGACCATTCTGTTTCAGTGTGTTTGCTGATAGCTGGATGGTGCTGCCAAAGCCAGTATTCTGTGGAAATTTAAGATCTTCCAGGTTTCCATCTGTGCTTAGCCTTGCAACTTCCAGTTCTAGTAGTATGAAAAATGAAATGTGTGTAAATGCAAAGGATAATTGATTATAAGACAAGAGGAGGCAGAACAGCTTGTTCAAATCAGCATGCCTTAAAAGATATTTCTTATTTTCTGTTGACTTTGAATAGGCTACAGTGTCCACTTTTTATATAATTCTCTTTCTTCCCAGTGGCTGCTTTGGCTGTTGTTAGCCACCCACAGTAGAATAAACAGGCACCAGGACACCCTGCAGAGCGGAGCAACCCACAGGGGATGATTTGGAAAATGAAATGGGCTGATGCCAAACCTATGCTCATCATTCCAAGAGGCCATTACCTCTTTCACGAAAAATAATTCCATTTTGTTCTTCATTTGCCAAAACATTAGGGAGAGTAAAGAGCTTGCCAAATATGACCTTCCAAACAATTTTTTTCCACTGCAAATTGAACATGGGAAAATTAGCTGGAAGGAGGAAGTCAATCCCTAGTAAGGATCCCATACCCCGAAACATAGGCAAGGATGAATTGACAGCCAAAAGAGAAGAAAGGTAGCAAAGTTCCTTCTCACTTAGGTGCTTAGCTGGCAATTAAAATAAAGTTTTTCAAGGCAGGGAGAACTCATCAAAACATGCTTATATTAAGGTTCCGGGAAAGAGAGAAATTTCCTTGCATACAAGGCTCAAGGTGGCAACATCTTCTGCATTTTTAAATCTTAACCAATATAGGAGGGTTGTCTTTTTGGCATGACATAAAGATATCCCTGTTTCTGCCGCATTAGCTGTACTTCTCCAAAGGGTAAAATATGCTTCAAAAGGAGCATATTTTTATGAGCACCTTACAAGATATATTTTATCATTTTAGCCGTAAACACTTGCAGGCAAGGTAACCAAACCAATTCCTATCAAATTGTCATAATTTCCATGGATGAGGTTTTTGCATGACACAACACTTTGTTACAATGGTTCTATCAGTTTTCTATAGAAAATGTATTTCCACATACTTCAAATATTCAGTAACATCCCTATTACATCTGGGGGAGCCTTCTTTGATCTGGCAAAATGGAGGCTCACAGTTTTATCCCAATTATATGCAATAAAACTAATGCATCCCTTTAGCAACAGTCCGTCACTCTGAATAAGAATGCAGATTCAACCTAGGCCTGGCTAACAGAACCACATAATCTACATAGGACACTTGTATAGCACAAATAGCTAGAGAAGTCAACTAGTTTCTCTCAATGCTACAGATTATATATATTGAACAAGATAGCAATCTGGTAAGTTAATTCATTATAGAAAAGCTAATGAAGCCATTCCAAAATGATCCCAATGGTTCTCATGTATCAAGTGAAAGCTCTATTTGTAGTGAAATCAAAGTTAAACATTTTGCACTTCTTTTTCCCACTGTATAACAGTGTACAACACTCTCTTTGAGACAGAAGGGGCTGTTTCCATCTGTCTCTTGTTCTAGTATGAACTAATCTGGTACCAGGCTGTTTGCTTGTGACCATATGAAAACTGGATCTCATACGGTTACCCAAACTGCAAAACAAGTAAGCCCCTGAAAGACATGACAATGGCCACAAAACTTAGCAATTCTTCTAGAGATAATTGGTGAATTTTCAGCTAACATGAGAAGGGTTTTCTCCTCTGAACTGGCATGAGAATGGAATAAGAAGATATTAGCTAAGCTTATGAGGCCATAAGAAAAGAAAAACACATTTTATTGAACAGGTGCAAAATATATCTTGCACAGAGATATTGGTGAATCTTCCTTCTAACTGGGAAAACAGTGTAACAGGCAAAAGTGAAAGCTCTTCTATGGGAGAGACCTCCCAAATAAGTCCTGTCCATAGAGGAAAGGGGTTTTGCTTAGGTCACTCTAAATATTGGTGTTTAAGGCCCTTTGTATCAATTTGGACCAGATACTCTTAAGGTCAAATAAAGTCAGGTGGTAGGCTGATAGCTCATAATATTTTAGATCTGTGATGCCTGTCTTCCATGAAGACATAAAATTGTCCTGCAAGATCAAGATGGCCTCAGAGTTGCCAAAATAAGAAAAAAAGAGAGAAAATTTTATTCCAGTATTTCAAGCAGCAAAGCTCCACATGACAGGTAGGCTAGATTCCAGTGTCAGCAAGGAATCTGATACACAATGGGGCCCTTGCCACAAGCTCTCAAAGACTGAACTATATCTCTAGAGCTTGCATTGGAATAGAAAAACATATTTACATATTATGCATATATAACAGGTGGCTAATGATCCTGGCTCTGATGATTTCCATTGCAGCTGGAATATGGTTATTACCACATTAGCAATATGCAGAATTGCATTTGAGATATTATATGTCCTACTGGTGACATCTCTTTGCTGATGATTCCAGGTTACCATGGCTTGGAAGGATATGTCCAAATATTTAAAGATCTTAATTTGATAAATGCTGAAGCTTTTAATTTTCCAGGAATAGCAGATATAACATGCCTTTTGGAGAAGGTATCAAATTTAGTTTTGTTGTAGCTGATGATTAGCTCCTCATGACAAAGCACAGAGGCTCCATCTCAAGCCCGCATGTGTACAAAGAGGATTGTGGCATTGTCAGCATATATAAATTTGAATGTGGGAAATTATGAATGTTCTCGACAGCTATTTGTTTTTCAAATCCTGGTTTTATCCTGTTTTTATTGTTAGCTGCCCTGAGTCATGCATATGAGATGGGCAGCCATATAAATTTATTAAATAAACAGGCCAGAAACAGGTCTATTGCTCAGCATAGATAGTAGTGGTGAAACGTAGGCTTTATCAAAACCTAGAGCAATGAACTAATATAAAAATTAAGAAGTAGGGGCACCAAAATGCAACCCTGCATCATCCCTTGATGAATGCATATTACAGGTACCCTAAAGCACTGCAATCAACCTGCATTTCATCTTTATATGTAATTTCATAATTGGCAGCAAAGGGCATCTGTCAGTAGAAGAACAGCCAGCTTCTCCCAGAGCCTGGCTCTAAGAGGTTGAATCAAGTCTGTATTTAAATTAATCAAGACAACATAGAGGGTCCTGTGGGGGCAACTGATATATTTTTCTATTAGGTAGAGAAAAACAGAGCACTAAACCTTTGTTAATCCTCCTCCCCTTGTGAAACTGGCTTATTCTTCTACCACAATAGTAGCCTGCAACATCCAATCATTCGTTTTCAGTGGAGGTGTCTAGCAAGCTGATGGGGTAGAAGTTAACTTGGTTAAGAGGTCTCTTTCTTTGCATATTATGAGTGATCTACTCCAGTCTTCAGTGATCAGGAAAGGAGAATTCCTGTGTGAAAAGGGTTGCCATGACTGGGGCCAACCAGTCCACGTTACTTGGATCCCAGTAATTAAATACACATTGAAAATGAAACAGCAGTGTGATGTGATTGGAAGAAAGGGAAATGAAATTTTAAAATCAAATGAAGCACAGTGTCTGAACCATGAGAATGATTTTATTTTTATCAGATCCCACCTGGAATACTGTTGTTTGGGGGGATACACTAGCTTTCTTCGAATATCTGAAAAGATGTCACTGAAGAAAGTCAAGGGCTGGAGTCAGAATAATGGATATGAGTTAGAGAAAGGCAGGTTCTGATTAAATGTTAGGGGGGAAAAGTCCTTTAAGAGCAGTAGAACTAATAACTGGAAAAATGTTGGATTCCCCCTTACTAGATACGTCCAAGTGTATTCTAGAGAGCTATCTTTTGGGGTGCTTTAATTTGGATTCTTGCATGGAGCAGGGAATTTAGAATGATGGCCCTCCCATCATTCTAAACTCCCATTATTCTGAAGAATTCTGTCCAAGCGATTGCTTTATATGGTATGTACCTGTCCTAACAGTCAGAAATCACGCTGAGACGTGGAGTAGGTCTCTAGTGTTTATTACTGCTACATTAAACAGAATCCTAACAAACTGAAGAAGCATGGGAAAAACCCAGACAGATAAACCCCGAAAGTTAAGGCGGGTCTGATCTGTGTCTCTTTGAATGGCTGCTTAATTCCTCAGTACTATGCATGCGTTTTCCCCCCTGGATAGAGGCCCCCTCCTGCTCGCCATCAGTACTCATGACAGTACCTCATAAAAATGAAGTCTACACCTCAGTACAGATGAATATGTGTATGAATGCACTTTTATTAGAAATGATTACAGAATCTTCTTGTCATGAGTAAGGATGGCGAGCAGGGGGCTCCCATCCAGACTGTCAAGCGCATGCGTAGCACTGAGGAACTGTTCAGCCATTCAAAGAGACACAGATCGGGACCGCCTTAACCCTTGGGGGTTATATGTCTGGGTTTTTCCCACGCTTCTTCAGTTTGTTAGGATTCCTGTTAAGTACTAGCAATAAATATTAGAGACCAGTTCCTTGTCTCAGTGTGTTTCCTGGTTGTTAGGACATCAAAACAATTCATCAGTGCTACGCATGCGCTTGACAGTCTGGATGGGAGCCCCCTGCTCGCCATCCTTACTCATGACACTTCTTGATTAGTGAATAAATAATGATTTAAAACACTTTGCTTTACATCAAATCCACTCAGCTGAATCCACTTTTAATTCTTAATTAAGTGCTGGAAAGTAGCCAATTCCAGGTATTGCAACAGGCAGATCTGGCAAACTAGTCCTTTTTCTGCAAGCACTGGAATAAGGTCAGTGAGGAGGCCATTGGCATATTTTTTTCCAGTTCCATCTCCTTTAACTTGGCAGCTAGCAGTTCTGGCATCCATATTCAATAATGTTCTTGGGACATGAGCCACCTGAGACCAAATTATCAGGCCATGCAGCCTGAGGGAAATATTTCTGACACAGTAGGGTAATGAAGAGCACACTGAACTCTGCCACTTCATTGTACTTTGACAGGCCCATGACTGAAGCATTACTGGCTACTACTACTGTCCCAGAAACTAGTCACCTCACTGATTCAGTCTATAATCACAGAATGTGGCTATTGGAATGCCATGTCTCAGCAAATGTAACCATAGAATTGACAGTTGGCCTGAAATGTACCACAGTTAACACATGCCAGCTCAATTGGCTCCAGATTCAAAGGCCCATAAAATGCTTATGGAACAATTAGCCAATTTCATTTTTAAAATAATACCTGCTGGAATCTCCTGGAACTGATCTATTAAGTATGGTCCCATTCCAGGTCTGGCATTAAAATCAACTCATTTACAAAATCCTCTACCACATGGTATCCTTGTCTGAAACATCTTATATCAAGGGTTATTTGAAAGATGTTGTTATTTCAGTCTCTTCTTGTCAATAAACATGGTAAAAATTACCTAAGTAGAGAAAGGGGGCATGGAATTGTTTTTATTTTTTTGAAATAGTTATTGTACTTATAAAATGGAGGTACAGGAAATCGGGGCATGGAAGCTGGTTCCGTTGGGCTGCAACAAATATATGAGTTACTAACTCAGTGAATATCAGAACTAACTGCATGCTTCTGTTGCAAGGCTTCCATTCTGAAGATAATAGGCTTGCGACTCAATTGCAGTTAGCAAAGGTGTTAAGTAGCGACACTCTGTAACATACTGTTATACTACCTTGCATCAATCTTTTTCAACCTGATGCCCACCAGATGTTTTAGAATACGATTCCTACCTTCTCTGATTACTATGGCAATGTGGTAAATCAGTAGCGCACAACACCTGGAGGGCATCAAGGGCACATTCAACTGTCACTGGCTTGATCGTTTTCTACTTCATATACCCATGTATTCTCCTTCCCTTAACAAAATCATCCTCTCCCAGAGCTCTGCCAACACACTGGCAGAGACACAGAGATGATAGTATACTGTTGCCAAATAAAAACTGAGTGAAAAGTACTTTTAAGCCTAACATATAAATATTACTTACTCTATTGAGGGGAAAAGGAGTCAGTACTAATCACTATCAATACACCTATCTTGGAAAGAGATTTTTCTACAAAAGAACTACTCTTGCTGTTATCAGAAGCAACACTTCTTACTTAGTCTTTGTCTGAAGCCCTTATTTTAGAAAACCTGACCATGTGATCATGAAGAGTTGACATCAACTTGATGGCACAAACCATCAAAGTCTGCAGCGCAAACCTGTCATTCACGATCATTGTAACAATATCCTCCCACCAGGACAATGCTTACCATGTGTGCAAACTGTTAATCAATGAAAAGGGGGCTGAAACAGTTTGGAAATTATATCAGAAGATAGTTTGTTCTTGTAAGACAAATTTAGATTTACTAAAATATATAGTCGTAGACCAAGAAAAAAAATAAATCCATGACAAATTAATGTTTAAGAACCTGGGCAAGGTTAAAAAATAATCAGCAAACCTAAACCTGATTCAATTGGGAATGCACTGAGGTCAAAAACAAACGTATTGTAAACTAGAAGCTACCTGGGAAGAACTGTCCTGTCCTCTTGAGCTTATTGTGTAAGTAAATGAAAATTTACAAACTCCAAGAAAAAAACAGCAGGAGGTACAGAATACTGTAAGCAAGCTATGTGAGACATCTGCACTGGAAAGTTATTGCTGGTTGGAGCATTAATTTGTTTTAGTAGGTTAGAAGATTAATTCCAGATGTGGTCTCAACTATAGACAATGCCTTATTCTAATACTTTATTACTCTAGGGGGGTTATTTATTTATTTATTGCTCACATTTATATGGCTACCAACAAGGCGGTGTTGATTCTTAGTGACCACAACTATAGACCTTTTCCAGGATGATTTGTCTCTAACCTAGCCCTTCACATCTCCCAGTAGTAGAACCATCACCACTGTAACTGAGTACATCCACATTGCTGCTTGGCATCCTCTTCTCTTTCCTTCAACTTTTCCCAGCATTATGGACTTCTCAAGGGAACTGGGTCTTCCAAAATAGGAGAGTCTGAGCTTGGTCATTTCTGCCTTGAGTGAGAACTTTGGATTGATTTGGACTGATTTGTCTGTTTTCTTGGCTATCCATGGCATTCTAAAGATCTTTGATCTTCTTTAAATCAGGCACTGTCTGTCATCCTTTAGATTAGCATCCTGTAGCATAGCAATCTGAAGTTAAGACCTCCTTCTGTGTTTGCAAATCTTTTGGAAAAATGTCCCTGTTTTTCTATGTCTACAATAACATTCTACAATGTTATTGTAAAATTACTTCTTGCCTTTTCTAATGGTTCTCTAATTTTTTTTTTTTTTTTGTTAAGTTCCAAGATCTTTGTCTTTCTTGACTTTGGCTTCTCTTCTCTTGGCAATTTCCATCATCTGTTCTGACATGCAGTTGGTTTCTTCTTTCCTTGGTCTTGGACAGTCTCTTTTCACATTCATCCTTAACAACTTCTTTTATTTCAGTGCACAGTTCCTCTGATTACCAATCAATGAGATTCAGGACTTCAAAGTAATTCCAGATGAAGCCAGTGAGTTTCCATAATTCGATTTTGAGCATATATGAACCATTTTCAATGTTGTATCCTAGAAACTGATTCCCTTTCTTCTTCCAGTTCAGCTTGTCTTGTAACTTTCACATGAGCAGTTTGTTATCTGTTCCACAGTTGGCCCTGGTCACATCTTTGTTGTTATAACTGAACTCTTCCACTTACAGTAACATAGGCAATTTGATTTCTCTGAGCTCTGTCTGATGATGTCCATGTATATTGGTGTTTGCAGAATGTATTATCAATGAAGAAATAATTGGATTGGCAAAACTAGTAAGTCATTCTGCTTCATTTCTGTTTCCCAGGCCATACAGTCCAACTATGTTTTCCTCTTTACTGTTTCCAATATTGGCATTCCAGCCTCTACTCATCAGCACTGCATCTTGCTTGCATGTTCTGCTGATTTCAGATTGAATTTGACTATAAAACTTGGCAGCCTCCTCTTTCACATCAATGATTGGAGCATAAACTTAGACAATTATCATAGGGTTGTCTTCAAGGTCTAAGTGATATTATTTGGCCACTGATTGTATGTACTGTCTTTGCTTTATCCTTCCTGGCTATGGAAGCAAGCAACTCTATGCTGTTTGTGTCCTGAGCAATAAATAGTATGATCTTCTGAGTAAAGTGTCCAATTCCAGTCCATTTCAATTCACTGATGCCTAAGATGTTAATGTGTATTCAATTCATTTCATCTCAAGCTATGTTGAGCTTTCCCACGTTCATGTTTCTTACTTTCCATGTTCTCACTGTAATTCTGTCTTTGCAGATTGAATTTTCTTTTCCTGCATGGTAGCATCAGTAACTCTCCTGCCAACCTAGCAGTTCGAAAACATGCAAATGTGAGTAGATTAATAGGTACCGCTTCGGCAGGCAGGCAACGGCGTTCCGTGTAGTCATGCCAGCCACATGACCACGGAAGTGTCTACGGACAAACGCCGGCTCTTCGGCTTTGAAATGGAGATGAGCACCGCCCCCTAGAGTCGGACACGACTGGACTTAATGTCAGGGGAAACCTTTACCTTTAGCATCAGTAACTAGGTGGCTTTAATCTAGTGTGCCATAAACACCATAAGTACTCTGAAAGATCCTCAGCTCTTCCCCATAGCATGTTGAATGCCATCCAATTTCAGAGGTCCATAATCCAACACTACATTATCATCACTTTATCTTGTTTGTTAATTTGGTTTTCTTGGTACAGCAGTCGTTTACCATTGTCTTCTCCTGTGCAGTATGAAATCACATCTTAGCTGTTACCACCAGTTCCAGCATCCTCCTGTATTGCTGCTGCCTGCTTGCTTTAGCTTCATGCCTTGGTTGAGTATATGCTCTTGGCATACACTTCCAACTTTCTTTGCTCATCCCCTCCCAGAAACATCCTGGCTGGATAAGGGGGGAGACCTCACCACAGTGGGACAGCGTGGGGTGTGTGTGTGTGTGTGTGTGTGGGTGATAGGGCAATATTGCCCCTCAAACAAAATGCGCTTGACATTGAATTACTAAAAATCAGAGTGCAGTTACTACTCACTCTGTGCCCAGAGATGCTAAGAGAGGTACTGCTTGTACTCAACATTTTTCTAATATTATTCCAACAAACTGTAAGACAACCTTTACTTCAGCTCACTTTGGACCTTGACATCAATGTTACTGAAGGAAAAATAGTGCAATACTCCAATTTCTGAATGCATCAGTCCATGTGTAGCAGATAAGATAGAAACAACAATCCATGTGTCATTGTATTGTCCTCTCTAAAACAGTGCCAAACCTGCAATATTCCCCAGAATTGTTAAAAAGAATGAGAGGCCAATTGAGCTGTTTCTGATCATCAAGCAACTGTGAGGCAAGAGAAACCTAATTATGAGAGACAACTCTCATGTCATATATTCATTTGTTTATTTACTGAAATTTCTGTTCTACCTTTCCAATAAATATAATATCCAAAGCATCTACTGTGTTGCTTGGATGCTTACTGGATGTGCTTTCATTTTTGATAACAGTAAATCTGCTGAATGAATTTACTTAATGTATTTTATATTGTATTACCTATGCTAGTTAAATGAAGCAAAACAAGAAGTATGGTGAGACTTCCTTTTAGAAATGTTCAGAATGCCATTGAGAAATGCCACTGATCTTATTAACTGTTTCTCTAACCCATGAAAATGTGTTTGACATTTTAGCCAAGCAGGGACTATCATATTTCATTCACTCCAGCTAAAATACAACATGTAATACTATCTTCTTAACCACTGTATTTGTCAGCTTTCATTAAAGATTTGCAGAATGGAATTCTCCCATATATCTCCCACATGCAGTTAACTTTAAAAAAATTTTAATATAAATTTTATTAAAAGTTTTAAAGAGAACATAAAAACTAACACAACTAATACAGAATAAAGTGAACAAAGAAAGAAGTGCAGAAAGAAAAAAGAAATAGAAAGAAGCTTCTGATTTCCTTTGCAGCAAATAGTATGATTACAAAATTATGTCTTACTGTATCATTACAAAAAAAGCTCACTTTTTTCTATTATCCATTTTCCCCCCCAATCATCAAAACCACAGATCATAAGTGCATTTTTTTCTGTTTCATGCAAAATGTCTATAAGGGGTTTATGTTGTTTATTCGTTTAGTCGCTTCCGACTCTTCGGGACTTCATGGACCAGCCCACGCCAGAGCTTCCTGTCGGTTGTCAACACCCCCAGCTCCCCCAGGGACGAGTCCGTCACCTCTAGAATATCATCCATCCACCTTGCCCTTGGTCAGCCCCTCTTCCTTTTGCCCTTCACTCTCCCTACCATCAGCATCTTCTCCAGGGTGTCCTGTCTTCTCATTATGTGGCCAAAGTACTTCAGTTTTGCTTTTAATATCATTCCCTCAAGTGAGCAGTCTGGCTTTATTTCCTGGAGGATGGACTGGTTTGATCTTCTTGCAGTCCAAGGCACTCTCAGAATTTTCCTCCAACACCACAGTTCCAAAGCATCTATCTTCCTTCTCTCAGCCTTCCTTATGGTCCAGCTCTCGCAGCCATATGTTACTACTGGGAAAACCATTGCTTTAACAATGTGGACTTTTGTTATCAGTGTGATGTCTCTGCTCTTAACTATTTTATCGAGATTTGTCATTGCTCTTCTCCCAAGGATTAAGCGTCTTCTGATTTCCTGACTGCAGTCAGCATCTGCAGTAATCTCCGCACCTAGAAATACAAAGTCTTTCACTGCTTCTACATTTTCTCCCTCTATTTGCCAGTTATCAACCAAACTGGTTGCCATAATCTTGGTTTTTTTGAGGTTTAGCTGCAAACCAACTTTTGCACCTTCTTCTTTCACCTTGATCATAAGGCTCCTCAGTTCCTCTTCGCTTTCAGCCATCAAAGTGGTATCATCTGCATATCTGAGATTGTTAATGTTTCTTCCAGCTATTTTAACTCCAGCCTTGGATTCCTCAAGCCCAGCATGTCTCATGATGTGTTCTGCGTACAAGTTGAATAGGTAGGGTGAGAGTATACAGCCCTGCCGTACTCCTTTCCCAATCTGAAACCAGTCCGTTGTTCCGTGGTCTGTTCTTACTGTTGCTACTTGGTCGTTATGCAGATTCTTCAGGAGGCAGACAAGATGACTTGGTATCCCCATACCACTAAGAACTTGCCACAATTTGTTATGGTCCACACAGTCAAAGGCTTTAGAATAGTCAATAAAACAGAAATAGATGTTTTTCTGAAACTCCCTGGCCTTTTCCATTATCCATTGGATATTGGCAATTTGGTCTCTTGTTCCTCTGCCTTTTCTAAACCCAGCTTGTACATCTGGCAATTCTCACTCCATGAATTGCTGAAGTCTACCTTGCAGGATCTTGAGCATTACCTTACTGGCATGTGAAATGAGTGCCACTGTTTGATAGTTTGAACATTCTTTAGTGTTTCCCTTTTTTGGTATGGAGATATAAGTTGATTTTTTCCAGTCTGATGGCCATTCTTGTGTTTTCCAAATTTGCTGGCATATAGCATGCATTACCTTGACAGCATCATCTTGCAAGATTTTGAACAGTTCAGCTGGGATGCCGTCGTCTCCTGCTGCCTTGTTATTAGCAGTGCTTCTTAAGGCCTATTCAACCTCACTCTTCAGGATGTCTGGCTCTAGCTCACTGACCACACCGTCAAAGCTATCCCCGATATTGTTATCCTTCCTATACAGGTCTTCTGTATATTCTTGCCACCTTTTCTTGATCTCTTCTTCTTCTGTTAGATCTTTGCCATCTTTGTTTTGGATCATACCCATTTTTGCCTGGAATTTACCTCCGATGTTTCTAATTTTCTGGAAGAGGTCTCTTGTCCTTCCTATTCTATTGTCTTCTTCCACTTCCACGCATTGCTTGTTTAAAAATAATTCCTTATCTCTTCTGGCTAACCTCTGGAACTTTGCATTTAATTGGGCATATCTCCCCCTATCATTGTTGCCTTTTGCTTTCCTTCTTTCTTGGGCTACTTCTAGTGTCTCAGCAGACAGCCATTTTGCCTTCTTGGTTTTCTCTTTCTTTGGGATGTATTTTGTTGCCGCCTCTTGAACAATGTTGCGAACTTCTGTCCATAGTTCTTCTGGGACCTTATCTACTAAGTCCAGTCCCTTAAATCGATTCTTCACCTCCACTGCATATTCCTTAGAAATATTAGTGAGCTCATATCTAGCTGATCTGTGGGTCTTCCCTAATCTCTTTAGTCTGATCCTAAATTGTGCAAGAAGAAGTTCGTGATTGGAACTACAGTCAGCTCCAGGTCTTGTTTTTACCGACTGTATAGATGTCCGCCACCTTTGGTTGCAAAGGATGTAGTCAATCTGATTTCAGTGTTGTCCATCTGGTGAAGTCCATGTATAAAGCAGTCTCTTAGGTTGTTGGAAGAGAGTGTTTGTTATGCACATTGAGTTGTCTTGGCAAAATTCTATCAGCCTATGTCCTGCTTCGTTTTGTTCTCCCAGGCCATGCTTACCTGTAATTCCAGGTGTCATTTGACTGCCCACCTTAGCATTCCAGTCTCCCGTGATGAAAATAACATCTCTTTTAGGCGTGTTGTCCAGTAGGTGCTGCAGATCCTCATAGAACTGCTCTACCTCAGCTTCTTCAGCATCTGTGGTTGGGGCGTATATTTGGATCACTGTGATGTTAGACGGCTTGCCCTGAATTCGAATTGAGATCATTCTATCATTTTTTGGATTGTATCCAAGCACTCCTTTAGCCACTTTACTATTAATTATGAAGGCTACTCCATTTCTTCTGTGGTCCTCTTGTCCACAGTAGTAGATCTGGTGGTCATTTGATGTGAAGTGGCCCATTCCAGTCCATTTCAGTTCACTGACGCCCAAAATGTCTATCTTGAATCTTGACATCTCACCAATAACCACATCCAATTTGCCCTGGCTCATAGATCTTACATTCCAGGCTCCAATGGTATGTTGATCCTTAGAACATCGGATTCGCCGTTCACCACCAGCACCGTCGGCCGCTAGCCGTCCTTTCGGCTTTGAGCTAGCTGCGTCATCACGTCTGGGGCTAGTTGAACTCATCCTCTGTTCCTCCCCAGTAGCATTTTGACCATCTTCCGACCTGGGGGTCTCATCTTCCGATGGTATACCGACATATCTCTGGTTGTACTGATCCATTTAGTTTTCACGGCAAGAATACTGGGGTGGGTTGCCATTACCTTCCCCGGGGATCGCATTTAGTCTGACCTCTCTGTCATGACCTTTCCGTCTTGGGTGGCCCTTCACGGTTTAGCTCATGGCATAATTGAGGTGCTCAAGCTCCAGCACCACGACAAGGTAAGGATCCTTTGCTGAAGGTAAGGGGTTTCTAGTCAGCCATACATATGGATACTGTTTTTTCTCTAGTCAAAGAAGTCAATTTGGCCATCTCTGCAAGTTCCATCATCTTCACCAACCACTGTGGGTAGTATCAAACTTTTCCACTTTTGAGCATATAGTGATCTCGCTGCAGTTGTCATATATAAAAACAAAGTTCCATTTTTTTTTCTAGCTGTCTGTCCATTAATCCCAAAAGAAGTCTCTGGTTTCAATTGTACATTAGTTTATAAAATCTTCTGAACTAGTGTATTTATTTGTATCCATTTTTTTTTCTTTTTACACACCCACCAAACATGATAAAATGTCCCTTTATGTTGTTCCCATTTTCAGCAAAGATTTGAAGCACCTAGACAATTACTCTGGTGTCAAATACCAACAATACATCATTTTATGAAAATCCTGTTTAAGGCTAGAAAACAGTCTAAATTTCAATCTTTTCAACCACCTACATGCAGATAACTGACTACTTACTTGTTCTCCAAAAACATTAACTAGGTTACAAATGAAGAAACGTATTTTCTCCAAGTTACTTTTGCTACTTACGAATGTTGTCCGTGCTCTCCCTCACAATATCAGTCTTGAGGAGGTTGTCTGCAAGCACAAAGGCACTTTCTTCCACAGTGTCCAGTAACATGGTGGCTGCCCGCAGCTGATCACGTGTAGGAAGGTCCCTCCATGCATTTAGAGCTTGTGGCTGCAGGAGGTTATTAACTGTTTCAACCATGGCCTGTGAAGGAGGGGAAGAAGAAGGAGAAGAGAAGAAAGATTGATTTTTGGCAAACCCCTTCCATTCATTAAAAGGAACATAAAAAGCATCAGGACAACAACATTTTCCAGTGAAACAGGCTGCTGTTCTCAAATGTTAGTGAAGATTTTAAAATGAGCAGTTACACAGGAGCGAAAATAATACCCTCCAATTTAGACAGAAGATACTTAATAAATAAATAGAAGTTATCTTATTTATGACTGTGAACCAAAGAGACAGGGAATTAATGTATATTAAATTACCCATCTTAAAATCTGTACACTATAGTATAAACAGAGAGACTCACGTATGAGCTTGCTTATAAATTAGCCTCCATGGACCTACACTTCCATTTTTACTTTCAAGTGTAATCCTCATCCTTTATAAATCAAAAGCAATATTTAAGCTGGGATCAGTTTTTAATTAGCTGTGTGGTTTTGTAGTTTAACTCTTAATTCTGGAATCAAAATAATTTTAAATTACAGAGTCCAACCTTGTGTTAGTTCAGCTAAAACAAATAATAATAATAATAATAATAATAATAATAATAATAATAATAATAGATAGCACTTAGAAAATCTGCGCATTGACTAAATTTCCATCTGTCAATTACAAAAGGCCACACTGCTTGTATCCGCACATATACTACACCAATACATTACAACATCCTAGGTTCTTGGGAAGAACTGGATGCAAATGGAGGCCAACACCAGCTAAATAACTGGCAGCTGTGTTTTCACATTGTTGTGTACAATAATAATAACAAGAAAAACATACCAGAATATCAGCACAGCCATCTTACTCTGCTGTGTTTGTAATATTATGAATTTTGAGCCATTCATTGAAATCAGAGCCAACCAATACTATACAAGTTTACTCCTAAAGATTGAATGCTCCTTTGACTTTCTTTTGCAGGACAGTGTGTAACCCCTCCAATATATGTGCCCCATGTCTGTGTGCTTCACCTTGTGTCCTTCTCTAATCAAGACATAACTGGCATGGATGTTTATCGCTTGAGGGAGCAAGAACGAGACCAATGTGCAAGTCTCCAACCTACTACCAAATGCTCTGCTGGCTCCATCTCCTTCACTTCTATGTATTATACAGGGAGGTTTGCAAAGAAGCACTTACACATAGGGATCTGAATGAATGTGTCAGTTCAACATTTGCATACAAAAATACTGTATGTATATCTAAGAAAGCTGCAGGCAAAAAAAGCACAAAACTTTGGAAAGCCTATATTAGAGAAGTTGCTTCAAAGGTGAAGAATCCTTTGGGTTATGCTTGACATCAGATGACTACATGGAACATGTCCTTGTTAGTTATCTTGCCAATAATGCAAAAGTGATTTGCCATTCCCAGGATGGTCCTTTGACTTTCCAGTCCAGCCTACAGCCTTGGGATTTCCTGCTGATCTCTCACTTAATTGCTATGGAGGCCTGATTCTATTTAGCTTTTTTCAAAATCAGTTTGTTTAGGTAGGTACTGACACCTAAGCACATAGTCAAGGTGCTTAGAAACATGAATTCATTGGAGGAAGATACATAGAACATGTTATGGGAAGTGACACATAACAATTGAATTGTTTTCTATTTAAAAATTATTTTCCTAATAATTTGACCATACTAATCTTCGAAAACAAGGGACGTGGTGGCGCTGCACGTTAAACTGCTGAGCTGCTGAGCTTGCCGATCGGAAGGTCGGCGGTTCGAATCCGCATGATGGGGTGAGCTCCCATTGCTAGTCCCAGCTCCTGCCAACCTAGCAGTTCGAAAACATGCAAATGTGAATAGATTAATAGGTACTGCTTCGGTGGGCAGGTAACGGCGTTCCGTGTAATCATGCCAGCCACATGACCACAGAACTGTCTACAGACAAACGCCGGCTCTTCGGCTTTGAAACGGAGATGAGCACTGCCCCCTAGAGTCGGACATGACTGGACTTAATGTCAAGGGAAACCTTTACCTTTACTTAATCTTCAAAAGCCACACAGAGACCAGATTTAGACAGATCTGCTCATCCCTACCCTCAGCTTCCTACTACAGAAAGCTACACATTCATGTTCGATTTCTAAAAAGTCAACATAAATGCTTCACTTCTACATGGATAGATAGTTCTATAAAACCTCCATGAGTAGGATATTCTCCTTTAATAGTGACACCAAGGTCTCCTATTCTCAGTGCCATATTTAAGAACAAGTCAAGTAAATCATAAGTTAGGTCCTCATTTTATGTGGGACCGCTAGATATGTTACAGACGAGATATTTATCAGAACTGAAATGTCTTTGGCTTATGTAATTTCTGGGTGGCACGACACCTCAGACAGTTTACTCTCCTGATGTATCACCAAATGTTCACACTTGTGCATTTTAACATTCTTCCTTCAGAAATACTTTAGAGTAGACAGCAGAACACTCCTCTCAGTGAATAACTCTGCCCAAGTGGGGAAGGTACGATAGAAATATTATTTCTCTTCCATAGGGACCTACATAGCATCTCCTCACAATTCAAATATTGTTATAAACTATGTACTTGCAGAGGAAGACTCCAAATTACAAGCCAAGTACCAACTTTCTGTTACATACAGCACTGTCACACAGAGGACAAGAAGTGTACAAAGATAAAAATTAGTTGTCTTCTCATGTATTATTGCATATTATTGTATTTTACATGGATTTTATGTGATTTTTCCAAACTTTTATCTCTCTTTTTACTGCTATTTGAAGCAATGTAATAAAACCTTGACACTGGGGTGAGACCATAATAGTATTGGTAAAAAACAACAAACAAAACGATTATATATTGAATGAGAAAATGGAAAGTACCTGGACGTAGGCTCTACAGGAACGTTCTCGTTTCTGAAGCTGGGTCCACAAAGATGGCAATTATGAAAACAAAATTTTAACAAATTTGTGTCAGGAGAAAACAAAATATATAAAACAAGTATACAAGAGTTCTTTTTTTTTCTTAACAAGGCTATAGACCTTAAGCTAAACAACTTACTACTGAACACCAGATACAAATATCTAAGTTATTAAAAATTATTCAGATAAAGTGTAAACATGATAGATGGGTTTTCCATTCAAATCCTTCCATCCTAACACATTTTCTCTATATCTACTTAAGACTGTTTAAGTCACACAAAAGCTAAGCAACAAAGCAATGTTTATGGTGTACTTAAACCAGGCAAAGCTAGGATTAGGGAAGACGGGCTCTAGTTAGGATTCTGACAGGGAATGTCCTCTCTTAAAACTCAGCAGCCAATCTCTTGGCTATACAATTTTGCTGATCAGAGTAGGAAGGAAAGGTATAAATAAAATAAATAAACCAGATAATTAAAGATAGCCTCTGAAGAAGATTATTTAAGATCAAATAAACCATATTAGAGTTATTTTACGACACTAAGGACTAAAAATTGTAATCATGGATATACATTTAACTCAGTTCCCCACAATTCATGTATCTTCATGTTTAGCTCTTTTGCTTTAAATAACAAAGTGATGAGGATTTTAGAGAATCTGCAAGTTATGCTAATTATATTATCTTATTACTGTACATCTGTTTTAAAACTAAACTGACTTATTTTAGAGGAATTTAAGAAGAACTTTAAAAGAATATTTCTATGCAAATCAAGTTTATGGAACAATAAGAAGCTTACATTTGAAGGATTGTTATTTTATAGTATGTGTGTATAAAAAAACTAAAAACTTAGAAACAGCACAATAAGTGTTATGGAAATTTAGAAAATCTACCTAAGTGGTAGTTGTGAAGATAGTTGAGATATCAGAAATAAAACAACAAAAAGAACAAACAGAGCTTTTGAAAGTACCTATAAAATATTTATTGAGAAGTATCATAAAGCAGATAAATTATTTGGTCATTATTCAAGAGAAGAACAAACCACTACAATAATCCTAATGGTTAACAACTAGGGCAAAATAATAAGTGTTAAATTAAATGAAATTTTGTAAAAATCTGAAAATGTTGTGTAATATGTTTCCACAATAACATTTGGAAAGTCCTAACATTTCAAGCAGACTATTCCTTGATCCAGTGGAAATGCTAAACCATCTGACAATAATATGGCTCCAAGAATTGGTGTCTTTTCCACAATTTATACTTTTTTAATTAAAACAAAAACTAGCATGAAAACATATGTTATTTACATTCTCAGAAGTGAAAGTGCTTTGCATTGCATCAGAATGTCCAGGAGTGGGAATGCAAATAATGTTGTGTTCACACTGGGAACTAGCGCTTCCATCCAGGCCAGTTAAGGCTGCCTTGCATAGGCCATCTACATATTTGGATATATACAATATTTGCTTCACAAGCATTCGTCCTTTAAATGTACAAAACAATTCCATGTTGAGAAAACTTTCCCAAAATATATTTGAATTGAGTAAATTATAATTTGCTTGTTTATTTAGGAAAGATAAAGCAGTTGCAAAACTGTTACAAATTGATATTTCCTTTCTTGGGTATACTAAACAAATTTATGCAACTTTCCATCTATCTCAGCGAGAATCCTTGGCAAAAATGTTAGCTGTTTTATCGGGGGGGGGGGGGGGGCGCGGTGTAGAAGAAAATCCAGGAAAAAGAACTATAATGAATCAAGAATAACAAGTATCTTTTCTTAGCTATTCTTGCACTTTTCAGTTTTTCTTTTTTCTTTTAGTTCTTTCCTCAAGCTTTTCTATACTTTATATTTTAACTGTATTTTGAAACTTTAATAAAGTTCTTATAAATAAAAAAAGAATAACAAGCCTCAATTCCCAAATATGTTTTGTTACAATTTTATATATATATATATATACAGACACACACACACACACACATATAATTTTATTTTATTTATTTATTATATTTCTATACCACCCATCTTGAGAAATGACTCTGGGTGGTTTACAAGTGAATTAAAACAATACAAAATTAAAATATCATAAAACAGATCCATATAAAAATATAAATACACATAAAACTAAAATATATGAAATATAAAATCCAAGACTGATCTTAATTTCCCAGGGCCGCATCAAGGTGCCAACCAATTCGCCAAGTACATAGTATATAACAGACTGGAACGTCTGCCTAGCAACCCAGTATGTATTTTCCTTTGAGGCAGATACAAAAGCAGGTAAGATGCATATATATATATATATACCCATATTAATATATTTGATATATATTGATATATATTGATATATTGATAATATATATATCCATATTAATATATTTGAAACAAATATTTATTATTATATTATCAGTATTATAATATGCCATTTAAAGAAAATACATAGATTTTGTTCTAACTTCTGTCTTTACCTAATAGTTTATCCAGCAGAATAAAAAAAATTCATCAGTGTAACTGGAATAGTAATATGGACTAATATCAGATTATTTAAACCCTAAGTAAAGCTCCAACAGCAGCTATAATTTATTTCTATGAGGAAGCTAAGCACTATTTATCTTGTTTGACTCAGGGGAAAAAATACAGAATACATACAGTACTTGGTATCCTAAATATTATTATGGTATGATTAAAAACAAAATGTTTGTTGAGAACCCTAAATGTTCTGTGAAGATATATTTGCAGAGTGAGATTCTGAAACAAATGGGATTGAGAGAGAGGAGAATTTGATACATTGATGTCTAAAACTAATGGGCAAATTTGTCAAAATTATACAAAATTCAGAAGTCAAATGTGAACTAGTCAGAACTGATATATTGCCTGAGTCAGAACTCTGCTGACATTTTCAGTGCTGTGTTTTTCTTGGAAACAGTCAGGAGGAGAGGGGAAGGAGGAGGAAAAGCATAAGAGTGATTTTGGGGGGAAACAAAGAGGAGAAAATGTAAACAATCCTATGCCCTGGAGGGAACTTATCTTAGCAGGTGATGGTAGTAACACAGAAGTTTCTTTATTTGCATGTTTACTTTCAAAACTAATTGCTTTGCCACTGTCTGCCACTACAGAATTGCAAAATAGTATCCCAGTGGGTTGTAATTTCCCTTTAATCGTTTCTGGAAGGGCTCTACATCTGTGCCATAGGATTATTTCAGTCATTTCTTATGTCTGGAGAAGGGAGAGCTGAGGCTGATGTAGTGAAATGGAATGCCTACTAAACTTAATAAAATTAACAAGTTGTGTTAAAAATGTTATTCTTAAGCTGATATATTTTTTCTTGCACAGTCTTAAAGTAGGAATGGGCAATCTGAGGCCCCAGGGCCACCACATGTGACCTTCAAGGCTCTTTATTCTGCACCTCCCAAAGGATCATGTAGCTTCCAGGAACCACTGCCCTTTCTTTGCCACATGATCAGTCCAAATAATATCAACAGGAAGAGTTTGTTTCAGTGCAGTGAATAATATGGAAATGCTGTCTTTTGGGATGGGGGCCTTTTACTTATCAGCTAGCAGATGGGGAGATGGAATCACAGTATCTTTCAATGTGTTGTTTTTCCATATTGAGCAATAGCATTTTGTACTGAGCAACAAGATCATCAAGGGTCTCACTGAGATGATGATGATATTGATGATGATAATTCATGAAGATATAGTGTGCCTGGCTCAAGTGAGAAAGGATGTGCAAAGCCTTGGTCTAGATAAAATTGTTCTCAGGTGGATTCTATGGCTGTAATCAGAACTGGACTGGAAGCATAACTGCCACCTTTTCTTGGGTTGGGTTTTTCTTTCATTTCTTCCTTATGTGGCAAAACATTAGCAAAATATTTCCAACCAAACTGCCCTGAATTTTTTGCCACCTTTGGCTATGAAAAGGTATGGGGAGAAATCTCCGACTAAATCAAAAGGACTCTGGTAGCACCTTTTCAGACTAACGTCCAATGGGATCCCTGAACGCCACAAAACTAGCAAATATTTATTTATTTATTTATTTCATTTCATTTATATTTCAAATTTTGCCACTACCCAACTCACTCAAAGAGCGAATATGAGAGACCAGTATGTGAGTTCCCACTCCCAAGGAATATAATTGACTATTTGGTTGCTTAGCAACTTCAGGCATAACTGAATAAAAAATATTTTGATTTCCTTTAAGTTTGGCTTTTGCTTAGGGATTTCAACAAGAGGAATATTATCTCTTAGTAACTGAATGCAATGAGTTATTTCATATAATTAGAATAGTTACAAGATCTAGTGGGCATGCTGGCACTTGAACCACTGATTTCAAGGAGCACCTAATTAAATAACAGAATTAAATAACAGAATGAGCCACACTAACTGGGGAATTATATTGCTGCTCCTCTACATTAAAAATAGCCAGCAAGATTGTCAGGAGGAAAAGGGCTTGCCTGGAACCTTTGTTTCTCACACATATTAGGTAACTTCGTATGTATTAGTGCCATTCATAAATGGGATTCCACCATCGGTAGATTCTATTCTACCTTATGTCATTATTCTACCATATCATGTCATTATTCAACTACCTATGTATCTTACATTGTTCGATGTGGCCCCAATCAATTAAACAGATAACAGTTGATGAGACCTTGTTTCTAGTACTCCTCTCCTAAATCTAAGGATACTCTAATCTTGCTTCTTAAATGCTGTAAATTAGGATTTCAGACTTCATGAGGAGAAACAAGAAGAAGAAGAGGATTACAGCAAAAGTTCTAAGTGACCTGAAAGGGTTTATCTATTATTTTTGAATTAATTATTTTGTTCTGATTGTATTCGGGATACTTAAATAGGGATCATGGTCAGGAATATTTTCTATCTATTTTATTTTAGTTATTTGCCAGTTGTGAGGTATTGTAGATCTCATTGAAAGCAGCTGACTCACATGATGGTTCCTAACCATGATCATGCAAAATGACTAAATTACCTTCCAATGCAAACCCTGCCATATTGTCAAATATTGTCAACATTTGATAAATATTGGGCAGAAGTGGAAAGAAATCTTCCTGATTCTATAGCACCTCTTTTTCTTCTGGAACCAGTACAAGAAGCTGGTGTTGGCCTACAGAGAGTCACTGATGATCCCCTGGATCTGAGTACCTAAGGAGACATAGAATCCTAGAGTTGGAAGGATCTAGATAGGCTATTGGGACTAATCCCATCGCTCAGTGTGGGGAATCTAAATTAAAGCATCCCAGCTGGATGGCTGCTTAAACTCTGCTTGAACTCAAGCAATGCAGAGGAACCCATCATCTTTTGGGTGATTGGTTGCACTGTTGAACTGCTCTTATACTGCATGCCATTTTCTCTCCCTCAGCTGAAAAAACTGTAGAATGCAACCCATGATGGTTTGTACAATTAATTACAATATGTTATACCTTTCTGATTATTTTGGAGTGAAAAATCTCTGGGCGGTACCACTTCAAACTACACTTGATTGTGGTTGATAGTAGAGATTGAATGTTCCTCCATTCAAATGAACAAACAACAATTTCCTCAATAATGGTGTTCTAACCTAGTCTTTTCCTTAATGCTCTAGTCTGCCATGTCTATGCAAGTTTTGCATATGGAGCAGCATCCAGTTATTTCAGTTTTCCTCTTTCACATGACTCTAATACAAAAATATTACCTGTGTTATCAAATGGATGCCTGAGGCTTACTACACCTTTTACATAATCACTTTCACAATAGCATAGTCAGCTAAAAAACCCAGCAGTATGAGGAGGGAGAAAGGGAAATTAATGATGAAAACAAGTTTGGAAAAGGGGAGGCAGTTTATTAGAAATCCAGAAAGAAAGAAAGCACATCATCACTCTACAGTTTGGGGCCTGGTGCTGGTGCTCATCTGTCCCTCTTGCCAACACTTTCCCATATATGCAAGAGGCAGGAGAAGAATGATCGCTGGGAGGAAAGGCAAAAGGTAAGGATTAATAAGTTTCCATAACTCTTCCATAGTCTTCACACTGTCAGTGTAATTTAGTGTTCTCCAACCTCCCAAATGCTTTGGGTCTCAAATTCTATCGGCTCCAGCCAGAAAAATGTCAACTACAGTATATTCAGAACCTCATTATTCAGAGCCAGGAATTCAGAGAGAAACTTTTGTGTTTGCAAGCCTCTTCCTCTTCTCGCATGGTGATTATGGGAAAGTGTTGGGGGGTGGGTAAGGAGTGGGGAGGAATTTGCAGATGCAAGATTGACTAAATAAAAAAGTAAGAAAAAGAAGTTCTTCAGGAACATTGCCAAACGGTATAGAAACTAGAGTTTTCTCGATTTGATCTAGATATCAAAACTATTTTATAGCATAAGATACCCTTATATTACCTCTCTCTTTCTGTCATTCACAAAAGGAAAAACTACCTAAGAAATCCATAGGATTATTTTTATAGTGTAATGTTAGGGATATAGCTATGATAGGGGAAACTAATACATATTTTAGAGCTTAGCAGAACATTACATGACCTACTGTAGAAGAGACACACCATATCTCATACCACACCTTACCAGACAGGGAAAACTAAATGGGTAGAAATTGTAGAATTACTATCTTACTGATAGTTTATCCTGTGCCTTCTTGTTAAACTGGGTAAAGGGGAATTAAAACTGGAAAAAAATATTCTGGACTAATTCAATTTATTCATTATGTGTATCCTTCTATTCATTTCTACCATCCATAGGAACTAAAATTTAGAAAATTATTTTACACAATTCCCACATCTTGATAATTTCTGAAACCCTAGACAGATAAATAAACAGAGAACCACTGATTTCACAAAAAGGTGAAGAGTGCTATTCAAAAGGGTCATAATGTCCCAACCCCTGTGATGAATACAGAGGACTTCTTGTGGCGAGATGCACAAGCTAGAGCCATGAGTTTAGAGGATGTTGGTTCTTACCTTGTTTAAACTTCGTGCGGCACTGTCTTTTCCACCAGGTGTCAAGTTTCTAAGCTGCACATCCAATAACCCCACCAACTGATCCATGGCACGAACTGAGTAAGTGATATCCCCTGCATTCAAGTGGCTTTTTGTTTGTTCAGCAAGTTCTCTAGCAACGTTGGCAGCTGTCTCTCCTGATTTCAACTATGGTTGAAAAAAATGTGAAAACATGTCAGATATTTTATGGACTAGCCTAAGAGAAATGTATGTTGTATGATGAGGGAGCATTAAAGGCAGCCCAGTTGAATAACAGCAATAACAACACAGCATTTTCAAGAGTTTGAAAGGGCTTGAAGCATTTCCTATGCCATTATAATTCTTAAAACAAATGTCTAAACTAAGTCAGTAGAATTCTGGGTGAAATGTTCTTTGAATAGAATTCATGTCAAACATAAATGCTTTAAATATTAATAAAATCTAGATGAGTTGCCTAAACTGGCAGGGACAGTAAATTTTCTTGCCAAAGCCTGCAAGGGATACAATAATCTGTTGAAATGAGGCAGGTTCTGAAGTTTCTGTAGACAGATTCTGAAATCACAGCAGACATCAGATGCTTTGTCATTCTTAAACATGGAATTGATTTACAAGATACCTTCCCATGATTTAACAGAAGCATCAGAGCATATCATTTCTCCCTCAAAGAAATGGTCATTGTTAATCACATCAAAATCTGTCACTTCTGAAGGACAGATTTCCCCCCATACATCTGTGGCATTCACCCATTTCAACAGGACCTTTTGCCCTCACATGCACACCTCCTTTCCCACAAGGAGGACATCTTGATCCCTTTCGCTACGTTGGTGCAGCTCGCCTTGATCACGGGGAAGAGCCTTCTCATTTGTGTTGAATGTTTGAGGCAACACAATAAATAACAGAAATATTAATAATTAACAATTAAGAAAAGAGCAATTATATTTCATTTCGTGTAAACTAATGAGTCATACACCTAAAAAAGTTGGACTAATCAATACAACTAAAAGAGAAAAAAGGAAGTAACAGGAAAACCAACAAGAACCAACCCTCCCCTCCCCGTAAAATCATGAAAAATTCCATTACTTTTCCATTGTATCAAATTACTAATTTATCGTATTTATACAAATTGTTGTAATTCAGTTTTTAAACAATTAGTTAAACCTGGACCACAGGGACCAAGGGGGCAGGTTTGTCTGCTCTGTTTCCCATCTACTGGCTTGTCTGCATGACTTCTGCCTTCAGCAGTCTCTGGAAACTCTTATGTCCATAATTGTGGTTTATGGATGAAAATTCTCCCAAATGTTTATATGTATATTTCTCAAGGATTTCAATTTACATTTAGTTAATTGTTTTGTTTAGAGCAGGTTCCTAAAGTTGTGATACTAAGATGATAAGAAAGGTTAATCCTATTTGAAACCAGTTATTCATAGTGCCATAAGTTTTGAGAACACATCTTATTGATCTTGTTGTGACTCACTGGGTTTTCTTAATCTCTGTTGAAATAATACAGCATTTTAAAGCTGCATTGGTACATCCTGATTTGATATTTGTCATTTTGAAGGGTTAATATGAAAAATTACAGTTGTTGCTTGATTTAGATAACACCCTAAGTTTTTTGTTCTTCAAAATGTTTTCATTTTTTGGTATGTTTTTTTTCCTCTTTCTTTGTAGACCCAGCCATGCCATTTTTCTCACTCTTCATTTGGTTTTGTTTCTTTGTTGGAATGTAAATTTGAATTGTGTAATTATGGGATGTTTAAATGGAAGTGAAATATGCAAATTGTATCTGAAATGGTTATTTATATGGTCCTGAAATTACTTTTTGATTCTGTCCTTTTAAATCATTCATGAGCATATATACTTTGAATTACTATGTCTTTGAAGGACGTGACATAGAATGTGAATAGGTATGTTTAACAAAAGTAAACAATCTATTTCTAAAATTAAGAAGTTCAAAGCTTGACACTGTATTCTTATATGAGGCACACATATTGAAGGAGTCTAAGAAGAAATGGTTGAAACTGTGACTAGGAGATACATTATGTAAATATTATTTGTTTTGCAAAAAACAAGAGGGGTGTGGCCATATTTATAAGGACATATTTCTTTCTGTACTGCAAGTAAGAACAGATGTAGAAAGCTGTTACGTTATTGTAATGATTAAGTCATTAAAATACGTTTTGTTAATTTCTAGTCTTAATTTAGATACTCCTGCTATAGTTCATGACTGTTTCTTCTTCAGAGATGGAACATTTTGCACATATCCAAAATTATTACTGATAGCATGGAGAATAATGAAATGCAAGATTCTGTTACTGTAACCTTACAATAAAGTAGAGCTAGTACTTCTGGGTGTGCTTCTTGTCTGGACTACCTTGCAAGGCTGACATCAATCTATCAAGTCGGAAAGTACATTTCTTCCCTGTCGCCTCTACACTCCAAGAAACTAGGGAGGGTCCCTTCTGAGACGTTTGCCACACCCCCATTCCTTCTGCGGGCTCAGCTGCCGCTTCTCTGACTGCTGTCTTGGCTGCAGCTCTTCCCCAGGTCTCCAAAGGTAATTACCAGATACCATTACAGTTGCTGACCCCTACTTATATCTCACAATTAATAGACTTATTTAACAATAGTACCCAAAATATCTCTATCCTCCTCCTGTTTTCATGCATGATCATGGCATCTCCGAAAACAGGATAGAGTATGTAGTTATAAAGGAGGTGGGAAATGGGCCTAAGACATTGTCAGTAAAAGCAACTGAATCCCTTGGGGGGGGAGGGTAACAGAAAGGAGTTTGGGCAGTTTAACAATGTTTCTGTGGCAAATCAGAATATAAATAAAATATTTACTTCCCTATGGGCTCCAATGTGCTGTGGACACTTTTGTTATCAGGCTCCCTGCTATTTCTGATTATTTTAATTTTTTTAAATCAGAAGCAGACATGCTGCAAGCAAAACACAAGTCACTGGCACCATGTTAATTTCAAGGTATGCCTTTGAGCCTTAGAAACATTCTTGGGTAATGGGGAGGGATTCCTCTATTTTTACACAATGGATAACCTGTGTGGTGTTTTTAGGTTTTTGTCCACCTGGTGGCAGTATGTGACAGTTTCATACTTATTGGGAATCATCAGAGGTACTGAGCCAGATCTTTGTAGCCCCCTCAGGGGATGGGATGGAAGTCATGTAAAACCTCGTACACAGGGCATGCCATAATATAACATCTGTATATACTATATCTCTCTCTGAAAGCTTAAGGAAAAGTGGATTGTACTGTATATACCATCCTAATACAAGCTGTTAAGAAGAGTGACTTATGGTGGATGGTAGAATAGCTATAAAATTCATATTCTGACTGGAAAACAGCTGGGCCATAGTGAAACAGATCTAGGTTATCAACTCTGTGATAACCAATGAGCAATGTCCTGATGCAGCTATGCTTTGTTTAAAATAAGAACTGAACAAGAAATAGCTGATCTGTATTTTGAACAGGAAACTATAAGAAATACTGGATATTGTTTTTTTTAATATCCTGCTTTTGGGGAAGAAAGCAGATTGAAAAAAGTATAGGTAAAACATTTACCAAACTTATTGTTTTATAATAAAATGAAGTTGCAAAATATCAATACGAATGCAATACTATAGTTATTTATATGATAGTATGCACTACTGATTTCAAAGAGACTTATTTCTAAGTAGATCTAAATAGGACTGCAATCTCAGCCAAGAATGATGAATCTGCAGTCTTCAGATGATGTTGAACTATAGCTCCCAATTTCCTTCACTGTTGATCATGCTGGCTGGGGCTTCTGGAAGCAACATCTGAAGGTCACAGATTGCCCGTCCCTGCTTTAAGGTATAATTTTTATGAAAAGCACTGAACTGTGGACGTGGCTTTATTTCATTACTTTTTGCAACTAATTGCTTTAAGAAATTAAAGAAGCCAAATCACAAATATCAGGGTCACAATGACAATTGCTTAACTGAAAAAGGAGCAACATGTGTGTACTGAGGCATCCTCAAGGATGATCAATGATGTCAAAACAGCAGGTGTGACCAGGCAATTAAAAAGCTCCTCCCCTTTTTAATGCATGTTGCACATATCACACTGACATAAAAAGGGGCAGGGATTAAATCATCCAATTGGACACACCATTTTGTTGTCCCCTGTCAACATTCTGTAAGTGTGACATATTTGGTGAGCACTGCATGAGCCTAACAGAGCACAAGAAAACTTCAGATGGCCTTCCAAAAACTGGATGAATTGAAAATCTTATCCTGGGAGGCAGCTAAGGACAAATGTTCTTTATCCATAGAATAAAGACGATTTTAATAGTCATTGAAAGAATAGCCAAAAAAACAATGAAATCACACAAAATATAAAGGGACTAGTCTAAAAAAATCTAGCATGACCTATGTTTGGAGACATAATCCCCAGGGAATTATCATTACTTGCTGAACAAAACTTGATCTCAGAGATTTGTATTGGGAGCAATATGGTCAAGTTTTGTATGTACCTTTGTAACGCTATTCTTATTGATTAAATCTGCTTGCAAAGTTGGCATTGAGCAACCAAATTAATAAAGCAACTCCTCCACCTTTCAAACAAAATAACACATCAACTATGGAATAAATAAAATATAGACTATTTTAAAATGAGCTGCCAGAGGCTGGTATATAAGAAACACTTCATCGTTAAAAAGACATTGAGAATTAGCTTTTTTTAAATCATACATAAAAGATTTTAAGTCCTTGAAGGAAAGAATAAATATTAGGAGAACTTATGCTAGGTTTATTTGACAAAGAAAATAGTTTTTGGGAGTTTTAGAAAACTTGAAAAAGTCTTTATCCATTTAATAATGTGAAACTACCAATCATAATGACATTTTAAAATTCAGTAATTAAGTAACATTTCAATCCATTTCCTGAAAAGGAGATTAGATTACTTAATTTAATACAATTCTTTGAAACTGAAACAAGTTTAATGTGGATAATTCTATTCTTCCATTTCTAGAGAACAAATTATGGGAAAAGATCCAAACAAAGCTGGAACTGAAAGCGAAACCATGTCCTTATTTAGTCATATTTATTTATTCCTATTTGAAGAGTTCTCACACATACTTGGCAGTTGTAACAATGACTCTTGCAAAGCAGTTCTGTCTTGAAACATGCAAAGCACTCTACTTAAAAAGCAGAATATTTTAAAACATTCATTAAATGAAGAATCTCTGTCCATTAGGTGTAAGTTCTAAACATAGTTTTAATAAACCAATAAGTCTCTTACTATGAAACAACTTGAAATTTATTTATTTATTTATTTGATTTCTATAGCTGCCCATCTCAGCGAGTGACACATTATATGAAAACCTTCGGTAAAAGAATTCTGTTTGGCGGGGTCCAGGAAACGGGCCTTCTCTGCAGTGGCCCCCGCCCTCTGGAACACCCTGCCACTGGAGGTCAGACAAGCTCCATCGCTCCTGACCTTCTGAAGTCCCTGAAGACCTGGCTCTGCCGCCATGCCTGGGGCGGGGAGGGGGGTGGTCATTCCTGGGGGTGGGTGGCACCTTAGAGTGTTCCCCTCATCTTTGTGATCTTTTGTAGCCATCTGGACTTTAATTTTTAAATTTTATATTGTATTGTGTTATATTTTATGCTTTATTATAATTACTGTTTTTAATGTTTGATTGATTGATTAATTTATTGTAAACTGCTCAGAGTCCCTCTTTGGGGGGAGATGGGCGGTAGCACAAATTTGAGAAATAAATAAAATAAATAAATAAAATCATAATTCTCTTAAAAAATTACACATAATTTTTTCCTCAAATAATGAATCTTTTGAAATCGTAAAAGGCTAGATATTTATAATGACTTATTATCACATGACTTTCACTTCATGAGATGCATGAAGTATTATCCTGAGAGAATAAGATATCAGACATAACTTTTTTTTTTTTTACTGGGAAGAGAAGTAAAATAAGAACAATAAAATATGATGTCAAAGAGAAATGAAATATAGGAACTGCACGAAGTACTTATTTTTGATATTAGGAACATGTGCTCCTGAAATCTGGTATATGTCCATTGGGACTAGTGGTTACAATAAGTACATTCTCCAGTCAACATCCATGCTACTAAAATCTGAAAGTATTTTTTCTGAGTTTTCATCCATGGGCTAGATTCTGATTTTTTTTAACATAATAAAACATCCCTTCTAAAAGATTTTAGGAGATCTGAAAATGTTGATTTATAAAGAATTCGTGTCTCCGATTATTCTTATGAAGTGCTTGACTACTGTTTCTCAAACAGTGACTTAAAGATAAATCAGGCTGAAACTGATCTTCAGCCTCTTTTATACATTTGTCTGACACAGTTCTCCACTGCTCTTCCTTTCACTGTTTACAATGGTTTCTCAGACCCCTGCTGCACTTGAGTAAAAGAACAATTTTTTTGATTTATCGTGTTTTTATTCAAAATCAAAATCTTGTTCTTAAATGCAGAATGCATTAATATTAGCACAATTAGCACAAGTCTAAGTGAACAGTTACCTTCTGAGTGATGTGGTTGACCCAAAGTGAGGAACAATTGCTGAGGTCTGGCCCTTGCGGATCCCAGTTTCCACCAGGAGCAAGGCAAAGGAATGTTGAAACACCTGAAATTATAATGACAATGAAAAATATGCCTGAAGTACCAATCAATAAGATGACTTTCTGAAGAAGAGAACTCCTTTTTCCCCCAGTATAAGGATTAGAAAAATTGCATCATGATTGAGACAGCAAATTTTATTTTTGTTCCTGTATATTTGGATTCCTGATATAACTATCTGGGCTGAAAACTCATGCTATCACTGAGAGAATGCAAAATAAACTTCCTGGCATGGATACTTTGAAGTCCAGAATTCTGTACAGCCTTTGGGGGCAGCTCCCAGAGCTCAGAAAAAGCAGTCAATGAATTGTAGGGTTTAATTTGACAGAAAGGAGAATTTACTAAATATAAGTCGGGTGATCTTATGAAATGCATTCAGTGAAATGAATTTTTGTTTAACTTAAATTTAGATGAAATTGAAGCTTTTTTTTTTGCATTTAGCCCCCTGCATGCCACTGAAAGGCAAAAGAGTCCTCAGTCCACTCTATTTTATGGCAAGAATAATGTTTAAAAATCCCCCCCCCCGTTTAGATGAATAAAGTAAGGCCTTAGACTTTCATAACTGATACACTCTTAAGAAAAATCATGCATACAGGGGACACTCACGGGTAACAGTAAGCCAGAAGACAAACAAGGATGATTTCCCATGATTGAAATTCATGGGAAAAACAAAATGCAAAATAATTCTGTATGCCAATCCAACATTATTTACATTTACATTAAAATGTTGAAGATACAAAGATCTTTTTTCATGGGAAAAAATTAAACCCTCTAATAACTATTTAATAACTGCACTAATTACAGTATTTTTAAAAATATAATCACTGACTCAATTAAAGCAAAGCAAAATGTCTTAATGTTGAATCACGCTACTTCATATACACATTCTGAACATAGGAAGAAATGCTGGGCGGAATGACTCGCCTTCCCCTCCTCTAGTCTTTGACATACTAATTCCCTGTTATGTTAGAACAGGAGCAGCTGTGTTTTAATTCCAGTTTACTAATTCATATCTTAAATGCAGGTAGCATCTCTGATCTTTTAATACCAACCCATGGAGGAGAGATATTTAACATTAATACTACAGTATAGCTTGGTTAATGAACTGACACATTAACCATATATTTAAGTCACACTGTATCCTAAAATATCAGGGTAGTATATAAAATGCATAAAAACCTTATTATGCTACAAGGTCATACTGTAAAACAAAATTATAAAACAGCCTCGTATTAATAGTCTGCCTAACTGGCATAATACCAGGGCAAATAAACTCATTGTCAACACTAATCAAATGCTATTCAAAGGCTAATCAAAGGAAGGGAATAACCAGTGAAAAGACGTCTTCCCCTAATTCTACATAGCTAAATATATTTGACAAAGTAATTTGGGAAAAGGGTTCTTTTGAAGATTGAAATGCCTGGGCAGATTGGTCAACTCTGAGGTGCTTTTTCAAGTATTACGGACTTTAAATGTAAGCACCAACATTTAAACATGCCATACCAATCCGTGAGATTATTTGTAGCTCAGGGCTGAACTGTGGAGTCCTTGGTGTTCTCTGAGTCTTGTTGTTTTCTTGCAGATGTTTCATTGCCAGACTAGGCAACATCTTCAGTGTGAAAGATCTTCCTTTTCTTCCTTTTCATTTTCCTTTTCGCAATTTCAAGATATTCCCTAGTCTGGCAATGAAATGTCGACAAGAAAACAACAAGACTCAGAGAGCACCAAGGACTTCACCTTTAATGCCACTCAGAAGTGACTATGTAAATGACATTCCTCTATTAATTTGGGATGTCCCTATTAAAATTTAGGCAACAACTTTCTGTACTAATTGAAGCTTTTGTGCCATGAAAATCCATTTTCATCAGCCTGATCCATCACTACCCTGAACTGAAACAGTCTTTCAAACAACTTAGGCAACAAGGGTATATTAGCAACTGGAGGACAGAGATTATTATTTCACAGGTCCAAAGAGAGCATCTTGAGATGGGATGTTTCACCATCCACACTGCCAGAAAACACTGCACTCTCATTTGAGCCACTTGAAAGTCGCTGTGATAGTTGCTGTAGCCAAGTTCTATCGACTGCATGTAAAATAAGGTAAATAATAACTAAAAACACCTGGGCCTGCTTGTTTATGGCCAGCTAGACATGACCTAACACTAAGTTTAGGACGGATTTCTTTTTTTTTTTTTTTCCAATCCAAAGCCACTCATAATTTTAGTGAAGCTGTTTATGTGTTCTTTTAGTTAAAATTGTCTTACACTCACTCTCTGTTATTTATTTTAATCCTTTAGTTTTATTCTTAGGTCTACTGCTAAGTGAAGCTTTTTATCTTTATATTTTCTTACATCTTTGGGCATACTGTTATATTTGCTTTGTGCTGCTTAATGGCTGCAATAAAAATTGATTTAATTTGATTTATGACACTTGGGCTGGCATTCCATGCATTATCCTGCCCATTTCAATGAGAAAGTTAGGGAGCTTGTTAGGAATGAGGGGGCACCTGGAAGTTTCCTTTTTCTTTCCACCTCACCATCTCATTGTGAAATTAGGATTTCTGCAAGAAAACAGATCAAGGCAGAGGAAATTCTCTTAAATCATTCCAGAATCCAGGGGCTCTGAATGGGCTCTGAATTGTTAAAGAGGTGATTAATAAACATAATAAATACTTTTTGAAGTTAATGCTTTTTTTAAACTCAACACAGATCACAGTGGTTTGCAAAGAGACAGAAGTAAGGCAAAGGACCAGCAGGACTTTGATACCCTGTTATTTGTTTAGTATTAAGTAACTCCTGTTTAAATGACTTAATAGAACAAAGAAATAGCATTAGCTTAGGGCTTACCTACAGTGCCTTTTGGGCATGGCTGCTTAGCCACCTGTCCTTGTCGGGTCTTAAACCACATGATCTCACGAGCTTCCACGGTTTCACAACTCTCTGCTCCTACTGCAGGCAGCTGGGAAGATGCAGGGGGCAGATGGGTTGTCATTTCATTCGGAATATCCAAAGCTGGAGAAAGTGTAGTTGTGCTCCTGTTCCTTCTACCCAAAGCGGATGCAGTGGTTGTGTGTGCAGTGCTGCTTGTAATAACTCGGCTTGTTGTGCCTGTGGTAGTCCCCCCCAGACCTGTTCCTCCGGATGTTGATGCTACCAATTCAAAGCAAAAAAAAGTTAGTGGCAAATCCGTTTTTTGTTCCTCTTCCTAAGTGTGAAATATTCTGCTAGGGTTGGGAGTATATGTATGTTGCTACTCTTTAGGAAATCTTAGGATATTAAAATACCAGAAAAAAATTAAATCCAACTTAATTGAATAGAGAAAAAATAATAAAGCTACAACAATGGCTAAATGTTAAGATGAGCACCCCTACTTGACATTCTGTAGGAATACAGATACACTCAAATGCTAATTGTAAATTTGTGGTAAAACAACCTGGATAATTCTGGATAATACATGGGATTATTTTATCATTGCATGGTACATATTTTAATCAGCAAATGTAGATAAAATCGAACAGCCTGCCTCCATCTGATGTGATACTCCATCTCTGGAAATTTTCAAGAAAAGATTGGACTGCAATTTGCTTAGGATAGTCTGAGGATTCCTGCACTGGAGAGGGGTTTGGACTAGATGACCTCCACAGTCCCTTCCTACCCCATGATTCTATGGTTCTATAATTCATATTTGAAACTTGTAATGAAGCTAAATTATTTTTAGTCTACTCCATTTTTTTAACCCCAAGGAATGAGTTTATCAGGAAACAAAGTTTTCAATATTTAAAAAAAAAGCGTTTTTTTTAAGAAAAAGATTAAATCCAAAAATGCTACTGGAATTACTGGAAGCTTGGCATTCAGACAAATCAGCCATCAATAGACGCACACAGATAAACCACATTTACACATCATTCAAAAGAGACACTAAAAAAGCTAAGAAGGAAGCAAAAAGACCTGAACACTTCCTCTCCAGCAGCCAACACCCAGATAAGCAGGGGTTGATACCAGGCAAACAATCAAGCAGAAAACAACAGTCTAATCAAGGAACTACCAAGGAGAAAACCACACACCCACCAACACTGGCAGGGCAAGCTGCTGTATATAAACAGGGAGCAAACCCCACACTCACTAGCACTGATGATGTTACCTAGTTGGGCAATGAAACATCTGCAAGCAAACAACCAAGCTCAGAGACCACCAAGGACTCCACAGTTCAACTCTGAGCTACAGATATTTTCTTCTATTTAAAGTCTTAATTTCCATTGTTGGGTGATTTGAATGACTGCTTTCTGCTAAATGAGTTGAGGCTGCTGCAAGGGACTCCAGAAGAAATATAAGGGAACCAGTGTCCAGGGAGTGATAAAGAAGATTGAGAGGAGTTCTGGTGGGAGAGTTCAGTAGGGGGAGGTGCCTAATGAACATTTCCTCAAATTGAACATTGTCTGCTTGGTTAACCTGAAAGACTGAGAAGGAAACAAGAAAAAAGTAAAGCCTTATGTTGGTAGTGACTTAATAAACAAAAGTGAAGGAAAATGGACAGTACTTTGCAGTCATGATCTGCAACACCTGAGATACTGTTGTGTTCTTTCATGAAATAAATGTAAATATAAATGATGCTTTAGTGGTGGTTGGGCAAAAGCTCAGAATTAGAGGCATGGCCACATTTCAATTCATAAGGGAAGACAAAACTGTACTGGATCAAAGAAAGGAATTACTACATCAGAACCAAAAGAAGCCAATAAATAAGAGAATCAAACAAAGAAGCATGTTTAGAGAACAGGAATGACAACTAGAAACAGATGATGACAGAAACAGGGAAAGAGAACTGTTGAACAGGAGTGTGGGTTGCCAAACAGCAGGAGGAATGTAGCTGTGCCCTTCAAGATGAAAAGTTATGGTAACTCACTATTATGAGGAACAGAAACTGTCATGCACTGCCTACCGCAGAGTAAAACACTGACGCTGATTCATGCGAGAGCAGGTTCAGGTTTATTTCTTTGTGTAGTAACAGTTGCGGAAAAAAGCTGAGAGTGAGGAGCGCGCGCCGGTGCGGGGTTTAAATACCCCGCGCCGGTCAGCGCCCCCTCACCCTGGGCTACGTCATCCCCCCTTTGTCCTGCATGCTGTCTTGCTGGTAGGTGAAGGGTTGCGAGGCCCCAGCGGGTGCCCCGGGATCGCCCATCATCGGTTTCCTCATTCAGCCGGTGATTGCTGTCAGCTGGGCGATCTCCGTTGCGCTTGTGCTAACAGCTTGGGTGCGCCTCGCGATCTGCCTATCCTTTGTCCTTCCTTCTCTCTCTTTTGTGTTTTGATGGCTGCATGCTCCAGCTAGGGTCTGTGGTTTTTGTTGTGCGTGCTAAGCTTATCTTGAGCCCCTTCCTCTGTTTCCTCGTTATTGTCATTTGTGCCGTTGTGCTGATGTCTTCAGCTCAATGGCACTCATGACAGAAACAAAGGTGTGCAAACTAGATCAACTGGCTCTTGAAGTGTGCTGTATATCAAGAATACAAAGTAAAATTATGATGGAACTATCAAAATGTACCGAGTTATTGACAATTATCCTTTCTTGTTCTTATCTATCCTTCTAGAAATGTTTGCCAGTTCTGCCCGTTATATGTGAATCACAATATCATACACAAGAATGAAAGGGGAAGAGCCTCCATTGTGAGCAAAGCAGATGTCTCCTATATAGAGATAGAAGGACTGGAAAAAGGCTAAAAGATACTTCCATTGAATGACTTCCTTCAGATATATTTTTGAAAAAAAGAGGCTCTTGGTCTCTGGGATTACTGTATGTTCTAACTTCTCTAGATGATGGATTGTGGGCTTGAGATGGCTGCACTGGTAAAAAATTTATTTCACCAACACTTATCACAACAGCTTTAAACTGACTGTTATGATGGTTGGAGACAAAACTGTCTAAAGTAAAGATCTCAGATAAATACATATACTGTAGAAAGCATTTTGTTGTTATGGGGCTAATTAAAACTCTCAGTGAAAAAACAGGAAAGAAAATACATTGCTTTTGGGAATGGTAAAGATGAACTTGATCTCTTAGTACAGGAAATCAAATATGACAACACATATAATTGAGACTGGTGGGATAATTGGAATATAGCAATTGTTGAAAAGGAAGAGAAGCAATACAAAGGGAGGAAGATTTGTACTGTATGCTAACATTTTCCAAATCTGCTCAAAAATCTAAATAAATAATGTAGGATTAAAGTAAGTGAAAATATGAATAAAAACATTATTGTTGGTGTCTACTGTTGCCAACCAAGCAAGGAGATGTGGATGATGGTTTCCAGAACAAAGTGCTTATTTTTCAAAGCAGCATGAAATAGGGGTGGCGAGGGACTTTAATTACCCAAGATCTGTTGGGAAACTAACTCTGCCAATCAATTTGTGACTTTTAGTTTTCAAGGTGGGAGGAGGGCTATCTTTGATTTATTATATCCAATAGGAAAGACTTAATTGAATTAGTACTACAAAAGTTGGGGAAAGTGACCATAGAATGCTGGAAGTTTTAAAGTCAAGTGTAATCGTATATGTATCTTGGACTTCAAATGGATTTTAATTGATGAAGAGCATTGCTAAATAGGATTCCATGGCAAGAGAAGCTAATGGAAAAGGAGTTCATGATGAGTAGGGATTTCTAAAAAAAACATACTTTAGAGTGCAATTGCAAAAAATAATGTTTGTCTGTATAAATAGCTTAATGAATATATACATATATACATATATATGTATATACATAGAGGAAAGAGGGACAGATCACCAAGAAACAGTACAAAAATATACCTCAGAATTGTAGAGAGAGAGTCAGAAAAAGTTAAAATGAGTTGTGATTGAAGGATGCAAAGAACAACGAAAAGGGTTTGTTTAGAAAAGAAGAAAAAAGATAGGAAGGGAAAAGAAGAAAAGAAGAAAAAAGTATGCTGGCTGCTTAATGAAAAACTACTCAAACCACAATTTAATTTGATGTTCTTCAATAAGAACATGTGTGTTTCACAAGACAATTGTGAAAAGCAGAGTATAGAGGCACGATTGAAGCTTGAGAATGATAGAAGCCGAGTCAGCAAATTGAACTAACCCTGAATGAGTTTTAAAATTTATAGCCAGATGAATTGCTGCTATGGTATTGTGGGAACTTGCTGATGGTCTGGCTGAAATTTTATTACTGTATCTTTGATGAATCCTAAATAAAAGCTGACATGTCAGATGGGAGGAGTGCAAATGTTGTGCCTGTCCTCAAAACTGGAGTATTGGGAACCCAGGGAAATATAGTCGGACATCAATAGCTGATCATGATATGATTGATCAGTAAAGCACATTAAGACAGTAACTGATAACCAGAAGCCAGTATGGATTTATTAAGAACAAGTCTCACTGGATTAACACTGCCCCTGATTAGCAAACAAATTAAATGTAATCAAGATAGCATAACAATCAAGTGGATCTATAGCTGGTTCAGAAATTTTACCTAAAGCGTGTTCAACAGTTGCTCATTAAACTGGATGAGGAACTGACTATTACTCTTTAAGAAAGAGTTGGACAAACTGAGCATTTTCAGAGACAGGCAATGAGTATAATCAGGAGACCTGAAATGAGGTCCTAAGTTGAATGAAGAGAGACTTAAGGAATACTAAGTTTTGAGAAGAGAAAACTGAGATAATGTCAGAACTCTTCAAAATATCTTAAAGGGTATCACACAGGAGAAAACTAAGATGGGACAGGACCTAGCATAATGGTTAAAATTTAGGGGGTTTGTTTAAAAACAATTATAATTGTTTGATAGTGGAATCAACCATTCAAAGAGGCTATGGGTTTCCTACAGTGGAATGCATTCAGTCAGAGGCTGGACAGCTATACCTTGTATATGTTCTAATTTGGATTATGGCATGGAAACGGAGGATTGGATGAGCTCTTCAAACATATGATTCTCAGGGAAATTTGCACACTGTGTTTTACTGGAAGAAAACTATTCCTTTGTACAATGAAATTTAAGTTATAGGAAGGCAGATTCTGTTAGGGGAAAAATAGTAAGAGTCATTAAGTAGCAGAGCCAATTATTCAAACAGCTAATGGCCTTTACTTCACTGGAATGCTTTCAAGTAGAGGCTGTTATGGATGCTTTAAGTTGTATTTCTGCATGGAATGGGAAACTGGATTGTTTTCCTTTATATTGTTTTATTGTATTATTATAAAACACAAATAATACATTACATTATTTGGGTTCAGTGGTATTTATGTAGTGTTGACTAGAGAATATTAACACTCTGATGTTTAGAAAACTGAAACCTTTACAGGTAAAAAGAAGTTTATATCAATATTAACTTTAACAGACAGTTGAAAAAAACCAGGAAACTGGATTTGATAGCTTCTTCCAATTTGTTGATTCTATGGATTTTTTTTTTAAAGTTTGACTCAGAAAAGATTTCCCAAGAAGAAGTTGCTGTGATTAACTGGAAGAATAAGTATGTAAAGCATCATTCATGTTGTGGCTTTTCAAAGACAGGTGCCCAAAGGTTTCATGAAATCAAGCAGGGAAATTTTAAATAAAAAGAATGCTGTCATGTTCACTGATTCAATGTTACATCGTAACGTTTCACATGCTCATGAGTCTGAGAGTGTTTTAGAATAGGCATTCATTACATAAAGCTGAGAATCCCCAAAGTTGTACCGTTAGCTCCTACCAAGATGGCTGAGTCCAAGCTCATGACCGGGGGACTTGAGGAGATGACTAGCTTGATGCCCGAGTTGATGGTCAAGAGCAGAGAACTGAACCTCACCCCAGAACCTTCAGACTCCCGGGATGGATCGAGTTCCAATTCTGAGGTGGAGGAATCTAACGATGGGGAAGAGCCAGAGCAACCAGCCCGCAGAGAATTGCTCGCAGAGTTGATCACCTTGGATGAAGTAGGGGAACCCCAGCCAGGGACGTCGGGGGTGTCCTGGAAGTATCGGTTCCCACTAACCCCAGACAAAGAATCTACTACGGTGTCAACAGAGAAAAAGCCGAACACGCGAGGGAGGGAGGACTCTCAACCCCCTGAAAGACTAAGAGTGATGGAGGCCAAAATAGAATTGATAGAGTACATGCTAAGAAACCTGTCTCTGTCACTGGAGGGGCAGGGGAGGCCCGGAGGAGATCCCAGCTTCCCACAACCATCCCCCATCCTCCCATCTGGACCTCCGGCGGAGCGGGGCCGGAGACGGCTCCGGGATGAATCTCCACCCCGCAGGGCTTGATCACCAGTGTCCCCACCCCAAAGAGGGAAAGCTACTGTAACCTGGGGCCCAACCACTCAAGTGATTGCCGATTCCACTCCAACCGGAGTGGGGGTGAGAGACTTTTCTGTCAAGTTTGATGGGGATCCAACAAAGTTATCTTTCTTTTTAACTAATGCTAAAAGTTATATGAGGCAGTTTGGAGCATACTTCCCTTCCAAAGAGGCTAAAATAACTGCCATTGCTACCAAGTTGAAGGGTTGAGCGGCTGACTGGTAAGTTCAGTTAAGTGATGCTGACTCCCCTGCACTTGATTATTCCGATGATTTCATGTGGGCATTAAAGCTGCATTTTGAGGATCCTTTGGCCAAGGCAAGAGCTAAGAAGGCACTGAAGGATCTTACCCAGGACCAAATGTCCGTAGCTGATTATGCCCTAGAGTTTAAGGCTCTAGCTGGGAAAATCGCTGACTGGTCTCAGTCAACCCTAATAGAACGGTTTAAAGAGGGACTCAACCGGGACGACCTATGGTGGGCATTGTGTAGAGACGACCCAGAGCCATTGTACGACTGGATCTGTCTGGCAGGCAAGGTTGAGCACGCTCAGCATACCTTCATGCAAACTAGAAAATCTGAAAAACCACCCGCCACCATGAGGAGACCCCGAAGTGCTACGACTGCTGCCCAGCCAAGCTATAGAGCTTGGGATGAGGAGAGAGATTGGTGCTATGCAAGGGGTCAGTGTATCCGATGTGGAAAGGAGGGCCACCAAACAGCTGATTGCCCAAAAGCCAAAGCTGGAGATCAAGCGGGGAAGCCGCTGGCCAAATTGCCCCCCCCCTCGCGGCGGATGACAGCAGCCAAGGGGACAGCCGATGCTGAGGAAGTAATCTACTTCTCGGGAGAGGCTGAAGATGACTTTAAGGAGCCGGCAGGAAACGCCAGCCACCTGCCATGAAGAGCGCCTGCGGGCAGGTGGAGGAGGATGGGCGCGAAGATGCTATGGTGAGTGCTGACTGTCCCACTTTAGCAGTAAAAGTGGAATTGGGTTCCCGCACAAAAACTACAGAGGTATGGGCTTTAGTTGACTCTGGGTGTTCCAGGTGTTTAATTCACCCTGATCTGGTTGCTGCTTTGGACCTGCCTAGCTTCCCCCTCCAGCAGCCTTTGATCTTCACACAGTTGGATGGTTCAACAGTGGGGGGTGGGGGCGGCAACCCATTTCACTGGAACTGTCGCAATGCAAACGGGCAGCCACCGTGAGACTTTGAAATTTGTTGTAGCACCTGTTGGCAATCCCTTGGTAATTCTGGGGATCCCCTGGTTGACCTATTGAAGCCCCTATATAAACTGGGAGCACAGAACTGTGACTTTTAAAGATGGTTTTTACCAAGCTCCTACAGCGGAGAGAGTTGCACGTGCGGGGGTTGGAAGGGCAGCGATCGCCACGCCACGCCCTAACTTGCCACATTTAGAAGGCTTGCCTGATCAATACCAAGACTTTGCAGATGTATTTGGGGAAGTGGAAGCAGATCAGCTACCCCCCCACAGGAAAACTGACTGTGCAATAGAGTTGGTCCCCAATGCTCAATTGCCCAAGCCTAAAATTTATCCGATGACTCAGAAGGAGCTTGAGGCACTACGGGACTTCGTTGACAAAAATCTGTCCAGGGGATTTATTGAACCTGCTACTTCCCCAGTTGGGGCCCCTGTGTTATTCTGGGAAAAGAAAGATGGCACGCTTCGACTCTGTACGGACTATCGAGGGTTAAATTCCATCTCTATTGTCAACAGGTACCCTCTCCCCCTTATGAAGGACATGTTAGCTCATTTGTCAAAGGACAAGATTTTCTCCAAGCTCGATCTTCGCGAAGCCTATTTCTGCATCTGCATACAAGCTGGAGATGAGTGGAAAACTGCTTTTAATTGCCCACTAGGATAGTTTCAGTACAAAGTCCTCCCTTTTGGGTTAGCAGGGGCACCCAGAGTCTTCATGCAGTTGATTAATGAAGTTTTACATGATCATTTGTTTAAAGGGGTCCTGGTTTACTTAGATGATGTTCTCATTTACACTGAAACCGAGGAGGAACACGAACGCCTCCTCAAACAGGTGTTACACAAACTTAGAGATGACAAACTCTGTGCCAAACTTTCCAAATGTGAATTTCACAAAACCCAACTTGACTATCTGGGCTATCGGGTGTCTGACAAGGGTATTGAGATGGACCCTGCAAAAATTCAGGCGATTCTAAGTTGGTAACATCCCCGCACCCGGAGGCAATTGCAGTTTCCTAGGGTTCAGTAATTATTATTGCCAGTTTATCCAGGGGTTCGCTGAGATTGCCTTGCCCCTCACTGATTTACTCCGTACCAAGGGCTTGGGGGAGACACGCTAAGTAAAACACCCTGGGGCCGTGCTGAATTGGACACCTGAATGCCAGGCAGCATTTGAAAAGTTGAAAACCCTTTTCACTGCTGAGCCTATTCTATAGCACCCTGATCCTGAACCCCCCTTTGTGGTCCAAGTTGATGCTTCTGACTCCTCAGTTGGGGCTATTTTGTTACAGAGGGATTCTGAAAATCACTTAAAACCCTGCACTTACCTGTCCAGGAAATTTTCTGAAACCGAACGCCGTTGGCATGTTTGGGAAAAGGAGGCGTTTGCTGTAAAAGCCGCTTTGGAAACCTGGCATCACCTCCTTGAAAGTGCTAAATGCCCTTTCGAGGTTTGGACCGATCACAGGAATTTGCAAGCCCTCTGCCCCCCCTGGCATCTCAGCCCTAAACAAATTCGCTGGGCTCAGTTTTTCAGTCGCTTTAACTTTCAGTTAAAATTTATCCTGGGAAAGAAAAACTTTCTGGCCGATGCTTTGTCACGTTTACCTCAGGACCTTGACCAGGTGGCAGATGTGGTTGGAACTGTTCTCACTGAACCACAACTGGGCTTGGTTGCTGTCACTCAGAGCCAGACCCGTGCGCAGGCACCCCCACCCCCAGCCCAGTCTGGGAAGCGGAAAGTGCAAGTTCCTTGTCAGTTACAGAAGGACTTTCTCCAGGCACTGAAATCTGACACTTGGCTGCTAGCTAATAGAGACAATGTTTCTTTTGAAAACAGTCTGGCGTGGGTGGAACACCGCCTTTATGTGCCTGAAACTTTAAGAGCCGATGTTTTGCAGCGTTCCCATGATGATAAACTTGCTGGACACTTCGGTTTTGTCAAAACCTTGCATTTGGTTTGTCGTCAATTTTGGTGGCCAACCTTTGACGTGATGTAAAAGACTATGTTGCTTCCTGTCCTGTTTGTGCCATGTCAAAACGTAAAGGGGGGAAACCACAGGGGCTTCTACAGCCAGTGGCCAGCCCGTCCCATCCCTGGGACGAGATTTCTATGGATTTTATTGTGGATCTCCCTCCCAGTCAGAAGAAAACTGTAATTTGAGTTGTAAAAGATTTTTTCTCCAAGCAAGTGCATTTCATTCCATGTGCATCCATCCCGTCAGCCCCACAATTGGCACACCTATTTCTCCTCCATATCTACCACCTCCACGGTAGCCCCTCCCGTTTGGTCAGTGACCGCAGGACACAGTTTACTTCCCAGTTTTGGAAATTATTTTAAAAATTGATTGGCACCAAACAAGCACTATCCACATTGTCCCATCCTCAGACTGATGATTCTACTGAGATTTTAAACACCACTCTTGAACAGTTTCTAAGAGCATACATTAACTACCATCAGGACGATTGGGTGGACTTATTGCCTTTTGCTGAAGTTGCTTATAACAATGCTGTGCATCAAAGTACCGGACAAACCCCTTTTTGCGTGGTTTCTGGTCACGACTTTGTTCCCATCCCTGAACTGCCACAGCCCCCTTCCCAAACGTGTTCTGCATCTGACTGGGCTGTTAAGCTGCCTAATTCCTGGCCAGTCATTCAACAAGCTTTGGCTGATGCCCAGGCTGCTTACAAGTCTCAAGCTGATAAGCATCGCTCTTTACAACACGACTTCAAAGTTGGGGATCAGGTGTATCTATCTACTAAATTTATCAAATCACCTCAACCCTCTAAAAAACTCGCTCCCAAATTCATTGGTCCTTTTCCTATTGTTGGTCTTGTCAATCCAGTTACTGTTAAATTGGAACTGTCTCACAATTTGAAAAACTTGCACCCTGTTTTCCATTGCAGCTTGCTTAAGCCTGTGCACCACTCACCACATTGGCACCCTCAACCTCCTCCTCCCGCTCCAATTATGATTGACTTTGAAGTCAAGGACATCATTGATTCTCGCAAGCTTCGAGGCACCCTTCAGTATCTGGTCCGATGGAAACACTTTCCTCATCCTAAATGAGTCTCTGCCCACCATGTTAATGCTCCTGATTTAGTTCGCCGTTTCCACCTTGCTTACTCTTTGAAGCCTGCTGCTTAATGTATTCTTTATTTTGGGGGGGCAGTATGTCACGTTCACTGTTTCAATGTGTAGTATACATCGTAACATTTCACATGTCATGGCGCTTACGCGCGTTTCTGTTTGGGAGGGAGCTGCTGTGAAACCTTGTACCAAGCTCTGTATCTGAATTCATTACAATGGAATGTGTTTGGGTTATGTTATCTGTTCAAGGCCTTTTCCTGCAGACCATCAGAAACCGTTAGGAGCACCTGGAATTGTGAACTTGAGAAGATTCTCTGGGGGGAGGGATTTCATTTGCACTGAGGGTTTTTAGTTTGAATTTGGCGCGCTTTCATCATTCTCAGCTTTCTCTGTGATCCTGCATACTATTCTTTAATACATCAGATATCTTTGAATTCCTGTTCATGAGTCTGACAGTGTTTTAGAATAGGCAACTATTACAAATGCATACTGAGGAATTTGTTGCAGAATCAAATATATACAATTTGGAGTTCCATCAATGTTCTATAATGTGGATTTTCTATTCCCAAAGAGTCTGCTTATGTTGGACAATCTGCTTACCATTTGACTTTTTCTTGTAAATACTTAGTTATAACAAAAGCTTTTGTCTTACAATGTTTGCAAAGCTGTTTTCCTAAGGTACACCAAGCCAAAAAACCCAGCACTTTAAAGTAAAAATGCAAAAAGGAGGTTGCAATGTAAATAAAATGTGAAATAGTTTGCAAGTTACAATTTGTTGTAATTTAAACATCTTGTTTTCCATGCCAGAAGTGAGCAAAAGGCTAGATGGGAATATCCTTGAGAGACAGGAGGAAGAGCTGCAGCCAGGGCAATGGTCAGACAAGAGACATCTCAGCCCACACAGGGAATGGGGACCTGGTAAACATCTCAGAAGGGACCCTCCCTAATTCTCCAAAAAGTAAAGGCAAGAGAGTGGGGGTGGGGTAACTTTACAGTAAAGCTAGTGTTAGTACTCATGGTATTGGTTTCTTGTCTGGACTGCCTTGAAGGGCTGATGCTACTAAAGAAAAAAGCAATTTCTTCATGTTATCTTCCAATATTGGACACTCAATTTCTTTTTTTTTTTTTTCAACGAAGTATAATGCAACTCAGAAAAATGTGGGCATACCACAAATATTATTGATATTTTGTGTTTCTTCGAGTCAGTTTTTGACTCCTGGAGACTGCCTGGACAAATCCTTGCAGTTTTCTTGGCAAGGTTTTTTGGAAGTGGTTTGCCCTCGCCTGTTTCCTAGGGCTGAGAGAGAGGGACTGGCCCAAGGTCGCCCAGCTGGCTGGGTTTATGCCTAAGGCAGGACTAGGACTCACAGTCTTCTCGTTTTTATTCTGATGCCTTAACCATTACACCAAACTGGCTCTCTCTTCTCATCATGAGTTGCAGGTTAAAAAGAGCCTATATGTATGCCTGTAGCCTGCGCATAGGTGGACAAATGAACAACACTCTGGGAAGATAATTAGCTGTGACACGGAGTTAACTGAATTGCATGTTCTCATAGTGCTGCCTCACACACACACACACACACACACACACATATGCTGTGTCTTTTAGCAGAAATTGCTGTTCCCATGAAGCACTCTGCTCTTGTTTTGGTCATCCTGAAATTTTATCTATCTATCTATCTATCTATCTATCTATCTATCTATCTATCTATCTATCTATCAAATTTGTCACCACCCCTCTCCTCCCGTCAAAGGGACTCCAGGCGGTTTACAATAATAATCAATAAAACAATAAATATACAATAAATTTACAATATATAAAAATACAGTATTTAAAACAATTACCAATAAACAATAATTATAGATAAAAATAGAGTCCAAATGGCAGATAATAACTCAGTCCTTGTATGCGACGAGTGCTCTAGGGCACTAGCCATCCCCAAACATGATGACTCCCCTCCCCACCCCAAGCCAGGTGGCAGAGCCAGGTCTTCAAATTTCTCCGGAAGGCCTGGAGTGATGGGGCTAACCTCACCTCCAGGGGCAAGAAGTTCCAGAGGGTGGGAGCTACTGCAGAGAAGGCCCACCTCCTGGACCCCACCAGATGGAATTCTCTTACTGATGGGGTCCGCAACATGCCCTCTCTGCATGATTGGATGGGACGGGTTGACATAACGGGGAAGAGGCGGTCCCTCAGGTAGCCTGGCCCCATGCCATGTAGGGCTTTAAAGGTGATAACCAACACCTTGAATTGGACCTGGAAGCAGACTGGCACCCAATGCACCTCATGGAGCAAAGGTGTTACATGTGCTCTCTTTGGGGCTCCCAAGACTGCCCATGCGGCTGCATTCTGGACCAGCTGCAGGTTCCAGATATTCTTCAAGGGTAGCCCCACATAGAGCACATTGCAATAGTCTGTATGGGAGATAACAAGGGCATGAGTGACCTTCAAAGGGCCTCCTGATCCAGGAAAGGGCGTAACTGACGCACAACAGAAAGTTGCACAAAGGCCGTCCTGGCCATGGCTGCCACCTGTTCTTTGAGCAGGAGCCATGAATCCAGGAGGACCCCCAGATTCCACACTGGGTCTGTGGCAGTGCAACCCCATCCAGAACCAAAGATGGTAAATTCCCGGATACAGAGGAGCTCCCAACCCACAGCCACTCCATTTGACCAGGGTTCAGCTGAAGCCCGTTGTTCCCCATCCAGGCCCCTACAGCCCCCAGGCACCGAGAGAGGGTGGTCAAAGCATCACTTACCTCACCTGGAATGGAGATATACAATTGAGTACCATCAGCATATTGATGATACCTCATCCCGTGGCAATGGATGATCTTACCCAGTGGTTTCATGTAGATGTTAAAAAGGAGTGGAGAGAGCACTGAACCCTGCAGCACCCCATAAAGGAGGGGCCAAGGATCAGACCTCTCGCTCCCTATCACAACCGATTGGGACTGGCCCTGGAGGAAGGAGGTGAACCAGTGCAAAATCACACCACCCACCCCCAACTCCCTGAGCCATACCAGAAGGATACCATGGTTGATGGTATCAAAAGCCGCTGAGAGGTCAAGAAGAGCAAGGATGGATGCACCGCCCCATCCCGCTCCCACCAGAGATCATCCATAAGTGTGACCAATGCCATTTCTGTCCCATAACTGGGCCTGAAAGCTGACTGAAAGGGGTGTAGATAATCTGTTTCATCCAGAACCCTCTTGAACTGCAATGCCACCACTTTCTCAACCACTTTCCCCAAAAAGGGGAAGTGGGACACTGGACAAAAATTATCCAGTACAGTAGGGTCCAGCGATGGTTTCTTGAGGAGGGGGTGTACCAGCGCCTCCTTAAAGGTAGTTGGAAAGACCCCCTCCTGCAAGGATGTATTAACCATTGCCTGGACCCAGCCACATTTCACCTCCCGGGCTGCCTTCACCAGCCAGGAGGGACATGGGTCTAGATGGCAAGTGGTGGCATTTACAGTCCGGAGGATCCTGTCCACTTCCTTGGGTCCAGCAGGATCAAACTGTTCCCAGATAACTAGGTAAGAGTGCTCCCTTGGTGTCTCCACAGACCATGCTTCACGCTTGGAGTCTAACTTGGCACGAATCCAAGCAATTTTATCCTGCAGAAGCTCAGAAAACTCCTCTGCATGGCCCTTTGCAGAACTCCTCTGCAAAGAGGAGACATGGGGTTTTCTTCTATATAAAGAAAGGGATAAAAGTGGGTATGGTGAAAGGTTCCCTGTGCAAGCACTGAGTCATGACTGACCCTTTGGGGGGACGCTGCTTTCACATTTTCTTGGAAGACTATAGTGGGGTGGTTTGCCATTGCCTTCCCCAGTCGTCACCTTCTCCAGCAAGCTGGGTCCTCATTTCCTGACCTCGGAAGGATGGAAGGCTGAGTCGACCTGAGCCGGCTACCCGAGAGAGAGTCCAGCTTCTGCTGGGATTGAACTCAGGTCGTGGGGAGAGTTTTGGTTGCAATACTGCCGCCTACCGCTCTGTGCCACACGAGGCTTTTTAAAAAGTGGGTATAAAGAAAGGCATATCTTCATATGGATAGTCTTTCTCTGAGACATTCCCAGAGACAGAAAGCAAGAAGAAAGTAGTGACCAAAACTAGAAATAAGAAGCATAAAAATGGAATAGGGGAGATAATGGAATGGTGGCTTTAGGGTTAATTTGAATAAGACAGCAGAAACACTATGGCCTCAGAACTGACCTTCACTAACTGTCGGGAACACAGCAGATAATAAAGTTGCAAATTGGGTTCGAATTGCTTTCCCTTTGTGTATTGTTGCGGTATCAGCTAGAGTAGAAAGCAGAGAATGGAATGCAGTGGGAAGCGATTGTAACCTAATAGATAAGGTACCAGCTTAGCTCATATTTCCCTTAGCAACAGCAAGTGCCCACCCTTGGGCATTAGTGCCCACCTTTTAGGAGTGTTTTGCCCACCCAAGGGTGTGAATAATTATTGTATACCAATGAAATTGTATTTGCTTACGATGTAATGATTTTCTGATAGTAGTTGTTTAAAACTGATGCCTTAGAATTCTTTTTCTGGCTTGCTTTGAAAGCCAATTTCCAAGTGCCATTATCCTGTACAGAATAAAGCTATAAAAGAGATTTCTGCCTTGCGTGTTAATTGGTGAAGCATGCCAGGTTTAAAGAGCCCAGAGTTCCTGGGACAACAGGGAAGGAAAAGAAGTGAGGCACAAGTGGAACTGTTTGTGAAGGGGGTATGGCAGACTGAGCTGTGAACTGGAACATTCCTGTTACATTGCAGATTTTGCACTAGTTATACAGTAATCAGCACAAAACCCTTCGTTCCTTCCTACCTACCTACCTACCTACCTACCCACAAAGGTCATTTTTATCTGGAGAACAATCCCCCCCCCCCGTTTTCCTTTTTCTCACCTGTATTTTTTATCAGCTGATTGACTGACATAAGACTTTATTGCCACTGGCAGTAAGAAAAGAAGGATACAGTTTTAATATGTCACTCTATAAAATTAATTTATACTCAGAGTCGGCAATCTGATGTCTTCCAAATGGTCTGTATCTCTCAGAATGTCATGTCATTGGCCATATTTACTGGAGTAATAGAAGTTAAAGTACAAAATATTTGGAGGGTACAATTTTTTTCAGTATGATTTTGGCAACAAAATAACAATTAAAATAACACACAATATTAAACAGCATGACAGGATCAAGAAAATTGATTTGTAGGTCTGGATTATTCTTCGTCCCTAAACTACCAAAGGGCATAGCCTGAGAATGTTTGCCAACACGGAACTTACATTAAACTGTAGTATAGCTTGGCCACAGTCATGCTTAAACACAATGAACCAGAAAAAGGTTTAGTCTACTTTTTATTATCATACGGTTCTAAACCAGCTATAATTAGCCTAATTTTGATCTAATCCACCTTAAGTGATAGAGCAATTCTTAATTGAGAAAATAATATATAAATACTAAATTTAAAATAAATTGCCCTTGTTGCTCCTATTAATTCCAATGGGGAGTGTTTTAAATATTTTCAGAAAGCAAAATAAGGTTAGGTCAAAATATCTAAAACGGTTTACCTATCATTTTAACAAGTCAAATAAAATTGATAAATTAGAAAGGCAAGAGAAAATACATTACTACTGCCCTTTAAAAAAAAATCTGAAGTGGACAGACACTTTGATCATAAAGCTTTGATCTAGAATTACTAAGACCCTTCATACATGTAAGACACTGAAAAAGAAACTACTCTTAGAAAGCTCTTTAGGCTATAACTCTGTAAGAATAATGGAAAGGTGAGATTGAAAAAGAGTAAATGCATATACAAAAGGGGCAGAGCTTGTATCACAATGGTGGGGCAGAGCTTTCATTGTTCCTTCCACAGCTGGTGCTGCACCCTTAAAAGCAATGCAGAAAAGAACCAACACTTAAAAGGAACACACAAGGTCCACTGGCCCCAGTGAAATACCACTGACTGTAAGGATATGCAGTACTGTTTTTTTTTCTTGAAGGCACTGAGAGAGTTAAGTCCTAATAGAGTCCATAAGAATAATAAGAATGTGAAAGCCAGTTTGGTATAGTGGTTAAGGCACCAGGCTAGAAACCGGGAGACTGGGAGTTCTAGTCCTGCCAGCTGGGTGACCTTGGGCCAGTCACTCTCTCTCAGCCCTAGGAAGGAGGCAAGGGCAAGCCACTTCTGAGGCAAGGGCAAGCCACTTCTGAAAAACCTTGCCAAGAAAACAGGGACTTGTCCAGGCAGTCTCCAAGACTTGGACACGGAGGAGGAGGAGGAGGTAATGCCAGTGGGTGGAAAGAGTTTTTTAAAAGTCTTCTACATAACAGAGAAGAAACATAGCTTTGGGGAACTGTTATCTAACAGTGCAGAAAAAAGAAGACAGGGGAGTTTTGATCTGGTCCAAGAAGAAATTACTGATTGATGTAGTGATAATACACATATATTCTGAAGTATATAGTTCATTTGTATGACTTAATATGTGGCTTACATTACAGTAAAGGTGGTTGTCTGCCTGCCTCTGAGCCAAGCTCATGTTTGTCTTTTTCTCTAATTTAGCTTCTACTATGAGAATATGGTGTTTCATTGCCCAAATTCAACATGATGCTTAAAGACATTTGTTTTGTCTGAGGGAACATAAAGCTGGGAATGCAGCTAGGAACATACATCAGACTTAAGGAAAAGATTACAAAATAAAGCATGATAATTGGAAACAGATTTTCATTTATTTGCAGTGTTCTGGTGGGCAAATCCCAATTATTTCCATTCTCATTCTAGACATCCATGAATCTTTGGTCTTAGTTTCTTTCTCTGAAGCTCCACTACAAATGGTTGTCCAGCCTCTAATGAAAGGAAATCCACAGCTGCTCTGGAAACTTGTTTCACAAACTGTTCTTATGGTTAGGCAGGCCCTTCCCCCCTGCCCAATTTTCAAAAATCTTTATTTCTGAAATTTAATTTATTTCAACTCTTTCATTCCTTAAAATCTAGCATAAATTTTGGCTGCCTTCTGGGTTACATATTTCTTTCAAGTATTTGCAATCATATCCCTCTTCAATTGTCTTTTCAGGGTTAAACATTCCCAGTAGCTTAAATCTCTCTATAGAAGATTTAATTTCCAGTCCCTGATGATTCTCATTGCCCTTTTGTGAACCTGTTCCCGTTTCTCTGAATCCTTCTCACTGAGGACTTTGACCACCACAGAAGAAAGATGCACCATATTTTTCATGATTTGGAAACCATATTTCTGTTAATTCCAAATTATATTATATTTGACCTTTTTGCAGCCACATCACACTGCTGACTCATATTTGATTTGTAATCAACTACTATTTCAAAAAAATTTTCACAAGAAAAAGAGCCAAGTTAAATGTACTCATTTAATACCTATGCATTTGATTTTTGTTTCTTAACTGAAAAAAAATGTATTTATCTCTTGTTAAATTTCATTCTGTTATTTTTCAGCCCATTTCTCTAACACATCAAGATAACTTTGGGTTTTTTTTTAAATTTGGGTGAGTAGCTATCTCACCCAATTTTGGATCCTCTGCAAATCTGGTAATATTCACTCCATCTTTCCATCCAACTCATTAATAAAAATTGTTGAAAAGCACAGGACCAAGGCTGAGTCTTTTGATCCTCTATACAATACTTCCCCCCAAATTGACAAGCACTCTGAGCTGACTTTCAAGCCTCCTATGTATTGACTTAATTGTTATATCATTCAGCCCACATTTAATTAGAACGGCATGATGTACTTTATCAACCACTTTGTTACAAAGAAGATATATCTTACATCTATGTGCATTCTCAGAAACTCCTGGGAAGATATCTAATCAAAATAAGGTTAATTTGGCAATACTTGTTCTCTAGAAATGCATATTTACTTCTAGTAATTATCACATTATTTTAAAGGTGCTGTTTGTGATCTAGAATATTCCTGGGTAATACAGACAGTATGACTGGTCTTTAATTATCTGGAGTCTCCTGTTCTCTTTTTGGGAAGATATGGCATTAATCCATTCTATGGGATTTCTCTAGGATAATTTTTTTTTTAATCTGTTCAGTCATGTCCAATTCTCGGAGGCTGCCTGGACAAGTCACTGCCTTGGCAAGGTTTTTCAGAAGTGGTTTGCCATTGCCTCCTTCTTAGGGCTGAGAGAGAGGGACTGGCCCAAGGTCACCCAGCTGGCTTTGTGCCTAAGGCGGGACTTAGAACTCATGGTCTCCTGGTTTCTAGCTTGATGCCACAAATACGTAATATATAAAGGTTTATCCAGACCAATAGAGAATTACAGAAGATAAACTTTCAGCCAAACTATCTGCCAGAGCATGTTTCAAAGCTGAAGAGGGTACAGTTAATTTCCACTGTTAAAATGTCTGATATAATTGTATAGTAGCACTGTACTGCACTGTATAGTAGCACTGACAGTGAAATGAAAGATAGAAAATTGAATTCTTATATTGGAAAGAAATTGAAAATATGCACACTTCCGTTCACTCACCAGATTACAGTCCAAATTTGATAACAAGTGTCCTAAGTACACTGGTACCATTTTTGTTAACTCTAAATTATTTTGAGATTAACGGTGTACTTTTCAGGCTGACCTTACTTCTTTGAGACAAAAACGGGACATTGGGATGGCAAAACAGGACGGGGTTAAAAACGGGACATTGGGATGGCAAAACAGGGCGGGGTTAAAAACAGGACATTGGGATGGCAAAATGGGGCAAGGCTGGGCGACAGGCTGGATCGGCAGGCAGGAACCTCTCCAGTTTTCTCGGGCTGGGAATCTTTGGATTCCTTTGTTTGCGAGAGGCAAGGCTGGTCTGGAGAGTCTAGTGAACGGTTGTCCCTGACAAGCTGTTCCTCCTCTGGCTGTGCTTTTACATTCTTTTCTTCCCGCCGTTTCAAGGCAGGAGCCAATCGGCTCGCCCTTTGATCACTGCCTATCAGCTGATCCTGTTTCTTTCTTTTTAGGTTTCCTGTCGGGTTGAGCTCTGCAGCTTTTTTCCCGTTTCTGCTGAGCTTCCCCGTCCTTCCACTCAAAGTCAGACTGCATTCTGACAGGTTCACGGGAACTTTCACATTTTTAAGTAAGGTTTTTAAGAAAATGGGACAAAATGGACATTTATATTAAAATGATGGGACGGTCTGGAAATGTTTAAAAAACGGGACTGTCCTGTTCAAAACGGGACATATGGTCAGCCTAGTACTTTTACATTTTTTCTAACTTATTTATTTAGCAAATTTATATAGCTGCCCATCTCACAAAAAAGTGACTCTGGGAGGCTTACAAGCATAGTAACAATTAAAACCACATCACAGTGCATAAAACATCAAACATACATGGAAACAAAAATAAAAAAAAAACGTAACTCCCAGCAGATTAACAAAGTATGTGTCCAGTTATATTGTACAAATTATATCTGATTTTAATTTTAGGGATTTGTTTAATTCATTTTGAGTAACAATGAGACTTGGATCGTATGAGCATTAGAAAAACAACCATGAATTAAATATATGAAAATATTTTAATAAAATCCCTTGGGAACAATAAATGGATCAAATCTCATTCCAGAAACAAACATTTTCAAATCTGTTCAACCACAGCAAATCCTTTCTAGGACTGAATGCTTTGTGGGATCAATAATGTAATTAACCTCTGATTAACAAATGAATCTGTTCAGTGCAGAATTATTTAATTACCAACTCACCCTTAAATGATTGTCTCTCAAGATCTGAGTCTAGATGAACTGGAGGAACAAGATAGGAAACTTGACCATGATGTACCTGCCCTGTTGACAAACAGAATACATGAATTTCTAAACCTTCTATTCGTATTGGGAGTCATAATTCACCTCAATAAAATAATCTAATTACATTCAAATTAGGTAATATTGCAGTTTATTATTAAAAGGGCTAATACAGGTAATGTAACCCATGAATTAGAAAGCAAGAACAGGTCAGGAAGCAATATGTGGGAAAAAAGAGAGAAAAAACAGGAAAGGAAAGCAAGTTAATTCTGTACTATGAGTTAGGGCTAAACGTACATCCTGAATCTGCTAACATTGATGAATATATTTCTCATTTCTTAAAGTAGCTATACAAATAAATATTTACTTCACAATGTAACCTTATATTTTATATAAATCACTTAAGTTCCACATTTGGGTCCTACAAATCAAGGATAATAGGATGCAAAAGTACGAGTTGGCGTAAATGTAAAAGAAGTTGGTGTGGGGATGGTTTATGTTTGAGATCACTGAACATCTTCTCTGCTGTCTGCCAGGTTCCCTGCCTGATCTGGTGTCATCATCATCACTATGTTGGACTGCTGCAAATTAAGTGCCAGCTGAAATGGGCATCTGTTTTATTTAGCCCAGGTTAGATGACTGGCCAAAAGCACTCTGTGTAAGCAGGTGCTTTGTTACGTCACCATCAAGTTCCTCCCCTAATAGTCATTTTGCAAGAGTGCCTACTACTATATTTTGCAAGAGTGCATACTATATTCTCTAACTTCTACAGGGATCCACCAGGTCAAAAAAATTAGGGACCCTTAAACATTTCATTTATTCAGTACTTTGAAGCAAACTTACTTGATTTTCATTTCCCCCATCATTTCTCCGAATACTAACTAAACAGATTAGTCCATGGTTATTAAAATATTTTACCACATAATCAGTTACACATAATTAATACACACAAATGCATTAATAGATATGTTATTTTATAATATTTCATTCTGTCCATTGTTTGCAGACTTAGTTACAGCAGTAATACTCTAGTAAAGTTAAATCACCCCCATTGTTTATAATAGAAATTCATATTATAAATGGTCTTGTACAGCTCTCAAAATTACCATCAAAATTCAAAAGTAAGATTTGCTGCCAATGTTCACCACAGTGGTTTCCTGGCATTTTGTACAACAGTAATGATCTGAAAATTTTCATTTTTTTTCAACTCTTGATGCATCTATCAAGTAGGAGATTAGCTACTTTATATAATTTAGAAGAAGTTAAGCAGAATACATTACTTGATGTATTTCTTTCATTTTATGATTGATATTGAAATTTTTTTTTCACATTGGGCAGTTCTATAATATATGACAGAACTAACTTCTTTCTTTTTGGTATGTCTAGTAGAAATTTTGATCATTTTTATTTATTTTGTTTGGAAGTGATGGACTCACCTATTATCTATCATACCATACCACTTATCACACCATACGGGAAGTTTTTCCCTGATTAATACAGTCAGTTAAAAAACTATACATTCCTATATCTCTACTTGAATTTTTTTCCTAATATCATCTTTATTTTGTTCCCATTGAATGTAACAACTTAAAACCAGTTTATACAAAAGCAGTTTAATAAATGCTATTTATCTTATTATTAATGCTTATAGTCCAAGCTATGTATTTGATCTTAAATATTCAAGAAGTGAATTTCTTTGAAAATATTCAAACTGTAATGGAGACTAATAATGACCTTTCTTCTTTATATCTAAGTAAGAGAATATTGAATTTGGAGTTATAAAAGCTTTCTTCTTCTTCTTCCTACTAGCATTGTCCCGCTATCGCGGGGTCTGCTTTTTAGATCCTGAAATGCCACTTTGCCTGATTGTCCGCATCCTCAGGGTGCAGGCCCTCAATTTGCATGATTTATAAAATTTTTAAATATATTTATAAAATTTAATTATAAATTATAATATATATATATATATATATATATATATATATAATAAAATTATAAAAATGTATAAAATTTGTATGATTTATAAAAGCTTTATTGATCTTTTAAAATCTTTCCAGATGTTGAAACTCAAGCCATCTGATATTTCTAATTCTTCATCTAATGTATGTGATGGGATGTAACAAAATTTTCTCTCTGAAATCCATAATAGATTGAAAATTAAAGTATTTTTAATGTCATCTACTGTAAAAAGATTACTCTTCTATAACAGAGCTTGTGAAGATGTATTCATCAGGGCTTTTTCAAGAAAACAGATTTTGGTTCTTAATATCCAGTCTTGTATCCAATTAATATAGTATGTTGAAGGCTGAAAATCAGGATTTTGTACAGAATGGAAGCATGCTGCTGCTTTATTTTCCTTTTGTACAGAATGGGAACTTGCTGCTAATGGCAACTTCCTCCTCTTATCAGCTGCTTCTATCTCCTGAAGCACCTGGTTGAGGTATTGCTTGGGATGAGCGCTAAAGATGTTGGGAGGGGGAGAAGTATGTGGAGGTGGCTAGGCAGGAATGAGGAGGTAGTGATCAGAGCAAGAAAACAGAAGTAGCAAACAGGGAAAGACCTGGAGACTGGACAGACATGAATAGGAAGAAGAGGCACCTAAGCTACAAAAGGTTAGAATAAAAAGGAAATTAAGCAAATAGGCAACTTTAGAAACCAGGTGTGTAGGCTTACCACTTTAGGGTGATGGAATTCTTTGAGCCTGGGAATGAAAACTGACATTTCCAAAATACAGCAGAACAAGAACACATTTCTGTGGTATAAATAAGTAATTAACATCCTCCCCATTCAACCAAGATTCTGTTAGAAAGGGGATCATAGGCAAACGGGAGTTGAATCCTCACTTTAATGTACTCACCAGTAATGAGGGCCAAGGTACATATATTCAGTTTCCATGATTCTGTAACCTAACCTCTTTTTTCTCTGCAATAAATCTGCCTTTTCAGAATCTGTGTGAGAACTTTGCTACCTTGCTTCTGTAAGAGGCTTGATATTTTGGTAAGTAAATAACTTCCCATCCTGAGGATCAGGCACGTTAAATAAAACCAGATCTGGAAGTAGCAAGCTAGTAAAATGGTAAGGGTGTGGGAACTACCAGTAGAGTGTCCGCCCAGAGTCCCCTTTTCGGGAGAGATGGGCAGTGATAGAAATTTGAAATATTAAATAAATAAATAGATAGATAGATAAACAAATAAATAAATAAATAGTGTATATATTGTACTATATATGACATTTATAACATGATTGTTATGGGCAGAGATTGTGAGTGTACACTTATTATAACAAGCATACACATTCATGGGGTGCAAATTAGTTAATTCAGAAGAGCTGATGCAATCAGAAATGTCAGTGGGTGAAGCCTTCAGGGATGAGATAGTGTTATCCCTCTGCTAGGGTAGTTGGTTTTTGGTTACAAAGAATGAGAGTTTAGGGGGGGGAAGTGTCACCTGAAGGGACTGGGAATGAGATACAATCCTTGCAGATGAGCCTGCATCCTCTCAAAAGGAGGATATTCCTCTACAATCACAAGACACACAGTGATAGGCAAACTGATCATTAAAAGTACAGATATGAGTTTGTATGTAGAGAATCAGTGTCTTTATACTGCACAATGATTTGCCAATTTGCAGCAGTTGTGCATATCACAGATTGTCTAGATAGATATATGATGCCAAGTGGAGTCAGCAATTGTTTCATGACATTAATTCATGAAATGGAACCTAAATATATTTTTTTCTGATGGGAGACCAGAACTTCCAAGATGTTCCTCATAATGGACTAGAAAAATAGGCTGGTTCTGAAGTTTTCAAGGAGTGTGTAAGTTTCTGATATAGAGAAAAAAGTAAACAGAATGTTTAAATTGATTAGGCGCTTTGGGAACAGTTTGGGAAAAGTAAGACCTCTACAAAAGGGCTCATGTGAACCAAAGCCGAACCAGGTTGCTGACCTTTAGCATCAAAACATAGAAGTTGTTGACTTTCCAGTTACAGATGCCAAGTAATAATGTTACTTTCCAGTTACAGGTGCCAAGTAACAATGCAGGAGCCCACTCGTTGGGATCTTCTCAAATTGCAGCCCTTGAGGACACTGTCTTAGTTCATTTAACCCTGCACATATGATTAGGCTGCTGGCAGCAGGTTCTTCCTTAATGTTTCTCTCCACATTGTCTTTCCGTGGTCACAGTATCATTTTATTTAATCATCTGAACTCAGATAAGTTGCCAAATTTAACAAGAGGCTCACATGAGCCCCCTTTAGCACATCCCTGATGCCCATCTAACACTGAAGTAATGAAGAATAAAGGGCTTTAATTTTAATAAAGGCAACACAATAAAGACTTGAGAAAGTAGATTAGGTGCCACAAATAACATGATCTGCATACCAAAGCTCAATATCATTAACCTGTAAATAGACTGAATGAACCAAACCCAAAGGACATAGAATAGGAACAGATGCAAAACTTTCAAACCGAGCAAAACAGCACTGAAAAGAAAGAAAAGTTCCCTCAATATATCTGTTCTGAATTTCCCTGCAAATGTTGTCTTATTGGTTTCCATTCTTGTAAGTTTTGGGGGCAATGGGCCAGAATTCCAAGCCAAGTCAGGAAAACATTCTTCTGTGATTCATGGCTGCTTCCATAATCTTCTAGCCCACCAGACTATATGGGGATAAAGAAACATCTAATTTCCTCTGTCCCAGGTCTCATCACCTTTTATTGGGAGAGGACAGTCAGTTCAATTATAGCCAGCAGGGCCTTAACTCCACTCTAAGTAGATAAAACACAAGGACAGAGTAGAATATGACAGCTAATCAAGAAGGCCACAAGGAACAATGCATAAACCAAAGGCATCTGGAGAGAAATAATGAGTGCTTTTAAGCAAATGCTAGGTATCTCCAAACCATGATCAGGTAGCTGGAATCCTTGATTTGAAAGAAAGCATACTAGAAGCTTGATGGAATGAAAAGGCCTAGTGCAATACAGTCATCTCTGAATATAAGCTGCAGAGGAAGGATTAGAAAGGACAGCTGCATGATGTATATCCTCTGTACATCAAGTAAACTAGAAATTCAAAGGACCAAACTCTACAGAAAAACTCTCGGGGACAATTGCAACATGCCTCCCCACAATAATTCAGTATTAGCGACAAGCTACTATTTATCAGGCCAAAATGCTCAGGGTCATCTTGAGAGGAAAAATGAATTATTGGTATTTCTCTTTGTGGCAAGAAGATGCAGGGCAGAACTGGTATTATCAGCAAAGCAAACTGAAGGGTTGTGATGTCGATAAGCAGAGCTCTAAACCTTCCTGTCAGATTGAAAACTAGTAAATAATTGGTCTAGGAAGTATTCATCTGAGAGTTCTTAAATAACCTGAAAGTGAAATTGCTGAGCTTCAGCAAAACTACGTAACAGATATGGTCTTACAGAATGTTACATAGTTCTAGAGGAAGACAAGATGTCTAACATAACTTCAATCTTTACAAAGGGATCCTAGAAGGCTCTTCTTATGTTTATAAAGGCTCTTTTTATGTTTATATACTGGTATATAAACAGAGAGCAAGGCCCACCCATGTTCACTGATTCCATGTAGTTTATACATCGTAAAGTTTCACATGCCATGGCGCTGACGCATGTTTCTGTTTGGGAGGGAGCTGCTGTGAGACCTTGTACCAAGCTCTGTATGTGAAATCAGTACAATGGAATGTGTTTGGGTTATGTTCTCTGTTCACGGCCTTTTCCCGCAGACCATCAGAAACCGTTAGGAGCACCTGGGATTGTGGACTTGAGAAGATTCTACGGGGGGAGGGATTTCATTTGCACCGAGGGTTTTTAGTTTGCATTTGGTGCGCTTTCATCATTCTCAGCTTTCTCTGTGATCCTGCATATTGTTCTTTAATAAATCAGATATCTTTGAATTCCTACTGATGAGTCTGATGGTGTTTTAGAATAGGCAACCTTTACACACTCCCTCTCTGCACTGAAGATTTTGCTTAGTCTGGCAATGAAATGTCTGCAAGAAAACAACAAAGCTCAGAGAGCACCAAGGACTCCAAAGTTAGGCTTTCCTATCAACATATTAGAGACCCCGTCTGGTGCAGTGGTTAAGGCATCAGGGTAGAAACTGGGAGATGTGAGTTCTAGTCCTGTCTTAGGCACAAAGCCAGCTGGGTGACCTTGGGCCAGTTACTCTCTCTCAGCCCTAGGAAGGAGGCAAGGGCAAACCTCTTCTGAAAAGCCTTGCCAAGAAAATTGCAGGGGCTTGCCAAGCAGTATCCGAGAATCAGACACGATGGAATGGATTAAAAAAAAATCAACACATTATTTCCTAAATAAACCTCATCTTTATTTGCATGCATGTGAGCGCCAGCCTCAAGAACTTAATTCTCCTAACAAGTTTTTCCCTCTTCACTCATTCTTTCTCCTGTATAATACTGCCTGCGATTCCACAGCAACTGTGGCAAGTTCTTGGTGGTATGGGGATACCAAGTCATCTTGTCTGCCTCCTGAAGAATCTGTATAACGACCAAGTAGCAACAGTAAGAACAGACCACGGAACAACGGACTGGTTTAAGATTGGGAAAGGAGAATGGCAGGGCTGTATACTCTCACCCTACCTATTCAACATGTACGCAGAACACATCATGTGACAAGCTGGGCTTGAGGAATCCAAGGCTGGAGTTAAAATTGCTGGAAGAAACCTTAACAATCTCAGATATGCAGATGATACCACTTTGATGGCTGAAAGCAAAGAGGAACTGAGGAGCCTTATGATGAAGGTGAAAGAAGAAAGTGCAAAAGCTGGCTTGCAGCTAAACCTCAAAAAACCAAGATTATGGCAACCAGTTTGATTGATAAATGGCAAATAGAGGGAGAAAATGTAGAGGCAGTGACAGACTTTGCATTTCTAGGCACAAAGATTACTGCAGTTGCTGACTGCAGCCAGGAAATCAGAAGACCTTGAATTCTCGGGAGGAGAGCAATGACAAATCTTGATAAAATAGTTAAGAGCAGAGACATCACACGGCAACAAAGGTCCGCACAGTTAAAGCAATGGTGTTCCCCGTAGTAACATATGGCTGCGAGAGCTGGACCATAAGGAAGGCTGAGAGAAGGAAGATTGATGCTTTTGAACTGTGGTGTTGGAGGAAAATTCTGAGAGTGCCTTGGACTGCAAGAAGATCCAACCAGTCCATCCTCCAGGAAATAAAGCCAGACTGCTCACTTGAGGGAATGATATTAAAGGCAAAACTGAAATACTTTGGCCACATAATGAGAAGACAGGACACCCTGGAGAAGATGCTGATGCTAGGGAGAGTGGAAGGCAAAAGGAAGAGGGGCCGACCAAGGGCAAGGTGGATGGATGATATTCTAGAGGTGACGGACTCGTCCCTGGGGGAGCCGGGGGTGGTGACGACCGACAGGAAGCTCTGGCGTGGGCTGGTCCATGAAGTCACAAAGAGTCGGAAGTGACTGAACGAATAAACAACAAATTCCACAGCATATGAGGCTATCCCATTATCTGTCTTGCACTACACTGTCTAGTCTGTGCTGTGGTAGTGTTTGATAAAAAACTGGAAGCCACTTTGTGTCCTTTTGAGCTCAACACTGTCCTCTTCCTCAAGGGATTGAAAACATTACATCTCATCTGGGGCAGATTTATTAAAAAGTCTATAGACGGAATTTTCTCTTCTCCTCTCCTACCAATTCCAAATCTTTGCTCCATACAAGAATCCAAATTGAAACATCCCGGACAAATGTCTCTTCAGCCCCTTCTTGAACCCATTTAGTGAAAAAGGCCCATAGCCTTCCTAAGTAACTGGTTCATAAAATTCAGCAAGAATGTTATTATTTCATGTCATGCCATAGCTTACTTCTACAGTGTTAAAGTGCAGAGCATAGGTTTCTTCTGTTTGACATTTTTTCAGAAACTTGAAGTGAACTATCATATTATTCTCAAAACTGAAAATCTCAATCTCTCCTCAAAGCCCTTAGTTTCTAGTCCCTTGCTCATCTTCATTAATCTTCTTTAAACCTATTCTAGATTCTGCTTAATATGCACACTACTGGAGTCAGAGCAGACCATGAATGGCCTGGAAAGTGAACCCACCATGCAGATACTATAAACAAGCTAAACTCCATATTGGAAGAAAGTGTTAAGAATGGCGTTTATATAGAGACATTATGATTTCAACAATAGTGTGACCATGTTTGTAATACTGTGTACAGTTCTGCTTACTGCACCTACAAAAGGACATTACAAAGTTCAAAAGGAAAATCACCAAGCACTCCTCTCAGGTGCACCAATGGGATGGGCTGAGCAGCTTCAAAATTTGCATCTAATTAACTGCAGCCTATCAGCTGAGCATTTAATATGTATGACAGAATCCTTGATGATTTAGCTTGATATTTGGCTACTTTAACTTTCTTTTACAATGCTGTGCTATGCAGCTTTATCCTGGAGTAAGTCTCAGAGTGTTTAAATTCTCTACTACATACCTAATCTCTTTTGGGGATTTGTTTCGTCCAAATCTCTTTTTGTTGTTTTAGGCGGCTTTATTTTTAACAGTGTAATCCCTTGCACATCTATTCAGCATTCATCCCCAGTAAGTACAATAGTGCTTAGTTCCAGGAATTTATGCATAAAATTGCAATCTTAATCTCTCTGTTTCAGGGCTATTAAATTTTTATCCCAGCCCCCATATTTTCATTTCCTATTTACTGCAATGAATTCTGCTTTGGAGCAGAGAAATACACATTTAATGGAACACTCTAATGTTTTGTTTGGGGGGCCAGAGCATTCAACATTTGTTTGTTCGTTTGTTTTTCAAATTTCATCACCGCCCATCTCAACAAAGCGACTCTGGGCAGTTTACAATAAAACTAAAAATAAATACAAATTAAAATACACTAAAAAACCATACTTCTTGTCATGAGTACTGATGGCGAGCAGGAGGGGGCCTCTATCCAGGGGGGAAAACGCATGTGTAGTACTGAGGAATTAAGCAGCCATTCAAAGAGACACAGATCAGACCCGCCTTAACTTTTGGGGTTTATCTGTCTGGGTTTTTCCCACGCTTCTTCAGTTTGTTAGGATTCTGTCTTATGTAGCAGTAATAAACACTAGAGACCTACTCCTCGTCTCAGCGTGATTCCTGACTGTTAGGACACTTCTTAAGTACAAATATAGATATAAGTATAAAATATAAATCCCAAGATGGTGGTATTAACAGTTCTTAATTTAAATTTGTAAATTCATAAAATCATGGAGCCTCTTTAGGGCGCTAACCACCCCCAGGATTGGCTCCCCCCCCTTCCTGCCCCAAGCGAGATGGCAGAGCCAGCTTTTTACCCCTTTCTGGAAGGCCAGTAGAGTGGGGGCCAGCCTCACCTCTGTGGGAAGAGTGTTCCATAGGGCTGGCACCACGGCAGAGAAGGCTCTCCTCCTGAGCCCTGCCAATCGACAACCTCTCATGGATGGGGTCCATAAGAGGCCTTCTCTGCCTGACCGGGTGGGACGTGTCAATGTAATGGGGGTAAGATGGTCCCTCGGGTAACCTGGACCCATGCTATATAGGGCTTTAAAGGTGATAACCAACACCTTGAATTGAACCCAGAAGCAAACTGGCACCCAATGCAGGTCCCACAGGAAAGGTGTTACATGTGCCATCCTTGGGGCACCCAAGACTGCTTGTACAGCTGCATTCTGAACCAGCTGTAGCTTCTGGATAGTCTTCAAGGGAAGCCCCATGTAGAGTGCCTTGCAATAGTCTATACGGGAGACGACTAGGGCATGAGTGACCAGAGGGCTTCCTAATCCAGGAAAGGGCATAACAACACGAAGTTGAGCAAAGGCCCTCCTGGCCATGACTGCCACCTGCTCTTTGAGAGTCGTGAGTCCAGGAGGACCCCCAGATTCTGCACTGGGTCTGTCTGTGGCAGTGCAACCCCATCCAGAACCAAAGACGGTAAATTCCCGGATACAGAGGAGCCCCCAACCCACAGCCACTCCATCTTACTAGGGTTCAGCTGAAGCCTGTTGTTCCCCATCCAGGCCCCTACAGCCTCCAGGCACTGAGAGAGGGTGGTCACAGCATCACTTAAATCACCTGGGATGGAGATGTATAATTGAGTATCATCAGCATATTGATGATACCGCATCCCATGGTGATGGATGATCTCACCCAGTGGTTTCATGTAGGTGTTAAAAAGGAGCGGGGAGAGTACCAAACCCAGCGGCACCCTGCAAAGGAGGGGCTGAGGGCTGGATCTCTCACTCCCTATCAACACCAACTGGGACTGGCCCCGGAGGAAGGAGGTGAACCAGCGCAAAACTGTACCGCCCACCCCCAACCCCCTGAGCCAACCCAAAGGGAGGCCATGGTTGATAGTATTGAAAACCACTGAGAGGTCAAGAAGAGCAAGGATGGATGCACTGCCCTATCCTGCTCCCGCCAGAAATCATCCAAAAGTGCAACCAATCCTGTTTCCATCCCATATCTGAGCCTGAAACCTGACTGGAAGTGGTCTAGACAACCCATTTCATCCAGGATCCTCCGGAGCTGCAACATCACCACTTTCTCAACCACCTTCCCTAAAAAGGGGAGGTGGGAGACCGGACGAAAATTGTCCAACGTGGTGGGATCCAGTGACTGTTTCTTGAGGAGGGGGTGCACCAGCGCCTCTCTTAAAGGCAGCCGGAAATACCCCCTCTCTCAAGGATGAATTCACCATTGCCTGGACCCACCCACACGTCACCTCCCAAGCTGCCTTTACCAGCCAGGAGGGGCATGGATCTAATTGACAAGTGGTGGCATTTACAGTCTGGAAGACCCTATCCACTTCCTCAGGCGCAACAGGATCAAACTGTTCCCAGATAACCAGGTAAGTATGCTCCCCAGGCATCTCCACAGGCCATGCCACATGCTTGGCATCCAATTTGGAACTGAACTATGCTCATAACCTTATCTTTCATTTAGTTCTTCATTTTTTGGAATTAAGCTTTTCCTGTAATAGAAAAATTTGTATATTTCCAAGCCATTCTTTTTTTTACATGTGAGTTAGCATATGAATAATATCCCCCCACTTCTCCACTTGCTGCTTTGCAATACTGATCTCAAATTTAACTTGCTTCTGATTGTCTTTCCAAGTAATAGGCATTTCTCAGAGGTGCAAGGTGGGCTCCAAGGACTGCTTATGGGTCTTGTGAGGATTTGCTCTAGTTCTTTCTTGTGCTTATGAACTCTGAAAAATAACCTGCCTGTTTCCCAGTGTGCCTTTCTATGGAACAGATTACTCTCTTCCTCCATGTTTTTCCAAGATCATGCATTATATTCCTCCTGTCTCAGCATTGGCTTTCTTCTCTCATAGTTAGATAGCATAATATTCTCATCAGACCTTATTAAGTTGTTTTTTGAGAGATTTGTTTTGAATCTTTTGCTATTCTTTGCATTTCACCGAGATGCAAATCAACTGGAACTTACTCTTATAGACATGTTCCTAGCTTGGCCTCTATTACACACAAAAAATCAGCACTACTGCTAGGAATTGCTAGCTGCATGACCAAGGCAAGCTTCACCAAAATCCTAGGAGGTCCAGGCAGTCCAACACAGGAAGGGGGTCCACCAAATGGCACCTTGGAAGCTTCTTCACCATCGCTCTTAGTCAGGTGGGACAAGGAGTCTGGCTGGTACTAAGGGGAACAACTAGGAAACATATTTATGCTGAATGCATCATGTTGCCTACCCTTGCTCTTGGTAATTGATTCTCCAATTGAACTGCCCTTACCCTTAAGATATTTCTCCCTATAGTCAACTGAAATCTATTTGACTGTAACTTAATTCCATTACGGTTCTACTTCCAGAATTTATTTTTGTCTTCTTTGATGTGACAGCTTTCCAAGTATTTGAACAAGGCTATCATGCTCTCTCCCCTTTCAGTCTTTTGTTCGCTATATCCAATTCCCTCAACATTTCCTCATGATTTTATATGTAAGGGCTAGCTTCTGTGGTCTCCTCTGATTTATTGTGTCCATACCCTATTTAAAACATTAAAGCCAGAATTTGATGAAATACTCTAGATGTGCTTTGATTAGAACAAATTAAAGTGAACCTCTAAGTTTTTATGAGTTAGAAACAGTATTTCTATTAATCTAGCCTAAAATTGAGTTAGCTTTCGCTGCAGCTGCTTCTCAGTTGTGATTCACGTTGAGCTTGTTATAAATGACAATTTGATTATGGCAAGAAACAATTCATATAAGGTCAGGCTTCTCCCACCCTATATCTATGCATCTGTCTTTTTGTTTTGTTTTGTTTGGCTTCAGCCTTGTTTGTTTAGGCTCCTATTCCTTTCCAGACTAAGTTATAAACAATAAGATTAATATGTCCAATGTTCTAATTAGAAATGTGCAAAACAGCCCAAATTCTGTCTGTTCATAGTAGCATGCAGTTAAAAAACTAAAAATCCAGCATTTGTTGTCATATATCTCCTAATATAGGTATATTTTTCTGCAGCTTTACCCTTCATAGATATATTTATAAGCATCTTTCCTATATACAAGTTATTTTATGCAAACTCCCTGCAAATTGTTATAGCTTTCCCAAATGTTTATTACTTCTCCATCCAACTTTCTAAAATGTGTGCTATGACAGATTCCATTTTACTTTGAAAGAAACATATAACACAGCTTCTTTTATACTCCAAATTCTAACTGCCCTATGAGATAGAACAGATACAGCAGACATCAAAGAACTGCCATCTTCACTTATTGATGCTTTTGCCAACTCCTCCTTCAGAAAGGATATTGGGAGCAACTGCCCAGTGAGGAGGAACAACAGGTTCATCTGCTCTGGGAATGGTGGTACCCATCTTGCTCCTACTACGTCCAGAGTAAAAGCTAGAACTGTAAAGCTACAGCTGGACCTTGCCCTTCCCCTCCAAGACACTTCAGCCTGCATTACAGCTAGGCAAGGAGAACAAGAATTATTAGACTATTCCTTAAGAATCGTCTGAAGCTTACTTTTGAACTGAGTCCTTTCCCTCACAGCTGGGTAACATTAAGAATTGATCTGTAGTTTTCCATTACATCCAAGCTTCCCATCTTTTGTCCTTGTTTTCATACTGTAAACATGACGGCAAGGACTGGCTTGTTCTTTGATCAAACTGCTACTGGGCCTTTTCAGCTCCAAAAACTGATAAAAATACTTTAAACACATGTATACCTATCTACATATTCAGCATAGATACATACTTGGAACAGATACATACTTACAACTTGTAGATAATGATACTTTAATCACCATGTACTGTATCTAAGCCTGTATCATATAGATGCCTACCTATCTAGACATTGGTGGGGCAGGTGAAAGCCTTAAAAGAACCATTTATTACCCTGTGCTGAATGAATGCAGTCAAAATAGGTGTTGGCACTTCAGAAGAGGTTATAATTTTTATAGCTTGTTGGTTTTATTAATATTTCAATTTTGTCAAACATAATGCGTTTGTTTTATTTTTTGTAGAAATGTATTTCAGCAAAAACATATCACTCAAACTACCCTGAGATCTTTTTCTTTGTTTTTATTTCCTTGTTATCTTCCAACTTTTCTCAATATAACATTTGCTAGGATGTTCATTAGTATACTACTTACATTGTCCCCTCTTTGAAGTCATTAGTGGAGAAGTTAAATAGCACTGATTACTGTGGTTTTGTTTCCATTCTTCCAACTCTGTTGCAGACAGCATAGTTGGGGAAAGCATATATTTTTATGGGTGACATATTCCCATTAGCAATTTCATTTAGTGATAATTAGATTCATATCAAAGTGACTGTTCTGCATTTTTCATCCTATGGTGGTATTCCTTGGTGACTACTGTATGTATCAGACCTTTACACTGCATTGCAATGCACTTTGGCAGTAGAGATTGGCAAACTAGATAAGGCCAAATACAGGTTATGTAATCTGTATAGATTATGCCTGCTTGCACTTCTCAGAGATGAGAGTTTTAGTCTCCATTTCAACATTCAATTCAATATTCAACATTGAGGAAGTCCCTCAAGACCTAGCTATGTCTTCAAGTTTGTGAGTCTCAAGGGACTGGTGAGATCTTGAGGTGGCTCCCTTGCTGATCTAATCTCTTGCTTGTTTTATGCTTTTTAACTATAAATATGACTGTTTTTGACATGTTTATTGCTTTATATTTTTTGCTGTATGCTGTTCAGAGTCACTTCTTGTGAGATGGATGGTCATATACATTTGATAAATAAACAATTGAATAAACAAAAGAACATTCTTAATATAAATTCAGGTAATTCAACTGTATGTTGCCTGTTCTGATTGGCTATGATATTTTGGAAAATAAAAAGCAGCAGCAATGACTCAAAATGATTTTTTAAAAGATAATAAAATAGTAAAATGTACCCGGGTTTTAATGAAAACATTTTAGGGGTACTTAAAGAAGTAAAAAGGTAAAGGTAAAGGTTTCGCTTGACATTACGTCCAGTCGTGTCCGACTCTAGGGGGCGGTGCTTATCTCCATTTCAAAGCCGAAGAGCCGGTGTTTGTCCGTAGACACTTCCTCCATGGTCATGTGGCCGGCATGACTAAATGGAATGCTGTTACCTGCCTGCCGAAGCGGTACCTATTAATCTACTCACATTTGCATGTTTTCAAACTGCTAGGTTGGCAGGAGACTTAAAGAAGTGCTACCACATAAATACAGTAAACCACTGTAACTTAGACATATATCTAAGAAATAATTATAAATTATATGATCTAAAAAAGGAAATATGATGCACTGAAATTCCTTCAGGAAGCAAATCACAGATTCTCAATTTAACATAACAAACATAACAAACATAACATAACATAACATAACATAACGTAACATAACATACCAGTTATAATAATCTGTAACCAACCAGCACAACCAGTGGATACCCATTAAGAAGTAGACTTCACTGACTTAAGTGTAATCTATTCCCAGGAAAGTATATTGAATTGTAGCCACATATATTTTCATTACAAAACATCCACACTGCAGAATCCCTCATTACATAACCACTAATATAATAACTCTAAATCTCTTTCCAGGGACAGTTCCCCATTATCATCGTCTATTATAAAATAAATTACAATAGATGACAAATGGACTCATAGAAAAACACTGATTTATAAATAGAATCCTCTTCCATGCAGGAGCCCAAATTAAAGCATTGAGTCATTAGGCTCTTCACCTGTTGAAATGATGCTCTATTATTGGGCTTTGAATCTTGAAAGGGAAGCAAAAGTAGTCCAGTCAGACAAGTTCAACATATCTTTAAGCAAAAATCAGGGTGTGGAATAAACCTTTCCTTCTTGCAATTATGATACTGAGCATGGAAAAAGGAGCCAAAATTCTTAGTTTGTCTTCCTCTTCAAATTTTTCAGATACTGTTGATCTATGACTGTGTAGATCAATTTGAATATACTCACTTAATATTTTATTCAAGTATATTTTCAATGCATTATTTTTGATTGCATTAAAAAATCTTTCTTTCCTGAACATCTCCAAGTGGAAAAACCTTGAGATAACTTATCCTAAAAATGCAACTTTTTATAATGTAAACTGTTGATAACAAAATTATCAATAAATGCTTATTTTTATATAACTTCCTTTAATAAATGGTTTTACACAATCTGCCTAAATGTCCTTTCCTAATATAAGCTGTTTTGTTCAAAATTTTTGAGCTGAGAATAGACTACTGTATTGCTGGGCTATACTGTAAAATAACCTGAAAGCAAATTCCATTTCCATCCTTATTTAGGACCCAGCAGCAAATATAATTCAAAGGGTATGAAGTCACTTGACAGTGAGGTAATAGGACATATTAAAAAAAAATGGGGGACACAATGAATTGAGGATCTCTATAATGCAGGTAGTGACAATAGTTAAATTCCATTATCTCAGCCTCACCCATTACTTCACATGAAGAGATGTACTTAGCAAATGGGGTATTACAGCTTTCTTCAAATAAGACTGATGGCCAAACCAAAGGCCCTTCACTATTTTGGGACTCTTCAATTAGACATATAATTGCTTAGTGCCCCAAACATGTTCATCAAGAGTAATTTCTTTTCTGTGAAATCCCATTGAAACTAAGCACTTGGGGGAAATGCATAAAATGGATGTTTTGTTTTTCTTTCCAAGACCTCTTTAATATACAGTATTTGGAAAACTATCCAAAAGGATTAAACAAGTCAGGCCAGATGGGACAAAAATCAATTTTAGCCAAGATCAAATTAAATACATGCAAAGTCTAACCTCAATTGCAAGCAACTCAGACTCCAGTAGTGATGTGTTTGATACATTCTGATGAATTAAAAATAAAGCTCTTAAAATTTTGGACTAAACTACTTTCCATGGACCAAAATCCCTGTAAATATAACTGGGAATCATAGAATTTGACCACCATGTTCATTTTAAAGGGGATATGCTGACTACCATTACTACAGAGGAATCTAAGAATATTGTTGATACTCCTCTGGAAATTCTCTACAGAATATTTAATTTGCATCTTCAATGAATCTTTTGCATTAAATATCTATGATGGTTATGTAGTAGAACATAACTTGCTCGATAGTGGCTTCCATTAATTTGCCATCTACATATAGCTCAGCGTTTAGCAAAGACCATGGCTTTCATCTTTTGAAAAGTGATTCCTCATTACAATAGGTAACAAGAACCATTAGTTACCAAATAATTAAATGATTCTTGGAAACATCTCTGCATGTTTTCTAGACTTTGTTTGCCTTTGTTTGCCTTTGACTTAATAGATAGTCAATAGTTGCCGGCCAAAGCATCTGCAATTAATAGACTATAATAGCTGGTTCCACAGTTACACCAGTGCTACATGAATAAAATAAAGTCCTTCAAGTTTTAGCAGGGAAGATATTAAGAGCTATAAAAAAGGGCTGCATTTTGTCCCCTTTTTATTTTTGAATACAAAATCTAGCACTTCCATCTCTTCAATTTTTTCCCCTTCATTTATTCTCACCTAGAAAGTACTTATTCTGATACATACTGATAATAATGTCATTGTTACATTTTCCCTGAACCCAGTAGGTCTAAATAGTAGGTTCACAAAGATGGGTGAATTCTGCAAAAAAGAAGAATTAGTAATCAACCGCTTTAAGACCAAAATAATTATTTTAGTGAAAGATTTTTTTAAATGGTGCATAAACAATCAACATACATTTTATTTATTAATTGGCAAAGGGATTTCATGGTCACAGTCTCTACTTACTGCTTTAGCAGGAGCTGTGAGTCCAGGAAGACCCTCAGATTGTTACCTGCTCTTACAAAGGGACTATGTTCCCATCCACAGCTAAAGGTACAAACAGTAGCTCCAGGCCACTTCTTGCTGGGACTCATTCTGAACCTGTGCCATGCCATTCAATCCCTCACTTTTCCAGCACAAGATCAAGCCACTATACTCTCTGCACAGCTCGAAATGGAAATGTGCAAAGGCTATCATCAGCATACTAAAGATATCGCTTCCTAAACTGAGAAAGTATCTCCCCAGTGGGTTACTGGAGTTATTGAAGAGAATGGACCTTGAGGGCTGAGCCCTCGAACCAGTGCCAGATTTAGACTTGGTGAGGCCCTAAGTTACATAAAGCTTGGAGGCCCCTTGTTGAAAAGTTACACCAGAAGGTCTCACAGAGGTGTATACCAAAACAGGACCTTGGATCGCCACCAAAAAGTTGAAAAAATATATATGCTTTTTAATTATTTAGTAGCAAGGTATTTAAAGTGAAAAATACAAATTATTTTCAAATGAATGAATTTACTGATTACATATTTATCATTTGGCTGGCTTGATCTCTCTCACAGATGATAATCTCCCTCATAGATTACAGTACACATAGAAAGCCACATAAAATTCTAAAAGCTGCCGCCCCCAAATCTGAAGTTTTGTGAGGCCCTGCGGATTCTGAGGCCCTCAGCTGCAGCTTATTTAGCTTATGCCTAAATCTGACGCTGCCTGGAGCATCCCACACAGAAGCGCTCAAGGTCTCAACATCTTCTTTTCTGCCACTGGAACCGCTCACTCCAGAAGGAGCAGAAATGCTACAATATAGTGCCTTGAAGAACTTGTAGACTGTCTTTTTAGACAATATTCTATGGTTGATTGTATCATATGCCACTGAGAGATCTAGCAGGACAAGGATATGTACACATCCACACCCATTCAAGGCTATTATATGGGGCTTGCATTAGCTGTACTCAGTGAGCTCATCCTTTACACAACAGATGCTTTTTCTCCTTCCCACAAGGATGGAAAATCTATATAAAGAACAGATAATAATAAGGCTTTAGAGATTCTCACGAAGTAGGTTTATTGAAGAATTTGAGCTTTTCTTCCTGGGCTTCCAGCAGCATTCCTACAAATAGAAACCATCTTACCATGTATAATAGCAAGGATTAATCAGTATTACAACATTGAGAGACACTATTTCAAATGCCAAGACATCACTTATCTATTTTATACTGTCAAAAACAGTTGAGATCATGAGGCTGAGTTCAAATTGGTCCATCAAGAGCAAATCTGAATTACATTACTTCTGCCCTGAATTTATTTATTTATAATAGAGTCAACCTAAGGAGCCAGATTTATGACTATGATTTGGGGCTGACTTGGAAATCATCAACAGCTCCATTTTTTCAAATGGTATCATAAATTTAAAAGCAAGCATGATAAATCACCCTATTTTCCAAATGTATTCTTCCTTTTCTTGCATTAAAATGTATCTCAGGCCTCTAACAGTCCTCTATGGGATATTTGTCCACATCCCCTTGGTTCATTATGAATCCATCTATTGTAAGGAAGAAACTGAAAAAAAAAATCACATTATTTATTCTCCTCCTAATTATACACCAACCCAAGAAGGATTTTTTTTGACAAATCTTATTTGGCAGTAGAATAGTTCCCCAGTTACTGATAGCATAACAAAACTTTTGATGGATGAGAATTCATGTAACACTGAGCAGCTACCAAAGTATATTGTAGGAGACAGAAAATAGTGGACAACTTTTTTTTTGGAATTGTAGCTCACTGAAAAGGAGATAAGTACTCCTAATTACTTTATATTTTTAAATGTAGTTCTATTGCTTTTTTGAGTAATTAAGATGTCCATATATTCATACTTATTTTAATGTGCATACTATTATGCTTATATTGAAAAGACAATTTATAAAAAGCAATATAGTTGTAGCTCTGCATTTTTATGTTTATTTAGCTATGAAATAGTGCTTCCATAGATGAATCTGTCCTGGACAGAAAAAGGGATGGTGGCAGTGGAGAACCAACTATCATATTATTTATGTGGTGAGTTTATTGCTTAATTTTCTATATGGAAGCTTTCATTTAATGCATGTGTATCTGGGAGGAAAGCACACTTTCCATGACATTGGTAACTGTGACTGATGACCTACTGATGACGTTGAAACCTGGACAGGGGTAGCATGCCTGTCCTGGTGCTTTCGGACTTTTCAGCAGCTTTAATACCATCAGCCCATGGTATCCTCCTGGACTGGCTGCAGAGATTAGTAGCTGGAGGCACTGCCTGGCAGTGGTTCTGCTCCTTCCTTAGCAGTCTGCTCCTATCAGTGGTAGTTGGAGGAGAGAGATCGGTACCATAGTTGCTTCTTTGTGGATTACTCCAGGGGTCAGTGCTCTCCCTCTTGCTATTTAACATCTACATGAAGCTGCCGGGAGAGGTATCTGATGGTTTGGGGTCCAGTATCATCAATATGGTCATGAAATCCAACTACATATTGCAATCCTAGTTCAGGCCAGAGATGCTGTCAAAGCCCTGTCTTGGTGCCTAAGGGCTGTGTGGGTGTGGTTGGAGGAAAAGAAAAACTAAACTCTAGGAAGACAGAGCTACTGTTTGTACATCAGGGGTGCTCCACACCTCATTTTGTCTCTGGACAGGGTTACATTGCCCTGAAGGAACAGGTCCATGGTTAGGGGGTCCTCCTGGACTTACGGTTCCTGCTAGATCAGCATGTAGAAACTATGGCCAGGGGCCCTTTGCCCAGCTTCAGCTAGTACACCAGTTTCTGTCTTACTTTGGGTGAGAGGACCTGACTACAATGGCCCACACCCCCATAACCACCTATTTAGATTACTGTTCTATATGGGGTTGCCTTTAAAGAACACCTGGAAGCTTCAGTTGGTACAAAATGCAGTGGCCGAGGTGCTCATAGATGTGAACTGCTAGGCACATATTGCACTAGTTTTGCAGACCCTGCATTGGCTTTCCAGTAGCTTCAAAGTGCAATTTAAATGCTAGCATTAACTCATACAGCTCAGTATGGTTTGGCACCCAGTTATCTGCAGGACTGCATCTCCCTACTAGAATCAGCCTAACCAATCTGTTTATGCTGGGAGAAGCAGCTAGTGTTCCCCCATTTCCAGGAGGTTAAGGGGCTGAAGCCCAGAAGTGCTGTTTTTTGGTGATGGAGTTGGCCCTCTGGAATGACCTCCCATTGGAGACTGTCTGCCTTCTGGAAAAAGCTGAAGGCAGAACTTTTCTGGAAGGCTTTTGGGATTTAATGCTGAATATTTTATTTGGGTTTTATCTATCTTGTTCTTATGTTCTTTACATGTTTGATAAATGAGTAAATTTGGTATCTTGTTTGGTGGAATATATACCAAGGTTATCTTTTCAGGACTAGAAGATGGAATGCATGCCTGGAAAGAAAGAAAGAAACAAGAACAAAAGATGAAATGTTGGTAGGTATATATAGTATATGTGCAAAATCTACTGCTCTGAGAATAAAATATTCTGGGAACTCTGGTTCAAATTAGTAATAGGCTTTGGACATACCTATTGGCAGATATACTCTATTTTTCCTGCTCCTGCCCTTCTGTCTTCCTCCCTAATCAGGGAATAACCAGTTTCTTGAAGTTGTAATTATGTACATGCAATTTAATATTTAGCATTTTTAGCGAGACATATGTTTTTGCCTTATTGTGAGCTGCTTAGAGTCTCAGGAGGAGGCAATGTACATCTCATTGTTTGTATGTATAAGTAAATAAACAGTCTGTTTTCCTACTCTGTGTTGCTGTAGTTTTTTCTTTTTTTAAATTGTTGTATGTATTTGGAGCAAAATTCCTTGACCAACATTTAAGATTCACAATGTAAACCTTGTCCAATAAAATATATTTCTCATCCCCCTAATTTTCTTTAACTCTTTATTCTATTAATTTTATGATATCAGTTTATTGATTTTTGTTTAAAATAACATGTAGTTGGGCTCAAGGTTTGATGTACAGATTCTATTAAATAACAAAACTAGTCCATTCCATTTCTTTAAAACACTAAATATTTTAATTTTTAAGAAATCCAAAAAGTATTCAATTTTTATTGACACTATGTATTTTATTATAGTAGAAAAGGTAGCAGTGGTTTGTAGTGGGGTGCATATAACTAGCTTGAAGCTTTTAGTTAAGCAGCATCTTAATGTATTCAAAAGAATGAAGGTATAGAAGCTCCTTTATTTGCTCTTCCTTGCAGAAACAATATTCCTCAGTTAATGCCTGCTTTTCCTTTTTTCTTACCATATAAGGTATTGACTCCTGTTAGGATCATATTTTACTGTATTTCCCTTCCTTTGAATTGTAATTGATATGTAAACCAGAGATATATAATAAACAAGATTAAAAATTTCAATTTCCTATCTCTGAGGTGATAAGTAGACTTGTTACCTTAATAGCATCTAGGGATTATTCTGCTCCAATAATTTCTACCTAGACAAATCAGTTTCTATAACATGCAGGTTTCTGGATCATTCTGCCTTGAGAAGTCAGAGGCTCCATGCTTGAAGGTAAGGAAAATGAGTAGGACATGGGGACTGTACATTGTCTTCCTTTGGTGGTACTCACACAGTCTAGGATTCTGGGTCTGTTGATAAACTTCTCTTAATCTTGTTCCCAGAAATTCCCATGAGGATGAGAGCTGCTTCTCTGGAATGAGCTATGAGTATCTTCTGTAACTTCTAATTGTGCCTCTCTCGGTCTTGACAACTATGACTCAGGCCCTGGACATCTGTAGTACCATTTTCTCTCAACAGCTTCTGCCAACCAAGTTAGATCTAGTTGGTAAGGGAGTCTTTAAGTCCTGTCCTTGAGACATTCCCATAATCAGGGCCACACGGATGTGTTTTTTCTGCAGCTGCTCCTTTCCTTTGGAGCAGTGCTCTACACAAGGTCAGGTCAGCACCAATCCCGCTGGCATTCAGGAAAGCCTCCAGGACCTGGCTGTTCCAGAAAGCCTTGAAGATTGATGGTTATCTTGCTGTAGTAGGTGATCGTTGCTGCTAAGCAATGTTTCATTGGCTTGTCAATGACTATAGCTACTGTGGTTTGGAGTCTGTTTTTTTCCCTTTTAATTCTTCTATTTTATTCTGGTATCATTTTAAGAGTCTTTTTGGAATTGAGCAGAAATAACTTGCAGAAATAAATAAAAGATCAGGATGTCTGTTGCTGCTTCTGTATAGATATTAGTTCTTCCCGTCCCTTCTGATCATTTAATTTAATTGTCATTTGGGATCCTGAATGCAATTCTGGCAAAACATAGCCTGTGTGTGGTTCATAAAAGTGGAAAGTATGGTCTGCTTTTATTTTTGCATTACACAGACTACTTTGAAATCTGTCAGAGGGTGCAAGTTTGTTTCTCTCAAGCAGCTAACAGTGGCACATGATCAAGGAACCAGGATTCACTGTTCAAGTTAATGCCAGGAAAAAGGTATCAGGATACACAGTCTTAGAAATTAAGTAAGAAAACTGCAGTTCTAATATTGTAATGAGTACATTAAATTGTCTGTCTGTGAGTTTGAATTTCTTTCACGTACTTTCCCTAACTGATGGACTGAGACCATAAGAGATAAGGCTAAGATGTCCATCTGTTTCTCATTTGCCATGTTTTGAACAACCTTTTCTCCCCCCAAACTCCAAGCATACAGTTATACTTTCTGAGGTTTGGACTGGGTTTTGTTACTGTTGATTCTGATTACCTATGCAGGTTTATATCTAGTGGTATGGATAGGAGTGGCTCTATTAATAATGCTGAGAATGGATATTCCTGGGCTGAAATTCCCTTTGTTACTTGAACTCTCCATTGACATGTGGACCATGGAGGCCAACTGTAATTAGAAAAACTTATATTTCTCTGTAACCAGAAACATTTTCCCTGTGAATTCAGGGGTACTAGCTGTTACAAGTTCTTCAAGAAACCACATTTAGCCATTCTAGTTTTTAACCAACCAGTGGCAGTCCACAAATGCACTTCCAATTCTCTTCTAGGCTCTATCTGGCACTGGTGCAACTACCAGCAGTTTTTGCAGGGAACTTTATTCTTCTGGAAAAAAACCCCCACAGCCTGCCACATATGTTAAGATTTTACAGACTCAGCCATGGCCACTCAAAAGATAGGCTACACCTACAAGGTGACTTTCATGACCTTTACACAATTGTCCCCATAAAGAATTACTCCCTGTAGTACTGGATTCTGCATCTATTTCAACAATGTTTTCAATGGGGTAGCAAAAAGGGCCAATTTATGATTTGAAGCTACAGTATAAGCAGGTTCAGTTTTGTTTGTAGTAGAAGGTAGTTTGCATAGAACAAATACAGTATTCTACCAGTAAATGAGTCACAGCTGTGTATTTTTAGATTTCTTCTATGTCACTCCGGAGATTAGCCAAATTGTTACTCTTCAAAAAATCAATGCTATAGGAACAAAACAAATGGAAAACATCTCTTGATAGCTGTCTTTCTGTTCCCTCTACTGCTTGTAGCACCTTTCTTTCTTTGCCAAACCATGAGTCCATTTCCTTCTTCTTTGTTTCTACTTAATTCCCATTTTGTCTGTTCCGCTGCTGAAAACTGATGGTCTGCTAACCCTTTGCTGAATTCCTTCATTTCTTTGTTTCATTCCTTTGACTACTAAATGGGAATTACCATCTCATTTCTGCCTACTTTACAGTCTCTAGAAAACAACGCTATATAAATGTTCAATGCATTGAACACTGAAACAGTGCATTGAACAGTGCTTTGGAAAATATTAAATATTAAATTGATGAAGCATTTCTTAATTAAGGTAATCAAATAATCATTTTGATCAATTAGAAAAGTTTGGAATATCTGGGAGACCATGAATTTAAGTCTTCTGGTAGGCATGGAAGCTGGCTGAGTGACTTGGGCCAATCATGCTCTCCCATCCCAACCCACCTCACAGAGTTGTTGTATGGAAAAGAGGGAGAAGGGAGAATTATCCATGTTACCTTAAATTGCACAAAATAAAGTCAGGATATAAATCTAGTAAGTAAGTAAGTAAGTAAGTAAGTAAGTAAGTAAGTAAGTAAGTAAATAGAAAATTTCCTTCATTAACTGGGAAGCATATTCTGAAGCACTGCTTTTAACTGAAAAGCTACAAATTGCATGTATGATGATCTTCTACTATGTTCCCTAATATATTACCCAGATAGCTTAACCATGAGTCAGAAATGTCTTCTCTATTTGGGGTAAGGAAAATCTCTTCTGAAATAGCTAATAAACAACTAATAAAGCTTCAAACATTTCCTCTATCTTTATGCCAAGACATTTTCTCAATGTATTGTTATTTTCTACTCCATCCTGTTGCTTTCTTTTCAAATTTCGCTTCTTCTGTCTCCCAAGTTCATTCAAGTTCTACATGCTTGAAATAACATTGTGACATAACCACTGAAGTCCACGTTGGTCAACTTCTTGAGGATGGTGGCACTGAAGTCACTGTGTCTTCAGTGAATATAGGATCCCTGGATCCTATATTTTATGTCTTGTTTTGAATACATTGTCCCCAAATGGCAGCCTCTTTCCAATTCACTTATAGCATTTTCTGAATTTGTTAATTGGGATACTTTCTGTGTGTGAAAATCACTTTAGGTCTTTCACAGCTTTCACTACCACTGAACATGGTATCCTTCTCAACCACCTGGTGGGGCTGGGCATTGGTGGCAGTATTTGCAGTAATTCTGATGTTTCCTGTGGGATCATGTCCAGAAGCTGATGTTAGGGAATTATTGTTCAGCACCTTAGCCAATGATCTCTGCTGTCCCAACAGGATTCCATCTTTTTTCTAAGCAGTACAATAGCTACACAAAACTGCTGGAAGAGATAATTTAATCAGCCATGACAGACATGGATAGAGCAATCAGGTAGTAGATCTCACCCTTCCAGACTTCCAAGAGGAATCTGGCTTCCCAGTCCTAGCATCCTGATAGAGGAGGCACCACAAGAATTCCATCACCTCTGGACATGTAAGACATTAACCAGTCTAAATACTATGATCGTTGCAAAGAGAATTAGTAGCACTCCACATTCTCAATCTTTGCAAGGGGTGCTAAGAAATAGGTGTTTGGGGATGCACAGCAGGGTTTGCAAGGTACCTTGGTTCAATTTGGTAAAGGAAGTGCATATTTTCCAGGATTTCATGAGTGCTTTGGAAGCTCATTCTGGTTGCCTCTGAATGCATCTGCACTTTGCTTTGTAGAGACAAACAAGAAGACCTTCTGAAGCAGTACAAACCTTAAAAAAGACATGGCTGTTTTAATGATTCAAAAGAAGGTGCTTTGTACATGCTTCCTCACATTCTATTCAGCTTTTTCCAATAGACTGCAACCATGCAAAGTTAACCCTAAAACTGAACTCTCTTTGGCTTGCCGCCTGAGGTTTAACATATTTTCTAACTATAAAAACAATGACTGCATTCAAACATGGAGCTAAGCTATATTTTGTTTAAACATGTTTTGTTGAATAATGCACAATTTGTGAATTTACACATAACATCAAATCATAAATCATGAGTTGCAAATCAGTGACTTGAACCCACAACATACTAACTGAATACATGACAAACCACATCATGGGTTACATATTGAGCTACATAAATCCCATCACTGTCTTTCCCATCTCCACTGGAGCTGTATGTCAAGGAGGGGAAGACAGCTTACGGTGAAAAAAACATTCAGAGATAAAAGTTTTTGATCTATTTTCTAGATAGACTCCCATGCTGCTGCTTTTAATGGAAGACAGTTTGGCCCTAGCTATGGACCAAGTTGGTTGCAAAGCAAAAGATCACAGAAAATAAAACTTATCAAAGAACCTTACCTGTTCTGCTGTCCATTGGTCCAAAATCCAATGAATATTTAACCACGTGGTAGTTGTTCCATACATAAAGAAGGTTATCCCTTGGATTATAATCCACTGCAGCAATATACTGATATGAATTTGGAAATGGAACATCCACTACACTTTCCTTGCTTTGTTCAGTGTTGTAAATATAGTCAATTTTATTTCCTGTTGCTTCATTATCATCGTCTTCATACACAGATTTCACCACATATAAAATGCCACAGATCATGAATGCATTAGAAGCTGACCTTTTGTCATAGGATGTATCCCATGTCCCTTCAATCCTCAAGGTATAAGGGTTTAGCTGACTAATTACTATTTTACCATTGTTTTGTTCTGTTGCATAGATCACCCAAAGACCATTTTCATCAACAGCCAGGTCTATATCTGATTTGCCTCCCCATCTATAAGGGGATGTATCGTGATAGTTGGCATTAGCAATGATAGCTTCCCCACTTTTTATTCTTGTCCGTAGATCAAATTTGACAATGTTCCTTGTTCTTTCTTTGTTGAAGAATAAAGCCCCATCATACACCACAAACCCCGTGCCATCCACTCTGTGGGGGAGCTTGTAAGTTGTGGTTGGTCTTCCAGCAATGAAATCATCTTTGGAAGAATATTCTGTGAGAGTGTCAGTTCTGTACGGTGTCCATGGCATGTAGTAAATCTTGTCAGAAGCCTGCAGTGGATCCTTACACCAGGCTCCTGACTGGTGATCAGATTCAAACAAATGTTCACTCTGATATACTCCTTTTAGTAGTCCAGGGCAAAGAAAAACTGAAGGGAAGGAAGAGGTTAAAAGTAAAGTTGATTATTAAATATGACGAAGGACCTTTTTGGTATTTAGACATTTACAACTCAAGTTCGAAGAGAAGATCTGAAAATATCAATCTTCTCTAATCTCTGAGAATAAATGAATGTTGTTTTACATTAAAAAGGTTATAAGGGGAAATTTATAGGGATTATAAATTTTAACTTGACATTACATATACAACAGATACTATTATAGAACCAAAAAAAAAAGGAACTAAAAAGACATTTAACCTCTATTTCAGAGAAACTATTCTCTTATAGTTTGCAGTTTAAATATTAAAAAGGGCTGGAAAATTGCTACATAAATACATACAGAATGCATCCATAGAAAATAATGAACAATTAAAGAATGGGTCCTGAGGAAGGAAGAAACCAATAACAGTAAGAAGAAAAAACAAAGTGCAATACAGGAAGGCTAAGTTAAAAAGTCCTCTGAAATATATGAAAATAGAAGCATTACTTAAGCAAATCATAACTGCCAAGACTGACCTGCTGAGATGTTCTATTCCACAGAATTTGTAATTAATGTTATTTCCCTCCAATACCAAAATATGGTTTTAGATATCACTTCCTTTTTCCTTAAGAAACATTTTTAAATGCTTACTTTGATATATGATAAAATATTCTCCTAAGTTTTTCAGAATGTAATCCATTACATTATAATTTTATTGTATTTTTGATTTAGATGGTGTCTATTTCTTTTGTATGCAGTTGTTACATTAAGTTGCAGGCTTCTGTACCCATTATCCCAGCAAAAATGGAAGTAGTCAAAACAGACGTGATGCATAGAATTCCCCAATCCTCTCTAAAGCTAAGCCAAACAAGGTATGCCATGAAATTTGTTTGCATTTAATAAGTTGGTTTATGAAAATGCAAACAGCATCAGCTGGGATGTGTGTAACAATTTATGGGACAATAGCAGGTATGGCCTGCAAATCCTTTCCCCTCCTGTTTTGGTCCTGAGGACAATCCTTATCCTGGATGGTGTTTGCCTCTGAAGTAGTAGGTGAATTTTTCTCACAGCAGTAATCCAGCTTCAAACATTCCCACTGGCAGCTGTATCTGGAGGGCTCTCAATTGTTATTTCTACAAGACAGTCAAAGAATGAGTACCGCATCATCCTGGAATTGGAAGAACCCAGGCGAAGCATGAGCAGACAGAATAAGTGTTTCCACATAAGCTGTGCAGCAGAGCCAGCTGCTATGCGGAGCCTTGCCTATTGAGGCCAACCTCTCACTAAAGCTGAACTTGGCATCAAGACTGGCATTTCAAAAGCAAGTAATTTTAAAATTGAAGCTGGGACTCTGAGTAGAGACTTTTGTGAGAGAACTGACCTCAGCAACAGCCATGGCTGAAAAATAAGGCAGAGAAAGTAGCAGGAAAGAAACTCCACTCTGTATGTCTATAACCATATTCCAATTCTAAGTCCGCTCCATTTTCAATCTGGCAACAGATGCTTACCTCCTTGGTGCTTTTACAGCCTTCCCAATGACCAACTCCCCATTGACATACAAGGCACTCATGTCACCCTCTAAAGCTCCTGATAGCAGGTCCTGTCCCTGCTTCCTGAGTATGGCCCTCAAGCCAATCAGAGTTGCACCTCTCTGGAATTACAGTTCCACAAGGAGAAGGGGGTATACTTGCCTTGCCAGAGACCACTGGGGGTGGGGGTGGGAAATGTTTCATATACTCTAAGGCATCTTGTGAGTAGCAAAAAACTGAGCGGTAGTGATGGCTCTGGTTCTTTCTTTTGCTGCTACTATGGTGATTTTTTTCCCCTTCCATTTGGAAACTATCCCTCCAAATGCTGGTTTTTTTTTTAAAGTTCTGCTACTTTGATGTTGGCTCAAGGACCAAGAAGATGTCTTTTAATTACATAAAGGGCCTTATATCAAACCCTTGGGGCCAGGCTGAATTGCTAAGGACCCCAGGACCTGAGTGTTCTCCGCAAATATACTTTGTCCCTCGAAAGAGGAACAGCTGAAACACAGTAGCAGCTCAAAGGAGGAACAGAACTTTTAGCTTTCATGCTACCATTTGGAAAGTTAAGCTAACTTCTCTTTCTTTCAATCTTTTAAAAAAAATATACTTTCAAAGAAAGATTTATCCCTTTTCTTTCTATACCAGTATTCCTTTGCATTGGGATTATAAGGGTACTTCCGCCCCACATTCTCTACAGCTTCATGATTAGCTTTGGGTATCACTTCCTTTTTGGAGCTGAGTTCTGACTCTCAGAACTTTCATCTCTGACTCTCCTCCCATTTATTCGAATTTGCATCAAATTTGGAGTTTTTCTCCGAACTGCTGTGGCCTGGCCTCCTGCCCATCCCCTTCCTGGCCATTGCCATTACTCCTCCCCACCCCTTCCAATACTGAAGCTTATTTCTTCCTGTATGAATGGTGTAGAATTCAACAACCCTCTCACAATCAAGTTGCCATAGCAACATGAACTGTCTTCATAGCTATTGGGAAAAGCATCTAGATCCAGAGTTGCCAATATGCTATACGCTATAATTTCACCTTCAGCTGGGGAGCCTTTGGGGTGTGTGTGTGTGTACATACATACATACAGTACATCTGGCATGGACCTTGTTAATCCAGGTGATGTCCGAGCTGGCATTGCTTTCTTAGTTTGTGTCACTCTTACTCTCAACCCCCTAACGCTTTACCTGCCTACCTCAGATATGAGAGTGACACAAACTAAGAGAGTCACGCTGGCTCGGGTATCACCCGGATTAACAAGGTCCACGCCAGATGTTGGGGAACCAGGACAATGTAATGGCAAGTGAGCTACTGGAACAAACCATACATGGATGAGACAAGAGAGCCTGGAATTGATGGAATGCTACTACAACAGTAGACCTAATAAGAGGGTTTTTTGTGTCTTGATGAAACAAATTTACACTCAGATGAAAATTAAGGAATACTCTTTCAGCTAGTTGTTGGGTGTCTGCTTGCTTAGCTCTTAGGGGCTGAAAAAATGCACTAGGACTGGAAAGTGAGAAACTGGAGAGGCAGCAAATCCAGGTGTGTGTGTCTGTGTTTAACGCTACCCAGAGGAGCCTTGTCCAGAGCTGCCTCTACATGATGAAAAAGCTAGTATACCGTTCCCAGTCCACTTGTGATTTCCCAGCTGATTGGATGATGCTGGAACTGCCCCAGCCTCTTTAAAAGAAGCCATGATCATGCTGCTCTTTAATAAATCAAGAGTCATTGGGAGTCAGGTGATATACAAGTTTAATAAATTGCTGTTATTTTTGTTGTTGTTACAGTCTGAAAATTAAAACAACTATAGCATGTTTGCCCCCACTGGGCATTTTTTCAATGAAAACCATTTTCTCTCAATAAGTTTTAATCCCATTCACCATGGTACCTTTCTGAACAAACTAGGATGTAGAGGAAGTTATCACAAGGGTCTCCCTCCTATTTGGATAGCTAATTCCCAAGGTTGGGGATTGAGGGGATTATTGTTTGTTTCATGGAAATTATGATATGGGTTCCTTGGTGCTTTATTTCCTGAGCTTTTAAACATCTACATTATTATCAATATGCTGCTGGTGACACTCAGTCCTCCTTTCTTAATACAAATAAGGTAACTGATACTCTGAAGCAAAATAAGGAATTGGATAATAAACTAATAAACTAAGATTCAGTCTAGACAAAACAGCATCAAAGGAGGTATACTGAAGAATCATTTGGGCACTCATCCAATTTGGACATATCTCCATCTGCTCTCATCAAAGAAAGGAGGTTACCAAAGGGGTGATACCCTGTTTTTAAAATACCTTTGCCTGGCATCACACTGCATTTCTTTAGTGCCAGTACATCTCCAGCATTTTAAAAATCATTTTAGTGGTTTTAGAACTTTTGTTATGACTAGCTTTGTTAATGCAAGTTTATAGACACATTTATGTTACTTCCTTTTATTGTTCCTAGTGATTTTGCACTGATTATTGTGCTGTTTCCTATGCTTGTTTTTATATTGTTTTGTTTTACATAATACGATTCAACTGATTATTCACTGCCCAGAGAACTGCAGAGGTCAGTTTCAAACAATAATAAATAAATGAGTAAACAAGTATGTATGTATGTATGTATGTATGTATGTATGTATGTATGTAAGTAAGTAAGTAAGTAAGTAAGTAAATTCACTATTAAATAAGTGATAGTGTAGTGTACTGTTATATTTTTCATGGTTTTTATAATGCGAATCTTTGACAACAGAATATGTAGTAGGTATACCAACCAGGTTTACCCTAAATCTTCAGAATTCTATATCATGTTTGCACAGTGTACACTCAAATGCAGAAGTACGTGCTCCCTATGTACTTATGAATTCAAACCATCCCAAAAGTGAGAGCCCTGTGTCAAATGAATATAGAGAGTAAGCTAGAGAAAATAAACTATGCAGTGTGGGTCTTGATCCTTCACTGTCTGTTCAACTGTACCAGCCATCAGGCCATGTACAGAAAATTTAGGTTTGGAATCTGTGGACAAGGACTATTTAAACCCTTCACCATTCAATTTGTACTTCGAAGCTGTATCCTATACACACTCAAAAAGATATACCACTGAACCCAAAGGGATTACTGATGAGTAGGCATGCATGAGATTGTACCTTTTAATGTTTAATATAAAATATTATAAAAAAACCAATTTTCAGTGCTACAAGGATGTGAGCATCCTTGCAAATTATTTTAGATGCTTCCCATAAATTTTGAGGAAGCAGAAGGAATACATTATAATTGTTAAAACAATCTGTAGGAAAGAAGAATGGTACTATTAAACATTTCTTGCAAAAAGATGACATGTTAGTATTAAATAGCACTCACTCCCTCCCCAACCAAATCTTTAATAAAAGAGATTAAAGTGTAAGTTAATGATGCTTCAACTAACATTCAACTGTTTAACATTTTAACCCCTAATTGCTTAGAATTAGTATATGTATAAAACAGGTGAAAGCTATTTAATTACCTTTTTGTTCCACTTCTATTGAAGAGAAAGAAGAAAAGCAAGAAAGAGAAAAAGAAAATAGATTAATGGTACTGTACTGGGCAGACATCTTTGCTCTTGTATTGAAATATTAGCCTCTGGTTCATTTACAGTTACAATTTGTGAACATGAGGTATCTAAGAGCTTAGGTCTTTAAATAAAAAAAAATTAAAGTGCATTACAGTGTTAAAAGGCATGCAGCATCATTTCTAAGAAACCGTTAACATAATTATAAAATTTGCATTAATTTTAAAGTGAGAAGTTTTAGGATCCTAATGACTGAAAATGGCTAATTACGTAAATTCCAGGAATTGTCTCCAAATAAGAATACATTCCCGAAAAGATGTTGTAGTCTGCAACCTTCAATAGCATTACACTGGTAAACAACAGTATATACATATCCCACATTTCTTCCTATATTCTCGTCAGAAAAAACAGTAGATCAAATACAATATTATATGATAAAAACTTCAGTCTTTTATTCATCCATTGTATAATTTTTACACCAACTGCCCTACAATTAAGCAATATAAAAAGTAATACTTTGTAACTACATTAAGTAATTGCTTTCTCAGTGGTATACTGTTTTCAATAACTAAAAACAGAAATTTATTTAGAAAAGGCAAAAAGCATAAATACAATATCACTTGAAGGATTTTAACAGTTTTTGGATTGTCACAGACATTAAAAATCTTTCTACGTAAGGTCTAAGCAATTGGCCCCTATTTGTATCTGCATCCAAAACAAACTGAAAAACAGGAAGAGGGATTCTTTTTCTACAAGTGTTGACAGTTGAAGAAAATACTTTTCTTGTTCCTTTTCCTCAGTTTTCTTATACAGATATGGCTTTGGCCTTTTATCTCTTGAGAAATCAGAACATAAGGATGGAGGAGTGTCTCTATACATTCCTATATTAAGTCAACAAAAAGAAACTTTTGAGCTCATATTTAAAGGATGCCCATTTTCTCTGTTGGTAACCACAGTGAATGTACAGGCAGATGAAGCCGCAAGTAATAATTGGCCCAAACAGCAATCCAGGAAGATTCTGGTCTCCCCTTGTCAGTTGTGAAAGACCAGAAGAGTGTTAAAAAGGTATGAGTTGTGACACTAGACTCAGCAGCTGGCCTGGAGTTACTGGATGATAAGCACTGGCCAAGGATGTTAGATAAGTATTTGCCCAATTGGTAGCTTGGAATACTAAGCAGAAGGGGAGAAGAGGTTTACTGGGGTGGAAGTGCGTGGGATGGGGGTGTCTATTCTAAGAACCAAATGGGAAATTGGTGACCAAAGGAATGCCCCAAAGCACATTCGTCTCCAGCATCCTCTCTCCCGCCATTCCCAATGAGCAGCCATTAGAAACCCTGAAGGCTGCTAAAGCACTGTGAACACAATACAGAATGCAGAGAGGAATTCTAACACCAGAATTCTAAAGCGCTGGGCTATTTAACCATGGAAGGCAGCAAGAACTGAGAACAAAAAAGCTTTGATAGAATAGATCATGATGAGTGCTTGGGATTTTCCAGATTAGAGGCAACTGGGAGACTGGGAGCTAGTACTCACTGTTATGGCTAACAAGCATGGATGGACCCTGTTATGGAAGCAGACCTGGGTCTGGACTGTGTTCTGCATTTTTTGATTTAGGGGTCTCCTTTTCCTTCACTAGTGTATGAAACAAAACTCTTTTCCTTAGCAGGACACTAGGAGACAGGACATGAAGGAAATAGATTAGACGTATATAGTCATTTTTTCTTCTCAGGCCTTGCATATATATGTTTAATCTCTCAGTGCATTATTTCTTCTTCTAACTTCTTCCCATATACACAACTATAGTAATTAAAGTGAACCCCTAATATACAAGCAGCACAACTGAACAGCTAGTAAGAAGAACAAATATTAAAAATGAGTCAGGCCCCTTATATCATTTTGATTGGGAAAAAGAAACTGGAAAAAAGTTTTATTTTAATGTATTTCCTGGTTCTTTCCTCATCCCTACTAAATATTTTAGTTTTATATGTTAATCAGGTCTTTTTACTACAATTAGTGTGCATTTTTTGACTGGAGAACTGCACTGATAAAAGTGGAGTGCAAAAATGGACGATAATTTAATTTTGGTTTGCATATTAGTTTATAAAGTGCAAGTTAGATTGGATTGTATTAAAACACAAATCAAATTATTTTCTTCTCCTTCGTTAATTCCTGAGGTAAAAAAAAATGTCCTCCCATCATATCCATGCAGATTGTCCTGCAACCCTTTGAGCTTCAGCACCTCTTGCAATATATCAGGTATCTTTTAGTCCAGAAAAGACAAAACAAAAGGCTCCACCACTTTCTAAAAGCGCATTCTCCACCGCTGCCCCACTACACCTACACAGATGGCTGCATATGTGTATACACACAACCACACATATACGGAGTAGTGGAGGAGCCATATTGTCCTGCTCACCATGAAAAATTTTAGTGACAGTGGCATGATGGAAGAAATTTTGCTTGCCAAGTATCTGCTAGTCATGAAAGTGATATACAATAATTTACTCCAAAAGGGGGTTGCAAAACAAATGACTGAACCCTAGTGTGGTGGGTCAGAAGTGTGTATAGGAAGAAAACAATCCAACTTGTTCATTTTATTTGTTCCTTTTCAGAAATCTTCAGAAAGTGCTGCCGCTACTAATAACAACACCAACAACTATTTTTAGTTTAGGCTGGCATTCAAATTCCACTCATTGCAAAAAAAGCTAGCCCCTACCTCTGACAGTGAATTTGAGCTAACTGCACTGAAGCACTTCTTAACAAAAAGGTAGGAATAACTATGCAATAAACCTGGTGACTCTAGTGACTGGGAGGGCTCACTAACTTCATTGATCTTGAGACCGATATAAGCTGGGAGCCTGAACATCCCCTTCAGTTTATCCTTGTCGGTAAGGCTAAAAAGGGAGGGGAAAGCTAAGAGTAATTCACAGCAGGTAAAGGGCAGATGTGGCTCTGCAGGAGCAAAAGAAGTCAATCCACCAAGGAGAAGCAATTTCAGAATCAGCTCTGGAAGCAGGCAATGGCAAACTTCTGTATTGTTGCCAAGAAAACTTACGGACATGGCAGTAACATTTAAATAGGTTTGTGTGCCAGATGATGAGACTCCCAGGTCAGAAGACAACGCTCTAGTTACTGGAGCAGAGCATACAACATTGACAAGTAGATCTAGGGGCAGAAATCACAAGAAAGCCTGGTCTCTGATGGGACCAGTATTAAGAGAGTTTTAAAAAAACATAGTTGGAACATGGAATGTGAGAAAATCTGAAATGGTCAAAGCAGAAATAAAGCATACCAAATTGGATGTCTTACGAATAACTAAACTTTAGTGGACTGGAACAAGCCACTTTAACCCAGATATACTATATACTACTATATATGATATTGTTATGACCAGCACACTCAAGCTCTCATTCAGTGACAGTCTAGAGACCAGGCTCTTTCTACTGTTTAATGAAGTGAGGTGACTAGTACAAGTAAAAAGTTGCAAATGGAGAAATTCCCATGCAAACTGTCGTTTAAAACTACGCCTCTAAATTACCCCTTTACCCCTTACCTACTAAAGCATGCGACCCCCCTTCCCATGCCAGATGGCCCTCCTGGCATTCGCCCGGCTGGATGGCCTTGGCAATAATTCTTTAGCCATAACAACCCCGTTCCCACTGCGATCTGGCACCCCCTCCCTTCTGGCAACTGGAAGTCTGTTCACACCTGGAAAGATGGAAGCGATTCTGATAAGAGAGTTCTGTGAACCTTTGATCAGGGAGTCTGACAGATATATTATTCAGAGCATGAGTAGATATGAAGGGCAGCCAAACAGGAAGCTAAATTTGGGCTAATCTTTAGCCACCAAATGGAAGAACTATGGGAGATGAAGCAGCAGAAGAAATGCCCAGACTCAGTGGAGGAGGACAAACAGTGAATCTGACTAAGCACAGGTTGGAGTCCATGTTTGGGCCATGTTGTGGTGATAAGGGCAGTGAAGCATCAGCGCTGGATTGGAGTGCTGGATTGTCATCCAGTAGCTCTGTTTAAGGTGACTGACTCTTTTTTAGGGAAGCATGGTTGGGAAGAACTGCCACCAGCTCCCGTGACACATTTGTACAATGTTTTGCCAATAAAGTTGCTCAGATTCATCTGAGACCTGACTTCATGTATAGCTTCCGAAGTGATGACTGAGGCAATGTATTGCACTGTGATCTAGGATTCTAGTGATCTAGGATTCATTTCAGCCCATGGGCTGATGAATTGGATAATCCCTGCTCCTCCTAGCTCCTCCAAGGAATGAGGGAGGAGGGCAATCAGTTGAGTCAGGAAAGTGATTTACACCTAATTGGACCAGCGGTTCATGCTGATGCCTTGAAAAAGGTGGTCACTCTCACTTTATGTAAACACATTCCGGAACTCTTCCATATCTTCGACTTTCACTGGTTAAGCTCCTGGGGGCACCATAATCTACTGGGTGAGACATGGAGGATTTTAAACAGATTCTTTCTGATTTTCACCAGGATTTCAAACAGATTTCTTCTGACTTCTATCAAGCTTTTATGCAAGATATCCAGGATATTGTGGAAAATAAGATATCTAAAATGTGCCATCAAGTGGATGTGGTGGATGAAACTGAGGAATTTAAGAGCGATAGAAACACTTTTTTAAAACTGAGATTGGGATTTTTATCGAGATGCTGGATGAAATTGGATAATGGAGTTGGAGAAATCTAAGGGAGAGAGTGATCTGCCAGCCATAAGTAAAATCGATCTCCTGGCGGAATGCCATGAAAAGAACCTGGAATCTCTGAGGGGGCAGTTGGGCTGTTTGATTCTTTCAAGAGGAAAGCTCTGTGCATATTGTGGGGCTATGTAACTGCTTTGGTTTATTTTGAAGTGGGATAAGGGTTGAAGAATGTTCACCTGGTTCGTTTTAAGGATTTGACTGATGCTACTTGCCTTAAAAGATTTGGATTTACTGTTTTGCATTGTTTTTGGGGTTTATTAAGATTGGGATTATTAAAATTGTTGTATTATTAGGTATAATAGCAGACAACTTATGTGCTTTTTAATTTGATTCTTATTATAGTAGACAGAAATGCATAGAATAGTGGTAGGAAGGGAATAATTAAATATGTTTTATCTTTTGGAGGGGAGAAAGACGTTTAGGAGGTTTATATAAATCTTTTTTCTTTATTTTAATATAAGGGGGAGGAGTAACTACTTAGTGATTTTTATTATGTGTTAAAGTGGAATGACTTATAGAAATAATGTGGTATTTTGGTTTAATATAGAGTAAGAGACTGACTGTGGAAATGTTTTTATATCCTTGCTGTTAAAAGTTGGAAGCCACATCTTTTAGTAAATTTGAAAAAAAAATCATTTGTGTTTTCGCACTTTTTAAGTTTTTTTCTTTCTTTGTAGTTTTTTGGTTTTTTTGTAGTTTTTATTCTTTTCTTCAAACATAATAAAATGTACTATAAAAAAACCAAAACTCTTTCGCAGGGTATTTGGAGCCTAAGGGCTTCTCTAGTTGTGTAAAGCTATAGCTTTCTATTTATAATATGCATATTTATAATTATTTTACTCTATTATTGTTTCTAAAGCTGATTTTATGACTAAAAACCATATTTCAGTTGAAGCTGATAGTATGCTAAATAAATAAATCATGCTACATTAATGAGAGTAGGTGTTCCAGAAAGACATAACCTGAAGAATATATAGTCAGAATATAAAGTCAGTGTAAGGAACAAATTTAGTACACTTACTTATGTGAAAGACAACCTGGGAAGTTATGGGAATAAGAGACTTACTCCCAAGAGGAAAAGATTTGTGCGACAGAACAAGCTATCAGGATAGCCTTGGGCAACAAGAATGCCATACAATGACTGAACACAGACTTTCAAGTGTAAAGCAAGACAGTGCTAGGAAACGTAATTTAATCAAGGATGTCAACAAACAGAGGAATATAAAAAAGAAAAGGGAAATGAGAGAAGATCAGAGAAATCACAGGAGGATGTACAGTTAATATAGGAATTCTAAAGAGTACTCCCAGAAGAGATCTGAAAGAGGCAAATGACGTTAAGGGAAGATTATACTGAATCCTTTTCAAATGGACTTATATTATGACAGAAGCATTTGTAGAAAGAATATATATTCAGGAACTGACTCCATTAAAAAGTGAGTCAGTACAGCTAAGAGACCAGCTGTCAAATAGGAAAGCATCAGACATGGTTGAAATACCCACAGAACTATTTAGAATTGCAGGAGAAGAGGCAGTTAAAGTGCTAACAACTCTATATCAAGTGTAAGAAAGATATTGTGGTCTAGAAATTGGAAAATATTTGTTTATATAGTTAAACTGAAAAATGGAGATGAAAAAGTATGCAAATTGTATTAGATTATTTTTTTAGACAGTTTTTGTTTAAAGTGTTACTAAGAAGAATAGAGCCACATTCAGAGACAAAAATGCCAAAGAAACATAAGATTTTTAAAAAGGCAGAAAAACATGGATAAAGATGAGAAAGATGGATAATAGAGAAAGAATGTAAGGAGGAGGTTTACCTTTACTATGCTCACTTTGTAGGTCTTGTTAGAACGTGAAACACAGAAAGGTTAATATGAATGCCATGAACTCTAATTATGCTTCTTAGCAACCTTTATAAAGACAAGAGGCTGCTATAAAAACTGAATTTGGAGAAATAGAAAAGAAAACGTAATGAGGCAATGATATATATTGTGTCCATTTCTGAATAACTTACACAGTGAATATAGTATAAGAATAGCAGGAATGGAAGAGATCACAACTAGAATCAAAACTGGAGGCCAGAACAGTAACAGACACATTCAGAGGACACAACTTCATTAATCAAAAATACAAAGAAGTTAAAAGAGCATATTATGAAAATAAAAAATCCAGTTTGATTTTAATGACCATGTCAACTTGCATGCATAGTCAACTTGCAGTTGATGATAAGAAGTGAAGGAGGAAGATAGTTTTATTTTCTGGAGCTCAAAAATATATCAAAATGTAGAATGTGCTGAAGAAGTAAACAACAATTTTAATCCTAGGTAGAAAGGCAATTAAAAACTTAGACAAGATCATGAAGGAAAAGGATATTTCTATGACTATGCAAAACTTTAAAGGAATGCTTTGATACAATAGAGCTCTGAATGAAGCACTGTTTTGCAGTATGATAGTAAGTTGAGAGGAGCTTATTGGAGAAGGCTCAGAGGAGACTTTTCCCAAAGTGCTGGCTGAGGGGTTTCCTATGGGTAGCTCCAAACCTCCTCATATGCATAACAACTGTGAAGCTGGGCAGCAGCACCATGGACTTTGGGGAATGATCCATGCAGGATGCTGCAAGGCTGAACCCCCTGGGCATGTGCAAGGGGTTTGTCAAGCTCCTGGATAAACTATATAGAATCCCAGAGCTGTCAGCCCTTCAAGGTAGATCAGACTAGGAATTCAATGTCATGTAGGTCAGTACTACTTTTAATTGTAAAGCCATATTAACAGGATCTTGCAAGTCTGAATGAGCTTCTCCCTCCCCTCCTTTATTTTCCTGAGAACTAGTGAGGGGCTTGTCTGAGACATTTACTCACATTACATTCCTGCCTCAGACTCAGTCCTCTTTTATCTGACCTCTGCCTTGGTAACGTCTCTTCCTTCTGTCCTCAAGGCCATTCCTTCTTTTCTCTACATCAGCAAACCACTGGAGGCTTTAAGCTTGCTGCCTACATTGCAGCTACTTAGTCAACCATGTCACAACTTCCCTCAAGGGAAGGTGCATCACTACTCCTCCACACAATGGGATGCCAAGGGTTCAGAGTCCCCTCACCTTTGGGGTGGGGGGGTGTCTTCAGGCTGGCCATCTTATGCAACAACTGCAGCACCTCCTTTGGGGCTGTGAAAGATCCTAGCAAGCTGAGGGAAACAGCTGGGCATGCCTTAAAGCTTCTGATTCAGACTGCCAAAATTCTCAACAGCCTGTGCTCTGGCATAGGCTGCCCATAGCTGCTGGCCAGCATATCTGGTGAACTGGATACACTGGAGGTGGAGGGAGGTGAGCCTTGAAATGCTGCTTAGAAGCTTTGGTCCAAAGCAGTTTGAGACCATTTGAATCACTTCATTGAAGCAAAATGCATAATCTCTTAGCGTCTTCTAAGTGAACCAGGTCACCTCCATGGCCCAAAGCACTCTTGAAGTAAATTTTAGTCATTCCGCACAAGCTGACCATAGCACACAGTGAAACTAATATGGTGTCAAATCCCATATGACCTAATTCATATACAAGACAGTCATTCCTGAGGGCCATGCAACTTGCAAACTAATAGCTCAGGGGATATACTAATGGCTGTGCCTACAGATCCCACTTTGTTTGCATATTATCTGATTTCCCTCTCAATGCACCCTTGCACTCAGTAAGCATTCATTCCACATGGCACTCTGTCCCATTTCATCTCCATAGACAATCCCATCTCCACAGATTTCCCACTCCAATATGGCAGTAAAGGTAAAGGTAAAGGTTTCCCTCGACGTAAAGTCCAGTCGTGTCCGACTCTAGGGGGCGGTGCTCATCTCCGTTTCTAAGCCTTAGAGCCGGCGTTGTCATAGACACTTCCGGGTCATGTGGCCAGCATGACGACATGGAACGCTGTTACCTTCCCGCCGAAGCGGTACCTATTGATCTACTCACATTTGCATGTTTTCGAACTGCTAGGTGAGCAGGAGCTGGGACGAGCAACGGGAGCTCACCCCGCCGCGCGGTTTCGAACCGCCGACCTTCCGATCGGCAGCTCAGCGGTTTAACCCGCAGCGCCACCGTGTCCCTCTTCAATATGGCAAGACATACACAAAATCCCTCCCCCCATTCCATACACATCCATCCCACTGCTCTACATCCACAAACACATACTCTTCTCCCCCCAGAGATGAACACATCCTCAACAGCTGCTAAGATACTCCAAACATAGCTGTTACCACCTGTGTCACCCTTCCTGTATCACTTATAATTCTCATCCCACATGGACTTTCCATCCCTCACTCCTTTCTGCCCATTCACGCATGAGTTACTCCTATATACAGGACACCAAGTTGAACTCCATTGCTTCCTTTCTCACGTACTTCTCTATGTACATTCCATTTCCTGCATATTTCATTTCCAACAAAGGTCATTCCCTCTGAGATTCATTCAGCTTCTTCTCCCTCTACACTCACCTTCCGAGCCATATCCCTGCCATATATAAATACAACCCAAGCTTAATACTCCTCTTCTTTCCACACAGGGAATGCCATCCATCCCACCTTTCCCATACTCCAACCTCCACTAACACAGATAAAGAAATAAAGTCACACATTCTTCCTCTTCTCACACACTCCCCCTCCTCTGAGTATTTGTCTCTTCCCTCACACTGTCCACTTCCACATGCAACCCCCTTTCTCCACATGCTCTTTTATTGTATTCCCCCTTTGTACATTTGGGCTTTATTAACGCAGGGAAGCAAATGAAATCATAACAACATTCCAATAACAAAACCTAAAATACAGATCTTGAATTCAGTTATTCAATTATTCCAAAAGCATACTTCCAACCTCATATACAATATAAAATATTTTTTAATTGTCTGCCTGAAAATTCATATTATAGGCACTTAAGAAAACATGATCAAATGTGATCGAAGTCCTTTCACCCCCACTCCTGTTTAAAAAAAAAGACATACAGACAAAACCATGTCAACAATTCAATCTTGTACAATAACTAGGAATGCACAAAGCACACTCAAATAAAAGTTAACATTTCAACTCCTGAATTAATTTCCAAAACAAGGGGGGTGGTCATAGCCTGCTCTGATACATTCTCTAAATACCATTCATAAGTGGATCTATCTCCCTATATTTTCCATGAATGACTAGCAGTTGTGATTGAAACTACTGAAGATAATCCTAGAACAAGGATGCACATGCCTGCCAAACACTTCAAAGGTGTGTTATAATCCTTCCTCCATCCTCTGCACACCCTGATTCCCTCACATCTTCCTTCACATATCTGACCCCTCTATCACACCCACCCTTCTCCCCATATTGCCTTCCAATCCCCACTCTTTCTTCTTTTATATACCACATTGTTGTCTAAGCTGCTAATTGATCACCTGTGATGCTTTCATCCAGAGAAAGCAAATCAAAGGCATGGCTATGTTATCTTGTAAGGGTGTCTCTAGAATCTATTTTCTTTCCTATGATTAATACAGTTCACATTTAATCTCCACAAGAAGAAACAAACAAATATTTGATCATTCAGATGATACAGATTGCTTCCACTACAGTCAGCAGCAAAAGCCAAATGAAGGCAAATACCATTCAAAATATATTTATGGTAGTCATTATCCCAAACCTATTTGTAGCACTGCAAAGCAGTCTCCTCAATCCATCTAATATAGCATAAATCCTATACATGCTAACTCAGAAGAAAACCTCAAAAATGTGGCTTATTCTTAAGCAAGTGTCAATAAGATTACAGCCTGATTTAAATACAAGTAATGATTTATTTAAAAGAAAGTATCCTTCAGTCTAGAAAGTATTTACAAAAAGGAATGACTGCATCATAACACTAAGAGTATTCTGAGTTGCCTCCTGCACATTTCAGTGTGGTTTTTGCTCTAAACTATGGTGGCAACCAAGTGCTAGTTTGGTGTAGTGGTTAAGGCATCAGGCTAGAAACTGGGAAGACCAAGAGTTCTAGTCCCTCCTTAGGCACAAAGCCTGCTGGGCGACCTTGGGCCAGTCACTCCCTCTCAGCCCTAGGAAGGAGGCAAGGGCAAACCACTTCTGAAAAACCTTGCCACGAAAACTACAAGAGCTTGTCCAGGCAGTCTCCAAGAATTGGACACGACTGAATGGATAAAAAAATGGTGGCAACCATGAGTCAGTGTGACCTTTACTTTTACTGAAGATCTGCCAAATTCAGCAGTTCCTATACATCGACACTGTGCATTTATCAGTTCAAGCCCTGGTGATCTCTTGCCTGGACCACTGCAGTAACCTATGGGCAGGTCTTCCTTTGTCCTCTCTTCAAGCACTGACACTGATCCAGAACTTTGCAGTATACACTGTTTGGACCTCCCTGGTTTTTCCAGTATCTTCTCCCTCTGCAGGGATTTACACCAGTTCTGTCTTAGGACCAGAGCTCAATTCAAGCTCTTAGTGCCACTGTTTAAGGTCCTGTGGTTAGTCATTGTCCCAACTCTTGCCTTGGCATGGTCCTGTTTATACAACATAATCAACAGGTGAGGGGCATCTTATGATTCCACTTTGCATTTTGTACCACCTCATTTGTGTGCATTTCAGGATCTGGGTCCTTGATGATGGAATTCTCTTTTCCATTCCAGCTCCACACATTCTTGGGTGCATTTAAGATAGATTTAAAACTATTTCTTTAAAAAAGAAGAATGATTGGTGGAAGTGCTTGTGAGCAGATGTTGAGAATGGCAGTAAGACTATTTACTGTAAATCTTATCAGTATAGTTAGATGGTAGGTAGATGGAGCTTTTTGTAGATGTACAACATTATTTTCATTATGATTATTAATATATTTAGGCATATATTGGTTTTATTTTTAGTTAATCTTTTTTATTATGGCTGGACAGTGACCCAGTGGGAGTGTATTATAAATAATGTTTTGTTTGTTTGCATTTAGCCTAGAGAAGGCTGTTTCCTCTTCTGAGGTATAGTTGAAACACTGAGACAAAAGTTCCTGAGACAGAGAGATGGAGCGTGACTCTGAAGAATAATTAAAGCAATAATTTAAAAATGATTGTACTGGTATTGTACCTCCTTTATGATTATTTTATGTTTATATTATTGTATTTTTGCTATGAGCCACTTAGAATTAGAACAACTGAAGTGGCATAAAATCATTCCAATAAACAAACAAATAAACAAAAAAATAAATAGGAGAACTGTGGCCTCCATCAGCATGGCAATTGTGCCTCATTCCAAATTTCTGGCTGACTTTCTACAGTGCTTCTACTGATTGTAGATGATGACAGTCACTGGAATGAGGAAAATCTCTAGAAAGTGAGTTATGGTAGGAGATAATAGCTGATGAAGAAGGCCATGAGGAACAAGAATAGGACAACGCAGGGCCGAGAAAATGTCTTTGAGTCAAAATGGGGATGTAGATCTCATCAGATGCCTGAGGACAGAAGTGAACATAAATACTGCACATCACATTAGAAACCTGGTGAAACACAGGAGCAACAGGATATATTATCTGTGAATGCAACACTATAGCAAAGAAGTAGATTCCTTGGGATGTCCTGAAATATTTCACTTCTGTTTGCTGCCATTTCTGTGAAAATCCTTAGGGAGCCCCCAATTTTAAAGGTGTGTTTTTGTCATGTATGGTAGATCTCTCTGTCCTGCCCTGCCCAACTTTTTAATTTTTTGCGCAGCCCTTTTCTATGTCTTGTAGCATGTCTCCCTGCATATCAGCTCAAGTCCAAGTGCAGCCTTCAGTCCAAAAAAGTTGACTAATCCTGATCTAAAGGAAGGACTAAGAAGTGAATATTGGGAGTAACGTTACCCTATATGAGGAAGGGTTGTGGTGAGCTGAGCTGAAACTTTCAAAGAAGACAATGTTACTCAAAGAATCACAATAGTCTACATACAATTTCCTCTCTGATCCAGATGATCAATGGAAAAAACAGGAAGTGAAATTAGACATCTGCAAAAGAAACATTAGTAAAAGGAATCTTCAGAAATACTGTACATGCTCCAGTCATGATAAAGAGAGTATTTCTAGATATCCTAAATGTGTGCCTAACAGTAGCTGGTCAAGGAAGCAACCAGAAGACAAAAGACTTTGGATTTACCCATGATCTGGTCCTGGAAGTAGTGGCTACAATGCTACTACAGTCAACATCCATGTAAAAAGATGCTATTCAGAACACTACAATATAGCCACATTTGAGTTCAAAAGAACACAATTCCACAAAATGTGTGACATCATTTCAGGTATATGAACAATTCTATCATAACTCCCTTAAACAGCACTCGCAGGAAGGGGAAAAGGGGGCAAGGGATGAAAAGTACATTGTGACAATGTGATGCAAACTCTACCCCATATGTATTGGCCTGCAACATTACAAGTGTGAAAGCACAGAACTTATGGCATGATGTCACAATCAAGTTTCATAATTCATCATTCTGATTAGGAATGGACACCTTTGCCCCTCAGTCTCAGGGCTAGCACAGATAATGTCTTCAGTCCCTCCTCAAAGATGCCATCACAGCACTGACTTCATCAGTCTGCATCCTTCATATGGCCTTTGGTTCAGTGAGTGGATTGGTGGTCCCCTACTATTGAAGAAGTCAAAACTTAAGTAGTTTGAGTCCCTGCATCTCCACTCCAGAATTACACAGGCATTTAGATCACCATTGCTATAGTCAGGACGGGATCAAGCACTATCCCCGTATCTTTTCTCCCAAACAGTACCAAGCCTGATGTCCACTATTCTGTTCCTATTCATTTAATTTCCTAGCTGAATGTCTGTTAAATTTCATCTGACTGATCGATAATTCTGAACGTTAGGTCCCCTAGCTGTGCCATTTAATGTTATGTCTTCTGCAAATTCACTCCATCTCTTCATTGAAGTCATTATTCAAACTGTTGAAGAGTAGAGGGTATAGAACTCAACCTTGGGTCATCCCACTCAATAGTTCATTCCAGTTTGATAATGAACCATTGATGAATATTTTTTGAGTACAATTTCTGAACCAGCTCTTATCACTTGGTTGTCATGCCATGTCGTCTGTATTTCGTAGCCCACAAATTAGAATATTATGGTGTGTCTTTCAAATTCTTTGCTGAAACCAAGATAAAATATGTTACCAGAATCTACTGAGGAAATTATCCAATTAAAAAATGAGACACAGTTAGTGAACCCAGACTTGCTAAATCCCTATTAATTTCTACAAATTAATAGATTAAAATGTAAAATGTGTTTTGTTTTGAATTTCAATCTTTGGAACATCATGCCTTCTGAAGAACAAGTTACACTGGAACAAGCACTTTCAACTGTTCTACCACAGAAAACAATATAAGCCTGTTCTCTTGATTTTCTTTTCCCATAGACTCCAGTGTAAGTCAGATGGTGGTTCATTCTGAGTGGTTTCTACCACTTAACCTGTAGAAAAGTTGCCCAAGTAGATGGGTTTTAATTTTTAAAACCACTTCCACTGAAAGTGCAGGGGAAAGAAAGTTAAATACTAAATGCTCTGAATGGCCAATAGGTAGGGTTCACATTTCAAATTAAAAGTCCTGTGCTATCACCTTAATCTTTGTTTTAATAAACTAATCAAAGCTCAGAGTGATTTGTTTCCTTAGTTCTTCTCTTCCAGTTCAATTTGTTGCTTACAGAATTCTGACATTGATAAGTTCTGGTTTCTTACACTCACTACCCTCCACTTACCCCATTAATTTCAACCAATAGTAGCAAGGAAATAACTGATTCTTGCTGTTTTGCTTGACTTGTGCTGGGCTGTTTTTTAGAAAGACAAATCTAATGTAGAAAATAGCAGTAGCAACAATTACAACAACACAGTTGTGGCACTGGGAATAGTTTTGTCCCAACCTCACTACAAAACCAGCATCTTTTGTTAGGTCAGCACAAAGCTCTTTGAATCTGGGTATTTTCTTCCAGGTTTTGAATGCTTAAAATGGCCATTGAGTTCAGAAATGTTCCAAGCTCAGAATGTTTTTCACAACACTAATAATCACTGCACTGTTTTCATGGTGCTTATAGATCAATGATCAATCAATATCAATAATATGCATAAAGTCTTTCCAGACATTTATACTAGAGCATCCAGTATATAGTCTTCTCCATTCTCTGCTTTTATAAGATTGGAACCACATCTCTTATCACATATTGCCTGCCTTACAGAATTTATATATAAAATGATAATACAGGTTCAGCAAAACCTTCATCAGGTTCTTTCTTTATCCTAGGATGCAATTCATCTGGCCCAAAGGTTTTGACCCATTCAGGGTTAATAGTTATTGACTAAACATATCTCTTTTAACCTCAAATTAGAATCTTGCTCCTTCAGGCTGTTCCTCAGATTCCTGGGGGAACACAACTTCCCCTATAAGAGAGGACTGAGTCACAGAAATTGAGTAATTCTACTTTTTGTACTTAAATATTAACATTTTGCTATCCTCATGAAGCAGCTGGTATATTATTTCTTGTTTTTGTTGTTCTTAGTATCCTTCATTAACCTCAGCTCATTGTAAGCTTTTGTTTTCCAGTTCTTTGTTATCTATAAACTTTCTTAGTCATCTCCTTAGTATCATAGAATTGGAAGGGGGCATTTGGGCTATCAAATACAACCCCTGCCCTGTGTGCGGATTTAAATTAAAGCATCAGCCAGAGATAGTTGCCCCTTTTCTTGAGCACATTAAGTAAACAGAAGATCACCATTAACTGGATAATTGGTTGCACGGTCAAGTTATTGTTAGAATGTTTTTCTGAATGCTCAATTAAAATGCTTTCTTGTGATTTAAATGGATTGTTCTGACTCCTTTATCATGGGATAATAAAGAGCAGGTCTTCAAAAGGAATAGAAACAAAAGATAGGGAACAGTTACACTGCTGCTCAGAAATCCAGTGAATTAACTTGGTTATACTGTAGAAAGACCCTGAGTTAAAGTAAGTAAGTGGAAGAATGAATAAAAGCAATGCCTTTGTTAGAATCCACCATGATCTGCCCAACCAAGATATGAATAATGGCTTCTAAAAGCAAATTGCAGATCTCAAACATTACATGGAAAAATGGTTGAGTGAATTCAATTACCCCAATATTTGCGGGGAGAAAAATTCTGCCAAGCACTAGGAAATGCCTGACATCTTTCTGCTTCAGAGTGAAGTAAGGCACAAAGGATCCCTGACTTGATCCTACTCAATAATGTATAATTAATCAAGGAAATAGGAATAGCAGGAAGTGACAATTTAATTCTGGAATTTTTAATTTTAAGAGAAACTAAAGCTAAGTGTAACCAAAAAATGTATTTTCAAGAAAGGAGATTCAGAGTGATGAGGAGAAGCTAATGGAAAAGAGAGTTCAAGATGGACGGGAGCCTTTAAAAATGATATTAAAAACATACTTGCTTACAATTTTAATTTGGAAAAAAACTGGAGGAAAACAATGTAGCTATGCCAGAAGAGAAGTGAAGATCTGAAAAAGATCTGGAAATAAAAAGACACTTACAGGAGGTAGAACGATGGCTGGGTCAACAAGGACTAGTACAGAGATATATTCTGGAACTGGAGCAACAGTGGCAAGAAAGATAAATCTCAGAATAAACTGTAGTTGTTTGTTGAAAGATATTAAGAACAATAAAAAGAGTTTCTTTAGATACATTCATACAAAAGAAAAAAAGAAAGAGAAAAGAATCAATATACCAGCTGCTCAAGGAAGTGGCAAAATGCTAAAAGGTAACAAAGAAAAAAAGAGCTATTCAACTATTTTAGTTCAGTCTTTTCTAACAAGAAGTTATGTGTTATGTGTTCCACCAGGAAATTGTGAAAAGTAGGATGAAGAGGCATGACTGAAGCTTTAAACATGTCCAAGGGAAACCTGTTTCCAAGGTCAGACAAACTTCATCCTAGATACTGAAGAAACTAGCCAATAGTCTGGTTGAATCTTGATGAAAATAAATGAATCTTTGAGAAATCTTTTGAGAAGACTGTAGAATTAGTTGCAATTGTGAGATGGGCAGCTATATAAATAAATAAACAAACAAATAAATGAAATGATCAAACTACAAAATCAAAACCAAAAAATAAAAAATGCAGGGTGTAAAGATGGAAGATTACAGAAACACCAATAATGGAAGAATGATTGTGAAGATGGCTGAGTTTGCAGAAATGGATAAATTGACTTTTTTGATCAAGGAGGGAACTACAATTTCTTTTATAAAAGACTTGAAACCCTTTATAGACTTGGATATCATGGATAAAATGAACTGTTAATTCTGGCATTTATTGATTATAAAGGTTTGTTTATGGGAAGAAGGGAACTATGATATGCAATGTGGGAGGGTAGAGATGGTAATTACTAGAGTGAGGATTTCTATGACATGTCATTTTTTTCTGGAACTTTTATTTGAATTTGTAAGTAAGTTAAAACATGTTTTAGAGTAATCTGGTGAGAATTAGATGCTTATTTTGCCTGAAAAGTCATATTTTGACTTTTTAAAGGTGTTATGTCATATTGCTGCTTAATTTTGTAACAAACGTTATATTTTGGTCATATTTTGGTCATTGGCAACCCTCCTGATAAACCAGCAAGTTCGAGCCAGCAAAGAAAGTGAGAATTTGCCTCCCCCCCCCCTTTTTCTCATTTGCTCCCCAACTCAGGCGTATGTGTGTTTGAGGTGGTGGAGTCACGTGAGACCTGCAATTTGATTTCAACATGCTTAAAAGTAGATGTTCAGCGAGTGTGAAATTATGGCATCTTGTTCAAGAATTTGGAGAGCAGATTTTCAGTAGCGATGGTGATATTTTGTTTTGTAAATTGTGTGAAGTTAAAGTATTGGCCCAAAAGAATTTTAATATTCAACAACATTGTGCCAACGAAACACAAGAGTTGTTTAGCAAGATTCATCTTCACTGAGAACAGGCAACGTCTCCTTTTTGAGAGAGCTTCTTCTCCAACTGCAGGTTCATCGAATACCCAGTCAGAATTTTGTAAGGATCTCTGTACAATGATGGTTACTTCAAATATTCCCTTAAAGAAATTAGGTAGTGGTAGCCTCAGGCATTTTTTGGAGAAGTACACCAGTCACCCAATTCCAAAAGAATCAACTGTAAGGAAAAATTACATCTCTGCCTGCTATGAAGATGTGTTAGAAAAGATAAGATCTGCTGTTGACAACAATAAGATATGAGTTTCAATAGATGAAACAAGTGATGTAAATGGAAGATATGTAGCCCATGTTATTATTGGCACTCTGAAATGTGACAAGCCTGGTGAAGTATTTCTTTTAACATGTGAAACTCTACAAAAAGTAAACAATTTCGCTATTGCTATGCTCTTTGACAATTCTATGAAACTACTCTGGCTGGATGGTGTAAAAAGGGGAAATATCCTTCTCTTTGTAACAGATGCCACTCCATACAGGACTAAAGCAGCCAAAGGACTTAAACTTCATTACCCAAAAATGATCCATATCACATGCCTTGCACATGGTTTACACAGAGTGGCTGAAAAGATTCGAAGCAACTATCCTGATGTCAATAAGATAATTTTGAATGGGAAAAAAATATTCATTAAAGCTCCACTTTGAGTACAAAAGTTCAAAGAACTTGCTCCTACTTTGGCTTTCCCTCCCCAACCTGTCGTGACACATTGGGGGACTTGGCTGGATGCGGCTATGTATTATTTAATAAATCATGCTTCCTTGAAGTGGATAGTTAAAAAAATTGACTGTTGTGAATCTTCCTCCATCAAGATTGTGCAAGATTCCTTTTCTGAAACCTTGGCTGGAAACTTAGCATATATTGGATCTAACTTCAGTGGATTATCAAGAGCAATCACCTGCCTTGAAACTGTAGGAATGGAACTTAGTGATGCACTGAACATTGTAAAACAAACTGAGAGTGATTTAAAGCAAGCAAAGGGGAAAGTGGCTGAAAGAATTAGTGGTAAACTACGAAGAGTGCTGCAATCTAATCTGGGTTATTCAACACTTTGCAAAATAAGTAATGTTCTAAATGGACTCCAAGCAAAATTTGAAGACTTCGAGCCAGAATTTTCTCCAGATGAGTTTGCTTTTTTCAAATTTGTTCCTAGAACCTCTTGTGATGTCAAACAGAGTTTCTCCAGATACAAGAACATACTGGTGGGCAACAGAAGGAGTTTCGAGTTTGATAACCTCAAGATACATGTGGTCATCCAATGCAATTCTGCTGTTAATGAAAACTAATCCAGGGATGACCATTTTACTCTCAAAATGTTCATTTGATTCCTTCAGTACTAATACTTCTGCACTGGAAGTGAAGAATAAACCTTTTAATGTGTTTGTGTGTGTGTGTATGTATGTAAGCACAGATGTTTAAAAATTGCTAATTTCAGAAAAATTGCAGTCTTATTTTTGCTTTAAAAGTCATATTCTTGGTTTAATTGGTCATATTTAAATGGTTCTAAGGTCATAAATGCTTGCATATTTCTAACATTTTTAGGTCATAAAAATCCTCACCCTAGTAATTACTATGTCTGTAACTGCTGCAAAGAAGATTGGAGGTCGCTTCTTTAGATATCTTTCTTTTTCTTTTTTGTTGTTCTTCACTTTTACCCTTTTATAATCTTTTTCTTTTTCTATGTTTCTGTAGTCTTTGTAAAATCTTCTTTTAATAAGAATTATTTTTTAAAAGTGTAAGGTTTACTGTATTTATTTATTTATTCAAATTATATAGCCACCCCTGTCACATTTGTGGCTCTGGGCAGCTCACAAAGTTAAAATAACAACAAAAACAATAAACAAAATGCAAACAATAAACAAAACCATTAAGGACCAATTGAAACCTTTCTGTAAGAGGTCATGCCAGATTCAGAGTAGGTTTCTAAACTGAGTTGAGAGACTCTGTGGTCTCCGTTGCCTCAGGAGGCAGCTGGAGGACTATCCAGATTGGTCATGGAAGAAGCAACCCTGGTTGCCTGCCTTTAACAAATAACTAGCCTGTTTCGCCCCATTCTAGAAATATAACGCTTGTAAGCCTGCATGGCTGTGTAGTGAAAGCAGCTTGTAACCCTTCATGCCGAAGTTCTTCTAGAGAACCTCTGAACAGCTGGTCTGAGTGCCCAGAAAGGAGCTAAATAAATTGAGTTGCTTTCACTGCTCCTTCATCTTTCATCTTGATCTTGACTTTCATTGCTTGTCCACCACTGTTCTTATTTCCATTCACCTATTTTATTCTTTCTTCACCTTTCAGTCCCTCTCCTCACCTGTATCCAGTCAAGTGAGGTGGGGGATGTTCCTGGGAAGGATGAGTGAAAGAATATACTTATACCTCTAAATATCAGAATCATGTAGGCAATGGTTTTCTTTTTTTAAAAAAATATATTTTTATTGAAAAAAATGTTTAACAGGATAAAAACAATACAAATATTAGAAAAGAAACAAAGAAAATAAGAAAGAATAGTAAGAAAGAAAGAAAGAAAATAGAAAAAGAAATAGAAATTAAAAGAAAAACAGAAAGAAAAAAAAAGAAAAGTTTATAAAGAAGCAGCTTCTAATATTTTTGACAGTGGTTATAATTGCATTTATATTTTATTCTCTCTCTCTAAGGTTACATCATAATTTCCTTCTTTCCATATTCTACCCTTTCTAATCTTCAAACCCATAAATCACAAGTTCATTTTTTTCTTTTTTCAGCAAAAAGTCCATAAGGAATTTCTGGTCACTCATAAATGTAGCTGTTGATCTTTCTCTAATCAAACAAGTTAATTTTGCCACCTCTGCTAGTTCTGTCACCTTCACCAACCATTTCTTCGTTGTAGGTATTTCAGAATATTTCCATTTTTGTGCATATAATAGTCTCACAACAGTAATCATATATAAAAATAATCTTCCAGGATCTTTTCTAATTGACTGTCAATTAATCCCAGCAAGAAAAGTTCTGGTTTCAGTTGAATGTTGATCTTTAAAATTCTTTGTATCATTTTATGTATTTGTACCCAGAAATTTCTGGCTTTTTTACAGGTCCACCAGGCATGATAAAATGACCCATCATCTTGTCCACATTTCCAACATAAATTTGAAGTACCTTTATACATTCTAGACAATTTTTCTGAAGTCATATAGCAATGGTACGTCATTTTATAAAAATTCTCTTTTAGGTTATAACATAATGTAAGTTTCAATCTTTTTAACCACATATTTTCCCACTGTTCCATCAGTATATTGTGTCCAAAGTTCTTAGCCCATTTTATCATACAGTCTTTCACTAGGCGCTGGTTTTCTCTGTGACATTCTATGGAAGTGAAAGTTGGACTTTGAATAAGCAGGAAAGAAAAAACATTGGTGTTTCTGAACTTTGGTGCTGGAGAGGACTCCTGATAGCCAAGAAAACAAATAAATAGATAATAGAACAAGTCAATACTGATGCCTCACTCGGGGCAGAAATGGTCAGTCTCAAATTATCATGTTATGGGCATGTTATATGAAGACCAAGCTCCCATAATGTTGGGAAAGTTTGGAAGAAAAGAGAAATTCTGGGAAAAGTTGGAAGGAAAGAGAAGATGACCAGCAGCAAGGTGGATGGACTCAATTATAGTGGCAATGGGTACACCATTTGGAGATGTGAAGGGCCAGCTTCGGGACAGATGATTGTGGAGAAGATCTATCTAATCTATGTGTCACTGAGAGTCAACACTGACATAATGGCACATAACCAACCAACCAACCAACCAAGTTCTTTATTTTTGTAAGAAGAGGCAAATATGTATAGGAAAAAATAAGCAATTTTTAACTAAATTCGTAATTTTGTGGAGGAAGGTAAGCAATTTTAAAATAAACAAAAAAAAAATTGCTTGCCCAATCAAAGAGAAGATGTGGATAATGCCCTCCTACAGCAATGCAGATATTTTGAATGGGCATAATTAGTAGTGATGGTAATTTCTTTGACATCTGCTGGAAGACACATTCTGCTAAGATGGTCCTTTCAGTGATTTCCTAAATGATTGTGGCAATTTTCTCTTTTAGAGGACAAAGTAAGCCAAAAGAGGATCAGCTATCCTTGACTTGATACAAAGCAATAGGGAAAAGATAGTCAAAGAAATGAAAGTAGCTGGAACATTAGGACAAAATGAACATTTAAGGCTGGAGCTTTTATTTTAATAGAAACTAAAGCTGACTGCAACATACAATATATATTTTGGACTTCAAAGAAGTGAGTTTGAATGAACTCAGATCAATTATTTTGTAGGATTCAATCACAGGTCAACCTAACTGGAAAAATGAATCTCCAGGTAGGAGGGAGTACATACTGGAAGAATAGTTCAATAGTGGACCACTTATCCAGAGAAGTGGTAGACTTTCCTTCACTAGAGGCATTCAAATATGCTAGCCACTAGACAGCCATCTGTTAGTGATGCTTTATTTTGGATTTCTGCACTGAGCAGGCAGTTTGACTCACTAGTTTAAATGGCCTCTAAATCTATGAAAAAAAAAACCCTCCTATTTCCTCTAAATATTGTTTGGCACCAAAATAATTAAGAACTATAGTTCTGGAGGAAAATGCTCTCACTTTTTTCAGGTTGCAGTTTTGTCTAATTTTTCCCCATTAGTAATGTCAAAAAGCAGTGAAAATGCCAATGTTTTGTAGTGCCTGGATTCTCATAAAATTTATTTACTTTGTTTCAGGCCTGGTGAAAAGAGATGTTTCATTTAAATTTATTACAGAGTTGGAAATCTTCATTAAATTCTGATCCTGCATTAATATGGACATATTTCATTTTTACTAATCGGTAAGCCAATTCAGTTTTCTGTCAGCAACGAAGAAATTGTATCAAGTTTACAATTTTTTATTGCAATAGTAACTTTTATTATGACAGTAACTAGCAGTCCTTTTACAGATTATAACTAGTTTTATGTTTCTGCCTACTGGGAAACTGTTTTACATGCATCTAAAAGTGTAGAAGAGATAGTGAAAACCGCCAGGTGGTCCAGAAAGTGGGGAGGGGAACACAAATAAGCCATACAAAGGTTATACTCAAACTCCACATAATAAGACTTTACTTGGACTGGATTATATTTTTAAAACCTCCTACAAGGAACAAAATTAACAGCAAATGTCCAAATATGGTATAGAGCATGCTGTCAATAATGTGTTATTAGGTATTTTCTAATCGCATCACCTTTATTGAAATATTTAAGTTTACATGACTTATCAGGAAAGGGGTCCCTGTGATCTAAGATAGGAACATTTACTGCTTTTCATGGGAAGCTAGCTAGGAAAGTTGCTGTGGTTCAGAAGTAGACACATCCGCACAGAAGATCCAAGGCTCCATCCTGGTCAGCATGCTCTTCTATCATTCCAAGAAGGCTTGAACACTTCAGCTTCTGGCTAAGCTGTTTGGCTTAAGCAATAAGTTCTCTAAGCACAATTCCTGTCCCTTCTGCCTTCCATACAGTGATCAAAATAGTGTTGACATTTAATCAGCTTTAATTAGTACTAGTCTCACTGCAAGGTTACCCAGTGTTTCATAAACATCTGGATAAATCCCACATAATCCGATTGGGCAGTCATCCATTGAGACAAGTGTACTCAGACAAGAAAGGTCACAGCCACAAGTTCATAGGAAACGCTCTAGGAGATGGGTGGAAAATTGAGTGAATGACTGCAAGATATACATAAATGATGAAAAACTAGAGCAAATAAGATGCATCTGTGTACCTTGGTAGAAAGTTTACTAAAGATGGGAAAATGGATGGAGAAATTATAAGATGTGCAAATGCTGATAGGTTAGGTAATCTGTTCTGGAGATTGATTGTCTGCTGAAATAAATGAAAATGGCTGTTCATAAGAATGTGCTTCTGCCTACTTGTATGGACGTAAGAACTGAGTATGACAGGAGACACATACAGGAATGGGTTACTTAAGTGCTGGTGATAACACAAGAGAGAGGGTCAGAGAGTAATCAATGCTGATTGAATGTGGACTGAATACAAAAGTGAGTGACTAGTATGAAAGAAGTATGTTGAGGTTGTTGAGCGAAAGAAAGAAGATCCAACTGCAAAATAAATATACTGTAGGAGAAGTAATGAATGAGTCTTAGGGGGAAGGGGAAGATTGAGGAAGTCATGGTTAGATGGAGTTGAGACGTTTAAAGAACAAAATGCAATATATGAATTGATATACTGTCACGATGGAATTCTGTAAGCCACCCAGAGTCACCATGTGTGAGTTGGGTGGCCTTATAAGTCTGTTTAATAAATAAATATCAATGGGCCTGAGGACCCCAAGCTGCTTCGGAGCCAATCAAGTGGCTGGTATGAATGTGTTTGCTGCCGCTGGGGGGTGTCTATTGTGTTTTTATGGTTTTAATTCTGTACGCCACCCAGAGTCACTGTGAGTTGGGCGGCCTTATAAATCTGTTTAATAAATAATAAAATAAATAAATAAAATTAAGGATGGTTTGCAAAGATAGATAGGTAGGTGGAGTACAGTGAATAATGGTGGTGCAAACTAGATTTAGCTGTATTTGCTTTTACTATTTCATGCCTTAACTTTTTTGGCATACTATATCTTACTCTTTTTTGGTGCTTTCCAAAATGTCGCTTAACCTAAAGGAAAATGGTGTGGTATGGGAAATAGTATTGGAATATACATATACACCTTTCTGTATGTATACTTCTTGAAAAGAAACACACAGTAACAAAACTTAATATTCATACTATATAGTACTTTGGGTTATGAAAGTGCTTTACACAAATATTTATTTCTTCAACTTATATGTTGCTCAGTTCCAAAAAAGGTTCCAAGGGGTTACAATAATACAAAGTAAAATAAAGAGAATTAAAAACAACCACCCCAAAATCCAAAAGCAACAACCGCCAACCAACGGGAAAGTATCTGCCATACCTTCAGTCTCCAAAGACTCTCCAAGACAGCCTTATTTTGCTGGCTTTCCTGGATGCCAACATAGTTGGTACTGATCTAAACTCTTATTCCAAAGGAGGGGGGCAGCTCCAGAAAAGGCATGCCGTTATGGTTCCTGATATACGGTCATGATGGAACAACCACCTTGAAGGCGAATTCATCAAGGATGGATTTCCTACAAGATCTTATTGGGTAGACAAAAAACACTTGGAAAAGACAGGAGTGCAGATAATCATATCTGAGCCACGTAAGGCTTTAAAGGAGATAATCAGCATTTTGAATTGCGCCCAGAAGTCAACTGGCAACCAGAGCAGCTCTCAATTTCTGTGCCAGCACTGCTGGCTGCCAGCCGACAAGATAGCAAGCTCGATGCCTGCCACAGTCCAGTGACATGCAAGTCCAGGCAGAACTTTTAAAAGAAAAGAGTCCTTTTTTACCAATATCTTAAGACAGCAACTATAAACATAATTACAGGCCAGGAATCCAATAAACAAGCAACAAATCCAAGGGACAAGACAAAAGACACAGTGAGGGGGAATCTGGAGTTCTAAGCCCAGCACAGTAAGTTAAATGTGGCAGCACAGAGGTTTGAAAAGTTGTTCTCAGCGTCTGCTCCCATGAAGTGAGGCCAATAACTCAGCCATGCTGAGCCTGCATCCAGTTCACAACTGAGGCAGTTTGCTTGTCAGCATTGGCTCTTCTGCAGGATTGTTTCTCAGCAAGTCTCTGAGATTTACAGAATTCAGCTGAGTTGTTGTTGAATCTTGACCACACACCTCTGCTTAGGACTGGGTGGATGAACTTCAGAGTCTGAGAGGTTGTCAGTAGGTGCGGGCAGGGAGTCCTGGGGGCCTGCTGGAACCGTCTCAACAAGTGTGGTGCCATTGGCTCCACCACTAGTCCATGCCAAGACTATTGACCCTAGATAGCCCTGATGCCACTTCCTTGCCTTCCTCATCAGAGGACATGTCCAGCAGGAGGTACCCTTAATTACTGGATTGCTGTATCCTGAACCTCTTCCAGAACTTTCAGAATGATTCCATGTAGGCTGAACTTTCAGGGTAGTCCCATGTAGAGCAAGTTGCAAGAGTCCAATTGAGAGGTGACCAAGGCATGAGTGACAATATTATAATGATACTGACTTGGCATTATTGTCCCCTTACGTATGTTTATGTGGGGGAAGGGGAAGGATAGAACCTGAGAGGGTACATAGTTTTCTGTCTGGGATGATGTAATTTAGATTCCTACATCGAGCAATGGATTGGACTCACTGACCTAAATGGGTCTTTCCAGGCCCAAGATTAATTTCCCCAAGGCAGCTGTATGACTCCATAGCAGAGTGCATGACATCCCACTATCTCTTGAAAAATATGCTCATGACCTGCCTTGGTAACTATAATGCTCATGAGAGACACAATGTGTGCAATGAATTGTTAATATTTCATATCTTAATAATTTATTACCTCAGTGTCATGTTTTTTACCAGGTCTTCCCTATACAGTAGTCAGCACTTCATCCCATTTGAATGAACAGATGTAGAAATGAAATATTTTTACCACAAAAACAGCACATACAATGGCTAAAGGATACTGTTTCTTCCTCCTTAAATTGTGATATTCTCCAATATGTAGTGGCTGAAATTAGCTCTTACTTAAGGCACAGTCTCTGTGGCCTCTTGAGCTGACACTGCCATCATGGTGGCTGCCATTAGCCACCAGTTGATCAGAAGAGCACCTGAGTTAGGTGGCAGAGTCAGGAAAAGCATGTCAGTCAAAGCCTATGGAGCTCTAAAGCCTCAGTTGAGGACTTTCACTGATTTGATGCTAGTCTACAACGATAATAAACTGTATTATTGATCACTTCAGCTACTTCCCCCTGCAGCATAATAATCTCTTGGTAAAAAGAAAAGAACAATCTGGCTGGTGATGAAGATACTGTTCTGCTGGGAAGGAGAGATCAATTGTGACAATGCAGATGCTTGACTTGGCTGCTCTGGAGGGTGAAGAGAGAGCTGAATCTGAAGGCTGCCAGCATCCTCCTTCTAAGGTGGAAGTTTCAGATAGTGGCTGGTCAGAGATCTGGCTGTAGTAGAGAATGTGTGCCATGGAGAGGCCTACTGAAGAGGTGGGGAGAGGCTAGATGGCCTGGTTACAGGCCGTACTCGGCACATAGTCAGACTGGAAGGCCCTGGCAACATTTGGGATTTCATGTTTGGGTTAGCGTTAGCACCTTCTGATGAAAATGGGCAACTCAGAGGGCCTTGGCTATTATACTGGCTATGGTAACTGCCCTGAGTGTAAAATGAGGATGTGGAGTGGTGTCATCCACCTTGGTGAGAGGACGGTGTGTGAGGCTCCTGACTTGGGTTGTTAGTAGAAGGGTGCTTGGCTGTTGTGAGGATTCTGCAGCTTTTCTGTTTTGAGATGCTATTGAGTAGTTGGATGAAGGGTTGAGTGAGGAAGTGTAGGAATGGTTCAGCTGGAGTCACACTGCCAATAAGTTGACCATGTGTTTGCCATCCTGACACTTTACCTACCCTGTGGACATTCCTGGTTTCTAGACATCCCTCATGGAAATCACTTGAAGAGGACCAGCATGTCCTAGGGAGTTGAAATGCTTCCTGTGACAACACCCTAGCTTTAGTATAGCACAACAGTGCTCCAAAAGCACCTGATGACCTCCATGTAAAAATGACATTAATTTTTTCTGTCCCAAAAGACGTTGCCATATGATTCCATTTATACAAAGGCATAATGAGTAAAAAGTAGACTGCATCTAACTGCATGAAAGAGCAACAGTCTCCACAAAGAGTTTGGTTTTCAGTTAGGATAAGTGCTGAGAAAAGGAGGAGAAGGAAAAACAGGAAGAATCTGCCTTTAAACATCCAAGTAGAGGGCCCAGATAATCTCTCTTGAGCTATACTCTGTGGAGAGAACCTTGAACACATGCTAAAACCCAAGATCAAGGAGGTAATATAGCAATTAATCTAGCTAGGCTGACAGTATTGTTTTTATTTAGAAATTTCTGTTTCCTGTTACTTTTTTGTATTTCCCTTTCCTATTCCTTTTACTGTCTAGAGATTTAGTTTCATTGGTTTAATTCAGTAATTTTTCATTAAAATCTTTCCCAAGTGCATTGCATGGTTGCACAGCTTTGGTTTGTGCTTCAGGACTGGCACAATATTTGTTACATTCTATATTTCTGGTCTTTGAGCAGGAAGATTCAAAGCTCTTCTTTTCTATTTGCCTATTCCTGGGCCAAAGGGAAAAGTCCATGGTGCAAGGGCCAGGACCTCCCCATTCAGACAGTCTAGGGTGTGTCAAGGGATTCACCCTGACTGGTGACAATCCATCGTAATAAATATGTATTGAGGACCCCTTGGAAGGAGAGGTCTGCCAGGGGGATTTCAAATTATCCCCCCTCCCCTACTGGTTTTGATATTTAGCATTTCTCATGACAGCTTTGTGACATGTTTGAGTGTTGCAAAAACTGGCTGGTTTTGTGGGGCACTAAGACTGCTGATGACCTACAGTACGTCAAGTGTGAAAAGAATCATTCTACATTCTTGTGATGTTTGGGGAGAAGTTATATCCTGCTACGGTACTGCCAGAATAGACATGGGGAAATAATCGGCATCTTGATCTGTCACACAGGACTCTTACTTTTATTTTAACGTGAACATCTAGCAAGTTACTTCTCTAGAAACTTTTGGAGAAAATACAATTGCCTCCCCAAGAACAAACTGTCATTAAAAAAAGTTTTTTTTTTAAAGAAACAGACTTGACAGCCAGCCAAATCTTTCCTAGTGTCCTGTTGTTCAAGGAGAGGGCAGATTAATTGTTTTAGTTATTTATGATCATTCACTCTGAAGGTGAAAAGATCACAACATTTAAACATCCTGAAGTAATAGATGGGGGTTGCTTTATTTGAGAGGGGTGGTGGTAGTGGTTGCCTTTTTAATTTTAGTGTAGTTGTTATTCCAGTATTGGCAGCATGAAGTGTAAAGAAGAAAGGAACTGAAATATTCTTAGTTACTATGGCAACAAACAAGGAAATCAGAGCCATAGATTGATCTAGGATACCAAGCTGTTTGTTGCCCTTTGGCTAGCACAACGTCTGAGTTGAAAAACCTGTACTGATCTCCAGTGCTTTCTAGATATAGTTGAAGATTTAAGTTCTAATCTTCAGAGCACTAGATGGTTCAGGGTAACCAACTGAGGGACCAGATTCTTAATATAAATCTCTCACACTAACATCAGCAAAAGAAATCCTCTCAAATATACCCCTACTTTTGGAAGTAAAACAAAACAAAACATGTGTTTGTTGGCACATAGAACAGAACATCTTCTTGCACTGTTCCTAAACTATAGAATAAAAATCTAACTCCCCATCCTTCTGCCTTCAGGAAAGATGCTTAGACCTTGGATTTGTACAAAATACCAGATCAGATTAAAATGTGGTTGGATAGTTGGGCTGATCATATTGTGGGAACCCATATTTGCTTTTGAATGTTGTGCAAAGCCGGCAATCATATTAAGACATAATAATTATTAATTAATTTGGACAGGGCATTTTAGGTGAATGCAATTTAGTGCGTTATATAAATCCAGTTTTTGAGCTGAATTAAGAATGATTTGAACTTTTTTTAAAAAACAAGGCTTAAACCACTTTAAAAGGCTTTATTATTAGTTGCCTTGACAGTCCTGTTGGTAGAATGGCATAAAATAAATTGAGATAGATAGATAGATAGATAGATAGATAGATAGATAGATAGATAGATAGAAAGAACACACATATTTTGGGTTCAATTTATTGTGGGAGTGATGAGATTTCTTTTAGTAGTGCAATTGCCAAAAATGGGCATGACTAAATCCATTTACACACCCGTTCATTCAGTTTCCCACTCAGATCTGCTCCCTTCATTCATTAATCATCCTTCAAACAATTTACTCTTTCCCAAAATAACAGCCTACCTGAGAGTCTTCAAACAATTTCTCTCCTTCTACAGAATAATTTCTCTTTCTAGCAACGGCATTGCTCTTTTAACATTTTAAAATGCACAACTGCTAAGAAATTAAATCCATAAAATCAGTGGGGCTTATTTGCAGATGGATGTGTATAAGATTTCGGCCAAAGAAATGTCTAAGATATTACCAATTTCAGAAACATTTTCTTTTAAGAAATATTCCCAAGCATTATTATACTCGCTTGGATAGATGAAGGATACATTATAATCTGAGAGCCAGTTATCACGCTTACTTTTGTGGAAATCCTACAAGTGTGGTGGAGTAAATACAAAGTTGTCCATATACTACATGCTTGAAATTCTCCTACACTGAAAGAAGGAATGGAAGGATTTTGCTGAGAGTAATTACAGAAGAGCAATACAGAAATGACATATATTCATACATGCATCAACAAACAAGGCAGATACACCTGAGTGATAGTTACACTACAAATTTATGCTACGTAAATACTACAGAAGCTCACATCTCTTTATATAAGAAAATAAGAAAAATAACGCTGAAATAGACCAAAATTATATCTTTATCTCTCAAATAATTTTTGTACAGGTAGTCCTCGTCTAGCAACTGCCTCGTTTAGCAACCGTTTGCAGTTACAATGGTGATGAAAAAGTAACTTTGCAGCCAGTCCATGCATTTATGACCTTCACAGGTCTGTAAAGCAAAGGAAAGCTGAAGTAAGTAAGTAAGGACAGTCACAGTTTCACTTAGTGACTGCTTTACTTAATGACCAAGATGCTGGTCCCAATTGTGATCGCTAAATGAGGACTACCTGTATTGACCAATGAGATCTGTGGACTGCAAAAGAAAAGATGAAAATGATCTTTCTTGTTTGCCCTCTTTCAGAAACTAGAACGTTGGAATATATTGCTTCAGAACCTGAAGATCCCATTTAGTTTTCATAGAGCTATATCCCAACATGCCCATCCACTGATGAAATGGCATCCAACTAGGGAATCCTCCGGTGCAGAACTGAAGCATGTGTGGGAAGCATGCAGATGGGAGAAACGGGAACCTGTGCTGTATGAGCAGACAGCTCCTTGCATAGTTACCCTTAGGTAAGAGCTAGAGATTGATGAATTCATCATGGCTTTTAAAACAATGTAAATTCATATTTCCCAATCCTGATTTAAGGAAATGATTGCAAGCACAGAGTCTGCTAGGAATGGGGTGGGCTATAATTACTGTGAAATAAATAAAAATGTTGGAGGCGGGGAATTATAACTTGATGGCTCTCTGTTGAGAACCACAATTCTAGGTTACAGTCAACTTCTCTGCTGTTACACCATTGCTCAAGTTGTAAAAAGCCACTAATGCAAGCTTGAAATAACTGGAAAAAATTGAATGCCAACAATTACAGCAACTGTGTATTCAGATCAATAATACACCACCAACAATAATACCAACAACAATAGTAATAATAATACATACTGTAAGGGACACATTCATATTGCACTTCCAAGTACTTGTATGTTCCTGGACAAGGGTCAGGAAACACATCTGGGCCAGCAACCACTGCACATTGTGTCCGGTTGCTACACCTGTAAGATGAAAAGAAAAATCAGGTTAACATGGAGGGAGTAACATGGAGGGAAAATGTTTAGATGATGGTTCCAAAGCCTAGGCAACATTCAGCCTAGTATTTTATTATTCAGTGGTGACATATTCAAAAAGATTATAAATACAGCACTTCAGAAAAGTAAAGCCTTCGTCAAGTCAAGCTTGGTTCCTGGTGACATCAGACACACACCCATGTAGTTTTCTGGTCAGTAATACTGCCATCTGTTAAGACTAGAAGTTAAAAAATCCTTCTCAAATTTAATTGCCTAAGTGTGCTTGTTCGTTCTATCTATCTATCTATCTATCTATCTATCTATCTATCTATCTATCTATCTATCTATCTATCTATCTATCTATCTATCTATCTAATTTAGAGAACTGCCCGATACCTTAATGAAGTACAATTAAAAACAATAGGAACCAATATAATATTAAAAAAGTACATCCAGAACAGAAAATCTCCACTATTGAATTTATTTAAAACAGTTATTTGGTTTTTCTACTAAACTGGTTGGCAAAAAAATTAAATTAATTTAAAACAAAATTAAAAATACAATATTTATTTTAAGGTTTATATATATTAAAATATCAGTTTGGAAGAATGAAAGCTAATCACTAAAAAACTAGCCAAATACAAGTCATTTCTTTATGCCTGAAAACAGAGCTGTAGATGGAACCAAGATAGGTAGGGCCTTAATAATTACACCAGTACCTTTAATTATACTTAAGATGTACTAGTAACCAAACAGCTGGAATAAAAATAATATTATATATTCTGATCTTCTGTAGTGCAAAATGGGTAGTACATCTGATGGAGCTCAGAATGCCACATGCACAGTCTTGGGCAAACAACCGCCCAATCAAGGAACTCCCAAGGAGAGAACAACACCCCCACCAACACAAGCAGGGCAAGCCACACTATATAAACTGAGAGCAAGGCCCACTCCCTCTTCACACTGAAGATGTTGCCTAGTCCGGCAATGAAACGCCTGCAAGAAAACAACAAGGCTCAGAGAGCACCAAGGACTCCATGACTGTAACTGTATTGGATAACCTATCCAAGCAGATTTCATCTTCTATACTTTTCTCAGGGGAAAAAAATGAAACAAACTCTTAGCCTTTTTATTTTCTCCACTCCCCCAAATTAGTTGGACCCCCCCGAAACTAAATGACAGCGAGGATGCCCTCGAATAACATGGCGCAGAACACTGACACAAGACCTGAAGGCACTGAATATCACATGGAAGGATACCGAAGCACTCGCCCAAGACCGAAAGAGTTGGAGAACCCTTACTGCCTGATATGCCATGTAGCATCGATCCAGGACAAGAGAGAGACTCCCCTAAACTAAAAGGAAAGAAAGTATCCCTCCTACTAGTCTAGCTCTGTCTTCTTCACTATTAGTGAAGTGGGCCTGTTAAGACTATTAGACACACATACATACACAAACACGTGTTTACACATGACATTTCTTTCTATCATCATATATTGTGTATGTAACAATGATACTGTAGGGGCAGCGGGTTTGCTAAGGAACCTCTGAGAACTTTTGCAGCATCCCAGCTTGGTTGCCTCTTCTTTCTTTCCACTTAGGGCAGCGGCTCAGCTCAGAGCTCCTGCTGTGAAACCATTCAGCCAGCCATGCTGCATCGGCAGCAGGGCTGTTGATCGCAACAGGCTACTACAACAAACAATGGTGTGTGTTGCTTCTTGTTCCTCTTAGGCCTGCCAGCTTGCTTCTACCAATTCGAAACAATGACCTAAATCAAATTCTTAAAACCATCCAAATAAACATTTTTATACCCTAATAATCTTTATCCGTATCTGTAAAAACAAATAACATCAGTCAAACCCTAAAAGCAAACCAGATGAACATTCTTCAACCCTTATCCCACTTCAAAATAAACCAAAGCATTTACATATCCCCACAATGTGCACAGAGCTCTTCTCTTGAAAAAAATCAAACAACCCAACTGTCCCACTCAAAAATTCAAACTTCTCTTCGGAAAACCTCCCACACATAATGACCCCTTCTTTTTCATGGCATTTCACCAAAAAATCAGTTTTACTTATTGCTTGCAGATCTCTCTATCCATTAAATTTCTCCAACTCCACTATACAATCTTCATCCAGCATCTCAACAAAAATCCCAATCTTATTCTTAAAAGAAACATTTCTATCAGTAGTGAATTCCTCAATTTCATCCACTACATCCCCCAACCAGATGACACATTTTATACCTCATATTTTCCACAATGTCTTAAATGTCTTGTATAAAAACTTGATAGGAGTCAGAAAAGATCTGTTTAAAATGCTAATGAAGTCAGAAAGGATCTGTTTAAAATCCTCCATGTCTCATGCAGTAGATTATGGTACCCCCTAGGAGCTTAAGCAGCGAAAGTCAAAGATATGGAAAAGTTCCAAAGTATGTTTACACAAAGTAAAAGTGAGATAAGCAGACACTTCCCAATGGAATGTAGAAACAGGAAGCTGAAGGTTTAAATCAGCTGATTCAATGTGTAGGAAAATGCTAATATCTTCAAATTTAATACCAAAATAGTAACAGGAAGACAATTGTCTACTCTCAATCCTCCTTTATGTTTCGAAGGAAAATGAATTCTAAAACTTAAATAATTTTTTGAAATGTAATCCCAAAAATAATGGTAAGCACCAAGAGAGTCAGCTTCTCCTTGCTGTAGAAAGTCTATCTTGGGGTACGCATACTTGAAAAAAAAAATGAATTTGGTGATTTAGATATGGGGTGGCTGGTCTTAGTGTCCCTTTAAGGCTACAGCGTGGCTTGGAAAATGGTGACGTCCCAGCCTCCCAGCTAGCTCTTACCAGTCGAACGTGAAATGCTGTTTGCTATCTTCTGGCTGCAAGCAGCTGTCCAGAGGACAGCTGGGGTGATTCCAGGTGTTTTCCTTTATCTGGAGAACACTCCTGGGCTTCAGGCAAACCTGCCTGAGCCTGAAAAAAATTGCCGTGTTGTCAGTTCCACCCGCTAAACCTGTGGGCACAGCTGCTCAGTCCGCCATGTCCCCACCAGAAGTTGGCCATGCTAGATTATTTCCGCTACTTATTTGTGGTACTTGAGAGATCGGATGAGTCATAATAGTCTTATGACACTAATGCATTCCAAGGTTCTCTGTATTTTCACTTAATTTGTTTTCAATAGACAACTCATCTGAATTTTAGTTTTAGTAGAAACATATCTTTCTATATCAATTTCATTCCTTTAGCAGGCTAAAAATATAAGCATTGACAGCATATAAACTCTCACATACTTTTTATATTTTGCATATAGAAATGTTTGAAGCTTCTGAGAGGAAAGGCTTTTTGCAAATTGATCTGTAGTGTCTGTTCTAAATGGTGAAAGGTTTTGCAAAATAATCTTCGTTGTTGTTTCCTAATCTGCAGCTGCTTTACAGTAAATCAGTCACCCAAAAGGAGTTTTCTTTGCAATTAATGCCAAGAAATCAAGGCTTTCAACAGATAATCCCAGGATTTACGTAGGGTTTAATTACTCATCAGCTGCAGTTGGTGAGATGGCTTGTTTGGCCTGGGGTCCAATTGGGTCAGCAGCAGTACCTATTCCTGCTTCTTCTGAAACCCTTATAGTGGCATCCGTTGTCACTTTATCGGCTTTGTGTACCAGCTGCTCTTAACCTGACTGAAATGAAAGGCGAGGCAGAAAGTAAAGCATGACAAGGAGAATATGAATATATGCCCTTATTATTCTAACAGCTTGATACCAATATTGATAGGGTGATCCTTTTTAAAATCTGCCTTTTGGGATTATAAGATAAATATCTGTACCTTTCATGTTGGCTCAGTTTACATGTTCAAAGCATGCTTTTTCAGTGTAAACACCCAAGTGGTACAAAAGAACAAAGCCTTTTCTAATAAATCTAATGGATATGCTTGGATATAATCAAGTATAATTTACAGTTCCAAACCTAAAGAAAACTTCATCTCTCTTGCTTCTTCCTCTTGCCTTGGCACATCAGCGAAAGCTTTTGTTTCCATTTTTGCCTAAGCACAATATAGCACCATATCTGAACCTGGTTAATATTAACGGTGGATTCACCAAAACAATCCAAATAGTTGCTTATGAAGTAGTTTGTTTCAATCAACCATAGTTACCATTTATGTTATTTCCATAACCTAAATTATGGTTAAGTAGCAATTAATAGAAAGAAGCAGCAAATTCTTCCAATCACTTCCATGAAGCCTTTCAGAGATCAGGAGTGGGGAATTATTCCATATACTGTATATGCATGATACTGTATCTGAACTAGACTAACCCTTTTCTTGAGAATATGACTCCATATGCCAAACAAGGAGAAGCCTCCTGTTTCAGAAATGGCTACAACTGGTCCACAACATATATTTGCACAAAGCCCTCTTGGCCATGACTTCTTTCTGTTGTTCGAGCAGAAGACATGAGCCCAAGAGAACCTTCAGGTTGCAAGCCAGCTTCATATGGGGAAATGCAACCTCACACAGAGCTAGAGAGGGACTCTCAGGAATCAGCCAGCTTTCAAATCCACAGTCTGGCTTTCAGAACAGTAGCTTTATGGCAATTTTATCTGACAGCACCCCCCCCCAATAAAATATTTGGAACCTGTTCACAAAGAAATGTTTTATCTGCTTAGAAACACTGTAATTCAATTGTGAATGATGCGGAACATTTTCTCCCTATGAAAATTTTTACTAACACAGCACAGTATAGGAAGGGCAACTTTTAGGGGCTCATAGAACATTTGGAATGTGAGAACAATCCTGTGGATGTTCTCACTAAGTGGCTCCTAAGGCCACTTGTCCACTCATAACATTTCTGTTGCATGGCTGCTAATAAGATATTCGTTTACCAAAAAGGCAAGCACACTCACAAAGCTTTTCATAATCATACCTTTACGATCATCATATTCTCTGCTAGCATCTATATATTTTTTTTGTTTTTCTGGAAAGGTGGGCACATTTCCTCACAAAACACTGAATTATACTCACCCACTTTGTTTTGAATGCATATGTGGAGCTAGGAGGCACTCTTGGAAAGAAGGATGATACTGGAGTTGATCCTCTGCTGCATGCCAGCTTTCCTTTTTTTTTTTAAAGTGAAAACTACAAAATTATTAAAGTCAGTTGAGAGAGAAAGCCAGGTGGGTGCCAAGCAGGATGCCTACAGAACTATGTTAAAGAAGATTCTTGAACTACAGTCTTAGAATAATTCTATCTTCACTTGTTGCATTCATGGCCAAATGCCCCCAATCTGGTATTTTTGTAGGTGATCCATTATAAGCGGCACAGTGTCATGTGAATGGGTTTCCTTGTATTAAGATAACAAATGTCTTGCCTCCAGCTGGGCAAGCCAATCTTCACTTGCTGGAGAACTATACAATATAAAATTCTGCTAGCTGATCCATCTTATATTGAACCACATGACAGCTAAAGCACTTCCTAATGAGCACAGTCCCTGACTCAAAGAAGCACTCCACATTTATCTATGTCAGGAACCTGGTCTTGCATATCAATGTTATAGACCAGAAATAGCAGAGAATTTGTACTACAAAAATCATCTGAGACATTTGCTTAAAGGTAGCTGGAAGTGATAGCTTCAGCATTAATGCATAAATAAGCATGCAAAGGTCAGAGTCACAGTCATCTTAAAAAGTATATGTGAATGCCTCAATATCACAGCTCTTAATTCCAAAAAACAGTTCTTCACTCTGACATTGGAAAGAAAATATAAGACTTATGAGATAGATGTCTGATGATATAAGATGATTGTCTACTTTTGCAAGAGATAAATCTGATATTGGGTTATACCAGATCTATGAACCATAGTAATCATATGTGCTTACAAATTTCTTACCACTACTGTATCCTTTCTCCCTCTCTCCCCCAATAAATGATACATCTACACAGAGTTCTACAGCATCAGATCAGTACTGATCTATACCCAGTTTGCATTAGTATCACATGTATTCAATTGTTAGTTCATTCCACTGATGAAGCATTTGCTTCCTGGTGGGCATGGTTCTTATATGAACTGTCAGGAATGAAAATCAAATTGCTTCATACCAAATCCTTAATTCCTTTATGAAGAATGGTGGTATAGTACAGTGGTTGGTAAGAATTTTGAAGGAGGATGATACAAGAATTCTGAATTCTAACCTGAGCTCCTTGCAAGCAGGATGAGATAAACCCGTTTGAGAGACAGGGAGTTGTGAGAGGGTTTCGGAACTTGCACAGATTTCATGACTCCATCCCTATTCTTGCCAATGATTCAGAATATACTTTTTTTCCCTTCTGAGTGAGCTGGTTCAGAATTATAACCACTGCTTGAGAAGAATAGATCAAAGATTGGTCTTAAAATAAATTTGGAAATTTCTGGACAATTGGCACTCTAATAAACTGTCAGTCCTGGCTGATTTCACAGGTAAAATCAGCCTAGTGACCATGAGGTCTTCCACATCTTTTGGATTTTCTCTCCCGTAACCATGGAATTGGTAGTACCAGTTAGGGATTATGGAAGTCCAACATATCTGGAAGCACAACTCTGGAGGAGAATAAGGTAACTTGTTGGAATAGGTACCTTTCCCATCATACAAAGGTAAAATTAGACTTTGAACATTTTGTCATGTATCCCAGGTTTTATGGTGGCTAGATATTTGCTCTTTCTTTATTTCAAAGCTGGAGATTTCAGCTATCCAATGAGCATCCCAATATGGTAGGCTACAGCTCCTTTATTTGAAGTGTTAATCCAGAACTGGGATAGGAAAGAGATGGTGAAAAACCCATGAAAAGATTTGCGAGTAGGAGGCACTGTGTTCTGACCTGTTGTAAGTGTACTAGTCAAAAATCTGGAGAGGAATGGAAGTCCAAACATACAGTTTACACTATGCTGAAAGCTCTCTTTCATGTGTTCTTACCTTATCTCCCCTCTAATTTAATTAAGAAGAAAACACAGTTTCTCTCTTACGTTCCATGCTTCTACTTATCCTCCTTCAGCTAGAGAGTTTGGTTCAGTTTGGAAAACATTTAAAGTATTTTTAAGTAACATGAATGAAGGTTAAAATGGAACAACAAACAGGTGAGTTTTTTACATTATTATTTGTCTTACGTTATTTAAAACGAAATAAAAAATTACCTTGCAGTCCAGATGCCAACCATGTCTACAAGTCAAAACCAAGAAAAATACCTTATTTGGGGACAGGAGATACTACCATGACAGTTATATATCCTCCATCTACACACTGCTGCTATGATCCTGATGATAATGATGTGCATTTTGCTGGCATGATTTTGTACTAATGTTAAGGCTTACATTGTAGCTTTACTACCTGGACTCACTTGGCACAGAGCTATTCACTGCCCTGCTTCAAAAGGAGTCCTTATTCCTTTGAATTATGAATTATTTGGGCTCATGCTGAGGTCCTCAGAAGCCACAATAAAATGAACAGCTTCAAAACAGGAAAACAAGCATTGTTCTGGCAGAAAAAAATTGTTCCAGGTTTACACACCCAAAGCACACCCACACCAGTACAGCAGAACAAGCAGTTTTTTTCTTCTGAATGGGGTATAGCATGAAAAGGAACAATATTACTGAGCTAAGGTAGTCCACAAAAATGCAGACAAGTACACAGAGTAAGAGAAAAAGCTCTGAGGTAAGCATTGCCAGGACAGCAGCATACCGAAAATGATGAAGAAATGCTTTAGCCTCTTCGCAAGAATAGCACCACTCTGCTATTTCTCAGAGCCTTCTCATTGTTTTCCAGGCTTCCACGTGAGCCTGAAACTATGCTGCTGCTGCTTTAAGAGTTGCATTAAAGACACGTTGATGCAATGATTGGATTCATTAATGCAGGGGCATCTTTTCCCAGCTCCCATGGAAGCCTGGAAAAAGATATGTCTGTTTTAATCAATAGCCTAGACATGTGTGCTTACACTTCTTTCAAATCATGTTTAGCACATCCAGACCCGTTGCCTAAAATTATCTCAGGACAAAGAAGAAAAGGAGGCAATAAGTAGTCCATTCGCGAAACAAAGCAATTCTCTCTCTCTAACCTACATGGGGGCATCTGCCGGATCTTGCAGCTTTCATCAAAATGGCAAAAACAGTATCAAGCTGTCCAGTTCCACCATTTTTGTACATGTATGTGATGTCATGACACACATATCAAAGGGATGGAGCATGTCTCACAGCAGCACACTGCTGCTGCTTCATTCTGCCCTCCTTGCCCCACCCTTGGGGATGACCCTGAAGCTATCCATTCTAGGGAAAGCATTTAAATGTCAGTTCTGAGTTTACTGAAACTATGTCAGGGCAATGCTACTGAAGACCACTGCCAAATTCATCCAGGAGCACCTCCTCTGAAGTGTCTAATTTTCTTTGGATTACATATATTTTTAACTCTTCTTGTCAATGGACATCATATTCCTTCCTAACTGGAAAATAATGGTAACAACAACACTCTAGCAAATGCAGGACCAGCCAGAAGGCAGGTACCTCCTCAAAAAGCTTGCAATGGCTAGGAGGAAGTTATTTATATTCAGTTTCCAATAGATATATTATAATTGTACACACAATTACCACAGACCACATAAATTGTGCCATTCGGCTTGTTTTCAAAAAAGAGGGAAATCCAGGGAGTTGACAATCTCTTTAGTTGAGGTGGCTGTAAAGCCTGAAAGCAGGAAATTGAATCAAATATGACAAATTGCTGGCAACAGTTTCAGCAGTCATCAAAGTGAATACACCCCTTTATAGGAATGATCAAAACAAGACAGTCAAATGTTTTACACAAGATTTTCAAGAGCAAACAGAGCCTTTGTATTGCTTGTCAGAAGATTTTTTACACAGTAAGATTGAAACAGAGCATCTTGCAGTGCAATTTTGGTCCAGGCTGTCTTGGGGTGCCAAGCGCTTCATGTCCCCTTGCTAGTCCAAATATGCATCAGTCACCATACTAAATATTATTGGGCTGGTGAAATATCCCCAAACTTGCTAGAATGCTTACTAACTCTTACATTAGAATTAAAAAACCCAGCTACCTCCCATTAAATTGCATGGAGATGGGTCAACCAAACTCCTTTTTCACCAGGAATGCCTGTGCCCAATCTGGCATGAATGGGGGCTTTGTCTATGTGCTACCTTTGAATCTCCTGGTGTTACTTCTTCCCTTACTCCTAGACCTCAGCTACAAAATTTTCCAAAATAAAAATCCAACCAAAGTGCCAGGTGGTCTTTTGCTGTTGCTTGGTTACTGCTTCAGTCTTCTTATTAAAGAAGAAAAAAAAGTTATCTTTATTCTTTAGTTCTTCATTCAAGAAGTGCCTTTATTGCTTGTTTACTGAGTTTTCTTTGTTAGGTAAGTATAGTTTAATGTTTATACATTCTATTATACAATAAAAGACACATACTTGGTACCCATCTTTCCAGAATTGGAAAGCAGATGTTATTTAACCAACATGAAGCACACTCATATTTCAGATGCTTCGTAAGATGATATAAATTTCAGGGCTTAAGATCTTATTTGAAGGCCACATAAATGAATGATGAAATATAACTGCGCAGAGCTAAATAATCTAATGCTTGTTCTATGTTTTTGTACTCATTATACTAATTTTGTATTCATTTTTATTCTCTATATTCATGTGGTTATTTTTAAAAGAATTGTATTTCTACAAGTTTGTTCTTCAAAATACTCAGCTCACTTGTTGAAATCACAAGTTGAGTCTTTCACAATATAGGTATTCAGCCTGCAATAATGCACAAGTGCCAAATCCTGTGGTCTCACTGCTGTTTGGCAAATCTCTATGCAGCAATGAAGTTGGGGACATCACTGAAATCTCTGGAAGCAGACTGTGAAACTCTGAGTCCCCATCTTGACCTCCTGCTTCTCCCTTTGTCCCAACCCTTGACTGAATATTCAGTTCTGAGCTTTGCTACCCTCATCATTTGTTCTAATGTAACATCCTCCTGATGAGACTGGTGTGGTGTGTGTCAAACACTTCTTTCCCAGTTATGGTAGATGTATTCTGTATCTTCCCAGGAGACTTTTGTGAAGAAGATAACATAGGCCATTGCTGTAGAATTTAAGCCTTCCTCAGCAACACCTGATTGCTGATTGCTTAGCACATCCAGGATGCTCTTTTTTTTTTTTTTGCACCATGATCCTCAACCGGAAGGTTTGATGAAAAACAACCTGTGCCCCCAGTTCTTTCACCTTCCTGCCCAAGGCCTTGCTGTCTTCTGAGTTCTTTCAAAGTTTCTAATGACCATCTTCATTCAACTTCACACGGATCAAGAGGAGAGGACAGTCAGCAATGGTTTCAATAGTCTTGGTAACCTTTCTGTCACAACCTGTATAAAGACACCTAGAAAACAATCTCCTGAGACATCATATCAGGCCTGCTCACAGCTGCCTTGGTTCCCTTAATATGGAATACTGCCCCCCCCAACATGCCTCCTTTTTCTTAGGGTAGCTCTTGGTTTTCTTCAGTCGATGGGAGCCCAAGTCTCTCCTACAATGTTCTGTGACACAGTTTGTTTAGGTAAAAACGGCTCAATGTTTCATGCTTCAGCAGAACAAAATTTGAAACATTTAAAGTATTCTAGCTATAGGAACTAAGTGGCACTCAGAATAAGACCCTTGGTCCCTTGTTTTTTTACCTCAGGGCCAGAAAAGCAGGTGGCAAAGCAGCGCAAGGTAATTGTTACTGACTACTAACTTGTAGGAAGATTGTCAAAAGGGAGGATTTCCAAGCCTTTCTGAAAATTTAATTTCCATTCTTTAAAGACACTCAGAGTGAACACATGTCTTAATATAATTCTTTTAGAATGTTTTGGGGAGCCTGAAAGTGGGATGGGAATAGGAAGCCTTGGGGATGAAAGCTGGTTCTATTCCTCACTATTAAAGCCTCAGAGATCCCCTTTAAAATACAGCTGGGTAGATCAAAATGTGACAGTATGTATTTCTTAAGTTCATACTGTAGTTGCAAATCAATAATCTAGATCAAGAAGATCTTCATTAATAAAAATCAAGCAAGTTTTAGGGAGAATTATTTTACGGTTAAAAAACCAGGATGGAATTAAATTTATAGTTCTTCTTGTAGACATTAAAATATCTTATATGATGCCTCAACGGGAAAGTAGGAATTGTTCCATGGTGCTTTTTTACAGTAAAAGAGACACCTCTGTTTCTGTCAGAGAAGGGGTATGAAGTAAAGGATTTCTAAAAGTAGTAAGGTGAATATGATGAAAAAACCAAGGTCTATAATCTAAAGTATCTGTAAAGTTCTATCGGGATAAGAATTGAAGCTGATCACCAACATTTGGAGATCCATGATTTAGTAATATAATTAATCACATAAAACTATGTCTCAATTATAATTTGAAATATATAAATTTCAAATTAGAATAGACAAAAATGAGTGTTAATGAATGTCCAAACCCAATAATTATTCACATTTCTTTTAAAATTCAAGCTTGGATTGGGTGGTGTACACACACAGGAGGACATAATGAATCTGTAGAAATTCCCTTCAACATTTCAAGGAAGGAAAAGAAGAGGAATTCTGAGCTGGTATCTTTGATAAGATAAGGAACAAATGCACTTCTCCAACAACCTGTTACTTGCTTACTTTTGAAAAGGCAGTAGGCAAAATTGCATATCATAACTTACACTTCTACCAATGCAAATTTCTTTATTTTTACTTGGACAATAGCAGAGGTGAGAAATGAACTGTACAGTGGGGAGAAGGAAACACTAGAGCTCTGTCTGACCATTCCAGAAAGGCTCTTAAAAAACGATTAAGTACATGTATGTACATGTATGCTTGTCTTCAATAGAGAGTGAACCATTTGAAATGGATGGGGGAATGCACAGATTTATCTTTCTGTGGCTTGGCTGCCAATCTCCCCCAAATCCTGAGAAAAGGAGAAAAGAGGTAGGAAAGAATCCATGGGGCCATGCCATGGGGGAAGGAAAAGAAATGGAAGATTTTTCTTATGGTATAACCTTCAATATTACCAATCAGATCTACATCTATATGAAGATCAATGAAAGTCTCCCTGTTTACTATATGTTATTGATTTTAAACAATCATAATTAACAGAACATTGTACTAAATTCTAAAGCAAGATTTATGAAGCTTTTCCTCTTTGTGTCTTTCACACACACACACACACACAGAATCCCCAATTTCCTGGGGTTGAATAAGTTTGTTTTTCAGAACAAGACCTTACAAATGTTTTAATGCAATGTTATTAATGTCCTTAAATTGTTATTTAAATCAATCAGAAAGACTCAATTTTAATGATTTAAATCATAATGATTCTATTAATTCTTCTCTTAATAAATAAAATAGTACATTACTTTTGTCTCTAAAAATATATTAGTTCTCAGAGACAGATGTAGTAGAAAAAGATATGCTTGTACATTCTTTTTTTAAAAAAACTATTTTTATTAAAGTAAGATTTTACAAAGATTTAATAAACTACAGAAACATAAAAGAAGTAGAAAAAGAAAGAAATTATGAAAAGGGTAAAAGAAAAAGTGGATAACAAAAAAGAAAAAGATATCTAAAAAAGAAACTTCCAATCTTCTTTGCAGCAGTTACAACCATAGCAGTTACCATCTCCACCCTCCCATATTGGTTCCCCTTTTCTGCTTCATGGCTCCCTTCTTCCCATAGACAAACCTTTTTAATCAATAAATCCCAAAATCAGCAGCTCATTTTTATCAATTTTCAGCAAAAGTCCATAAAGGGTTTCCAGTTTTTTATAAAAGTAGCTGTAGTTCCCTACTTATTCAAACAAATCAATTTAGCCATTTCTGCAAACTCAGCCATCTTCACAATTCATTCCTCCATTATTACTGTCTCTATAGTCTTCCATCTTTGTGCATATAATAGCCTTGCTGCAGTTACCATATATAAAACCAATCATCCATGAGCCTTTTCTAGTTGACTGTCCCTAAGTCCTAATAAAGTTTTGGTTTCATCTGAAAGTTAATTTTTAGAACTCTCTGCATCACCATATGTATTTGTATCCAGTGTCTTTTCGCTTTTTCACAAGTCCACCATGCATGATAAAATGTTTATGTTTTTTACATTTCCAACAGTGATTAGAAGTATCTTTATACATCTTAGACAATTTCTCTTGTGTCATATACCAGAGAATACCATATGCCACATATGATTTTAAAAAATGTTTTAAATTGTAAGACAACGTGAATTTCCTGTACATTCTAAAACAATTATTTATTATGAATTTGTTATAAGCTTTTTAAAGTTGGTGACCTTTGGCTGTAATAATTCTACATTAAAAAAAGATAATTATTTGGTTATTTTATTTATTTGTGAAGTCACTGGGAAGTGAGACAGCTCCAGTCCAATTAATGGTGGATATTTGGATAATTTTGTCAGGATATGCTAAGAGAATATTATTATCACCACCAAACAAGCTTTTAAATTGTGAATTATACTTGCTTATCCTGATTAGTTTTTTTTCATTCAGTAACCAATAAGCAAAACAATATATAGATGACAGATAACAAAAGGCCCACAATCTGTAAAAGCTAAAGTCTGAATTACTAACTATGCATGGTAAGCTGTTTTTTTAATAGAAAAGTTAAATAGGCAATTTAATTCGGCCAAGGTAACATGAGAAAAATAACACCTAAAGGCGCGGGGGTGGGGGAGGAATAGTAGTAGTAGTGCTTGGTGATGGTTGAGACAGTGTCTTCTTCATCTTTGTGAAGGGTTCAGGCTGATTATGTGAATCCTTTGGCCCAAAAGAGTGCAGCATTTTTCACACAAAATGAGGTGCTTTTGTACCAGCAGCTCTAAAATTACTTGTGGCCCAATGAGAAACAAATGCTAGTTATCAAGCTTGAGAAAAGAGTATTAAAATTTCTTAAAGGCTTCTTCCAAACCCCATTGTTGTCCAAGGCAGTCTTTTGCTTGTAAGCTGGACTGCTGATAGATGAAGGCCGAGTTTGTTTGCCCATGCTTAACTAGTTGTTGAAGTTAACATTCTTTCCAGTTGGCCTGGCACCTTTAGTATTTATTGATAATTTTCATTTGCACCATTTTAAGGAAAACTGTTGTTATAGGAGTCTTTCATCAAAACTCAAGAGGGGTCTTTCATCAAAGTTTGAGAAACTATTAAGCAGTGTATCTTGGCTGTAGAACAGCATCATGATTTAGGAAAAGTACCCCAAAATTTTAAATCCTGAGAGAGACTGAATACCAGCTGAATACCAGCCTATTGCCTTCCTGTCTTACCTGTGCTCATTTTCCAGGGCATATTTAAATGCTCTACCATTTGCTTTCTTAAATGATAAGAGTTAATAATGCAAATGCATTTGCCTTTGTGGTCCTGGACCCACTTGGAACAACTGCTTACCTTTCCCTAGACCAGCCTTTCCCAACCTTTTGACCCTGAAGGAAGAATTTGGCAGCAAGCAACAACAGAGCAAAAGAGAGAGTGTACCATGTGGAAAAATACCAGTCACTGATGCTCAGTAACAGCTGTGTCAGAAGCCATTTAAAGCCAGCCATTTCTAACATGGAAGAGAGAAGACCTAACTGGATTGAGTGGAACTTATTAAAGTATCCTTCCAGAAAGGGCTGACAAGGACTTCCTCTGCCCCCGCCCCCACCACACACAATGAGAGAATGCTGTAGACCAGCCTTTCTCAACCTTTTGACCCTGGAGGAACCCTTGAAATATTTTTCAGGCCAAGGGGAACTCCTGAACATTCAGGCTCAAATAGAGGCCAGATGTTACAAAATGATTATATGCGTTTCATGGGTAGGCCTGTAGTACAGGCATTCACAGTGTGTATGCAATGAAACTTACCCCTTTAATGTGAAGTTGCATAAATTTGAAATAATTTTTTAAATAAATCCTGATCTCCCAGGGCACTCTCCTAGTGACCTCTCATGGAACCCTAGGGTTCCACAGAACCTAGTTGAGAAATCCTGCTCTAGATTTTTATAGAGCTAAAAGCTTGATTTTACCTTTTATTGTCTTTCCCTGGATATTCAGGTATATTTATATTCCTTAATTTTTATCAAATAAAAAGTTAAGGCTCGCCAAAAGATTACTTCAAACTCGATAATCATCTGCAGCCAGGATATATATTCTGTAGATATCAAAAAGCAACAAATGAGCTCTTTTAATGGGTCTACTAATATGTTGTGGGGAAAATAATTGTATCCATCTTCGAAACAGAAGTGGTGTGGTTTTGGACGAAATAAATAATCCATTCAGACAGTCCCTCACATAGGTATATGGCATAAATTATTAACTATTATGTAACATTTCTAATTCATTTCCTGCACTTCACTATTTTTAATATAGGAACTTTCAAGCGAAACTAAATGCAGTTGAAAAGGGAATGCAATCAATGCAATCTAACTTGTGGTTTAACCACAGGATTTGCTACATTTTATTCTTGACAATATTTGGGTTGACTACATTTTTCTGATCAATCATTTGGTGTTTTTTGTTGAAAAATTTCCATGATGCTTCTGGCACAACTCTCTACTGATATGCTAAACTGAAATAGCAGCATATCCTTTGATAATTAGCTTTCATTTCCCTATTTCTTAGTTTATATTGATCTCTAGAACATAAGCAGCTTGGGACAGTCACTTATCCTCTGATTCTCTGTAAAGTGTCATCTACAGTACATGAATCGAATGATTATCCTCACTAATCATTTATAATGTCAGGGTTTTTTGACTTATGTTTTAGCAGTCCATTTTTGCATTTTCTCTTCTGTGCAACACAGTTTTCCTAAAATAATAACAATACAGAAAATGCTTAATCTTGCTGTGCAATGCTTGAAGAACAATACAATCATTTAGCAATCAATATGTGTACACTATTCAACCTAGAAAAGAAAACAGCTGCATTATGATTTATTCTTCCAAACTTCATTGATCAGGCACATTTCTTCTGTACTGCCCTCCATTCAGTTAACAAAGCAAAAAGAGTTCTCCTGAAACTCAATGAATGAAATTCACAATAGAGTCCTGAAAATCTTTTATTATGACCACTTTGTTTGCAGTGTTTTTCTTTTACTCAGCCCCAGTAAGAATCTTACTGTTCTTTCCCAGAGCAACTGAATTGTCCAGGAACTGTTTTCTGAATTATTTCCAAACTGCCATATTACAATCTGGTGGAATTCTTTGGCATTGTTCAGGAAAACACACACCAACACATGGAGCGGGAGAAGACAGCCTTGAAATATGATGTATGAGTATCTACTGTATGTATACTTATTTTTCTTAAAGATGGTAATATTAGGGTTAAAACTGATGTTCCCCTAATTCATTTTTCCTGATAAAAATAATAATTTTTGAAGGGAGGTTTAAAAACCTCCGACAACATCTTAGTTCTGTATTTTGGAACAATTAGAGTCTATCGTCATATTATACTGCTCAGCTGAATCCTTTCAATCATGAAACATTTACTACAAATGGTAAAATCACAGGCAATTCAACATATCTATTTATCACTAAGAGCAATTAGTTTCATTTAGAATGAGTGCATGACTCGATGTGCTAATTATATTATTACATTAACTCCCCACAGGCCCTGAAAAATGGCTCCTGCTCTTTCATCACATCACATCACATCACATCAGTAGAAAGCCTCCTTCAGCCTTCCAGCAGATGAGGAGGCTGTGTTATAGTCCCTAATCCTTCCTAATGGAAGTTATCCATTCTTGCTGTATAATTATGTTTTTTCTGATCCCAATCCTTTCTGATCCCAGTCTAAGTCAGGACTCACTGTGAAATAAAGACAGATGATTCCACTCCCTCTGAAAATATAACTACCACATTCACTACTGGTTCACAAAAACAGAATATTCAAGTTTATTATTCCAAAAGTGATATTAATAGTTCATATCAATCTGATAAAAGTTTAACTTCTTGTCATATTGTATTGCCTGCTTAGGAGTCTCAACTGATTCTTCTCAAGCCTCGACAACTGAGGAATTTCAGAATGGCATCAGAATGAAACAGCCCAAGAAATAGGTGCATAACTTAAATAAACTGCCAAGAACTACTCTTAGGTAAACCAAATGGTATGTTTTACAAAGGTTTTTTTTAAAAAAAAGTTATACCAGAACTAAATTGGCCAAAAATAATAATACCAGAAATGTAATTTACCTAAATAACAGAATTAGCAATTATTTTAAAACTGGGATTGTTCATAATGAAAGCTTTTGGTGTGCAAAAGGATCAAAGTTATATCTGCAACCCTAAGTTTTCTATCTCTCTTGTAGCATTAAGTATTGAAAACTCATACCAAAAGAAACAAAGAACTCAGTGTATGCAAGTCACAATAATAACTTACAAACTGAACCCAGGGAGCAGCTGAATTTGAAGTTCCTTGTTCTAACAAATAACAAGAGCTAAAGTGAAGTGAAGTGATAAATCTGAAAATGAGGAAATTTAAATTCATGTTTTCCAACAGGTAGTTTCATTTATACAATTAAAGTCTTGAGAAGTGTCCCACCAGAAAACACTGTTTAATACCCTATAAATTTGCCTGGAATAGTATAAAGAATAGAAATATATTAAAATATGTATTAGCTTTAAAGCTAATATAATATAAACATTCATCTTGGTCATGTTTAAATTGCTACATATATTCAAAGGAATACCACAGCATCTGTCTATGCCTTTCTTCATTTGTGTCCAAATCAGAGTTTTACCAGACCAAATTTACTAGTTCAGAAAGCTTCTGACCTAACATACTGACATAAGCAAAAAAGTCAAATACACACCTTGAACCGCACTTTATGTCAAATTATTACTGAAACTCAGTGGTATAAAGTCTGACTTACTACAATTTATAGGTTAACCAGGTAGGGTACTAACTGACATATTAGTGAAGTGACAGTAAGAATAGATGTTTTTGGCTGATCTCTAAAACATAGCAGAATATCTTCTCTGCATCCTGTGGTCCCCTAATATTTCCAGAATTCCTATTACTGCAAGGAAGAGGTTCTAAAGCCAAATTTAAAAAAAGGTAAAAGAGGACATCCTTGGCAGGTACCATGATATAAATAACAGGGCCTCATTTCATTTTTATGAACATTCTGGTTATTTTTTAATTGAGTTTCTAATGTAAATTGCCGTGTCTTTCTGATTTGGCAGCCATTTAAGTCAAATAAATAAATGATACAACTTTATCAAAAAGAGGAGTGCAGCACTCATAATCACATATGGTTCAGCAGTTAAATAAAACATATTCTTTCAGACTATACAACTTTGGGGAAAATCCATAATAAATCAGCAGCTACTAAAAGAAGCAGCAGAAGGGCTGAATTTTGCCTATTTTGAGTTAAAACAATCATATCAGTTAAAAATATATTATCAGAATGCTGAAAACCCCATAAAAATCTAGCAATTTCATGATGACAAAATAATAAAGTGAGATTAGTAACTCAATCCTTTGATAATTGTGATAATCTCACTTTTTAGTTTAAAAAAAGAAACAAATTAGTCTCATCTATTGGTGAGAATTTGGAAATATGGTATTTTAAGTCAATTCTAAGCTTATCTACAGTTAAGTATATATTCTTCCATGTTTATCATGAATGGAAGATACAGTTATGTTGCTTATTTTAAGTCTAAAAGGTGGTAGGTATCAGGATTTATCTGTACTTTTCCATCTTTGCCTGGAATAATACAATACAATTTTCAGTATATAATACAAGTTTCAGCAGGATAAAGCTTGTTAAGGTGATATTTAGCAAAGGTCAAGGATCTGTATTTCTGAGAAGAATTTATGCATCCTTCCATTTTGTCCTCTAAGGATTAAACTCAACCTGTGGTTGCTTTCATGAGAGGCAAACATATAGTAGTCTCTGATAAATGCTTTTACTATATCACATGTCAAAGACAGTGATCAAACCAAGTCCCAATTGATATGAGAAAAAATTCAATGTTTTGCTTAATGAAATTACTATTATTCTATAAAGCTATTGTTCAAATCAATGAAGACATGCATGTTAATTATCGTCAAATTAAACCCTCAATTTTATGGGATCATGGTCTCAAACAGTTGCAGCATCTTTATAAGAGAATAACTAATGAGATATAAGGAAACAATTAAACAAAATATGTTTATATGCAGAAAAAAGCATGGAGGATTTGCGGGGGCATCAGGAGGCAAATGACTAAAGCAGTATTGTGCTGTCCCAGTGTGAGCTCCCCCCCCCCCACTTTGGTATGTGCCACATGACATTACACACATATAAAAAATGGGTGGAACTTGCAACGTAATGGCAGGACCATGCCTCACAAAGGTCCTGTGAGCACCTTTGAAAGAAAGAAAAGAGTATTCATGTTGGGAAACATCAACAGAATGCCAATATCCACTAGGTTACATTTACATATATTATCCTGCAAAATATAAGGAATCCAAAAATATTATTTGGATGGAGAAGTATTATAATCTAAAATGGGATCTAAAGTTGTGTTACATCCTCTGCAAAGGTTGAAAAACAGTTATGAACTAATTCACGAGTGCCTGTGGTTTGGCCATATAAATTCCCAACCTGTCTTAGTCAAAAGTTATTGCTGCAGATATTTGAACAATCCCTACATGCACATAATATATAATTATTAGTCATAATAGTACTGTATAAGACAACACGAGAAAAAAGTTAAAAAAGAAAAACTATTTCTGCCAAGTGAATCTTCACCAAGCCCACTTGAGATGAAAAACCATGAAGGTGGGGAGGAGGAGAAAATGTTACTCACAGTTGGAAAGGATACTATTGCTCAATATTGTTTTCCTGTTATCAAGGTCAATTATATAGAACAAAGAAAAGTCTAATTAGAAGGTAAAGAAAAGTAGCCTGAAGTTCATGTAAGCAGAAACACAGAACGTGGAAAGTTTGCAATCTTCCAATGAGATTTCAGGAGGAGCTTAAGAGTTCTTTTGGCCTGGCAGCACTGTGCAAATATCTCTGAACTCCATCTAAGTAACAGAATAAAAATACCCTGATGCTAATAAAATATTGAAACTTTGTCGCACAAGCCAAATAATTTGCTGTACTAAATGCCTTTCTGTGTGGCTGCATTACCAGCCATTGTGTAAAGTAATTCTAATGTTTATGTATCTGCGTAGATCTAGCGGTAGAACTGTATGGGTATTGTTTTAATGTAAGTAGTAAACTACAGCTGCTGTTAACTTTGGTTCTGAATTCAAGCAATAAAGAAAAGCTGCGTTGTGTGTTTATAACTAGAAGCATCTTGGAACGTATTGGATGGGGGAGGGGGAAAATGACCCACATAGCCCCCTTGTGATGGAAGATTTGATAGCAGGTGTGATGACAATAAATTCATTAGGAGCTGGAAGAGATCCTGCTCCACAGACCTCTGCAGGGAATAGCGCTCAGATGCAGGACTGGCTTCAGCTGGGACAACACTTGTATCCTGGACACCTTGGACAGTTTTATTAAAAGCTGGGTCCAGTTGCCTTGCTGTGGGAGATAAGATTTAAAAGCTGGAACATTAACTCATATATCTTGTCCTTGCCATAGTATTTGCTAGATTCTGGGTTTACATCCACGGGATTCTTAACTTGATTTTGGCTTAAGCACTACTGGTTATGGATGCATATATTCTACTTGGATATATCCCCAGGATTTGAAATATATAAACATCAAGTTGGGTGGATTTGCCCCTGGTGGATGCACCATTATTGCAATAATTGTGGTTTATTTTTTGCTGTTTTTAATTTTGCTGTTGTACACCGCTCAGAGCTGGTTGAAATGGAGTGGCATAGAAATGTTGGTTATGAAACAAACAAACAAATAAATAAAAATCTTCCATGCCTGGAGGATAACCCAAAGAAACATTATAGAATACTGGAAGAACTAATGTGCTGATATGTGTTACTTGTCAACACAAATTTGGTTTTCTTCAATAAAGGAGAAGCAAAAGGATTTTGAAGAAATGTGATTAATTTATCTGGAGTTACATTATACTTAAATTTCTTTTCCTTTTATTTCTTTCTTCCTTTTTTGCATTAACTCATTTTATGTATGCCATTTGTCTTTTTTGTTGTTTAATTGGTGCAAATATAAACACTAGAAATCATTTAAATATGTAGTTGACACAAATGGAATACCACTGATTCCTTGTAACACAGGGAACAAAAACAAATCAACAAACAAACAATCCTAAATTTTGGTCCTCAAATGCTCTTACAGAGCAGGCTCTCTCTCTCTCTCTCTCTCTCTCCGTGTGTGTATGTGTGTATGTGTGTAATCTGAATGAAAAGCAATAAATATCTTAGTCCCGCTTTAGGCATGAAGCCAGTTGGGTGACCTTGGGCCAGTCATTCTCTCTCAGCCACAGGAAGAAGGTAAGGGCAAACCAATTCCAAAAAAGTTGCTAAGAAAACTGCAGAGACTAGTCCAGATAGTGATCAGGAGTCAACACTGCCTCAAAGGGACAACAACAACAACAACAACAACAATAATAACAGTAGTAGTAGTAGTAGTAATACATGAATAAGGATTGACAACAATTAAACCTACTTTAGCTGCTCATCCAAAAAATAATCAGAAATAGCCCCAAGCTTTAATACTGTCATTGAAAAAGAGCTCCTTTGTAATTAACTGCTGAACAGGATTTCTGATGACAACTATAACTGATGAGTAGGATAGGTGTGTATGAGGGATGCACTACATTTTTGGGAAAAGAACATTTGACTTTTGAGTAGCATGCTAAAGGCTTTCTCTCCAGAAGTTGGAAAAACAATTCCAATCTGCAGGCTTGGGATTTTTCAGCATACATCCTTGTAATGTTTTCTTTTCTTTTACTTGACATTTAGACATAGTAATGTTTTGATTGACTCAAAGGGTGGTTTGATTATGGTTTTTAACTGATTCTAAAATGTCAAAATATTTGGATATTATTTCTCAGTATTCGCACCAATTCTTGTGAAGGTGGGGGAATCTAAATGCTGCCCTAACCAATTTAGGGAAAGGAAGGGATAAAAATGTAATAAATAAATAGATGGCAATAAATCACATAAACAAGACATAAGCTTTCAGGCACATATGGAAGTAAGCTAAGTGTCATGATCACCGTTGTGATGTTTGCGACATCGTAACGGCTCGCATGACAAACCGCAAATGCATGCCAATGGCTGGAGAGGTGTGGGCGATAAACCCGACAAAGAAGGTAATGGGGTTGGGAGATCTACTGAACAAACAAGGTCCCATCGCCCGGTAATTGGCCATTGACGCCCCTGATAAAGAAAGGATCAGGGCGAGGTTCGGAAAGGCGCGTCCGGGCTTTCGAGGAATATCGAGGTCTAATCGCCCGGTAATGGACCATTACCTCGCAGGAAGATAAACAGGGTGATGCCCGGGGCGAATGGGGCTGGATGACCTTTCACCTATCAAGTCTTGATGGCCTGTCACTCCGTGGAACTCGTGGGGCACACCCTGGGAGTGTGGGGGTGGAGCGCTGTTTGGCGCGAGACTATTTAATTCAACTTTTGGCGCGCTTCCCTCACTCTCAGCTTTCTACTGGTGTGCATTCTATTCTAAATAAAAGCCAGAGCTTAAACTTAATTTAGAGTCTGAGTCTTTTATTTGATCTTAGGCATTCCTTACACTAAGGTATTCACCAACATAGAATCACAAAATAAAATTACAGAGTTAGAAGGAACCATTTGGTTAATGAATGCAACTCCCTTCTCAGTACAGAAATCTAAATTTATGATCTACTTTAGAATCTTCCCAGATAGCAGCATCAGACCATCTGGTCTATAGTTCCCTGCACCCTTTTCTCCCTCTTTGAAGGTGGGGATATTTGCTCTCCTCAATCATCTGGTACTTGTTCTGGGCTTTCTCAAAAATAAAACATAAAGATTTAGCCAGACTATCAGCAATCTTCTTTGGCTCCCTAGGATAAAATTGATCTTCCCAGGAGATGTGAACTCTTTTCAAAGTCAGTAGTAATCTCTGACCATGTTTCCAATAGGCTTGACCTGGAATACTGCTCCCTCAGTCAGGGGAAACACATATCTTTTTTATAACTGAGCAAAAGTAAGAATTCAATAGTTCTGCCTTTTTTCCTCTTTTGTACATCACATCTATGAATTTGGCCTACATCCAATTTGTGAGGATGAAACTGATGGGTTGCTGATTTTGCTCTTGAAAAGGATCTCCCACTAGGAGAGTTGTAAGAGGATTGCCACCAACTCCTAATGCCTACTATGAATTAAATAGCATTTCCCTTGATTTTTTAACACTGTGCTGTCACCTTAGAGAATCAGAGTGAGGGAGAAAGGCAGGCAACAAGCACCACAGAAGGCAGCTCAGCTGGATTCTTCCTCTCACAGGACCACTGATACCAACTGCTGTGTGGGAAGATGCCATAACATTCATTTGCTTTTAAGTAGTATTTATTGTATTCTGATCTATAATTGTTTGTACAAGCTGACACTGCTTGTAAGCTGTTTGGGGAGGATTGTTGCAACCACAATAGCAGCAATAATAACGCAGATTTTCCCACTAGCCCCCAAATGACAGCTCTTGCTATAGGTTCTTAGGAACTCTTGAAATGGGGGATGGGGACTCTTTTCAGTTTCACCCAGTTTCTCCTTTTTTCTAACTCTAAGTTTTTTTTATCTAATTTATCATAAACTTGTGATTTAGCAAAAAAAAGTACATATTGTTCTGAGAGACACATTTTGTAACCATTTCCCTACTTTGTGCACTTTTCACAAGGATATCTTCCTAATATAGTACATCTTTGTGTGTACTTCACTATCTTTTACACACTCCTACTCTTAAAGTTCTGGAAACCTCTGAAAAAACAAGAATTTGCAAATATGTCCATCCTCCTGCTTTTGAGTTAGAAGGCTGTCTATGAGAAGAGAGAAACAGTTGGATACAACTTTCAGAATTATCATATGTTAGAGTCTGTTTCATCAAATGCATCTGTTTAAATTGGACTGTTTACACTTCTTATATGCTTTACAGTGTACAGAAGGTATGTATTTATACTGTGTTAAGACTGGGATTTGGACAAAAAAAAGAAAATGGGGACTGAAAGTATGCAGGAATTCATTAATTCTTCATAGCAATGCTACCAGATATAAAGTTGCCCAACAAGCTGGGTTAGTGTTATGGAAAGTGGCCACAGGCCCATTTCTATTTTTGAATATATGCATATAAATTGCAGCAAGGCATACTATAGGCATTCCCATTGCTAACAAAAGAAGAAATGCATCTTCCCTCCCCTTGGGGAAAAAAAAATGGGAATGCCTATAGTATGCCTTGCTGCAATTTATATGCATATATTCAAAAATAGAAATAGTAATTATAATTTATTTATCAAACGTATATGGCTGCCCATCTCACACAGGGTGACTCTGGACAGTGTACAATAAAACAAACAATTAAAACATACTATAAAACCACTTAAAACACTTAAATAATTAAACATAAATAAGAACAAGATAGCGAGGGGGTTAAAATCAGAATCTTATACATGGTGCAGCCAACATGCTATCTCCCTGCTGCCAGGGGATCCCCAGGCCTGATGAAAAAAACATGTTTTGAGAGTTTTCTGGAACTCCATAAGGGTTGGAGCCAACCTCACCTCGGGGGGGGGGGTGAGGTTCCAAAGGGTGGGTGTCATGGCAGAAAAGGCTTGTCTCCTAGGTCCTGTCAGATGGAACTCCTTAGCAGACAGGACCCACAACCTGCCTCTCCTGCCAGATCTGATAAGGCAGGCAGATGTAAACAAGGAGAGGTGGTCCCTCAAATAACTTGGCTCCATGCCTTGAACTGCACCTGGAAGCAAACTGGTAACCAATGCAGCTCACGGAGCAGAGGTTTGAAGTGTGCCCTCCTAGGGGCACATATAACTGCCTGTGCCACTGCATTTTGCACCAGCTGAAGCATCTGAATACTCTTCAAGGGCAGCCCCACATTACTGAATACTCCTCAAGGGCAGCCCATGTTACAGTAGTCCACCCCATCCAGCACCAAAGATGATAAAGTCCCAGATCTGGAAGGCACAAAGACCCAAAGCCACTCAGTCTTGCCAAGGTTCAGTTGAAGCCTATTGTTCCCCATTCAGACCCCCATAGCCTCCAGGCACTGAGACAAGACATCAACAGCATTGCTTAGTTCCCCAGAGGCAGAGTTGTATAATAGGGTATCATCAGCATACTGATGATACCTCATCCCATGGCGACAAATGATCTCACAGTGGTTCCATGTAGATGTTAAATAGGAATAGAGAGAGTACCGAACCCTGCAAGACTCCATACAGTAGGGTCCATGGGTGGGACCTTTCACTCCTAATCAACACTAATAGGTACTGGCCCCTGAGGAAGAAAGAGAACCAGCACAATACTGTGCTACCCACTCCTAACCCACAGAGCTGATCCAGAAGGATACCATGGTCAATGGTACTGAAAGCCACTGAGAGGTTAAGAAGAGCGAGGATGGATGCACTACTGCCATCGTTCCTGCCAGGGATCATCCAAAAATGCAACCAATGCCATTTCTGTCCCATGTCCAGGCCTGAATCCTGACTGAAAGGGGTCCAGATAATCTACTTCATGCAGGGTCTGTTGAAGCTGGTGCACAACAACGTTCTCTGCAACCTTCCCTAAAAAAGAGAGTTGGACAATGGACAGAAGTTGTCCAGTATGATGAGATCCAGCGATGGCTTCTTGAGGAAGAGGCAAACCAATGCTTCCTTAAGAGATGAAGGAACAATCCTCTCAAGGATCAATTCACCACTGCAAGGCCAGCATTCTATCTGGGAATGAATTTGAGCTATTTTATCTGATAGATGCTCTGAAATTTCCTCCACACGGCCTTATAGGTGAATCTGTGTCCCTCCAGCCCAGAAGGGCTTGGGTCATCTGGAACAAGGCTGCCAGGCAGCAATTCACGGACGCAATAAGGGCAGAGAAGTATTGTTGCTTCACCACTCTTACTGCCACAAGGTAGGCCTTAATATCAGCTCTCACCCATGTTCGGTTGAGTTCATCCTTCACTGACCTCCAGCATGCTCTAGACGTCTCTTCTCCCATTTCATCTTCCTTAGTTCTTCCATAAACCATGGAGAGTGGTGGGATCCACGGGAAGATAGAGGTCAATGGGTACAATCCAATCCAAGGCCACAGCTGCCCTCTTATTCCAAGTGGTGACTAAGGCCTCAATTGGACCCTGCAATAGATCACTGGGAACAACTTCCAGCTCCCTATGGAACCCTTCCAGGTCTATCAGTCACTGGGAGGACTGATCTAATAGGTCCTGCCTCCCTGCAATTCAATTTGCACACCTGTATATAACATCTGAATATTGAAGGGAAAGCTATGAAGAAGTGACCTATATGCCTGCCTGTGTAGCCTGCTAGCAACTCTTAATGGGCAATTTCAAAGTCCCTGCTCAGCTTCATCAGGACCCTTTATCTCAAAACAGGATTACAACTAACACCTTTTCAAGCAGAAGACACTTTTAAATACAGGAATGACAGTCTTTCACACAACAAGAAGGATACTAGGCATATAGTATTTCCACATGTTAACTGTATTTCTTGCATATAAAGAGCCCAGGTTTGCTTTACTGGAATTTATTTTCCTATGAACTGCATATTTTCACTGAAGTGAAAACCATGTATAATGTCTGTAAAGTTGAAAATCTTGCATACCTCTAAAATGGTATATAAGCAGCAAACAAATAATCCCACAGTTAAAGCATCACTAGAAAAGAACTTTTGATATAATAAAGATGAGAGAGAGAGACTGCAAGGTCAGATAGTGGCTACTATATGTCATCATTTCCATTAGAGGTTCAAGAATACAATGATTATTTTGGTATGAAAGCATGTCAGGCTAGCTTTCAAGCTGAAAATGCATTTAGTTTTATATTTTGTGGATATAAATGCTTACTGCCACTAATGTTAATGAGGATTAAAAATGAAATGATAAAAAATGTGGTTGGATATTTAGAGAGCTTTTCAACAAAAATAGACATTAAGTATTTCAGAAATAAATTGTGGATAATCTCCACAAATTCAGGAACATTTTGTGGAATGATGTTGCTTCTTTATAAGACAGTCATATTCAATCAGAAGCACGACATATTTATATAAAGAAAGGGCCAACTCAAAGTTTACATAAGTATATTTCTTCAAGCACAGATTATAACATTGCACAACTATACATATAAAGGGAAGCAAGGTTAGTGGTAGCTAGCAAGAATAGGATTATACACTGATCTTCAGCTGATAGTGAAAGTGGGTATCACACTCCTGTGGTGATTGGCTTGTTTGTTGGTTTTAAAGGAGAAACAAGACAAGAAGGGAGAATAGTGAGGGTGAGAAACTCAGAAAGGAATGATTAAATTTTGAAGTCAATCTTATGATGATGTGTGGCATGATGTCTAAATAACTGGGCTATGAAACAAGGAGTCTTAATTTCATTCTAGCTTCTGCCATGAACTCAGGAGGTTAGAGCTCTGCCATTCAACTTCAGGCACCTCGTCTGCAATTGTGGGGATAATACCAACTTAGCTTACATGGATGGGTCAAGAACTGTGGAGAGAACGTATGTGAAGCATCTGTGACATCTAGAAGGCTGAAAAAGGTCTGGGCTGCAAGTGGGACTAAGTTCAAACAAGCAAAAAAAAAAAAAAGAATAGAGCTGCAATGATCCCAGTCAAAGAAAATCCACTTCCAAATGCTTTTTAGTCACATCTGAAGTTAATGAACTGTAACATGTAATTCCATGACCAGTTTCTAATCACTGGGAAATTTAGGACAAGAGAAAATATATGCTTTAGGGAAGGGGGCAGGATTGCAACTCAACAGAAAAAAGAAACGGAACCAGATAAAAGGAAATGAGAAAATAGAAAGAGACCACAGATGAAAGATGGCTAAATTAAGGTAATAACAACTTACAGGGGTTCCTGTACAATAAATATTGAGTAGTGTTTTGGTTTAAATCATTTTCAAAGTTCTGAATAAAGTTCTGTGATTTGTAACTCACCGTTTTGTTCACTTTTACACCACATAGCTGTGTAGCATGAAAACAGATTGCAAATACCTAAACAGCGTCAAACAATGACAGACTTTCATAAATAGCAAGCAAGATTAAAGCAAAACCCATTAGGCAAGAATGTCCAACCCCTACCTTTGAGTCATAATCTTATAAGCATCTGGCAGATAACAGCGGATATTCTCCATCTGAGCAGGATCTGAATCACAGATTTTATCATCTGTCCTGCCATAGTTGGCACTTTCAATCATGATAACATCTGTTCCTGGGCAGCGTAGTTCTATCGGGTAGCTTTCACAAGAGAGTTCCCTCCGGACCACTGCCATAGGAACGGGAGCACGACTAAAAGCTGTGGAAAGAAGAGAGATGCTTAGTAGAAACCACAGCCTCTAACAAAAATATTCCCCACAACCTACAGAAATGTCAGAGTCATTCTATGTAGCCTTCCAAACATACCTTTGAGCATATGAAGAGTATCTTCCACTCATCAGTGAATAACTGGAGAAGCTAACTTATGCAGCAGGCAAGAATTGAGAAGCAGGTTGCTTCATGTTAGGTCTGTACAGTGCTTCAGAGTACACAGAAGTGCAAATAGAGCACCTGGAAAATCACACTATTCCTGTAGGTGCTGCATTCATAATCTCATGCACTCCAAAGCACCTTTTCAGAACTGAATCCAAAGCATTGCACAGCCCTCTTAAGATGGATTTTCTTTATAAGACCTGAGCCCACAACCCTATCTTTTCACAATACTGATAAAAATACTCTCCTCAGTCCCCATCATTCCTCCCCTTTTTATAGCTTCTGCTTATCATCGCAGTGGAAGGAACCTATTTTGCATATTAATCTTCGTGTTCAGCACATTCCTGTAGGGTATTGATAACATAAGATTTAAGAAACCACTTCTGTTCTCAAATTTTGACTGTAGCAGCTTCCAGAAGTATGCTTGTAAGAAGCCAACCAAGTGTAAACATCTTTGATTTTCAAAAAGTAGTTCATAGGGAAGGAAAAGTTTCAAAAAATACTTTTTGTCTTCCTTCTTGTCTTGCATCACAGCACTTCAACTTATGTGACAGTTACAATTTTTGGAAAAGTGGCTTATTGTGCATCCAAAATAAAGACAATATAATCATAGTAGAAGCTCAGTTAATATAGAAGCCTGATGGATCAGGCTAAATGGTCACTAGTCCAGCATTCTGCTCCCCAAATAGTTGGTCAGATGCTTACAAAAAATTCTAAGGTCATGAGGGCAACCAAACTCTCCCACCTGCATTTCTGAACAGCTCACATTGAAAGGTCTATCCATAGTACAAGGTTATCATAACACTGATGTTGAGCACATAATTTCTTCCGTATCCATGCTGAGTTTCAAACCTTTTCTTACTAATATGAATGGGCTAGGAGAGGAGCAAGAATGAAATAAGATAAACCTCTAAATAAAATCAGGAACAATCTGAGAATGTTCCCTCTAGAGCAGGTTCTAAGAAACATGAAAATACTTGTTGAAGTGGGAGAGTTGTAAGGAAAGTGTTCATTTTTAGGATCAGTGGTGCCTGAAACAGTCAATATGATGCAGAGAATTGATGTTGGACTTTTAAGCATCATGGAAATAGACCTCTTCATCAATTTTGACATTCCTACCTCAGTGGCCCTTACTTCATGAAGATGATGGTGATGAATGATCCACATACAAAGATATAAAAACATAGTTATTGGGGATACAATATTTGATAGCATGTTTTAAACACAGCAACACAGAATTTAGCTACAATACAGATAATGTTAGCACTGGAGTCTGAAAATGGGAGCTTTATTTAATCAAAGTTTGTTTTCCCTCGATACTGCTTTAGAAGGAATTCCATATGTCCCTGTCAGGGCTGGCTTTAGGCCAAGACTGAGTAGGCACTGACCTAGGGTGCCAAAACCTAGAGAGCACTAACGCCAGCCCTCCTTCCAAATCTTTCTAAAAATGAAAATCTTCACATCAGTGGAATGGTGCCATCAATCAGTATGGTCTAGGGCAGCCTTTCTCAACCTTTGACCCTGGAGGAACCCTTGAAATATTTTTCAGGCCAAGGGGAACCTCTGCACATTCAGGCTCAAATAGAGGCCAGAAGTTACAAAATTATTATATTTGTTTCATGTGTAGGCCTGTATATATGCACTAACAGTGTTCTTAAACTAAAAATAATGAAACTTGCCTCTTTAATGTGAAGTTGCCCGAATTTGAAATAATTTTTTAAATAAATTGTGATCTCCCAGGGAACCCCTAGTGACCTCTCACAGAACCTTAGGGTTCCACAGAACCCTGGTTGAGAAACCCTGATCTAGGGGCACCATATATTCTTGAATCAGCACTGTTCCCTTAGAAATTGCAGTACAGCAGTACATGGGGAACTGCTTTGGTCTCTTCTCAACCACAAGGGTTTATCCAGTAGGAGTGTTGATGGTGATGCATGTCCAAAGAAATCCTTCCTCAGCCCAGGGTGTGTGAGAGGTGTTAAATATTTGGACAGCGCCCAAGCTCCTCTTGAAGTCCAGAATCTGCTGTTCTGGGTTAATCACCTCCATTATCAACTATCCTTTGCGAGAGTACATGCCTGGTCTTTTCATAATCCAGGGTAAGAAGCCCATAAAGTGCTTACTCAGACGTTATAGCATTCCTAAAGTAAGAGAATAGTCCTCCACTAATATAAAAACTAATAGGCCAGTGGAGAAAAGTTTTAGCTAATAATTAATCATCAGACTCCAGGCCTGAAGCTCTATTATATGCATTCTCAAAGATCTGAGAGGCAAGCTCTATACATCTTGGGGCAGCAAGAATGGCTCTCAAAAATTTGGCTTGTGCTACTTTAGTGGTATTCATTGCATAGATTCCCATCTATGTTCTGAATAAAATCAGAGCTAGTGTTTTGGTTTTAAAAAGTTTAAGGGTGGCAAGAACTAATTCTCTACTCTTGGAGAAAAAGAATTGCCTAATAATGGCAACAGATATTTTTCTTGGGATGAGTCTGTACATTATAATAAACTAAGACCAAATCAATCAATTTTTGTCCTTTGTCCCAAAATTGTACCCTTGGGTGTCAGGGTGTCCTTCAATTCATCAAGCATGAAAAGTGAGTATGCTGCAGAAAAACAGTTTCAGAAGCAGTCTATATTTCCAACAACACTGATTAGTTTCCTGTAAACAGCAGAGGCATTCATAGAAATAAAATGATGAGTGGCTGCAGCCTTGCTCAGAAGTGTGGCAACTGCCCAGAAAGAAAATAACACAAAACAAAATCAAGACAATAGAGATCAATATGGAAGGTTTGAGGGCAAGTGGGGAGGAGGCTTACTAGTATATTTTTGGGTAAAAGAGCATTTAGGAATTAGCCAAGCCCACTAAGACAGCTAATTTGTAATAATGCCTATACCATGGTCATGGATCAAAATTTCAAAGTTGCAAATCAGAGCTACAAATCTGTACAACTACTCCCTGTATCTCTGGACATTCTGGTGGGAAAATATACTAGACAACCCCATCTCACCTAATGAAAAGGTATTTTTTCTGAAAAAGACTGAAAGATGAGACAAACAAATAGGCTAGAAAGTCTCACACACATACATTTCATATGTTAGGTATGTGCAGCTTGTAACAGCTTGTTTTGTGTTGTTTTTGTGTTTTTGTATTCCTTGTTTTTAAATATTTTTAACAATTTGTAAACTGCCCAGAATCACTGGGAGTCTGCAGGACTATTTGTTTATCGATGTATTTATTTATTTATTATCCTTCTAACCACTAAAGATTGGAACAATCCAGCTAGAAAAATGTACAGTCATTAAAACTTTTTAAAGACAATCTTAAACTTATCTGTACAATTGTAGAGGCAGATGAACTACTACTAGAACTAAATGCCATGTAGAGAAAAATCTGCATTTTTCTCTACCATTTCTCATTCAATGTGATGAAAGAAAATTTACTTTCAACATTTCTTTGAAAGAAGAAGAGACGTTTAGTGAAATTCTGACGGCTGGAATGTGATGTCCTTGAAATTGCTTAATTACAAAGTAGCCAAGGGTTGGGTATGAATGTCTTGACTTTCACTGGGCATAATCATCTCTCCAGTGGTCTACAGCCTCTGTTGCTTTCCATGCTTTAATGATAACCCAGAGGAAGACATCAGCTGTTTGTTTATTTATTCATTTATTAGAAAAAAAATAACCCTAGGTAGCTAACAAACAGATATTGGCTAAGGAAGGACCATTCCCTGTTCTTAGTCCAGCATCCAGACAAACAGATATACAAACAAACAACAAAATAGCCAAGATTAAAAAACTCTTACACACCACTAAATGTCATAACCCCATCCTCTCAGAAGCACAGATGTTAGGCTCACCTAGAGTCAGGTCTTAACAGCCTTCTGGAAGGCAAGGAAGGGAGGGGCCCTCCATGTCTCGGTGGGGGGATGGTGTTCCATAAGGAAATATGCATAAAAGATAATTCCAGAGATATGTTGGCACCTGGGCTACAATGCTTTGTAAAACTCAAAACCATCAAATAGAGTTGGGTCAGACTACTGCATTTTTTCAAACTGGGAGTGTAGGTAGCCAGAAAGCTTCACAATGCTGAAGACCAGTAAAATAAACCAAGAGTGCCAGCAATAACCTAGTGTTCCAGCTTGAAGAATAAAGAAAGCAAAAGAGGAGCGGAGAGGAGAGGAGAGGAAAATTAATTTCCCTTCTGTACTTTGAAAATGAAATGGAAAAATAAAAGAACAGAAATTTAAGGCAGATTTATCAATCTGCCAATATGCATGTGGTGTATAAGTTATTTTTCCCCCAGCTAAATTAGAACAGAAACGTTGGAAATGTTCTGCCTCTTTAAGCAACTCTATTGACTTAGCATCAAGAGAATAACAATACATTTACAAGTTGGAAACACAGGGAAATTAATCCAGAGCTGACTCTCTTTGGCAAAGCCTGCGGTGTTCTGTGACAAGCATGGAGGCTAGCTTCTGAAGCTATGCCACGCGATTGGGGAGAAACGTAAGAGAATCCTGGGACAACCATTTCCTCACGGAGCTGTGAACTGACTGGTTTTCAAGTAGCTCTCCTCCTCTCCCCCTTCCAAGCAATGTCACATACCTCACGCCCATCTTCATTCTCCCCTCTATGTTAAGGAGACCCTTCCTGGTGGTCGGAAAAAGTGGCAAAGTGAAGCACTGCAGCAAAATCCGTACCTTGGATTGATTCCAGAGCTCTGTTTGTTAGCCAGCTGTTCCGGCAATCTGGATTATGCTTCAGGGCATCCAACGGCCATCTGTGTTTTGTGACAACTATTCAGGGGAGGGTATTTGAAATGGTAAGTTTTATCAATGTTTGTTCCAGTTTTACATCTTTGGCTTAAACATCAGCTGTTAGTAATTTCAGAAGTATAAAATCAACACTGCCTTTATACACTAAAACAGATTCAAAATCAATGGCACAAGTATCTAACAAGGCAGGCACAAGGGAGCACAAATTAAGAAACTGTTAATGTAAATTTATAAAGAAAATCAAACAGAAAAACCCTTCACTGCTCATTTGCTCTTTCTTGTGTTTTTTGTTGCAGCACCCTCGCAGTCATGTGATCACCATCTGCGCGCTTCACAGCTGGCTTCCAACAAGCAGAGTCAATGGAGAAGCCGGCACTGAAATTGCAAGTCACAGTCACATGTCTCATTTAATGACCACGGTGATTGTGATTCACTTAATGACTGCAGGGAAAAGTGATGTTGTTAAGTCTGGCACAGTCATGTGATGTCTCACTTAACAACCATGTCATGGTGGTTAAACGAAGACTACCTGTCCTTCATAATTATACTTTATAGAGTCCCTCTTCTGGGGGGAGATGGGTGGTGGCAAAATTTAAAAAATAAACAAACAAACAAACAAACAAACAAATAAATAAATAAATAAAAATAGTATGATTCCAGATACTGATACGAGTGGAACAATGTTGCTGTAGAGAGATGTAGATTTCATCTGTTTTGCTGTCTGTTGTGCAGGGCAGAACAGTGTTTCTTTCTGCAGTCTTGTATCTGTATTTTTTTAAATAAAAATTATTACATTTTTTAAAAAGGGGACAGAGTGGGATTGTACTTTAGAAAATGTACACGTAGCCAGGATGTTTGAGCCCTTCCTTTCCCTTCCCTCCCCCCCCCCCTCCAACCTTTGGGACACAGTGGCAAGCTCATAGGTGCCCAGTCTTCAGCTTTGTAACACTGCTGGAATACTATGTGACCACAAAATTCACAAGCAATTAGTTAGGGGGAAAAAAGCCAAGAGCCTGAACCACTTCATTTATTTTCTGATGGAGAGGAGAGGAGAGGAGAGGAGAGGAGAGGAGAGGAGAGGAGAGGCTTTAAGTAGGACTTCATTTCCACTAGATTCATCCATCATAGACCTACTGAGATCCAAAATTGACTTCTCTCTCAGGCAAATCGATAGTTTCTAACCAGCAATTTCAAAAGAGTGTTCTTTCTTGTGCTGAAGTTTCTCTACCCTAACAAAAAAGCTCCCCAGGCCCCCGTCTATCAGCTTATTTTGTTACATTAATAATACAGTCATTTAAAACGGTAAGTGGAAAAGTAATTTGGATCATATAACATAGCTGACGGGTACTAAACCTCTGATGTGGCTGCTGAGATTGGATATTAGGGCTAACAGTTGTGTATATGTATATGTGTGTGTGTGTGTATGTGTATGTACAGTATGTATGTGTGTATACACACACACACACACAGAGAGAGTTTTGTGAGAGCCAGTGTGGTGTAGTGGTTAAGATGCTGGACTAGGAACAGGGAATGGTCCTTCCTTAGCCACTTTGAGCCAGTCACCCTCTCTCAGCCCTAGGCTGCAAAGTCAATAAACAGCTATAAACCTCCATCTGCCAACCCATGTTGAATCAGTGTGGGAAATTATTGTCTATAACCTTTAATGAAGTGGATCCTGGAGTGGATTGATTCAGGATAATAATAATAATAATAATAATAATAATAATAATAATAATAATAATAAATGTTACAACATACTGTACACACAAAACCCATCTGAAATTATATAGGCTTAAAACTAAGTTCATTAACAACTAAGCTATAACAGAATATAGCTTAGGAGCATGTTGATTAACATATCTTATTAATTTGCTGGACTATCTAACATTTTCAAAACTTTTCAGAAAAGAAAATTCTTCAGATGAGAACCAAGTTAACAAACAGCACAAATCCTTACACAGGTAGACAGTTCTTGTGAATTGCATAAATTCCTTTACTTAAATTCATTTGCATAACTGCATTTACTAGAAATAGTCAGAACTGATTAGCACATTGAGGTTTTAAAAATTTAAAAATAAATCTTGTGAAAAGCCAGTGCTGAGAAAAACGTCTTAATCAAATGAGATACCGTGTTCTACCAACCAATGTAAGGTGAGGTTTCTTAACCGCTATTGCTACTGAGAGTCCTCATGTCTTCAGTTAAACTCTCAGTTTAGAAAGCAGTCTAACCAATTAAAAAAATGGTGAACTGCAATGCTGAAGCAGCTCAAGACACACTTTTGTGTATTCTTGTCACAATAAATAATGTCTCACAATGGCCAAATTGGCTCTCTATTTTTGGTATACCGGATAGCTCTGACCTAGATTACTGTTTCATGCATGCCTTCTCTAATGCTCAGTAGGCTGACATAATGTAGTGCAGCCAGCAGTTCATTTTGCTCAGGTCTCTTCTACAAAAGCCAACCATCATTGAGTTCAACCTGAAATTAACTTTACCCAAAGCACTCAGGAATGTATCCTCTACTTCATATATAAATCTTCTTCTTCACCCTGGTGTTTTCCCTCAGGTGCAGGGTCCACTTTTCAGATCAACGAATGCCATTTCATGCAATTGAATGCAGCGACCAGGACCAGCTGGATGATTTTCATGTCCATGTTGTGTCCTGCCACCTTTGCTTTGGTCTTCTGTTTACCATCGGTGTTAAAGTGGTAGGCGGTCAGGTGGCAGCATGGGGTGCTGCTTGTAGAATGTGGCCATGCTATTGGAGGCATTTTTCCTGCGTTTCCTCCATGGCATGTAAAGAGTGCTCAGCACTTTAGATGGTTGGCCAGCACTCAGTGCCATACAGTGCTACTGGGTGGACCATCGTTCTATACAGTTTTGATTTTAGGTGAGTTGGCATGCGCCTATCACACAGCACTCCAGTGATCTCCTTCCAATGCAACCATGTTGCGTTCACCCTCATGCGTACTTCCTCATTCATGCTGCCGTCACTTTGCAAATAGGATCCTAAATAATGGAAGGAGTTTGTCTTCACTAAATCTTTGCCACTGACCTGAATGGTGGAGGTGCTCATGCTAGTCTCTAGATACTCAGTCTTCTTGATACTGAGGTGCAAAATGAATTGGCTAAGTTGGTTGTTCTATGTCTGAACACAGAGCTGCAGTTTTTCCCGGGTGGTAGCTGCACAGAGCAAGGCCCAGGGGGCACTGTGATGCAGGTCTTGCGTGATGGTATCCATGAAGAGAATGAACAGCAATGGCAATAATGCCGGGCCTTGGTGCACACCAACTTTCACAGGAAAGCAGTTGGAAAGGCCGTCAGCACATCTCACTTGGCTGCTGGTATTAACGTAAAGCATCTGGACCCATTTTATGAGAAGCTCGGGCACACCATGGACATGTCAGCACGTGCCATATCAGCTGATGCGGAACACAGTCAAAAGCTTTTTCTAGTTGAAGAAAGTGTAATGACTTCTTCTTTTCTCTATGCATCTCCATGAGCATGCGAGCTGCAAAAATGGCGTTGGTGGTACTCAAACCTTTGACAAAACCACACTGGTTGATACTGATTTCAACAATGTCACAAAGGTGCTGGTTAAGGATCCAGTCAAAAATTTTCATGGTGTGCGACAGGAGGTGGATTAGTTGGTAGTTGGAGCAGTCCTTTGTTCTTGAAGAGGGAAACTATGATACTCGTGGCCCATTCAGCAGCTGCATGGCCAGAATTCATAATGGCATTGAAGAAGTTTGTCAGTCTGCGAAGTTCTTTCAGCTTCCAGACGTCTGCTGGTAGATTGTCCAGGCCAGGTGCTTTTGAATTCTTCATGCCGCTTTGGTAACCTCTTCAGATGTAATGCACAGGACTGGGCCAGTGTTAGCTGAGCCATCAGGAATTGGCGGGTGTGGAAATTCAACATTAGAGATTTGATCAAGTGCTGCTGCCAGCATTTCAGGATTTTGAGCTTATCCTTCAGTTGCCATCCATTTTGATCCTTAACACACATGTAGTGTTCAATGTCTTTTGCTGCCTTGGTATGCATTTTTGCTAGTCAATAGATGTTTTTCTTGCCTTCCTTTGTGTCCAGTTGTTCATATAAGTCCCAGTAGTTATTGGCTTTGGCCTCTGTGACAGCTTTCTTTGCCGTTCTTCTTGCAGTGATGTACTTTTGCCAATTTTTGTTGGTTTCCTGCACATACCAGTTCTTGGAAGTCATTTTCTTTTCCTGTACTTTCTGCACTTGCTCCATCCAGAGCCACACCTGCTTGTCGATTCAATGACAACCTGGTCTTGTAGTACCTAGGGTTATTCTTGCAGCAGTCCATGTGGTGTCAATCGAACCTGTGCAAATGTGATGTGGTTAATAATGGTTGTCTTGTGGTCTGATAGCTTCCACCACTTGATTTTCTCTGGACCCATCATGCTTCCACCACTCTTTGCATGCTTGCTGATCTTCATATTGGCAATGAGCATCTTGTGTTGCAGGGCAAGGCAATCAGAAGGAATGACCTTTATGTCCATGATAGTGGGGAAGTCACATCATTGCACGAGGACAAAATCAATCTGGCTGTTATCAGACCAAGTGGCTGATGAGCTTTTTGAAGAATGTATTGGTGATGATGAGGTCATTTGCCTCGGAAAAGTCCAGGACTCACTGTCCATCATCATTTCCCATAACATATTCATTGCTGTCATGAAAATTGTAGCCTTTGTGCGCACGTCCAACATGTCCATTTAGGTCACCACAGAGAAGCCGCAAGTCTTCTTGTGGGCATGTAGAGACACAATCTTGTAGTTTCATCCAAGACTGTTCTTTCTCTTCTTTGTCACATCCAGTTTTGGGGGCATAGGCCGAGAAAACATGTAATTGATGGGCAGCAGCACTGATGACAGTTAACATGAGGTGGTTGGAGTGACGATGGACCTCAGCAACATGGCTAAGCAGGTCAGTACCTACTATGATAGTCATGCTTTTGTTGTTGGACACACCATGGTAGATTAGTTTGTATCCTTCACCAATGTCATGAGACTTTTGGCCTTTCCAACGCATCTCTTGTGGGCATGAGATATCCACCTTGCATCACTTTAGCATTTCTGCAAGTTCATGGCTGCATCCAGTCAAGCTGCTGATGTTCAGTGGGCAGTGTGTAATTGTGAAGTTTGAGCTAGCTTCTTTAGCTGGTTCCACCCTTGAACCAGTAGCCTTTGCTCACTTGTTGTGGCGGTCAAGTGAGGCTGATGTGCGTCACCTCTGGGGGATGCCCTAGCATTGTTCAACATTGCATATGGCTGTTGATCCATTAGTTGCAACAGAAATTGTCACTCAAGCCTGAAGTCGGTTGGTCTGTTTTCAGCTCAGCACCACCCTTGCAGGAGGAGTTTCCAGCAGCACCAAGTGGGAGGAGTAGACCTCACTGCCACTGTATTTCATATACAAATAATGATTTAAATTACACTGCCAGAAATTTCTCAAGCCCACTTCTCTGGTGCTTTCTACCTATTCTTTTTAATAGTTGCCATCTTTCATTTCACTTGTTTCCATGTTGTAAGGGAAAGAATCAAATCTTACAACAATGTAAAGATCTAAAGTACTATACATCAAGTATAGAATAATATTTTGGATTTATGTATACTTCTGAATGCATTATATTCCAAATGAACTGAGATGTTGTAAAGGAAATATACAAAAAGCAAACTTGTCCTGTATCCCTACTATTCTTTCAATCTGCTAACATTGGCTTAATGTCTGCAGGGTACAGTGACTACTTCTACAGCAATGTTAAATAGTAATGGCACCATTATCAACTAAATGGAACAAAATCCATTATTGGACTTTTCTCTCAATGGCCATGCACCTAATATACACATAATATAAACAATGCAAAGTTATGTAACTGTACGTTCATTAATACCGGTTTGGAGAGTTACAGATTATCTTTAGTCATGAGATATAACACTGGGACATTAGAAGAAAACAGTGTTAAAATACAAATCATAGGAATATAAAAAAGTCAAGAACTAAAACATTGGACCTGGGGTCCATGAAATCCAGTACGTATTTCTTTATCTGTGTCTATAGGTTGTGGCATAAGCAACAAGGCCTTTTTCAGTGATCTGTGTAAAGACCACATAAATGTACAGCAATTTGCCATGTTACTTAGGAATTTGGATGAATAGCAAGACTTTGACTCTGGCTTGGCAGCTATTAAAAAGGTCAGTACAATTATTCAACACTACAGTCATTGGTTAGCCCCATATAAAACACATTGTAATGGTTTAAATGAGTTTCCCAATGCATGTTATCCATGCCATGAACATTTATATTTAATATACCACCAGAAGGTAATAATGCTTCTTGCCACAGAGGCCAGCTAGGTCTCTAAGGAAAACAGTGACTCTGGTACCTATTTTCTCTCTAGAAAGGTAACCAATCATGCAACAAACTCCTCAATTCCATCTACCCACAGAGTATCACAATTTAGCCACAGTTTGTTCATTCATCAAACATGACACCATGCCTAGTCACTGCATCAGAATTTTCATAGTCTTCTCTTGATTCAGGTGTTACCAGAGAAACAGAGCTAGATGTCATCAGCTTACTGAAGAAACTTTGCCTCTAAACTTCTAATGACTGCTACAAGTGTCTTCATACAGATGTTGAATAAAAATAAAGTCAAGGAAAAAAAATCCCAAATCATTCCATAGCATTATTTATTTTATATTTAAACTGACTTTCTAGACAAACAGGATGATCAATGTAGCTAATGCACACTATCATAAAGTAATAAATTAAAACAAACCAGTTAATATATTACTGAAAGTATATTTTAACTGCTCCACTGTCCTTGCAGAGATTCATACCAGTAGCCAGTCTAAGACAAAATCACCCAGTGCTCCTCTACCCTCAGACCTATGATTTTCTCCAGGAAGAATATGAAATCATGTCTGTGTCTTGCTGCATACACTGGGGCAGATTTAACTGGCTGATTAAAAATTGAGCAACCTCAACATGAACAACAAGTCTAGGACAATCCAACAGCATCTCAAATATTACTTCAGGGAATTCAGTCTGGAGGAATGTTAAGACTGGATAGTACTTCAGCATGACCCCAGTAAACCAAATGCAGCAGCAACCAGTTGAAATAAGCAGACCAAGAAAATATTGCTTACTTACTGCTGCTATTCTACCTCCTTACCTTCCAGGTGCACTCTGTGTCCTCAGAGTAACCATTCTAGATGCATGGAGCTTTCCCCTCACTCAGGTCTTTGTGTAAACACACCAGGCAGACATTTTAATCCAGAATCAAATCCCGGATGATAGGACCCCCAACTGATCTACTATTAAAAAGCAACAGCTTTAGCTAGAGGGTTATCTTCTTTGTCACTGTGACTTCCTTAGTAGGACACTTAGCAGCCTGCAGTGGTCAGATCAGTGTCTTCAACATACTTCCTCCTGACAGTAATCATTTCAATGACTATTCCCAAATTTCCTTCAGTTCACTGCCACATGTGTAAACACAACATAGCATATTTCTCCATCACAGGACGGAAGAAAAGCAGCAGCAAAGCTTGTCCCCTCTGTACATACGTAACAGAAAACCAAGAAAGCAGACACACCGAAAATAAAAAAGGAACCTTTGATGTCAAATGAGTCTTGGTAGAAAACGAGACTGTTTGTAAATCCCCAGAGGGTTCCCATGAAGATGTTTACATATGAATTGCCTTATCAACTCTTATTATTTTTATGAACATTGGGCAATAAAGATAACCCTTGCTATGATGTTTCCCTGAAAAAAAAATCCTTTATTAATGTTACTTTATTTTTCTATATTATTTAACCTGTTCATGTTGTATTTGGAAGATATGTGTATTTCATATATTGATCAACATATTATAAAAGTATTTGAGATATCATATTGTAAAAATATTTACATATTCAGTCGTATGTAGAGCTTCAGCAATCCTGTCTGGCAAAGAAAGCTGGCAGAACAGGAATTATTTTCCCTGGAAATAAAATGTACTGTTTTTATGCTACAGAGTTCGTCCTTGTAGATAAGCAGAAATTTGTTTTTTTTTAAAAAAATCCTATTAAATAGGAAACATTTCATTTCAAAAATGTTGTCAGAAACTCTCATGTAGTCTAATAAAAAGTGGCACATTTTCTAATTCCTGTAGAAGATATTCTTATTCTTATTACCTACGGTTCAAAAAAAAAAAAGAGTTCTGTTTCCTTAAGGAGCCACTGTAATTGATTCAAGGTTTATGTCTATTGCTACAGAAGCAGAAGCTATTTGTTACTTCCATGCTAAAGCTCAAAGAAATAAACAAAATGTGTTTGAATTCACAGTACAGAAATGCAAATTTCATTTAATAGGTATACAGACCCCTGGTGGGATTATTCCCATAATTGGAATATAGCAATTTATTCAAAGAAACAAAAGGAATAGACAGGAGTTATAGAGAAGGGCACAAGGGGTTAAATGTCACCATGTAAACAATGACATCATTATGCAAATACTACAACTTATATACATATGTCAGACACTGTGACACAAGTATATAACTGCAGTGTTTCTGTGTGCTCTGCACAGAACATGAATTAGTATTAATTCCTTTAGATATTATTTATCAAATAATATCTAAATTCCTTTAGATATTATTTATTCCTTTAGATATTATTTATCATATAAAAGCAGAAACTCTTGAAAGGAATATGAATGTTAAGAAAATTGTTTCACTCACTCTGTGTTCAATATTTATCCTGACTGTAATCTTGAATTCAGGTCTGTTTTGCTAGAAACAAGTGTGCAGTGTTTCTATGGTGATAATTTTTAATATGCCTCTGAGCCTTCTGCCAATAAAAATATCTGTGGTAAAATGAACATTGATTATTAAAAAAAAAGGTAGAGGGCAGAAAAAGTTGGAAACCAAACTACAAGAATGGTATAAGGGGCCAAACTCAGGTACAGTCATTATTCACATCTGCACCTTTCCCCCCATCTCATCCGGGACAGGAGGAGGCGTACATTTTTAGGAGTCATGCATGGAGTGGAGTAGAACCCCCTTCCATTTCATATCTCTGAGATCTCTTATTCAAATGCTACTGCTGCTTTGTCTTAAATGAGGAATTGTTACAGAAGATATCCTGCAAATTATAGTTTTAAAGATTCAGTACCCCGCCCAAACCCCGTACCCCTTTTTTCCTTCTGAAATCCTGCACCTTCCTCCAGAGCTATCTTCCAAAACCAGCTAGAGAATGTGCCTTTAAAAATTAATAGGTATTATTATGAACGGGGAAGTAAGATGTAGTGGGCTATGAGACAGGAAGAAGAGCCACAGTCAGGGCAATGGTCAGGTAAGAGATATCTAAGCTCACCAAAGAATGACGGTGGAGAAAGCATCTCGGAAGGGACCCTCCCTAATTCTCTGGAAAGTAAAAACAAGGGATTTCAGACTGACAAAATTCTGTCATTGCAGCCTTATAATAAAGGTAGCGTTAGTACTCATGGTTTTGGTTTCTTGTGTCAGCTACCGCGAAGGGCTGACATAAGGTCAGAAATAAGTCATTCTCTCTCAGAACCAATCAGAAGCAGGAAAACGCCTCAGATGATTTTTTTTTTTTAAAAAGAACAAGGCAGTTGTGTTTTGTCTTTGTTTTGAATTTTTTTTTCTTAAGGGAGGAACCTTTCTCCTACAGCTGGATAAATGTCAGGTAAGAAAGAAACCTGAATTCAAAATTGCTGGAAGGGAGATATAGTAATAAGTAGGTAAGTAAATCAAGCTCTCTAAGACTATATGAGAAATTAGAATTTTGGCTATGTATATTGAAAATCATCTGAGTTGTACTGACTTCTTTATTTGCCTTTGTTATCCTGTATCCTATTTCCTTCTGTTCTTGTTCTCTATGTACAATCTTGTCTGGAAAGCCAGTCAGTTGAGACAAATCTCTTCAAGTTAGTTGTGCAATTTTCCTTTTTGTTTTCTCCCTTTGACTTTCACTCTCATTAATTGCCTAACCTTGTTATCCATAATAAAAGCCTTGAATTTCTTTACTGAATCATCCCACTCATTCTGTTACATTGACCACCAGGAGGCACTGTGTGACTGGTTTCATCCTTATTGGGAGCATTCTTCATTCCCATTAAGCTAAGCACCTTGGAAGAGCCAGGGGACATTTGCTACTCAGCTGCTTGACAAGTAAACCAGTCCAGAGAGGGATTGGTTCTGGAATAGAATGAATGGTGGCAGCTGAACAAACAGGAGTGAGAGAGGATTCAATAAGATGATTGTGGGTGAAGGATCTACAGTATCTTCATGAGTGCCACCACTTCCTTGTGCATTTTTGTGAAAGCACATAACCATTATACAATCGTAAAAAATAACTTCAGAATGGATCCTAAAAGAACAGATAGAACAGTTCAAATTTTAAAGCATTCTTGATTGATAGAAACGGGTAAGTTTTATATGAGGAAGACAGAATACAGAAATGTACAAAAGGAAAATTATACTCCTAGTATTCTAGGAATATTTTTCTTCAGCATGATTACATACAGTACTTCAGTGTACACAGAAATGATAAGACAAATGCTCATGCAAATGAAGTCCTCTTTTTGCCTCTTTTTAATCCAAAATTGTGCGTGTGTGGGAGTGTATGGGTGTGTGATGGCTAATATTATTAGGGCTGGCATGTTTTGAAGATAATTTAAAAGAGAGCTTCAAAACATAAAGGAGCATGAGTCCAACATCTTTCTAAAGCATCCTGGTTTGTTTTCATGGTTTTGCTTTAAGGACTCGCTTTAAAGATGCAGCTATTTTAATGAGACAGCTTAGCAAAAAGCTTGAAAAAAGTCCTATTAAAACAGATCATACTTTTTCCCCTTTAATTACAGAGGAATTTTTCTGGAAGTGGGAAAATTAATCTATCAGTTCCTCACTTTTAGGACTAACACAGTTTTCAGAGTAGACAAGTAAAATACAGGAATTAAAGTCAATGAAATAATGGCTAATACACACTACCAAGGCCATAGTGCACTCTACTCATGTTCAAATGAAGGCCACTTGTCTATTTATGGTTGTAAAGTACTGGTACTGACACAGTGAATTAACTAACATTGTTGCTTTAGGCCATGCAGCTTAGATGCTCCTTTGCTCTAAAGAAACCCTGCTGCAAGTCTGTGACTTGACTGGAATAACATGGCCTGACTGAGTCAATAATTCCCCACAGCAGTGAACTGAGCCCTATCCGTTTAATTACAGAGGAGCAAGTCAGTTACGCAGTAAGCATTTTTAAAGTCCTCCCAGCCATCACAACAGAAGCTGAGCAGCTGTCAAATCTTGGCTTTTGGGGGGGTGGGGGCAAATGAGGAAAAGTAAAAAAAAAAAAAATGCCCAACAACTAGTGGAAACCTGATTGGGATTAGCAGCACTGTGGATGAAGCTGGATGGTAGTGTACCCACCCCCTTTCTGCCTCTTTTCCACCTGCATTTAGAGGATATAAAGTAAAAAAGCGACAGAGCACCTAAAACATTCTGTCTTCTCCAGAACTTTACTTCTTTGAGAAGTAGGGAGACAGATGTAACACTTTATTAAACCTCTCAGACCAATTTGTATGACACATTAACCAAGGAGAGTTAATTTAGCTCCAAATAGCAACCTGGGATTAGTCGACAGGGTTATAGGTAATATCCTTGATGCAGCTGAGTGGAAAACTCCCTTGACCTAGTTGTGTGTGTCATATGAACAGACCTGTTTCCAGAGAACCAGCAGTCAGCAATGGCCAAGGTATGAAAGACAATACAAAGACATATTAAATCAAGTTATGACCCTTGTACCCCAATATTCCTCCCTTCTGCTCTCCACAGAACCATATTGTTGGAAAGGCCCACATAAGCCACTGAGTCTTACCCTTGGTTCACTGGGAGAAACCAGATGAAAAATTCCCCGAAAGATGGCAGTTCGGTGAAGGGGAACTGTCTCTAGGTAATTCCCTCCATTATTCAACTTAACAGTATGTTTTTCTGACACTCATTACTCCAACATTCATTCCAACATATAGCTCCCAATGCAATTATCCTTGTTGCCTTTCTTTACATCTGTTCCAGTTTGATCAAATTAAGTGCTCCCCAAACCTGGATATGTTATCAGCCCAGGCCTGCACATAGCAGTCCTACTGTTGTTGAGTACAGATCTGATCAGACAGGGAAAGAGTCTCCCTTCTGACCCCAGTAGTCTCACAGGGTGATGGACCACATCTCAGGGGAAAGTGCCCAGTGTTTCCCAGAAGCAGAATGGAGGTGGAAAGCAGGGCATAGGTTACAAATATTCTGGGTTATATGCCAGTGAAGTTGTATGTGATGCCAGAGTACTTGGGTTTGCAACTGTCTGAGTTTGCAGAGTATTCTGGGTTATATGCCAGTGAAGTTGCATGTGATGCCAGAGTCTACTTGGGTTTGCAAACTGTCTGAGTTTGCAGAGTAACAGAAATGACTAAATCTTAGTTTATAGTTCCACATGTCTAGGGTTGATTCCATTTGATTTCTGGGTGCCCCTTGAAGTTAGGACTCATTGTTTGAGTGACTCCTTTTTTGACAACCCAGATATGGAATCTTTAGGGTACCTTGCTGCAAAAAACTCCACAAATTCCTTAAGTCTTCCACTGATATCCAAACAGCGATGCTGTCTGCATTAAATCAAGTCTGTCTGAGTATCCATGGAAGACTCAAGGAATTGCAGCAGAGTAAAGGAAGGAAAGGAAGAAACCACTATTCACTTTTGTTCCCTCTTCCTACATCCTCACATAAGAGATGTCAGAAGTTGAGGATATTTGCTAACAGGTTTGCACATTATTACATCTGATAGTCCCGCTTTAAACTGGTAAAGGAAGCCTCTTTTTCATGCCAGGCAACATCCTAAACTAACAGCTGAAAGTCAGTAAAACTGCACTGAGCGCTTACCTCCCTGGAAGTGAAGGGCTTCACAGTAGGTGACCACTTGTTTCATATTAATCCTCAGGTGGGAAGGCAGTTACTCAGTCATGAAGGTTTGTGGCTGCTGAAGCTGCTCTATCCATGACTGCCAGAACTTGGGCCAGGATTGGTATGGGACCTACTGACTGTGATCAATTTTGTCCTGCCCAGTGGTTACCTGGTTCATTTTGGAGTACTTGATCCATCTGGGTCACAACTTGATTCTTATATTGGAGCAAGACATTGGTGACCTGACTGACAGTTAACAGGGTCGCAAGAGACTCTGTAACCATTTTTTTAACTTTGGAGTCAAGGCAGAGGCTCTTCTGTAACACTGAGAATCTTGGTAGTCAGATTCTGCTTTCAGAAGTCATGCCAAGCATGGCAATAAATCTTGACTTTCCAGACACTAATCCAGAATTCTGGAATTTACTTATAGCAGAAACTCAGATGAGACACAATCAGATATGTCGCTTCATTGCAGATAAGATAGAAGCCATATAACACACAAAATATCAAAAAACAGAAATCAAGTTCTATGTACATGTTTGCCTCTTGTCTTTTCAAGGCAATGACAACTTTGCCATTCTCGTCCTGGCCTTGAAACTGGGAGATACTTGCTCAAAATTTATACAATAGTTCCACCTAGCCTGCTACTTTCTGGCTCACCAGTTTCAACATTTATAACTCTTATCAGGGAAGATAAAGAGAAAATAAGATCTAATGAAATCCTCATTTGCTGTAGTTCTAAATACATTCTAAATTCATAAATAAGTAAGTTCTAAATTCATCTATTATTAGTTCCCCTGCCTTTACCTTACTAGCGAGTGCAACTGATATATTCCCAATGGTCATCAGCTTCCCTGGGAAATAAGGCAAGACTTAACTCAAGCACAACAGAAGCATTGTTGATCAGTAGAAAATTTTATTCAAAGATAAGTATACTGCCTGTTTTAAAAGGGATTCCAATCTTCTCAAAAGGTTGGATTCACAGCCATGGGTAATCCTCAATTTAAGTTATCAAATCTGCTCTGATCACAATTAACATTATATAAACATCAGTTGTTCCTCCCGCTGTACTCTTTTCTAGTAGAAATAAAAAAATCCCCCATAATATTTTACTTCTGGACATGCATTTCTGATTTCTTCAGAAAAGAACACTTGCTGTTGTCAAGTAATCTAATACATCTAGATTGTTAGCAAGATATGGTTAACAAAATAAAAGAAAATAATCTATCTGAAAAACCCTTTCCCCCATTGTTTCAAGAAATTGGTAGCAAAATCTGTGCTGTTAATTTCAAAGTTGCAAATTGGAAGGAGTTGGAAATTTTCAGTCCCAGAAAACACCACATATGGATGAAAACCAGTATTATTTAATGTACTTACCATGGACTGTAGATACCAAGAGAATTGTGAAGAACAGCAGCAACTGTGATGACCACATGACTGTGGCCCAAAATTTAAGATTACTTCAACAATGGAAGTTCTCAGAAGAAAAATATCAAGAGTTCTCTCTGCTGGTAATCCTCCCAGGGATATTCACTTTAACTGCAATTCAGTGAAGCAGGGGTAGAACAGAACAGACTAGCTCTAAAACCAACACCTTCAACAAATGTCCAAAACTCAAAACCTAGAAATAAAAATAAAAGTTACAATTAATTTAAAAAGTAGCTGTTGTTACTCAATTCAACATGATCACTGTAACATCTGGTTTAAAATTGTATCAAGAAGTCAAGAGCACATTCAGACATTTGTGATTTGGTTTGATAGTTAGAACAAGAAACATGCCAAGATCAAACAGTATTGTGCTGGTTTCATAATATATATGATTGTATGTTCCAGAGAACCTTGACATTTTGGATTTAAATACATGTGATTTGTTAGCATTGCCATGACACTTTGGCTGCAAGAGATTTGAGAACAGCCAGGAATGAGACAGATTAAATAGTTGGAGATGGGGTGAGAGAGTAATTAATTTAGGTATATGTGCCCTGAAGTGATTATATTAAAGTACCTTGAGATAAATTCAGATTCTTATCAAACTATCAATATATTATCCTTATGAGATAAGCCTTAGGAGGATTTTTAAACAGTCAATTCAAAACTTTATCAGCATGGACCAATGCTAAATGTATTCCAGTTTTAAAAGTCACCAGATTAAAGCAATACTTTTGTTACTATCTCCTTTATTCTGCATCTCTTTATTTTACTGTCTTTTAGACAACTGTCTTAATCAGTCAAGTAATTAGAAACTTATTTTCTTTTTTTATTCAACTGTTATGGTATATCCCATTATGAATCCAGATACAGGTATTTGTAGAAGGATGGTTTCATCAGAAAGACAAAATGAGCATTCCAATGTTGTGATCAGTTTCCACCCCTTATTTGTATGTGTGCAATGTCATAATGCATGTATCAAAGGGGTGGAGTTTGCATCATGAAATCACAACAATTGTTTCATCATTTGCCCTATCAGTGTTATAACTGGCATCATCTACTAGGAAATGGTGAGACCACATAGTCAGAAGTGGCCTTCTATTCTGCATCAACATGAAATGTTGACTGTTTTGCCTATAAATACTTTCATTCATTCATAATGATGAAATGTGCTTTTGTTGATGGAGGGTTTTTACATAATTATTTTAGAAATAATTTTATAGTAATTGGAAGAATTATTGAGAAAAAAAGATCTTGAAAATTATGGAGGGAAAAAAAACAGTGTCACACCAAAAATGTTATTACTTGGGTTTTAAAGGTAAAGGTAAAGGTTTCCCTTGATGTAAAGTCCAGTCGAATCCGACTCTAGGGGGCGGTGCTCATCTCCGTTTCTAAGCCTTGGAGCCGGCGTTGTCATAGACACTTCCGGGTCATGTGGCCAGCATGACGACTCGGAACGCTGTTACCTTCCCGCCGAAGCGGTACCTATTGATCTACTCACATTTGCATGTTTTCGAACTGCTAGGTGAGCAGGAGCTGAGATTAACAACGGGAGCTCACCCCGCCGCGCGGTTTCGAACCGCCGACCTTCCGATCGACAGCTCAGCGGTTTAACCCGCAGCGCCACCGCGTCCCCTATTACTTGGGTTTTACTGTATAGAAAAACCACGCAGGTACATTAAATGAAAATTTAAGAGAAATATGTACAACGAAATCAGATAGTGGAAACCTTTTGAAGTATATTATTTCTGTAACAAAATTTCTTTCAGAAAGAAGACTTCCATTCTGTTATGAGAATCCTACAACAAAACTTATTTGGGATTCCTGGGATTTATTACCCAGTTTGACTCTTGAGCAGCACCACAGAGAATATGGAATTTAAGGAAAGAGCCATGCTTCATATTTTTACTAACAGATATGTGATAAACTGATTGAGCTAATGAGGAATTAAGTTTGCATGTAAACCTTTCAGGGCATAGGCATCTTCAGGGGTGTCAAATTGTTAGAATGTATGCTGTGACGTGACGACTGTGCCATTTTGTACTTGGGTAATGACATCACACTCAAGTCTGTATGGGGCAGAGTTTGTATCATGATGCAAGTTTTATCATTTGCCTCCCTAGTGGGAATGCCCATGATTCAGGTTTAAAAAGTGCAGTGTTTTTCTCCTATTGTTAGTATATTGATGGGTACAGTCATTTTTATATACAGTAGAACACTGATGTATCATTTTTCAACACTACCTCAATGAAGAAGGAGTGATTTTTGTGCTTTGTGATAATTGGCAACCACACCAGAATAAACCTGTATGAAATCATCATTAGCATTCTTCAAAAGTATGTACTTGATTTCAGTAACAGCAGACATATGATAAATGAGTGGGCAATAAAACAACAACAACAAATAATAAAACACAGCATGAATAACCAAGCTGTATTTGTGCCTTACGCTGGACATTTCCTTAACCTGATTGGGCAAAACAGAATAAGTGACAATGTTTATGTAGTAAAGTTATTTTCCCTCACCTAAGCTTTTTTTTTTTTTTGGTGCCTTCTAGTCAGTCTTGATTCCTGGAAACGGCGTGGACAAGTCCCTGCAGTTTTGTTGGCAACAGTTTTGGAAGCAGTTTGCCCTTGCCTCCTTCCTAGAGCTGAGAGAGAGGGACTGGCCCAAGGTCACCCAGCTAGCTTCGGGCCTAAGGCAGGACTAGAACTCCTGGTCTCTCAGTTTCTGGCCTGATGCCTTAACCACTACACCAAACTGGCTCTCCACCTAAGTCTTTATGTACTTTCTATTCAGCATCTACCCACAGTGGCCTGTAATTCAAAACTATATTCAACCCTTGGCTGTTGTTTTTTCAAAAAATACACCACAGATCACTTTCAAAAACATGTCAAAATCAAGATGCCACACAAGCATTTGCCTTCTTTTATGACTTTGGAATCCTTGATGAAGGTTGTAAAAGATTCCAAAGGGAGGGTAACTTGTGAAGTTAGAAGCAAACAGTTTAATTAAAAAAAAAGACATTGGAAACATTTGAAATGCCTATTATGACAATATTCTGGCATAAAGTCCTTCACAAATTTGGCTGTGACAGCAAAATCCTACAAAAACTAGACCTTGATGTTATGTCAAGAAAAGAATTGCTTTCTTCTTTCATCACTTTTGTTCATAATATCTGTAACGGCTTTGAAAAAAATGAGAAAAAAGCAAAGAAAATTATTCCCCATGTGGGAGCCTCACATTCAGATAAAAGATCAACAGCAGAGGGACAGAAATCAATTTTCCCAGATAGAAAACGTCACTGCAGGCTAAGTAGAAGAGACAAGTTAAGGGTGGAAATGTGTAACATTAGATTAGAAAAACTTCCAAGTTGTGAAACTATATGTTTTCCTGGCAAGGCTGGACCACGTTTCTCAGTCAGGATTCTCTGGAAAGAAGTATTTATGCTGTTGTGACAACTAATCCAAAAGACCCTCAAATTTCTCTTTCATGAGAACAAAAACATTTCATTCTTTTCTTAAATAATGCAGATTAATGGGATAGTTCTAAAACCACACATAATAGTTTGAAGACAATTTACAATAAGGAACTGATTAAAGTTTTTCCAAATGTTGGAATAGCTTTTCACCTTTTTCTAATTTTGTCCATTTCAAACTATGAAAGAGAAAGAGCTGTCTCCAAACTACCCCTGATTAAAAATAAATTATAGTCTCCAATGCTGCAGCCAAGATCCTCATCTATTATCTGTTCTCTCTACATAATGAGATCTTCTGAGAGGAATGTCATTTGATGACTTTACATCTGAATTTGCCAAAAAGGAAAACCAGAAAAGGAAGCTATAACTTTTTAAATAACCTGAATAAAGAAAAAAATGGGGCAACACATTTTTGGGGGCCTGTTAAAGAGGACAGTATGTGTGCTTCCTAGTTCTAGAATCTTACAAAACTCCTCCTCAGGCAGTACATTAAAAGGAGACGTAGAAGATCATATGTAAGGGACGCGGTGGCGCTGTGGGTTAAACCGCTGAGCTGTCGATCGGAAGGTCGGCAGTTCGAAACCGCGCGGCGGGGTGAGCTCCCGTTGCTCGTCCCAGCTTCTGCACACCAAGCAGTTCGAAAACATGCAAATGTGAGTAGATTAATTGGTACCGCTTCGGCGGGAAGGTGACGGCGTTCCGTGAGTCATGCTGGCCACATGACCCGGAAGTGTCCTATGGACAACGCCGGCTCCAAGGCTTTGAAACGGAGATGAGCACCGCCCCCTAGAGTCGGACACGACTGGACTTTACGTCAAGGGAAACCTTTACCTTTACTAGAAGATCATATAGTTTAGACTTAGCATAAAATAATTTTACTCTGTCTCTGATAGGATAGGAAGAATGAGTGAATAGTCAAGAATTATGTCATTATTTCTCTACTTGGTTTATATTAGCTTATGAAACAAGACAAGGATAACCATCTCCAAAAGTTCTATACATTGGAAGTAGAACCAATAAGTTAGCTCTGTCTTCCAGTTTTGTAATGTATAATTTTAATACAGTCTCCTATTAATCCTGATATCAGAATGGATGCTGTTTGAGAAGTTTAATACTTTTTTTACAACTGAGAAAAAAAATCCCATTAAAGCAGGATGCAAGAAGAAAGAAGTGGAGGGGAGGGGACTACAATGAACATTTTGTCCCCAGCATCTCAAAGTATTAGAAGGCCCCAACCCCATGTCTGGCCTACCCCGTGTCTCTGAAACCAAGTGCAGGTACAGCCTCCCAAGTCCCACTTCACCATTTCCTTAGAGGCCTCAGTATTCCTTATCCAGCAAACTCTACTTTTCTTCCTCAAAGATAGGCAGGTAGATAGATTAATTTATTTTATGGTATTTATGTACCATACCAGTCAGACTGACTGGGCAGTGCACAAAAATGTGTTATATTAATCATGGCAATACAATAATGTTTATAGTTAACAGTGTTTCTGTGTAATTATCAGCTTTTTAATCACAATACATGGGAAAAGTAATCTGCTTACAATAAATATAAGCAAATTAAAAATGTTTGGAGCCATTGGAAAATTTGGGGGACCATTTAAATATTAAAATATTTGCCATAGATATACTTTATCTGTTCTATGTTTTTAGGAATCATCCCAAAATGTCAGTATTGGCTTCAACTGTGGATTTCCCAGGAAATGTAACTGATTTCTATCCTAAAACTACAAAACCAATCCACCAATTATTTTCTAATGTTGGTATGTTTCTTACAAGGGACACCTCAACAATATCTACTAAAGATAACAAACAAACAATAAGGAAAGATTAATTCATCCTCTTTACCCACCCATAGAGGGAGAAAATGTAGAAGCAGTGAAAGACTTTGTATTTCTAGGTGCAAAGGTTACTGCAGATGCTGAATGCAGTCAGGAAATCAGAAGACGCTTAATCCTTGGGAGAAGAGCAATGACAAATCTCGATACGCTGACAACAAAGGTCCGCATAGTTAAAGCAATGGTGTTCCCCATAGTAACATATGGCTGCGAGAGCTGGACCATAAGGAAGGCTGAGAGAAGGAAGATCGATGCTTTGGAACTGTGGTGTTGGAGGAAAATTCTGAGAGTGCCTTGGACTGCAAGAAGATTAAACCAGTCCATCCTCCAGGAAATAAAGCCAGACTGCTCACTTGAGGGAATGATATTAAAGGCAAAACTGAAATACTTTGGCCACATAATGAGAAGACAGCACACCCTGGAGAAGATGCTGATGCTAGGGAGAGTGGAGGGCAAAAGGAAGAGGGGCCGACCAAGGGCAAGATGGATGGGTGATATTCTAGAGGTGATGGACTCGTCCCTGGGGGAGCTGGGGGTGTTGACGACCAACAGGAAGCTCTGGCGTGGGCTGGTCCATGAAGTCATGAAGAGTCGGAAGCGACTGAACGAATAAACAACAACAACCCACCCACATTTGTAAAAACATTACATTTATTGTTCTAAAATTTAATATCTAAAATTTAATATTTGTATCTAAAATGATAGCAAATCATCCTTTGAAGTAATAATAAACTTCATTGCCTTATATGAATTTATTGCATTTGACCATTCCTTCCTTTGTACTTTAAGATAAAACAAACAAGTTCTATCCATTTGCAGTTTTCCAGGATGATTTAGTAAGCTGTATCGAGTTCACTTTGGAATGAACCTGTGTCAAAGTGAGCAGCTTCTGACTTGTTCTAGTTTGCAGCAGACTATTTTCCAAGCCAAACCTTGGTGTAATACCTGATCTCTAGAAGTAATGTCAGCTAGTCTCAAATACCTAGTAGATGTATGTTTTTCCTTCCAACCAGCCATTTTCAATGCAGGTTTTATTTTAGTCCTGCATAGTTTATCTTGTGAAAACTTCTGAAAAAGTCATTTTAGTTCTCTTCCAAGTTTTTTAGCTAATAGAGTTTTAATAATCTCTGAAGTTTACCATTTACTATTTTTATCTTTTTTACTTTACTTTTAAAACTCTCCTGTTACAATACATAGCAAAATGATAGCAAATCATCCTCTGAAGTAATAATAAACCTATGCTTTCATTCTAGGGATAATCTATCTTGTGGTATAGACAAATCACATTGGCACTGAAAAATTGTAGAAGTGCAAAAACTAAAAAGGAGACGTCAAAAATAATGAAGCCCATTGGTTTGTCCATTTATTCATAAGTTAATCAAACCCTTGAAAAGTCTTGAACGGTTGTTAAACTGAAAGCCTCTACTTATCTGGCAATAAGATGACTGAAAGTAATATTTGTGCGCAGAGATATGCAAGGTTGGGCAAAGGGTGTCATATGATTAGAACCAGGCACCCTTTACACTGTCTCAGCATGAGAAACCTCTTCCCTTTGTGATGCCCTGGCACTGGCCACTTCAGGCTGGTACAGGCACACCCTCTTCTATGTGATGCCTAGGCACTCCCTTTCAGGGCCATTCTGTTGTGGGGTGTAAAGTCCTTGAAACAAACATGGTTAAGTAGAAGACATGCCACAAGCCCACCAAAGAGCTGGTCTGCAGGCTTCTTTTAAAGCAGCACTGCTTTAGGGTTGTGTGGACAAACCCACCACTCGGCTATTCCCCAGATTTATCCCCTTTGTGAATTTAGGGTTTCAAAAGAGCACTGAACCAGAGATCAAAAGTCATTCAGTTGTTTGATGTGCTTGTTCTGGGTGATAGTTAATTTTCTTTTAGACCAAGCCCATCAGAATGGAAACCTATACGGAGCAAAGTTCCCTACAGCACTAGAAGGATGATCTGACCAGAACTTTCCAGGAGGTTCAAGATAGGCTTTCAAACTCCTGAATAGCCCTTGGGTTTGGGCTCTGATAAATCAATAAAATAAAATAAAATCCCAGTTAAGTGTTAAATTAATAAATATAGGGAGGCTTGCTTTAATGGCTATGAAATCAAGGCAAACAGCAGGGCATTTTGGATGTCAGAGTGCCGCAGAAGAAAAGGTGAGTGGTTCAATCCTGCAGCCCTGAGGTTCTACTTAAGAAAAGGGCTGTTCTTTTTTTAAAGTCAGACTTTCACGATTCACTGGGCTGCAATGGCTGTTGAAGGGAGGGAAGTGGGTTAATATGAAAGGAGGAGGGAGGAAAGAGGAGAAGATGGGTTAAACCAAAAGAAGAGAATAAATATTGGCTGTTACTTAGTCCAAACCAAGATGTCTGATTTCCCTTCAGAATACAAAGCTTAGTATGCGAGGGAGAGAGAGTTGGTTGGGCTATATTTGTTTAATTTATTTTTATATCCCTTTCTATGTAGTTACATAATAGCTCACATATAACATGTAATGTAATGTAATTCACTCTCTCTCAGCCCAACTCACCTCACAGGGTTGTTGTTGGGGGGGAAACAGGAGGAGGAAGGAGTATTAGGTACGTTTGCCACCTTGAGTTATTTATAAAAATAATAAAGGCGGGATAGAAAATAAATTTAATTCAATTCAATTCAATTCATTAATTAATTAATATGAATAAATATTTTAAAAATCCTTCTCCCTCCTCCAGGGGGAGAAGACAGAGGAAAGGCAGCAACAAAACAAAGAAAAAAAATGATCCACAACATTCATACAGGAAAAGCCTGGTGAAGAAATTGGTTTAGAGTTTTATCTCTTTACTTCTTGAGTCTAAAATAAAAATTTTCTTAGAAAGCACCAGAAAGCTTGTGCTTAACCTAACAGTTCTATATTCTGTACATCCTATAGCTGATTTCTTATTCTTATCCTACACGTTTTTCTTAATTCCTATGGGTTTTATCCTTATACTCTTAAACCTAGTTCCTACTGTTTTTATTTTTTATTTCCTAAAACCTACATTACCTTCAGCTTGCTTGTATCTATGCCTATTTCCTTAATTTGTAAATCTATTCCTTTCTTAATTTTATCATTTATTTATTTATTTATTTAAAATAAAGATAAAATTTCAGAAAACATTGTATCATTGAGGACAAAGAATATCACTAAAGTTATACAATTAATGTTCAGTATAACATTAGAAAAAGATAAACTGTACCAAAAGTACATTTTTGTAATATGAAAAAGTATAAATCTTTGAGCTTAGTGCCCAAATCTCCAGGATATTATTACTTATAAATATGAAAAAGAAAAAAAAACTAAAAATTGTAGAGATAAGATATAGTATAGGTTTAATTTCTGACTTCCCCCTTCTTTTTTGTGCTATAAATCTATTTCTTATAATTCTATCTTTATTTACAATTACGTCTTTACTCCAGTCAACACTCTCTTCTTTCTCTCCAAGGGTCCACATTAAACATCTTTGACCCCTTCCCCCTTTCCTTCCACAGCCTCCTGACTTTATAATTATAGTTACAGCCCACTCAAGTGCCAGGTTCTATTGCCTAAAAGGCTTGACACCTGGCTGCAACCAGTGAGTTGCCTCTTGGTCCTACTGCCCAAAGCACTTGACACCTGGCTGCAACCAGTGAGTTGCCTCTTTTACTCCAGGCTCCCCTGGGTCTCTGGAAGTGTATCCTTGGTCGTCTGCTGGGCTGACTGGATGGATGAAGGGGTTGGAATTGCTACTACTGCTGGCTCAAGGGATGGACCATATCTGTGCCAGGCTGGCGTGGCCTTGATGGTTGCAGTGGCTAAGGGAAGCGGGAACTGCTGGCCATTGGCAATGAGGCTGTCTCCAGTTGTTCTTTCCCCTCACCCCACTGATATTTGCCTGCTGTCTGGGCTGCTGTTCCTTCTGCTTGCCACCAAGCTCTTAAGTCCTGTTATTGAGAAGTGCCAATCCACTGCATTCCAGGCCTCTTACCAAGCTCCATGCCACTCTGTGAATCTTCTTCTCTTAAGGCTTTGCTCCACTGTCATCAATCAAGATCTCTTCTGCTCACCATCACACCAACACACATTATGTCACTACTTGTTTGATGGCACTGGTGACCACATCCCATGTAGACAGGAGGGCTGACCTTGAAATGGGGAAGGTGGTAACATGGGCATTTTTCTCTCAGCACTGTATTTCCCCCTTCCTGATGCCCTCCAGTTGTTTTGGACTGGCTCCCATCAGCCCCAGAATCAGGAAGAACAACCAGCTGCACTTCCAATATCCAGAGATTGACAGGTATATAGCACACTCTAGAAGTATTATCTCAGTGTGGCTGATAGCCTAAACTACCTTCTGCATATTAAATTGGTGCCAGAAAAGCAAAGTGAATATTGATATAGAGCAAAGGGATGTCTAAATTCACATGTTGCAATAAGCCATAGTTTATTCAACAAGCCATAGCACAGAGTGTTAATGACTTCACACATAACATTAAATTATAAAGAATGGAATAAATCGATATATTCATGTAACACAAAGTCAGAACAAAATAACAATGCTAGAACATGGCATATTATGTGAATTGGTTCTTTAATTATATGTGATATATTTTGAACTTAAGTGACATTTGAAGGAAAAGAATCCACAACAGTATGGAAATAAGTATGATTTTTATAATGATTATAAGGTTCACGATGTTTATTGTAACAGTGAATAACCATTATCACGCTGGAAGTAATAATTCAAAAATAATTATTTCTGTATCAGTTGTTCACTGCTATAGTTTATTCAGGAGTAATTTCAATGGAATTCAATTACTTTACTCCTAAATAATTATACAAAGAGTTGTAGACATATTCTGTGGAGGTCATTATTAGCATATGTTTACTGTAGAAATATTTTTAAATAGGAAAAACTCAACATTTAATGAAACCCTTTGAGGAAATGAGCAGAAACCAGACGCATATAGTCCAGATTTCAAAACTACCAAGGATTCAGCATTACGCCCTAAATGTGAAAAAAGGCATAATGAAATGGCAAACCAAATACAAATTACAAGGTTGGTTAAGGAAATATAAAAATACCCTTTGCCACTGTTCAGGAGTACTGTTTTCTTTCTTTCACTCCATCCCCCAACCCATTCCATCCCAGACTAAGTTACAGAGAAAGCCTGAGAGCACCTGATAAAAAACAAGGCAGAAATCAATAACCCATTTATAAATGAAACTCATTCCCACCTATTTGCCTAATTAACACCAGCACACTTGCTAATGAAGTAGTTTACAATAGCCACTTATGAAAACTGAGTGACAGATTGGCAAGTTGTTTGCTTCAGGCAATAGGTACTTTTCCAAGACTTGCATTCACTGACTTAAATTTGTCCCATGTGGTATGCATATTAAATATTGGATCTATACAATCCACAAGTTTTCAAAAATACTTAATTCAGTTCCTTTCGTTTCCATTCAGAAATTCTTTTGCATCACTAGGGAAGTTTGATTATCCACTGTATTGCTCATTAATGTTGGCAAAGGAATCAGCAAGGATCTTTTCTTTATTGAACGGTTGGGACGTATGAGCTGTTAGATGTGTGAGTGATGTCTATGATAAATCTTTACCTTTAATCCAATATATTTTTCAAGATTTGCAAGTACGCTGAGGTTATAATGCAAGCCTACATGTTTTCTCAGAAGTAAATACCATGATTTTCAATGTTTACTCCAGTATAAAGATTGAAATATTAGAATAATTGCCATGGCCACACTTTTTCAGTATAATTCTGGATTTGAACAAGATGCTTCATGACTGCACAGATCTGCGGAATTTTCAATCCACTGTTTGGTTTACTCAGAAATAAGTCTCAGTGTATTCAGTGGAGTTAAGTCCCAGATGTACAGTATGTGTTTTTATTTCTGTTACCCTTGATCTTAGATAAAAGGCAAAGAAGTGACTTTCAGTTAATACAAGTAACACTCCCTTCTCCCCCACCTCCGACACCAGACAAGGTTGAGAGGTGAAGAAACGATCAAGTATATTACACAAAAGTTCACAAACATAGTACAGGTATTTTTTTAATATCTCTTCATCAGGAGAGATATTAAATTAAAGGAAGGTAAGTGGTTTCCCCTCTTTTTGGGTAGAGATTGTTGGTGTTGTGTGTGTGCCTTCAAGTCAGTGTTGACTCCTGGCAACTGTCTGGACAAGTACCTGCAGTTTTCTTGGCAAGGAGAGAGGTGAAAATACATTCTGGCATCTGACTTCAGGATAATGATAGGAAATGGAGCCTTAGACTGCATGTTTTCAGCTCTGTCTCTCTTCTCAGTCTGGCAAAATTAGCAGCACCATCAAAAGAACAATGGTGGTTCAGTAAAATAGACATGTATGCCTGAAAAAGGGAACTGGAAGGAGAGAGAGGAACTTCTCCTGCAGCTTCATAAGCTTTGAGTGACTTGGTTGTGGGGGAAATGGGTGGTGGCAAGGTTTCTCTATGCTTGTGACTTACAGAACCATAGCACTGGAAAGGGACCATTTCAGCCATCAAATCCAACCCTCTGCTCAGTGCAAGAATGCAAATATAAGTATTTAGGACAAACAGCTGTCTCGCCTCTGCTTGAATAGAGAAGGGGAAGCCATCACTGTCAAACTGCTCTTACCGTTACCATTTCCCCCCCTGAAATTCAATTGGAATCTGTCTTTCTATAACTTGAATCCATTATTCCTCACCCTGCGCTCTTCATAACGACAGAACAGGTTTGGACTTTCTTCTGTGTGACATTCTTTCAAGTATTTGAACAGTGATATATTCTCCTGCAGTCTTGTCTTCTCAAGGCTAAATACGTCCGTTCCAATCTCTCTTCGTATGACTAAGTTTCTAGTCCTTGGATTATCCTTGCTGTCATTCTCTAAACCTGTTCTAGTTTCTCTGAATTCTCCAAAGTGTGGGGCCCAAAACTAGTCACAGAGCTCAGCAAAGCAAAATAAAGTGATCTAACCAAAGCAAATAAAATATGACACTTACTTCCCATTATTTAGAAACTATACTGTTGGTATAACCTATGGGAACCACTGGGGTATAGCGGTTAAATGTTTGACTAGGAGCAGGGAGACCCAGTTTCTAGTCCTTCTTTAGGCATGGAACCAGTGGGTGACCTTGGGCCAATCTCTCCCTCTTAGCCCAAGTTGATTTAAGGCTCTGTGACAAGCTGGCTGAAAAACAAAATCCCTTGTCACATCATGCAGTGATAAGCTGCTATAAGAACTAGGCAAAACAAGCAGGTAAATGGGACAAATGCTAAGAACACAGCAATTTTTGGTACAGCCTAATACTACACCTGCTTTTTTGCAACCCCATCACACTGCTGACTTGTATTTAATATACAACCAATTAATACTGTACTGCAATTTTTTTTCACATGTACCACTAACAAGCCATATTTCCTTCCCATTCTATAAATGTGAATTTGATTTTCTGCTTGTGATTTGAAAGCTTTGCACTTTTTTGTTAGTTTTCATTCTGTTAGTTTCTTTTCTTTTTCATCTTTCAGGATATTAGCTATCACACCTAATTTGGGGTCATCTGCAAATTTGATCAGTATTCCCTCCTTAGTTATCCAAGTCATTAAGAAAAAAATTGAAGAGTACAAGGCCTAAGACTGAAATGGTGGCACTCCAGTTTGATTTGATAAGCATTCTTTGAGTACCATTTCTGAGCCAGCGATATATCCCCTTATCATGCCATCCAGCCCGTGTTTACCTAGTTTGCTCATCAAAATGTGTTGAGGTACTCTATCAGATGCATTGCTGAAACCAAAATATATTATGTTTACAGCATAATATATTAAATAAGTAAGTGGGATTATTAAAGAATTAAAACTGAGATAAGGCTTAATCCTTCCAAGGACTTCTCTCTTCAGCCCACCCCCAGGAAAAATAGAATAAATGTGCTTTGAATATCTATTTATCTATCTATCAAATTTGGTCACCACCCATCTGCCCCAAAAGAGGGACTTTGGGCGGTTTCCTGCCCAAAGATGAGAAATTCAAAACTTTATTGCACCAATCCTGAAACATATTGCAATGGGGATTGGGGGGGGGGCGGTTAATGAGTAATTATCTTATTAAACCTATGAGCCAAATTTCTAGATATAAAAAGGGAATTTATTGGGGGAAACAGAAATATAGGGAAAAAAATAAGGAACACAGATTTCCAAAGGAAAGCAGTACAGTTAGCCTTGCTAAACAACTTATTTATTATGTCTTTGAAAAAGATCTTGGGATTCAGCACACGTTCAAGGTTCGCTGCAAAGATGATAGCAACAGATCATCTGGGCCTCCTGATAGGATATTTGTAGGCAGACCTCCTTGTTTCTCTCTCTCTCTCTCTCTTTTCCCTTTCTTTTTCTGAGTACTATTATCAGTTTTATGGAATGCCCAGATATTATCCAGAAATTGGAAACCAGCCTTTTGAGGGAGAATAACTGTTTTTTTGTTCAATCAAGGTTCCTTCTCTGATTTGCAGGGGTGGGGGGCACTGCCTATGCAAGGCTTTCAAGTCAGTTTATCAGAAGCTTTAGAGACTGTGGTGCCATACCAAAAGTAGATGTTTGTCATAGTCTGGCAAATTCCTGCTGATTTCTGACAATCACCATATTGTTTTCAGGGTGTTTATAGAGCAAGCTCTTTGTGATCTGCTTTAGCATCTTCCCAGATATCAGAGTCAGGGTGACTGTTCTGTTACCCCCAGATCTTCTTTTTCCCCTTTGTAAAAATAGGGACAACCCTTGCCATTCTCCAGCTGAGTGTGTTCCTTGGGCATAAGTCTGCTATAGTCAGCTTGTTCTTCTCAGTGACTGGTCATGATCCACGATGGGTGCATTTGATGTAACTAAGAATAATCATTCTGTAAGGAGAGCTTGTTTGTTATATCTGGGGCAGGTGAAGGTTAAAGCAATTGCATTTTGAACTTACTTAAGGTAAGGAGAGTAGGTTTTTCATTGATACGATGAAAGCCAGAAAAAACATGGTATAAATCCCAGATCAAATTCTGGCAATATTTGGCTAGTACACAGCACTTATGTGATCACAAGGGTGAGATCCTGCCGAGCCCTGATAGGAAGAGTGAATCCACGTCAGGTGCTGTTGATAAACAGTCTGAATAAAACTCAGTGGGGAAATCCTGAAGCAATTCCAGGTTCATCTGTCTGCTCTTGGGAATACTGGGTTGGGTGTTACTTAGCCTGCTTTCTGGAATTCATATGCAGAGAAGTTTCTGTTTTATCCTGAAGCAAGTACTGCAAGAAAGACTGCTGTGAGCAGAAGTTAACTCTTTGCCATAATTAGATCACTCTCTCTCCTGGGCCACGCAAGGCCAGGACATCAGGAAACTGGCAGAATTAGTGAAGTCTCCTCTCTCACCGACACCGTTAGGCATTTCATGTCCACAAGCAAGGTCAACAGTCAGGGGAGAGTGCTGTGGCTTATACTGCAGAGCTGCGCCACCTCTCTTAATGCTGAGCATTTGGGGGTTTCATAGGTCGTATTCAGAGCCAGCTTAGTGTGGTGCTCAAGGTGCAGAACTAGAAACTAGGAGACCGTGAGTTTTAGTTCTAGTCCTCGTTCTCCCTTAGGCAAGAAAGCCAGCTGATGACTTTGGGCCAGTCAATCTGTCTTGGGCCAACCTACCTTACAGGGTTGTTGTTGTGGTGAAAATAGGAGGCAGGAGCATTATTTACACCCCTTGGAGTTGTACAAAAATAAAAGGGGGATAAAAACCAATAAATAAATGAATATTTTGAAGGATCACTTGGTCCTTGGGGTTTATGTTGAAGGATTTCACAGCAATATTCTGTCTGAGCCAAATGTGACATTTGTAGGGACTCCAAATAAGACATTGGCCAGTAAAGCTGCATTACTTCATATTACAAAAATTAAAGGAGCCTCACCTAAGTAGATGAAGTCCACAGTAAAGAGTAAATCCCTCTTTATAAATAGTGTTACAAGCATAAAAACAAAACAAACAATGCCTACTGCTGAATGCTTTTAATGTGCCTATATCCCGTCGGTGTGATTTACTAATATAGAGCACAATGGTTCTCTAGAATAGGGCGTAATATAAAAAATAATCATTCGCAATTTCAATCAGGGAACCAGAATCACTAAGCAGTTTTCCAACATCCTTCCTTTCAGATTTACCTGACTGCTCTCATAGCCCAGGTGGCGCGATTAGCTTTCCTATTAGATACGATACGGCTATGTGAATCTCTGGGTGCGCTGCAATTGCTTCATTCTAGAGGATTTGTAATCTAGGGAGCAAAGGAAATGGCAGTAATTGTTGGGGGGCTTGTTTTAAATATTAGCAAGGATGAAAATGGATTTGGAGATAACAAAAAATATCCTTTACAGAATCTTGGCACAGGAGCCATTGGCAGTGGAGAGAGAGAGAGAGAGAGAAGCCCTGTCAATTATATAGCTGGACATCCTCGATGGGGACAAAATAAGGATAAATGAAAGTATTTCAATATACATTAATCATTATTCTGGCAGTGAACTAGAGTTCTTCAGTTTTCCATCCCCAGAAAGGTCCTTGAATATGAAACAAATGTACAATGGACTCCTATTAGATAGATAGATAGATAGATAGATAGATAGATAGATAGATAGATAGATGGATACTGTATATGGGAAAACAAACACAGAAAAACATCAGCTAGTTCTTACAGCAAAGCTATCAATGCATGATGTGACAAAGGGTTTTTGTTATCAGCCAACTTGTTGCAGAGCCTGATGCTGACTTGGGCTGAGAGGAAGTGACTGTCCTGTTCAGACTGAGGCAGCCAGACAGGATTATTATCAAAACAACTCTTTATTAAAACAATCATTTACAACAAATAGTCCATCCGATAAATGAGGTAATACTGGTTTCTGATCAAGACCACCCAGGCAACAACGGAAGAACAGGCGAGATTGCAGAATCACACTGTGGCAAAACCACAGGACAGGATTCGCTGACTGGAGCTGTGGGACTGGATGATTGTAGGGAGCGTGGCAAGGCTGGAACTGAAGACGAGAGTCCGCAATCTGGAACATTGGCCTAACTGGGCTGGCACGTGGAGGCTAGGCCGGGCTTGACTGGATATTCTAGGCAAGGCTGAGAGCTGGAAGCACGACTGGACTGGACTGCAGATTCTGGGCAAGGCTGAGAACTTGAAGCACGACTGGACTGGACTGGACTGGACTGGAGATCCTAGGCAAGGTTGGGAGCTTGGAGCATGACAAAACTGGACTGGAGATCCTGGGCAGGGCCGGAAGCTTGGAGCACAACGAGGCTGGACCAGAGATCTTGGACTAGGCTGAGAGATAGGAACAAGGCTGGGAACAATGTGCTTGGAACGTGCTGAATGGTGATGGCAAGGTCTGGAACTGGATGTGAAGCTGAGGTTGTTAGAATTGGCAGGGAGAAGATCCTCTGTGGCAGTGGGTGCAGGATACAGGTCCTCCACAGTAGGAAACGCAGGTGCTGATTCCCCTCCGGCTACAGATGAGGTTTTTGACGCAGGTAAAAAGGGGTTGCAAGCTCGAAGGAATGGTTGTCTCCGGCAGCTTGCTCTTCATGTCTGCCTTTTATGCCAATCCCTTTGCGCCTATTCCCTTCTGCAGCCAATCAGGCTGCCTTTTCCTTCACATGCTTTTCTGCACGACTTTTCCATGCGCTGACTGGGGGATTCAAATCCTCCTCTGAAGGCTGGCCAGTCAGCATCTGTAACTTCTCCTACACTGCTGAGTCATTTCTGGGTTTTGCTTTCCTGGTTTCTGCCTAGTAAGTTTCTGTTTCCCCTTCTGACTCAGGAAGAGTTTTGTTTTCTGAGTCAGAAGCCAGCTGAAACCTCACAGTGACTGGCCCAAAGTTATCCAGAAAGTCTCCATGCCAAAGGAAGGGCTAGAACCTGGGTCTCCCTGGTCATACTCCAGCGCTTTGATCACTACCCCAGCCTTGGCTCTCCAAAACATATAAATGACCATTTGCATATAAACTTATAGACTACTATAATAAATAGTCCTTCAGTTGGGATTCCTAGTGGAAAAATTCATTTTATTTTATATTTATATTCAAACATATAAAGATTCCTGTGCATTTCACAGAAAATGGGTATCTTTCCAACTTTATTTATTTGCAGTCATTTGTTAATTACCAAATGGCAAATACATAATTCAAAATGACACAAGTACCCACAAACAATAGTTGAATCTTCTAGGACTGACTTCAAGCCCTACTTCATGAAGAGCCCATTAACACAGTCCAGGTCCAATGCTGGAGTCACCAGGACATGAGTTACTGAAGACAAGTTTCTTTCCTCCAGGTAAGGATGCACCTGGTCTATCAGCTGAAGCTGCTAAAAGGTTCTGTTTGCTTCTAGTATTATGTGGCTGTCCAGCATTAATGCTGGATCTAGCAGAACTTTATGGTTGCAAACCTGATCCTTAAGAGCAAGTGCTGTCCATCTAGAACAGGTATGTCTTCCATATCCTGAACTTCAGCACCCAGAACCTGAAGCCACATTTGTCCACATTTAGCATTAGCTCATTCTCCCACATGCAGCTTTTTACAGATCTGGAGACATTCAGAGGCTATTCAACTCTGAAGTCACAGGAAGAGGATTGAGTATCATCAGTACATTGATGACAACTAGCTTTAATCCTTCCCTAACGTTTCATACACATGGGAAAGAAAAAGAACTTTCTAGGATATTTTCCGGGGAAGTGCACTGAAAACTCCCAGTACAATTTTCTGGTAGCACCATCAGAGATGGGAAAGGAATCACTGAAAAGTGGCAATTCCAACCTCTACTGTGGCAAGACTTCCAAAGAAATATAGTCAATGGCAACCAGTGAGATCCAGCAGTATCAACAGGATCACATTACCACTTTTCCTCTCCCAGCATAGATCATCCATTAGAACAACTAAGGTTTCCTCCATGGTAAATCCAGATATAAACCCAGACTGAAAAGATTCAGATAACCCATTAATCCAAGAGTGCAATGTAGCATGTAACCCAAAGAGCTTGAGCCCTTCAGAATGCATAGGGCACAATTTTTAGTTTCTGGTTTTGGGTTTTTTTTTTGTACTTCATATTTTGATGTTTCAATGAAATTGAGTGGCAACATGGGTGCTTTATACCCAGCAGAAAAATGTGGCCCTACTCTGCTAATGTCTCTCTTTAAGATGCTCTTCCATCTGTTAAAAAAACCCCAAACACTGCACTATTTTCTCTTTATCAGTAGAGGGAGTTATAATGCTAAAAGAGAGAGAGGGAGGGAAAGAAAGAGAGGATTCAACAACACTACTAATGAAAATAACAGCCCAAGCTTCTTTTGGTGGTATAATTTTACTATTACAGAAAACGCACAAAACTAATAACATACAATTTAAACTAAAACAGTAAAATAAAATTACCTTCAGCATATCACACAGAATTTGTACATGCCAAACAGAAGGTGTACATCCTTGACCAAAAAGTTGGAGTGGCAGGCTACTGCCTTCCTTATCACGTTGAATATATTGAATATTTCACTCTGGCAATAGTTGGGTAGATCTAAAGTTCGTCTCTTCAGCAATGGCCTCCCTACTGCCTCTTTTTAAGGCAGTATGAAACTCTTGTCTGCAAGAAATAACTATTAATGAGCTGAATGATCACTGGCAGGACAGAGTCTTAGGGGTCCTTATATTCAGCATTGGGGAGGGCTTCAATTCATAAGTAATAGGGCAGATGGATCCAAGAGCTTACCTAATTCCTTGGAGATAAACTATTTAACTGGCTCAGACAGGTCTTATTAATTGCCAAAGTTACAGTATTATCCAAATAATGCAAGTACAGTACAAATCAGAGAGATCTTATTTATGAAGACCCATTCAAACTTTTCATAGCTTATGAAATTTGGGTGCTATCAGAACTATTAAAGATCAGGTCATTGTTCTGATGACCTAAAAGGGTTCTCTTGGTGATTCTTCATGGCTGGAATCAGGGAACAGCCCCAACCCCTCTTCTATGCCACTCTAATCAGGGAAGAGATCTTATGATACTGCCTGAATCATACTTAATCAGATTCAATCTTGGACCTGCACCATGAATGCTCAAACTAACTGCCCTTACACTTCATCAGACACAATTGTCCCATATAGCACATTGCAGAGGATAATGGAAGAATGACCATGTCAAGTACCAAGAAGACCTTTTACTACTTATGAATTGGACCCTTCTCCAGCTGTGGATACCAAAGTCTTCTGGCACTGTGATGGAATGTGAGGGTGATCTTGGAAGTTGAGGGGGGGGGGGAGATGCCGCTTAGGAAATGATTAGATAAAAGAGAAAGGAGCCCACAACAGAGTAACAGCCAGAGAAAGAAAACTTAGGAAGGACCCACCCAACTACTTAGGTGGTAAATAGGGAGGCAGGAGGTTTGTACTTTCAGACTTGCAAGATTCTGTTAATATACAGTAGCCTTGCAATAAAGAAGAATCAGCTCATCTAGTTGTGTTTCCTGTCTGGTTTACCAGGGAGGGCTGACAGGAACTTAATATGGTAACTCCTAAGATCAAGCTGTTGACAAGATGGTCAGCCAGGTTCAAGAAAACTTCACCCAGAACTGCTTGAAATCTATCATGTTCTGGGGACTGTTTAATCTAATCTTGCCCTTACCCCAATAGAAAGGAATATGTTGCAACAGTAAAATCCTCATCAGATATTAGTCCATTCATGGCAAGATTTTCACTTCTAGGGTCTTCATATATGGACTTCCTTTTTCAGAACAAATAGCAGATTCAGAATATGACCTGCCCATAGCTTCTGAAATTATTAGTCTGAAGCCCATGGAAGCCACAAAATTTTGATTCACACCTGTTCAAGTGTCCTTAGTATACAATTGGAGTTCCCCAAAACCAAAAGCCTTAGAATCTCTTCCACACCTCTGGGACTAGTCACGTAGGCTACTGGGGGCTTTGCCAGGCAGCTGGGCAGCCAGTACCCAGCGGAATCATTATCTTTACTTCATTATTCAGAATGAGATGTATGACTTTGAAACATGGCCTAGAATGGGAAGTATTACCTCTCTGAACTACTAAAGCATCTGACTAATGGTATGTACCATTTGTAGATAGCTGGCAGAAAGTGAGCCCAAACACATCTTACATTCTGCCATAATACACCCCAATAAGTTTATGAATATATTTTTTTCCTAGAGATTGACCTGGCATTCTACAAAAACAGTGCCAGGATCTATGGGAATTTTACCTGGCTCCCCAGATTTCTGTATTAGATAGAGGAAATAAAGGTAGGAATCACTGTAATTGAATGATCCTATTTCTCTTAACATTTCTTCCTGTACTTCACACTAATTAAGTAAAAGTAATCTCTCAGTTTGATGCAATAAACACTAGGGCTATGCAAAACTTTGAAGGAATGTTTCAATTTGACAAAGATTTAAATGAGTCACTTCACTGAAACAGGTCTTGGAATCAAAACAAGGACCTGCTTTGAAGCATAAAGTTGAATGAAGAACCTGCAAAGCATTTTGTAGCCTTACAAAGTACTTGTAGCCCTGCAAAACACTTCGCAAGTAAATGGTTTTTCTGTTGTCTCTGGGATAATCCTGGGATTGGACATTATTGCAGACAGCTTTAGTTCCATATATGGCGATTGATAAGGTGAGTAATGCAGAGTGATGGGCTCTCAGAATGACCTTTATCACCTCACTAAACTTTCTGCCTATCAGAGCTCTTTTGAGGTGGGAAGGCTAACATTACTTTTGGCTTCATTCATTTTCTCATCTCTCAGTTTCTTGAACACGGCCAGCTGGGAGCCTTAACTTTGTTTCCTGTTCTGTTAGCAGAATGTGACACTTTTATTCTGGTTCTGACAACAGAAGTTGGAGTTCAGCTCAACTCCTGGCATTCTGTATAAGGGCTCAAGGCTCGCCAGTGCAGTTTGTGTGCTTGGGTCAAACCTCTATGTATTAATACTGGCACTCTCCCTCTTTATTCTCTTCCAACAGAAGTGTTTCTTGGAAAAAAATGTATTATTACCCTTAAGCTTGTTTAGTAAAAAACAAAAAAGCCCTTGATTCTTATATCTAGATTCCCTGATATACCAGGTTACACTTTCAAAAGCACACTAATTCCAAGAAATATAGTTACAGTATATAAACATACATACATACATACACATATATAGTACATTCATACATACACACAAGCAAGGTATCAAAAGATAAGTGTACAAAGCATACAAATTTTAAAAAACCATGATTGCAAAAACCACCTCTTAAAACACCAACATTTACAAATTTGAACAGCCCATAAATCTGGATTTAAAAACTGAAGAGTATTTAAATTTAAAAAAAAACAAGAAAAATGATAGAGAAGGGAAAAAAGTCACAGAAAAAAGTCTTCAGAGAAGAGAAATTATTGTTAGAGCTCCAAAGGGGGTGGGGGGGAATGGGAGGAATGGGTGGGGGGGAATGGGAGGAACCCACCCCTCCCCTAAAAAACACTTAACAACTTTTTCTGGTCCAGATAACTATGAACATGTTCCTTCTCCCCAGAGACTCCTTCCAGCTAAGTTATTAAATTAAAAAGACATTGAACACTACTTCTGCTGAACATTTTTTCAACACCCTTCTAAGTTTCATAAAGAGATGGAGCTGGATCCAAGCCAGACAGAAATTGCTCTATGGCTTCAGGCCTCTGAATATTTTCCCAAGTATTCTGGTAGCAAATGGAAAATGTACCTGGACATTTAATAAGATACTGAACATTTCTTTCTTTGGGCAGCTTTTTGGGATGGAAGGAGGCATGCAGTAACATCTTCCTATGGTCAGAAAAAGTATTTGACTCTTACTAGACCCCATGTCAGTTCTCACAGCTTGTGAGCTTTCTGAAAACTATTTATTTATCAATAATTACAATTCTTTGAATGATCACCTGTGAATCCAGATACACAGGTAATACATTTCTGCAGAGCCCATTTAGAATTGTCTAAAACTTACAGAATTGTTTGTCTTATCTCACACACATACCATGCACACACATACCATGTGACTAGATGTAGCACCCACTGAATGTTTTCGGTTTCTAAGACCAACATAATAGATTTGAGAAACAGTGAGATCATCTGAGATCAAGTAGGGTAGGAGAGTAGGGTTGTATGGATTCACAGATGACTGTTCAGTAAGCTGCAGTTATAGGCTGATCACCAGTTCTTCATCACAATCCCTGTGATTCACACAACTTTTGGAGTAGCAAGCTTCTTACCTAGAGGAAGATCTGGTGAGATTAAGGTGCCATCTCACCAGGAGCAAAGGTTCTGTCTATAATACTGGATGAAGATGGAAGGTTGAGCGTATGTGGTTGTGCAGTGTAATTCAGGTAGGGGAATACACTCAAGGAGTGTATTCCCCTACCTGATGCTGATGTTATTCTTATAAAATGGGTGCTAAGCAGAATAGCAGCTCAATATTTGAGCAGCTCATAGCAAAGCTTGATATTTGCCACCATCCATTTGGAGAAACCCTAGGAGAAGAAGCTCATACACTTTATTTATTTATTTATTTATTTACTTACTTGCTTATTTTCTATCCTGCCTTTATTATTTTTTATAAATAACATACCTAATACTTTAGGCAAACATACCTAATACTCCTTCCTCCTCCTATTTTCCCCACAACAGCAACCCTGTGAGGTGAGTTGGGCTGAGAGAGAGTGACTGGCCCCAAGTCACTCAGCCAGCTTTCATGCCTAAGGCAGGACTAGAACTCACAGACTCCTTAACCACTAGGCAAAACCTATATGGGCCATGTGGTCTAATTAAATGTGACAGTATGACAGACATTCAAAGAATGAAGCAATGTTTCCAAGACTGCAGAGGGGTTGGGAAAAAAATGTAAGCAATACTTATGTGAAGATCAAGACTAACTTAGAAAGGAAGGAAACATCTGAGGAAAGGAGTATTTTGTCCCTATGAAAAACAAGGAAGGGAGAATCTCTTCCTAAGGCCAAGAGCCAATATCATGAAAGGAGATGAGATGAAATGGTCCAGTAGCCAATGGCTCAAAAGATTCTGACATTAACAGAGAGAACAAGGGAGATGCTGGAAGTCATGGAGACACCAGGTGATTCAAGATGTCCCAGGCTTTTCACCAGTGGGTTAGAAAAAAGAATAGTGTTGGTCTCCAACAAAGACACACATGGCTAGAAAATATATCTGTATCATATCCCAGGAAATGGTAGTCATAAAATACATTTGAAAATTTCTGAGTGAGAAGGAGCAGTATTTCAGAATTTATATCTAGTCAACTCTCAAAGCATTTATACTCTCTTGCCATGCAACCCACTCAGAAGAGATTTGAATTTCCTCTTATCTCTAGTCTTCATAGTAATGGTTGATCATGGATGATTTTCTACAGTCTTGCCCTCCCATTCTGAAGAATCCAAGTTAGGCTAAATAAATAAAGCCTTACAAATACTTTGCAATGAAGAATACAAGGAAAAAACATCCAACGTTAACTATTTTCTACATTGTCCCAGAGGGATTGTGGAATCCTCCAGGCTGTATGATAGAGGGAATTCAGGTTGGAGGAAAGATTTGTCCCTCATGGATGGACAGGACATTGGGTTGACCTTGGAAGGTGGAAGTAATCCTGAAGGGTAACACAGAGCAACAGGTTGAATTACAACTTTGAGAATCACACAAATACATTGAGAATGCAGAGTCACTAAAGGAATGGGCAAAAATGTTAAAACAGGGTCCATTCAGAAAATAAAGGAAGGTGTCATGAAGAAACTGGATATATAGCCTGCTCCTGCTGCCAAAGTTTGCTGTTGTTCCATAACACTAATGGATGAACTTTAAAGTTGCCCCTATGAGATTTGATGAGGATCATCACCAGTGGATGCAGTTTCTATTTGTGAGTGGCCATTCTGGTACAAGTGGGCTTGTTGGAGAGCATGTTGTTGATTCCAGGCATATGAAAATGGAGTGAAGGACACAACAATGTCTAATTTGTAATGTAAGGGGCAAAAGAGGCATTCACTTTGTGTTACTTTGTGGGATCTTCTGATTTGAATATAGGGGCATCTGTGGGGGGGGAGGGGGAAGAGCCAACCTTGGCAACATGACGGGTGTGACTGGGTGATCAAAGACCTGTCCATTTTTAACATGGAAAAAAAGGTGGAACTTTGAGTGCCCAGTTGCACCAATCATTTTAATGCCATCCCCTGCAGACATCATGCCTGGATAATCCAGCCACAGAAACAGCCTTGGAAGGTTTGGATGCCTTTCACACTGCAAAAAGCACAAGTTTGTTGAGGTTTCACAATGTTTCACGCTTAGACCTAGCTGAGAGCATGCAGAGGATTCAGAGATGATCTCCCTACCTCTCCATGATTGTCTTTTGCAAGAACAAGTAAAAACAAGAGGGGATGGTGCAAAAAGCAACACTTTATTTATTTTATTTTTTATTTTATTTTCTATCCCGCCTTTATTATTTTTATAAATAACTCAAGGTAGTGAACATACCTAATTTATTTATTTTTATTTTATAAATTTATTCATACCTAATGCTCCCTCCTTCTCTTTTCCCCACAACAACCACCCTGTGAGGTGAGCTGGGCTGAGAGAGAGTGACTGGCCCAAGATCACCCAGCCGGCTTCCATGCCTAAGGTGTGAGGTTAATCCTGTGAGGTTGTTTGAAATCAGTTATCGGTAGAGAGATTCCACCAGCAGGGCAGAACTGAGAGGTAGAGCTGTCTTGTGTCCATTTTCTCAGAGAAGAGGAACAGAGGTATCATGCCTGTTGTATTCAAAGTCAGGTGAAGCAAGCTGCTGAAGTTGCACCTGCCATATTTTCTAACAGCAGAACACCGTGGGCTCTGACTCTCATTAGAGAGATCTTTTGTCTAAGTGCCTGAAGCATATAGAATTGTGCCAATCACAGAAAATGGCTCCTTTGGTAGTATCTATCTGTTTGTATGAATTGGATAACCTGTGGGGGAAGAAGGGAAGACTTCTCATAAATGACCTAGAGGGCAAGAGGCTGTAGAGGCAGAAGGCCTTCAGCTATATGCTGAGTTAGCTCAGCAAAGGAAAATGCAAGTAGAAGCCACCTGTGTTTAGACTACAGAACAAAATAATACCTTGGAAGCAGAGAAATGTAATAACCTGTGCTATATATTTAGAAAAAAAAACATTCTTAGGGCTTGGAGAGAACAAATGGTAAAACACTAAATTGGTAAATGGATCCACTATGATGGGAAGGTATTCCAGGTATGGGAAAGTGTGCATGCCACAAATTTACACATAACCCACATCCACTTCTGTAAAAGAGAAAGAATGGAAGCCATCAATATAATCCTGAAAATGCCTCAGAAAAATAGTTGAGATGGAGACAAGCCAACACAAGTGTGATCCTCTTTAGATACGGTAAAGCACTTAGTAAAGAAGATGGGAGTGCAGCCCCACCAAGGAACCCTCTCCCTTTCCACTTTTGTATGAGGAGGCAAACCTCTTGCCATAATTCTGGAAATGCCTTGGAGGTGACAGGGTGTATTTTTGAGGGTTTAGTTCAGAATTCAGTATGGTAAACCTGCAAAGTGATCAACAGAACCCAAAATTGTTAATTATGTAAGCCCACATACCTTGAATGTAAGCCAGATGGTTCCCAAAGAGGCATAATAGGGACCATCAAGGACAAAGAGGCTGCTGGAACTGAAATAGGGGAGGCAACATGATCTTAAACACTATTTTTCTGGTTGCTCTGGTTAAAAGCAGTTGGGGCAGTCCTCTTAAAAGATTTTGAAAACTTAATGGACAATTTCCTTGATGCCTATAGTGGCATAGCTGAGATCTAAGCATCCTCTGTGGGCAATGGAGAATCTGACTGATCTCTTAAAGAGACAAGGGAGCCAATTGTTTGGATGCAATAAGTGGCTTGGAGGAACATGAGAGGGCCACAATAGTTTCAGAAGTTTCTCCTCTTGAAATTTGCTCCCAGAGAGTGACTCACAAATAAGAACAATAATTACAACGAGCCTGTTCAGTAAATGCCTGGCAGTGCTAAAAAGTATCTTCTGCTTGATTTTCACAAAGGCAAGAAATATATGGGTTATGCCCATCGAGGGTAGCAGTTTGCTCTGGTAACACTGGCACTTGGAAAAAGAGGCCTTTAGAGCCATAAGGACAAATGCCTGCAATGAGAGGATCTAGTGTCCTGACAGACATTTCTAAGGAAATTTAAATAAGGGTTAATAGAAGATTAAGGAAGAAAAAAAGCCAATGAAAATTAAACTATGTTGATAAAACAAGAGGATAATCTGCTCAAGGTCAAATGTGCTAATGCTGTGGCAGTCAAAAACAAACTGAAGGGGTTTGCAGATGCTGTGAACCTGATGCTACAGATTAGGTATTGTCATATGCTTTTCCAAACCATTCTTTAACTTCTAGACGTTTGGAGTGGGACTTTCTCAGGCCTAGAGCTGATGCATGAATGAATCACCGAGACTGTGATGTAGAAGTATGTCTTCTTTAGTTGTAAAGAACAAGAAAAAAACAGCCAAGGGTATCTATTCTTGTTCTAAAGGGGGAAGTGGACCTGGTCAGCCATTTATATTTCAAACTGAAGGTCCATCAGTAAACCAGATATCCCATGCAAGAAGAACTCAATACAGACAGTATGGTGACAGTTTTCCAAATCTTCTTTAGTGCTATTTTTTATATTGCTCTTGTATGATTGTGTTTCCAAGTATGTAAGCTTGATTTGTAACATTTGATTAGCTTTCTGTAAATTTGTTATAGCATTTTAGTAGGTGATTGCTTGTCCTTTAAATGGGAGCTTCTGCTTTCTAATTTATTAATTCCATTTGGAATTAATCAGCATACACTTAAAGTATATCTCTCCAAACTGTCATTCTTTTATATTTACAGTAATATTTTTATTCATTTGCTTAAAATAAGACATTACCCTTTCATCTTCTTTGTCGGTGGAGGAACGAGAAGATGGTACTGCTGCCACCACTGCTGTGCCGTGATGGAGGCTGCTTCTCAGTTTTGGATTTTCCTCTTTTTGAAGGCATCTAGACAACCTATAAGCTATTTCCCAATAAGAACAATAAAAACAAAGATTAGTCACCTGCTTATCAATTTAAATGCACAACTCTTTAGATGAAAATAAAGCAAAAATCAACAGGGCCAGAGAGGTTGCAGCTAATTATGCAAACATCTTGGCCAAATATCTCCCACACACTCCAGCAGCTTCATGTAATTCAGGGTGTTTGAAGGCCAAGGTAAATGTTACATAGAAACCATATGGAAGCTCATCTTAACAACTGTTGTTTTTATTATTGGTTTAATAAAAATGCATTTTAGTTCTAATTAAAGGGGCTTACATATCCAAACAACTTTTCTCATACAGAATCCCCATCTCTCCATTCCCACCACCAAAGAACACTCTGAAATGAAAACTAGGTGCAACGTTCACATAGTTTGGCTTTGTATGTATTCTGCAAAGGAAGGAGAGAGACAGATAAGGGACTATACTTTGCCCTGATTAAACTCCCCCACCCTCTCCAGCAGTTCATAATGGAAGGAAAACTCATACTGATATCATTTTCTTTCTCCTTCAATCCCTTTAGTAGCAGGTATGAGGAGAGAAATCTGATTCAAATTGTGTAGCATGGTCTTGATTCAACTAGACTTCCCTTACTAACTTTTAAAAAATCCCAAATGTACAGGACCAAATAATATGAATGCCATTAGATCTATATTGGTTCTGAAAAAACCTCCAACAATGCCCACCTCAATTAAGCAACTAAGATTGGAGAGACTGACTATTCTTTCATGCTCTTAATGAAAGTAAGAAATATTGCATCTCAATTGCAACATTTGTATTTTCCTCTCTCCCACTCAGACTTAAAAGATGTAGTCCACAATCTCTGGTAGATCTCTTAACCTACCAGGGAAAGTTTTCAGGGATTACCCTACCCTACCAAGGATGTATTGAGGATCAAAGAAGAGAAAGATTTATTGAGCAAGTTCATTTTTTGCTCATGTACCGTCAGATTTCAGTGCTGAATTTTACCCCATAGAGATGGAATTTGTAATAACAGAGACAGCAAAAGAATAACTACCATAATATAAGCCACTTCACCAAACTTTAGCACATATTTAAGAATATGAAAGAAAGCTTTAAGAAGCTAAGAAGTTTCCATAAAAGTTGATTGTAGTATTCCACTGTTAAACGAAAGGGTATATGCACATTCTATCATATCATTTTATATCAGGCACTAAGTAAATATTTTTTTGTGTCTGTGTACATGTGTGTGTGCAATTTCATATAGTGTGGAGAAAGCAACCTGCCAGATTAGGAGTTTTATTGATATACTGCCTAGTCTGCTGCCTTACATTCCTCCTGTCTGAGGGCATTGATATATTTGGTTTTATATCAATGGATGTTCCCTGGATGTTCCCTTTAGGGGACTTTAATTCATGCTAAAGAGAGCCAGTTTGGTGTAGTGGTTAAGGCACCAGGCTAGAAACCAAGAGACTGTGAGTTCTAGTCCCGCCTTAGGCACAAAGCCAGCTGGGTGACCTTGGGCCAGTCACTTTCTCTCAGCCTTAGGAAGGAGGCAATGGCAAGCCACTTCTGAAAAACCTTGCCAAGAAGACTGCAGGGACTTGTCCAGGCAGTCTCCAAGAATGGGGGAAAAAATCATGCTAAGGCCACCTCATCAGGATTTCCTGATCATTACAAGACATATACAGGTAACATTTTTGATTTTATGTTCTCACTGCAGCACTGGGTGGTCAAAACAGTTTGACTACAAAGGCTGATGAATCCAAATGGTTCCTAATCCAAATGGTTCCTCTACAATTTTTTAAAAATGCAGAGTTTTTGTTGCAGCCTTAGCTATGTGTCAGATTGAGCTAGTTCAGTGGACATGAATTTTCTAAGTGGTCTCGCTAAATGAACAGAGCTTGTATGGATCCTTCATTTACTAGGAACCTAGAGGCAATGAAATAAGAGGGATAGCAGAACACTATAGCACAAGCAGCAGAATACTCAAAATGAGTACCATGGATGTACAGTAAGTAAAGAATTTTTCTTCAAGCCTATTCTATACTGATGATGACAGACAATAACAACAAAATATTTCTGCCACCACTCTATCCTACAATCTCCTCCAGTGGGCCTGTGCTATCAATCCCACCAAAAAACTTATGTAATAACTCATAGAGAGACTTGACAATTATTGTGATTATGTGCTGTCAAGTTGGTGTCACCTTTTAGCAACCACATCAATAGATTTTCTCCATGACAGAATGACTTACTGTCAGGTAAAATTGGTCATATTCATAACAAAACATGTATTCTGCACTGCTTAGCTTGTCTAATGCACTCTTTGGTCAGAATGGACAGTGTAAAAAGAAACCTTGAGAATTTCTGTCATCCTTACCAGACAAGAGGTAGCTTGAGATTAACTAACACTAAAGAGCTTGAGGAAATATAGTTGTATGCTTTTCAGCTCAAAATGATGGTAGATATTCCTTCTTGCATTTCTATTGGGGAGATGGAATGACTACACTACGGGGGTTTACCATGTATTCTTCAAGAAATTATAATGGAACCTGGAGAAACATATTGTATATAGATAGGGGAGAAGTCAAAACATGAGCCAGTGGAAGCAAGGAAGGAGGTAGGCAGGTAAATTGTAGATCCCTTAATGCATCACTTAAAAGGATAAACAAAGTGGTGCAGTTTTGCCCTTTATTAACCAAATTATATTGCTTTCTTTTCTCTTTAACATGAGATAAAATAAACTTGTTTTTAAAGGAAATATTAATTTTTCCATTTCTATAATGATACTTGCAGTCAAGGGGATTAAGGGAAAAAGCAACTTACAAACATCTGAAAGGACAGGTGAAATATAGTAAGTATCCATGATAATAGGCTAGTCATTGAATAAATACTCAGATAGGCAACAATTTCAGTGGGAATGGTTTCCGAAGGAAATTGTCTTTTAGATCTGTGCTATGTAATAAATTTCAATTAATTCTTAGGAGCAGATTTCATTTGATGATTGTTGCTGTTTTGGGCTGCAGAACGACACTGTTTAAATATAAATAATACATTTTTATTTTCTGCCAGGATGGTTTTCTTGCTGACTCCCCTTGAATTAACCTTTTCACACCTCAGAAACCATTTAAGATCATTTTAGTTCTAATAACCTGGAGGCATACTTGGTACTGCTCAATACTGCCACTGCTTTGACATACAAAATAGATTCTGTATGTTTGGCTGCTTTATATAGTCTGGTCAACAAATAATCGCATAGCAGTACTAATAAAAAAAATCATTAGATTTAAAAGTCAAGAAAAAAAACCATTTATATTGCCTCTATACTAGATCAGTTATATGGACCAATGCACAAATTTAGCAGGCAAATCATCCAAAGCAGAGTTTAATCAACTGAAAGACCCATGTATGCTCACAGAGTACTTCTCTGTATATTCTCCCATAAGGAAAATATTCTTGCAGGTAGATATTTGTTTATAAGAATATATGATAGCATTCATTGCCTTATTCATTTTTCCTCACAATGCCCCTGTAAGGTAGACTGGCTAAGAGAAAGGGCCCAGCTCAAAGTAAACCAGTGGCTTCCATGATGACATAGCCTCAGACCAACACTCTTCTGATTAGATTGAATCTTAGTTTCCTATGAACAGTATTCTTTTTCTTACAATATATTTTTGTTAATGTAATTTAATTCTTACATTGACAAATTTAAATTAAAATCTGTATCAGAAGGGGTTCTTTTAAAGAAAGAATACAGTTTTGGCTAAACACTGGTGATGTTATGGAATGTGTCTCTGAAGGAGGGGGTGATGTGGTGGATTTCGGTGGTGCCGCTGGTTCTCAGGAAGGAGGGAGTACATTCCAAGGAGGTGGTAGCCATAAGCGGAGGCACAGTCCGGGAAGCAATGGTGGGAAAGCGAAGAGGTTCAGTATAGCCCCGCCCTAGAGCTCTCCCAGGTTATTTCCCCCTAGGTTAGGTAGAGTAGCTTTAGTCTGGCAAGATTCTGTCTATAGGGTGTGAGCAAATAAAGAACTGAAGTTTGAATGGACTGACTCTTTGTCGTTCTTGGGCTGGCCCTGACAGGTATTATAATACTTAGAAAAATGTAATCAAAATTTGCAATGAATTGTTAAAACATTTATCTTTCATTTGCAACTGTAAGATTGTCTAAAAAGATCATGAAGAATTGACAAAAATGTTCTTGTTCTCCTGAGCCAACTGCTGATGAATAATGCATACTTGCACAACACTGATAACAGTGTTAGAGAATTAAACTTCATAATGCAAATAAAGCAAATTAAATAGGATTGGCTGATTAAACACTTGGTTCATAAAACTAAAAAGAGAATAGCACATGATATGGGCATGCAAATACACAAATTGTTTCCCAATTAGCACATAACCTTTAATTAAAAAAACAGGAATATTCTTAGTATAACTTTGCATTCACAAAAGTTATGTTTATTCTAGGAGTTCAACAGCTGAATCACTAAATTATACAACAGTTAAAATACATGTTGTAAAGCAAGATTGCTCAGGTGACAGGTGTGGTCAGACAGAACTTGGTTTCTTGTCTCTCTCTCAGGCTAGCACACTAGACTTGTTCCTGCCTTTCACTCATTCTCAACGCTGGTACACTCACAGAAACAGATGTGGATACAGATCTGTTCTGAAGAAAAGACAAACATTTATTCCGCATAGGAGTTTCATGACTAGTATAGCATGCTTGGGAAAGGTGTCCGTTCAGAGGCACTATTTCAGATAGATAGATTTTATTGTTCATTATAGTCTTTCCCCCTACATCTATCTGTATCATAAAATGACTCTTCCTTGTTCAGAAGTCCTGGATACTAAACCAACAGAAGGGCAGATGTGGTATCTACAACAGAGTAGAAATTCCAAGACTTGAATAAGAATATCTTTCAGTGTGTATGGCACACAGGTTTTTATTTTATTTTATTTTATTTTAAGTTTGTATGTTACTCATTTCACATGCCAGTAAGGTAATGCTCAAGATCCTGCAAGGTAGACTTCAGCAGTTCATGGAGCGAGAATTGCCAGATGCACAAGCTGAGTTTAGAAAAGGCAGAGGAACTAGGGACCAAATTGCCAATATCCGCTGGATAATGGAAAAAGCCAGGGAGTTTCAGAAAAACATCTATTTCTGTTTTATTGACTATTCTAAAGCCTTTGACTGTGTGGACCATAACAAATTGTGGCAAGTTCTTAGTGGTATGGGGATACCAAGCCATCTTGTCTGCCTCCTGAAGAAACTGCATAACGACCAAGTAGCAACAGTAAGAACAGACCACGGAACAACAGACTAGTTTAAGATTGGGAAAGGAGTACGGCAGGGCTGTATACTCTCACCCTACCTATTCAACTTGTATGCAGAACACATCATGCCACAAGCTGGGCTTGAGGAATCCAAGGCTGGAGTTAAAATCTCTGGAAGAAACATTAACAATCTCAGATATGCAGATGATACCACTTTGATGGCTGAAAGTGAAGAGGAACTGAGGAGCCTTATGATGAAGGTGAAAGAAGAAAGTGCAAAAGCTGGCTTGCAGCTAAACCTCAAAAAAACCAAGATTATGGCAACCAGCTTGATTGATAACTGGCAAATAGAGGGAGAAAATGTAGAAGCAGTGAAAGACTTTGTATTTCTAGGTGCAAAGATTACTGCAGATGCTGACTGCAGTCAGGAGATCAGAAGACACTTAATCCTTGGGAGAAGAGCAATGACAAATCTTAGTAAAATAGTTAAGAGCAGAGACATCACACTGACAACAAAGGTCCACATTGTTAAAGCAATGGTGTTCCCCGTAGTAACATATGGCTGCGAGAGCTGGACCATAAGGAAGGCTGAGAGAAGGAAGATCGATGCTTTTGAACTGTGGTGTTGGAGGAAAATTCTGAGAGTGCCTTGGACTGCAAGAAGATCAAACCAGTCCATCCTCCAGGAAATAAAGCCAGACTGCTCACTTGAGGGAATGATATTAAAGGCAAAACTGAAATACTTTGGCCACATAATGAGAAGACAGGACACCCTGGAGAAGATGCTGATGCTAGGGAGAGTGGAGGGCAAAAGGAAGAGGGGCCGACCAAGGGCAAGGTGGATGGATGATATTCTAGAGGTGACGGACTCATCCCTGGGGGAGCTGGGGGTGTTGACGACCAACAGGAAGCTCTGGCGTGGGCTGGTCCATGAAGTCACGAAGAGTCGGAAGCAACTGAACAAATAAACAACAAAAATTTGTATGTTGCTCTTCTATAAGCAGCTTTGCCCAAAGGAGTTTAAAGTCAAATAAAATTCTTACATTAAAAATAATGCAAACGCAATAATTAAAATATATAAGACTAAAACAATAAAAACACCAGCCCTAATATTATTTAAAAAAACACATTATGTTTAACCTCAGCATATTAACTAATTAACTTCCCTTTGCTGTCCAGCAAAAGACATATCCATCTCCCCTATTCCAATTTAGTTAATGTGTGCTGCTTTTGTTTCAATTTAAGTATTTAAGTTTTCGGTGTAGTAGTGAGTGATTTTTAAGAGTGGATTCCCACATTAATAAAGAGGCTAGTAGCTGTTGTGTAAACTATATTCAGCTGTAAATTGGCCCCTCTGAGAGGCAGCTTTATTTCCCAACACACCATTAGGGCATGAGAAAGGAAACAAGAAACTCTGAATTGTCTGTATTTAAGATTCACATTTGAAAGCTAAAGTATTGATCAGAATTCTTGTGGTGTACCCTCATCCTTTTCACCTAGTAAATCTTGCTGATCAGGGCTCAGAGAAATTTATTCCTTATTTATTTATCAATTTTGAGGCTGCTTAACTCTTCAATGAATCTGGGCAGCTTACAATTAAAGGGAATACACAGACAGACACAGACACACAGACACACAGACGACTGACTGGAGGGCCAACTCCATATCACAAAACCCCCAAACCACAATGACTAGACAACCTTCCTATCTCAAGGCCTGGGAGAACAATCAAGTTTTTAACTGTTTACGGAAAGTCATTAAGGTTGGAGCAGTATGCATTCCTGGAGGATGTCATTCTGGGCAGCAGGCGTTGCCACTGAGAAGGCATACTTCCTGGATCCCGTACTGTTTGATCAATGGGACCTGAAGTGGGCCCACTCTGTCTGAATTTACCAGATGGGCAAAAACATTCCAAGACAAGTGGTCCCTGAAATAATCAGGCTTTATGCCATGAAGGGCTTTATGGGTGATAACCCACACCTTGAATTGCAGCCGGAGGCCAAGTGGTAACAGTGCAGCTCATGTAGCAGTGGGGACACATGAGCATATCACAACTACCCGGGCCTCTGCATTCTGGACCAGCAGCAGCTTCCGGATTTCTTTAGGGGCAGCCCCATGTACAGCACATTATAGTAATCCAATTGTGAGGTGATGAAGATGTGAGTGACTGTCCTGTTAGAGATCTGGCATGATTAGGGGGGCGGGGAGAAAGAGAGAGAAGGTTCTTTGTTGGCTTGGTTACAGTTCTTTCAAAGAGGCATGAAGTGGTAGTGATGGAAGATGTGTGCTGGGAGACCAACTTCTGGGTTGTTTTTGTTGGAATTTAGCTTCACATGCCCTGGCTTTCTACACCTATAAATCTATTGCATTTAGGGGCCACAGAAGTAGTAGAAATAGAAAGCAAAGGGACTTGTAAGTACAAAAAATTATTTTGTGTATCTTTATGTAACATGCCTCCTTTGGTTGGACAGATAGTCCTCGTTTAGCAACCACAGTTGGGACCAGCAACTTGGACTTAAAGTGAAGTGATCACTAAGTGAAACTGCAATTGTGCTTATGGTCTTACTTCAGCTTTCCTTTGCTTTACAGACCTGCAAAGGTTGTAAATGCAAGGATTGGTTATAAAGTTACTTTTTCGTAACTGTGAATGGTCACTAAACGAGGACTGCCTGTATTCTCGAGGCCTCTATCACTTCCTTCTTTTCTTGGTTCAGTTCTTTTTCTCTCCTGATTCTAACCAGTGCAGTTCAGGTTCTCACAGGTGTTGCTCTCTCTCCATACCTGTTTAGTACTATTTAGTTAATGAAAGCAGAAGTAGCAGGAATACTGTAATCTTGTAATGCTGAAATTCTTGATACTAAGGGAAACCAGAGATGAATTTACATGTCAAAAAGGGATATGTACACTACCATAATAGATTTTAATTAACCCAGAAGAGCAATAAGTAGGATTCCATGGCAAAGAAGCTATGGGGAAAAGAAGATCAACATGGGTGAAGGTTTCTAAAAAAAGTGGGGAGAGATCAAACACAGCAGAAGAAACCACTGCAGCTGCACAAAAAGCTTAGTAAAGATCTGAAAAATGAAAGATAAAAAGAAGGACACAAGGAAGAATATGTACAGGAAGCCCAGATGGTATCAGAAAGGCTAAAGCTCTGAGGAGCTGAGACAGAAGAAGGATGATCCAAACAACAAAAAGGTATGTTCAAAATAAAAAAGAGAGAAAAAAAATCAGTCTTCCACCTGCTCAGTGAAGATGGCAGAAAGGTAACAGTTAAGAAAGAAAAAGTAGAACTAAACAACTCCAGCTTGGGCTCAGTTTTCTCTGAAAAGAGGATGTTGTTATTCTGCAAAGTACAGGTAGTCCTCAGTTAACAACCATTCAAAGTTACAATAGTGCTGAATGAATTGTACACCAGTCCCTGAAGTTGCAGCCCCTGCAGCACCCCCGCAGTCACGTGATCAAAATTTGGGTGGTTGGCAGTCCGCCTGCACTTATGACTACAGTGGCACTTCAACCTCTGCCCTTTTGGCTGCCCTGCAATCTGCCACCTCTGCTGGCTGCACTGCCCTGCGCTCCACCGGCCATGCTGCCCCCAGCTGACCTTTGCAGTCTTCTTCCTCCCACTGCTGATGAGGCATGCCCAGCCTGGAACTTCGCGAGCCAGCTGCTGGCCACACACTCCCTTCTTCCTGAGGCCATGTGTGCCCTTCTCCAAGTTGTTTTGGAAGGCAGGGCAAAGGGCACTGCAGGTACAGGATGGTGGCTGGGGCTGGGGCTGGGGCTTGGTGCTGGGGTGGCTGAGGCTTCAGGGCTGGGCTGGCTGCAGCTGGGGCTTTGCACTGTGGCGCTGAGGTGGTTGGCTGCAGCCTGGGGCTTGAGGCAGCACTCCTTGATGGCACTGACAGTGCTGGGGCTGAAGTAGAGGCCTGGGGTGGAGGTGGCCGGCTGAGACTGCTGAGGGCCCCAGGCCTCTACTTCAGCACCGCCACCAGCACCGCCACCAAGGAGTGCCGCTGTGAAGAGTGGCCAAAAGGGCAGAGATGGGGCAAGATAGGCAGGTGGGAGGAGTTCAAGAGGATACAGTCTTACTGAGGTTCAAGGCTGGGAGGGACCAAACCAGGAATGGCTTGGATCAGGACAGGTCCTTGCCTAATGACCGGATGGGATTTGCTTAATGATGGCAATGGGGACTGCTGGAAGTGCCACTGCTAAGCGATATGGTCCCGTGATGTTGTGCTTTACCATCACACCACTTAGCAATGGAAATTCCGGTCCCAATTACTATTGTTAACTAAGGACTACCTGTAATTGTGCTGAGTAAGATAATGAGTAGGATTGAAGCCTGAGACTGACTGAAAGTTGGTGAAGAAATACTTACTTCAGAGCCCCTCCTTTGGGGGGAGATAGGCGGTGATAAAATTTGATAAATACATACATACATATATACATACATACTTATTTACTTTGAAGGAGTTTAACTCTTCAGGGCCAGATGAATTGCTGATGGTCTGGCTGAACCTTTTTCTATTCCCTTTGAGAAATCCTAGAAATGGAGATGTGTCAGATGATTGGAAGAAGACAAACACTGACCTTATCTCCAGGTGAAAAAGAAGGATCTGGAGAGACAAGTCAGTCTGATCTCAATACCTGATCATTAGGAGATCATTAAAAAGTTACGAAGAAGTTGAAAACAGTACAGAAATTACCAGAAGACTACTTGGATTTGCCAAGAACAAATTTTGCCAAACTAACTTTATCTCATTTTTTGAGCAGCTAACTTCCTCAGCAGAATCAAGATAGAATGAATCTTGATTTAAGGAAAGCATTTCACAAAGTACCACATGAGAGTCTGATTATCACTTTAGTTAAATGTGGCCTGGACTTCATGACAATTAAGTGGATGTATTATATAGTTGGTTTGAAAATCTTTTTCAAAGAATATTCATCAATGGTTGCTCATCAAACTAGAGTGAGGTATAAAATGGGTGCTACAAGGTTCAGTCCTGTGCCCTGTACTCTACAACAATTTTATTGGTGATTTAGATGAAGGGATGGAGGGAATTTACAGATAACATGAAATTAGGAAGCACAGCTAGAATTCAAAAATAGTTTGGTAGGTTAGAGAAAAAGGCTGAAAAATAACAGAATAAATGTTCAGGGAGACAAAGCATTTAAAACATGCTTTAAGCCCAGAAAACAGAGAAAATGTGAGAAAGAAGCTAAGACTGATTCCTCCCTAATTCACTAGAGTATAAGAGGGAGGAGAAACTCAGCTAAGCTTTCAGGATTCTATTATTATAGCATATATCAATAAAGTAATAGCCTAGATCAATATAGTGGAGTTCTGGCCAGACTTGTGGGGTCTGTTTCATGATCTGGCTATCTTGAAGGGCTGATGGTGCTCCATGTTAAAGTGTCTTGTATTAATTTGAGATTTGAAAAGCATCTTTAAGATCAATCAAAATTCAATAATTAACTAAAGTGGCCAGTATACTATGATTCTTAAGTCAGAATGAACTATTAACAAAAGTTTTTACCAAGTCTAAAAAGCCTTATTTAATTATTCAGGTAGAAGCTACTACAGTAAAACCATGTTGTTGTTTATTCCTTTAGTCACTTCCGACTCTTTGTGACTTCATGGACCAGCCCACACCAGAGCTTCCTGTCGGTCGTGAACACCCCCAGCTCCCCCAGGGACGAGTCCGTCACCTCTAGAATATCATCCATCCACCTTGCCCTTGGTCGGCCCCTCTTCCTTTTGCCCTCCAC